>NC_092771.1:72447670-73047670 GCF_047496795.1 Chiloscyllium punctatum | reverse complement strand
CCTGCATCCTCTCTGTCATGTTAAAGCCCTGTCCATAAACCTACCGACATGATCGGCTAGGACCCTGGTCCCAGCATTGTTCCAGTGGGACCATCCTAATGGATTATTTATTAAATCAGGTATGGGATGTGGGTGTCTCTGGCTGACCAGCCTTTCTTGCCCAGCCCTAGCTGCCCTTGAGCTGGGTAACTTACTCAGCCATTTCAGAGGGTAATTGAGAGGCAAACACTTGGCTGTAGGGATGTCGTGCAGACCACGTGTGGATGGGCAGATGTCTTTCTCTCAAGGACAAATATTTAGGTTTTTTGGACATCAGCAAGATTTTCATACATATTTAGGAAATGTTAATTACTATTTTTAAAGTTATTGATTTCAAATTCCATCATTTCTGATGGTGGGATACAAACCCGCCTCCACTGAACATTAGCAGAGATTTTGGATACATGCATCCCTGACCAGTTATACCAGTGCATCATGAAGTTAAACCAGTTCTTCCGAGACAATTGTGTGACCCTGACATCTTCCAGCAGCCTGGTGATATCATTCACAGTGCACAGCAGAGAGCAATGAGAGGGCTCCATACTTCGTCAAACAAATCTTGACACAGATACAGTGCTGGCGGGGGAGCAGAGTACAGACTTACTACCAAGTACTAAGACTTATTGCTCTGCAACACTGTATCTACGGCATGTCTTGTGGACCAGTTTCTTCAATAATTTTTAATTCATACAACAAGTATTATCTCTGTAAACTCCTCCTCTTCTTATAGTCCCTCGACATGTTTGAAATTTACCGCTTTCCAGTCTGTCATCCCTATGTCTGTAACTTGCTTCAGTGTCTACAACATGTCTTATCTCAGTAGTCTCCTCCTCCAATAACTGGAGACAGACTCATGAAGCACAGAAATGGTTCCTTCGATCCAACCAGTCCATGCTGACCAGAGTCCTTGAACGAGTCGCATTTTGCTGCATTTGACCCATATCCCTTCAAGCCTTCTCCTCTCCATGTACCTGCCCAAATGTCTTTTATATGGTGTCATTTTATTTTTCTCTACCAATTCTCCTGGAAGCTCGTTCCATCCCTGCACCATCCTCTGTTTAAACAATATTCGCCTCCAATCCCTTTTACGTCTTTCCTCTCTCACCTCATATTCATGCCCTCCAAAACATAGAACATGACAGTGCAGTACAGATCCTTCGGTCCTCGATGACGCGCCAACCTATGGAACCAATCTGAAGCCCATCTAACCAACACTATTCCAATTCTATCCAATGACAATTTAAATGCCCTTAAGGTTGTCGAGTCCACTGCTGTTGCAGGCCGTTCGTTCCATGCCTCTACTACTCTGAGTAAAGGAACTACCTCTGGCATGTGTCCTTCATCTATTGCCCATCAATTTAAAGCTCTCTCCCCTCATGCTAGACATCGCCATCCGAGGGAAAAGTTCTCATTGCCCTACCCATCTAACCCTCTGATGATCTTATTTGTCTCAGTTAATAGGCATGAAAATGTCTTTTCTTGAACGAAAACAGCTTCAAGTTCCTCAACCTTTCTCATAAGACACTCCCTACATACCAGATGACATCCTAGTAAATCTTCTCTGAACCCTTTGCAAAGCTTCCACATCCTTCCTGTAATGTGGTGACCTAAACTGTACAAAACGCTCCAAATGCTTCCGCACCAGAGTTTTGTCCAGCTGCAGCAGGATCTCACGGTTCTAAAACGTATTCCCTGTACCAGTAAAAGCTCACACACAAAATTCCATCCAAACAACCCGATCAGCCTGGGAGGCAACTTTCAATGATCTATGTACATGTACACAGAGATCTCTCTGTTCATCTACACTACCAAGAAACTTACTACTAGCCGAGTACTCTGTATTCCTGTTACTCCTTTCAAAATGAATGACATCACATTTTTCCACATTAAACTCCATTTGTGAACTGTCAGTCCAGCTTTGCAGCATATCTATGCCTCTCTGTAACCAACAGTATCCTTCATCACTATCCATAACTTTACTGACTTTAGTGCCATCCGCAAATTTACTAACCCATCCTTCAATGCCCTCATCCAGGTCATTTATTTAAATGACAAGCAACATTAAACCCAGAACAGATTCTGGCGTAACCAACCAGTAACTAAACTCCAGGATGAGTGTTTCCCATGAAACACTACTCTCTGTCTTCTTTCAGCGAGCTAATTTCTGATCCAAACTGCACAATCACCCTCAATGCCATTTCTCTATATTGTATGCAATAGCCTACCGTGGGGAACCTTCACACATGCCTTACTGTAATCCATATACACCACATCAACTGCTTTACCCTCATCCACCTTCTTAAAGAACTCATTAAGGTTTGTGAGGCACAGCCTACTCTTCCTAAACCGTGTTTACTAAACTTATTCATCTCCAGATGATTATAAATCCTATCCCTTGCAAGCCTTTCCAACACTTTACACAAAATTGAAGAATAGGTCACAGCTAGAAAATTACCAGGATTTTCTCTTCTTTCTTCTTGGACAAGGGGACAACATTTGTTATCCTCTGGCCTTCTGGCACTATCTCTGTAGACAATGATAGCTTAAGGATCTAAGCCAAAGGCTCAGCAGTCTCCTTCCTGGCTTCCCAGAGAATCTGAGGATAAATCCCATCTGGCCCAGGGGCCTTACCTATTTTCACACTTTCCACAATGGCTAACACCTCCTCCTCCTGCACTTCAATCCCATCTATTTATGGACTCCACTGCCTTGGGGTAAAGACATGTGTTAATCAACTTACCTGTACCACTCATGGTTTTATAAGCCTTTACAAGGTCACCCCTCAGCCACCTACGCCCAGTGGGAATACGAAGGACAATGATACAAATATCCCTGCTTGTGACCCTGCCACTACTTTGCAACAATGTTTTGGGATACACTTGTTCAGGACCTGGGGCATTCTCGACCATTGTGTTCTAAGACCTCCATCACCACCCCTTTAGTTATTGGGACTCTTTACAAGCCATCACTGTTTCTTTCCGTTTGTTTCCAATATCTGTCTACAGTACGTTCTGACATGAAATGCTCATTTAGGATCTTCCCCATCTCCTGTGGATCCACAATTGGGTAGCCTCACTGATCTTTGAGGGGCCCTGTTTTGTCTCCCCAGTTGGATTTCTGTCCTTGTCTGCTGTAGAAAATTATTTACATTCTCCTTAATCTTCTCTGCCAAGTCTACCTCATCGCCCCATGTTGCATTCCAGCTTATCCAGCCTCTCTGATTTAGTCAGACCCTCCAGTATCACTAACATTGATTAGATTCCATACAGTGTAGAAACAGGCCCTACGGCCAAACAAGTCAATAACGACCCTCAGAAGAGTAACCCACCCAGACCCATTTCCCTCTTACTGATGCACGTCGCAAGTGTGGAAAATTTAGCATGGCCAGTTTACCTGACCTGCACATCTTTGGACTGTGGGAGGAACCCAGAGCACCCAGAGAAAACCCACGCAGAAACTGGGAGAATGTGCAAACTCCACATAGACAGTCGCCCAAAGCTGGAATCGAACCAGGGACCCTGGTTCTGTGAGGTAGCAGTGCTAACCACTGAGCCACCGTGCTGCCCCCAACCTTCGTGAATCTTTGCACCATTCACAGTTTCAGGAAATGCTTCCTAAATCAAGATGATCAGAATTCTGCACAGCACTCCAAAGCTGTGCTGACTATACCTAATCAATCCTTGCCTTTGCAAATGCATGTAATTCCTGTCCTGCGGAATAGCTTCCAATAACGCATGCATCACTGACATCAAGCTAATTGGTGTTGATGTCACTGGCTTTCCCTCGCAGCCTTTCCTAAATATTGGCACAACATTAGCCACCCTCCTGGCTTCCAGCTCATCACCCATGGTTGTCAGTGATAGGCAAATCTCTTTGTGAGACTGCACAATTTCTTCATAGGTTCCCACAATATCCAGGGATATACTTAATTAGTTCCCAGGGATTTGTCTACCTTTTCTGCATTTTCGAAACTCCAGCACCTCCTGTTCTAGTATGTGGAGACTTTTGAAGATATCACTGTATATTTCCCTCACTTCCACAGAAAGTTGAAAAATGAAATTTTCATTTAGGATTTCAGCCATCTCCTCTGGTTCCACACTTTTTTGCCCCCATTGATCTTTAAGGAACCACATTCCATTCGTATTTAATCTTCTGTTGTTAATATTTTCCTCCGCCTGATCTGCGAGAGCTTTCTGTGGTCCCCATTGTACCCTGCTGATTTCTCACTTAAGTGTATTAAACCAGCCACAAAGTTCCGCAAGAGATTCCCTTAATCCAGCTGGTTATATGTGACATGTGCCTCCTTTTTGTTGACCACAACCTCAATATCCCCTGTCATCCAGGGTTTCCTACTTGTGTCAGCATTGTCCTTCAGACTAACAGGAATATGCTGGCACTGAACTTTCATTTTATCTCTCTTTTGAAAACTTCCCACCTGCCTGACGACCCTTTATCTGTAAATAGCCTCCACAAGCAATTGGTAAAAGCTCTTGAGTCATCCTTTCTGGATTCAGGCAAGGCCAGTTTTGTTCATTAACTTGTGAACCAGCCACGTCCTTTTCCATAGCTATTTTCAAACTAATAGAATTGTGGTGATTTTGCCAAAGCGTTTTCCCACGAACATCTCAGTCCGTTTCCCTACCTTGTTTCCCAAGGGGAGGTCAGGATTTACCCCTTCCTGCAGTCCGACCATTGACATTCTGACTGGGACAGTTTTCTTCAACATGCCTAACAAATCCCTCCCATCCAAGCTCTGAACACTCTGGCAGTCCCAGTCTAGGCTTAGAAGGTTAAAATCCCCAACCATTACAACCTTATCCTTCTTACAGATATCTGAGATCTCCCGACATATTTGCTGCTCCTTTTCCCGCTGACTATTGAAGGCCTGTAGTACAGTCATATCGAAGTGATGACCCATTCTCATTTCTCATTTCCACCATTACAGCATCACTGAGCGATCCTCAGGAATATCCTCTCTAAGTGCTGCAGTGATGTTTCACTGATCAAAAACTCGAATTCCCCTACTCTCTCACCTCCTGTTCTCTCCATCCTGTAGAATCTGTACCCTGGAACATTGAGCTGTCAGTGCTGTCCCTCCCTCAGCTCTATTTCTGTCAGACCTATGGTGTCCTAGTCTCATGTCCATGCACCAAGTTCATCTGCCTTACCTGTTAGGCCTGTTATGTTGAAGTAAAGTTGTTTAATAGGTCAGTTTTCCCTTAAAGCCTGCTGTGCTCTTGCCTGCTTTGTCTATTTAAATGACTCTCTTGAAATTCTGTCCCAGCCTCAACCTTTAGACTGTAGCCTGAGACCATCCCCCTCACTGTGGACAAACCCCTCACCTTTCATGTCATCTGCAAACTTGCTAAATATGCCTTCTACTTTTACATCCAAGGTATTAATATACATACAAACAGCAATGGTTCCTGCACAGATCCCTGTGGTACACCCCGTGGTAGAAGAATTTCAAATACAAAACCAACCCTCCACCAATTGTGGATCCAATTTGCCAACTTGCCTTGTATCCCATGGGTGTGTTGGACCAGCCTTCCATGTGGGACCTTGTCAAAGGCCATAGTGAACTCCAAGGAACCCCCACGTCAGCTGTACTGCCCTCAGCAATATTTTTAATCATGATTTCAAAGAAAACTCAGCTGAATTCATCAGATAGTGTCCTCCTTTACTAAATCCGTGCTGACTAAATCCCTAATTGTCCCTCAGAATTGTTTCCAATAGTTTCCCTCTCCTGCTGTCAGACTATCGGCTCTGTAATTACCTGGCCTATCCCTGGTGCCCTTCTGAAAGAAAGGAACCATATTAGCGATCCTCCAGTCATGCGGCACTTCACCTGTGGCCAGCAAAGTATGAAGTATATCCTCCAGGGCCCCAACAATCTCCTCCCTTACCTTTCATAGCAGTCTGGGATACATTTCATTGGGTACTGGGGGTTTATCCACCTTTATGCCTGTGAAAACATTTAATACCTCCTCCTTATTGATCTGAACATATTCCTGAACCTTGCCATTTCAATGGAAATCTGCAGCTACAAAGTCTTTCTCCTGTCTGAATATAGAAGATAAGTATTAATTGAAGGCGTCACCTACTTCCTCTGGCTCCATATACATGTTATCCCTTGGTTTCAAACGTGCCACGCTCTTTAGCTGGGAATCCTCTGACTCTGATTGTAGTCATAAAATATCTTGTAGCATTACCTTCATACTGTCTGCCAAGGAGGTTTCATGGCCATTGCTTGCCCCTCATTTCTAAGGACCCTTTGCCCTCTTTATTCTTGTGAATGGCATCACCTGTTTCTATTGCACTGTATTTTCTTTATCAAACTCACAATACCACGTGATCAGTATTCCCTGGACTTGCTGCCTTTGTCATTCCCAATTTATGAACACACTGTCCATGGTATCTCACTGTATCACCTTAACATACTCCACCTTCCAAATATAGCCCAAACTGCAGGTAGTTCAGCCCAGTCTCTATTTTCCACGTCGTGTCTAATTATAGGAGACTGAGTTGTGAGGAGGACAGACTGGAGACTGTGTGGCTGCAGAATTGACCCCAGGATAGTGTTCTGCCTCCCGGGGTATCAGGGTCAAGGATGTCTCTGCGCGGTTACTGAACATTCTGAAGGGGGAGGGTGAACAGCCAGAGGTCATTGTGCACATCGGCCCACATGACCGAGCTAGACAAAGGGATGGGGTCCTGTGAAATGCGTATCGAGCGTTAGGGAAGAAGTTAAAAAAAAAACCTCGAGGGTAGTGGTCTCCAGATTACACCCAGTGTCACGTTCCAGTGCGGATAGAAATAGAAATATAGGCCAGATGGATGTGTGGCTGAGGAGCAGGAGTCGGGGGCAGGGTTTTCAGTTCTTGGATCATTGGGATCTGTTCTGGGGTAGAGGTGACCTATCAAAGGCGGGGGGCGGGTTGGACTTGAACCAGAGGGACATCAATATCCCTTGGTTAGGGGTGGGGGGGGGGGGGTGGAGGTTGGCTGACCGGCAACGCACGAGGCCTGTCGGGAAGGCAGATGATCTCAGAGCATGGATTGGCTCGAGGGACTGGGATATTCCAGCCAAAACTGAAACGTGGCTGACAGATATAGGACATAGTTACAATGTTTAGCAAGGAACAGCTATATTCAAGGCATTAATCCCACCATTTTGTGCGGGTCCTGCTTTCCCCTCTGCTGTACTGGTCGTCACTGAGACAGCACAGGAGGTCCCAGGCATCAATCCTGGTCCATGCTGTATTAGCGATCTCTGTAATATCCTCCAGTCCCAATAATCCTTCCTCTGTTTGGAATCTCCTCTATAATCCAAAAAATTCTCCCTGTCTCTGTCAGGTTCTCTCACCCCTAACACCCTAATCCCTCAACCTCTCCAGTGGATACTAAATTCCTTCATCCCTGTAAACCCCAACAGTCCTGTCTATCCCTGTAAGCTCCTCCTACCAATACAACGCTCCATGTCAATATATTTGTCTTTAACCTCCCCATCCGTCCCTATCTGGGTGTTAAATGTAGGGGTATGGGTGGGTTGCGCTTTGGCGGGTCGGTGTGGACTTGTTGGGCCGAAGGGCCTGTTTCTACACTGTAAGTAATGTAATCTAATCTAATCTAAACTTCTCCAGCTCCTCCATCTCTTCCTTATCCGTGAAAAATTATTCAGTCCATTGAATTGTCCAGATCTATGTAATCCCTTCCACACCTGAAACACCTCCCTGTCTTTGTAACTATGTCTGGCTCCTACCTGAGAATCTCACTATCTGTGAAATCTTACAAGGAGCCCTGACCTTAGGAACGTCCTGCACCAGTTAACATCCTCCATGGCTATGGACACCATCTAGTTCTACCGTCCCTATCATGGAATTTAGCCTCCACCATCCTAATGATGCCAATAAACTCTTCCTCTCTCAACTAGACTCAATCTCTGTAAACTCTAGTAGTCCTTACTCCCCTCGCTGTGCATGTAATCTCCTTCAGTCACTACGAATCTTTTTTAATGTGCCCCCCTTATCACTACACTATTTATTTCTGATAACTTCATGAGCTGCCGTAATTGTCACTGTGACTCTCACCATGTTCCATGCTTACATCCTTCCGTTTCTCTGAAAAGTCCTCCTTATTCTTAAAACCCCCCCTCTCTATGTCACCTTTTCCAGCCCACAACTCTCCCTATCTCTGGAGAAACTATACAGTTAAAGCTGCTCCAATAACCTCAAATCCTCCTGATCTTTCCAACTCCCTTTAGTTGTGAAACTTCCCCCTTCTCTGTAACATACTATCCCACAGGGTTGAAAGCCCTCCCTATCTTTCTATGCTCCTCCAATCCCGAGAGCTGTCCCAGTCTTTGTCACTTTGTCCTGCACCTTGAAACTACCTGGTTGCTGAACCCTCTTCAGGCACTGCACTTTCTCTATTTCTGTTACTATCCCCCGCTCTTAGAGCCCCCCCACCCCCCCCCCCCCCCCCCCAGTCTGTATGATCCATTGCAGTCTCTGCAGTGCTCCCTATCTCTAACCACCAACTGCTTCCACAACCCTCCCTACATCTTTTACCACTTCCAGTCCCTTCGGCACCTTCTTTAGTTGCAAACTCGCCATTATCCAAATACACAGGCTGTCAGAATCTGAAGCCCACACGCTCTCTAATCTGCAAGTCTCTCTATAATCCGTTAACATCTGCTGCCATCACTGTTGTCTGTAACTTTCTTCGCTCCTCCAGTCCCATTAAGCTTCCCATTCTTGCACTAACTAAAGCCAGTGTATCTTAGTACTGTCCTAAACGTTTTCATGTCTTTGCGAACTGCTTCAGCCACGCCACGATCTCCATAAACATCTCCAGCCCTTAAAGCCCACCCTATCCGTGTAACCTCTTCCAGTCCTGACAACAGCCCAATCAATGGAGCCCCTTTAATCTTCGCTTGTTGGGTAATCCCTTGAAGTCCCTGCAGATTTCCCAATCTTAGCACCAACCCAATCTTTGAGACTCTCCAGTTCCCATAAGACTCACTTTCAATGTCAGCTCATCCAATCCCTACATCCATCTGTAACCTCCTTATCCTTCTCCAATTCTTCGATCTTAATCTATCTACACCTCCCCCTCCCCCCAAACCCTCCTGACCATAGGAACCTCTTTCAGTTTGTGTAATCCTTCCCATTTGTGTAACTCTCTCCAACCCAGTAACCTGGCATTCCCCATTGCCTTCATATCTATGCCGCCTTCAAAACCTGGAAGCCTTCTTATAACAGTAAATATCTTCCGTCACCACAACGTTCCATATCTCTGATAGTATATACAAAACACTTCTCCCTGAAACACTCCCTGTCTGTCCCTAAGCTTCCTTAGGGCACTCAGACTGCTCATAATATTCTAGGTGTAGTCTGACTTGTACCTTACCCTAGATCTCCCTCTTTTTAGATGCCATTCCCTTTGTAATAAATACCAGCATTTGATTTGCCTTCTCTATTACCTGCTGATCCTGTACGCTACCTTTTTCAGATTAATAAACAAGAACTTCCACAACCCTTTCCGTTGTCAGTCTGAAACCAATTACTGTTAGCCTGAGAGCAAGTCAGGAGCATGCTGAAATGTGTTAGAAAGGATATGTGGACCTTTAAAACACATTTTATACAAGAGACTTTGTTATTGAGCCTTTTGGATTTTATTTGTTGGTGTGAATATAAATGGTAGAGTAGATAAGGGTGTCGGAGATGTGGTGGTACGGAGGTTATGGATTATTTGAATGTTCAGAAGCCTTTGCACAAGTTTCAAGAAGGGCTAAAGAGTAACCTGGTAGGGAAAAGGGCCTGTTAAAGATCAAGGCAGTGTGGAACCAGGGGAGATGGTGGGATCTTAGCAAAAAAAAAATCTTGTCAGAATTTACTGTGGAGAAAGACATGGAAACTCGGGAACTTGGGGAAATAAATAGTGATGACTTGGAAAGAATCCTCAACAGAGAAGAGAAAGTGCTGGAGTCTTAAAACAAATAAAGGTCGATAAAACCTCAGTCGCTCATTAAGTCGATCCTACAACATTGTGGGGAGCTGGGGAAGAGATAGCAGTGTCCCTAACAGCGATATTTACATTATCAACAGACACAGTGAGGTTCTGGAAGACTGGAGGGCGGCTAATGCTGTTCCATCACTTCAAGCTGAAGGGAAAAGCCAGGAGATTCCAGCTCGGTGATGGGTAGGTTGTTGGAGGAACTTCTGAGAGAAAGGAGCTCCGTTTATTCGGAAGGGTAACGGCTAATTAGAGATAGTCAGCATGGCTTTGTGAGTGGATAACTGTGTTTCACAAACCGGATTGACTCTTCAAGGAGATGGAGACAGTGAGGTCTGCAGATGCTGGAGATCAGACGTGAGATAGTTTTGCTGGAAAAGCACAGCAGGTCAGTCAGCATCTGAAGAGCAGGAAAATCAACATTTCACACTGGGGCCCTTCATCAGGAATGAGGAGGTTGACAAGAGATTGATGAACGTAGAGCAGTAAATGTTGTCCACACGGACCTCAGCAAATAATTTGACAAGGTTCCAAGGGATGTAGAACGTCGAGTCAAGAGGAAGAAGGAAGCTGACTTACGGTTGAGGAAGCAAGAATCGAGTAGACCTCTAGAGGGTTACATGGGGCAGCACAGTGTCTCCGTGGTTAACACTGCTTCCTCATAACACCAGGGACCTGATTTTAATTCCAGCCCCCGGCGACTGTATATGGAGTTTGCATGTTCTCCCATCGTCTGCATTTGTTTTCTCCCGGTGCTCCGCTTTCCACTGACATCCCTAAGATGTGCAGGTTAGGTGACTCAGCCATGCTAAATTACCCAGAGTGTTCAAGGAAGTGTAGGTTTCGGCATTTTAGTCAGGGAAAATGTAGAGTAATGTGGTGGGGGAATGGGTTTGGGTGGGATATTCTTTGGAGGGCTGGTATGGAGTTGTTGGACCAAATTGCCTGTTCCCACACTGAAGGGATTCTCCTGAAAGTACCAGGATGGAACTGAAGAATGGAAATAGGACAGCTTTAAGGGGGCATGAAAAAGCTTTGTTGGGAAGGATGAAGGAAAACTGAAAGGCATTCTCCACTTACATGTGGAACAAGAGCATGGCCAGAGTGAGGGTAAGGCTGATTAGGGTTAGCGGATGGAACTTGTGTTTGGAGTTGGTGGAGGTAGGGGAGGTCCTTAATAAATACTATGCCTCAATATTTACAACTGAGATGGACCTTGTCATTTGTGAGGACAGCATGAAAAGGACTGATACATGTTTACAGGTTGATGTTAAGAAGGAGGATGTGCTGAGAATGTTGTAAAACATAAGAATAGATAATTCTGCCTCACCCGAAGGGATATGTCCAAAGTTACGACAGGAAGCGAGGGAAGAGATTGTTACGTCTTTGGCGATGACCTTTGCACCCTCACTGTCCACTGGAGTCATACCAAATGATTGGAGGGTGGCATATTTTATTCCCTTGTTCAGGAAAGGTAATAGGGATAATCTTTGGAATTACAGACCTGTCATTCTTATGTCTGTGGTGTGCAGATTATTGAGGACGACTCTGAGAGACATGATTTATGATTCATTAGAGATAGTCAGCATGGCTTTTTAAGGGGCAGTTCAGGCCTCTCAAACCTTATCGATTCCTTCGAGAATGTGCCAGAACACTTTTATGGTTAATTCAGAAATTACGGAGGCATGGGATACAGGGAAACCTGTCTGTCTGGATAGAGAATTCCTGGCTCACAGAAGACAGAGGGTGATGAAAGATGGAAACCATTCATTCTGGAGCTTGGTGACCAGTGGTGTTCTGCAGGGATTTGTTCCGGCAACCCTGCTGTTTGTGATTTTTATAAATGACTTGGATGTAGGTGTGGAAGGGTGGGTTAGTAAGTTTGCCATTGTCACAAAGGTTGGTGGAGTGGTGGATAATGTGGAGGGCTGTTGTCGGTTGCAACGGGACATTGACAGGATGCAGAGCTGGGCTGAGAAGTGGCAGATGGAGTTCAGTCTGGAGAAAATGCAAAGTGATTCATTTCGGAAGGTCGAACTTGATTTTAGATTACAGAGGTAAAGGTGGGAACCTTGGCAATGTGGAGGAACAGAAGGATCTTGGGTTCCATGTCCATAGATCCCTCAAAGTTGCCACCCAAGCTGATAGGGTTGTTAAGAAGGAATATGTTTTGTTGACCTTAATGAGCTGAGGGATTGAGTTTTAAAGCTGTGAGGTTATGCTGCAGCTCTATAGAGCCCTGGTTAGACCCCACTTGGAATATTGTGTTCAGTTCAGGTTCCCTCATTACACAAAGGATGTGGAAGCTTGAGAGATGGTAAAGAGGAGATTTACCAGGATGCTGCCTGGACTGGAGAGCATCTCTTATGAAGAAAGGTTGAGGCATCTAACGCTTTTCTCATTGGTGTGAAGAAAGGGAGAGTTGTAACATGGTGCAGGTGAACAAGATGGTGTAAGGCGTAGTCAGTGAATAATGCGAGACTTCATTTTTGCATGGCATAAATGGCTATTATGAGGGAGAATGATTTTAAGTGATTGGAGGATGGTTAAGGGGAGATGTCAGAGGTAGGTTTTTCACACAGTGTCTGGTGGGTGGAAATGTCAGAGGTGGGTTTTTTACACAGAGAGTGGCGGGTGGGTGGAATGCACTGCCAGCAGTGGTAGTAAAATTAGATACATTAGGTACATTCAGTAGACTTTTGGATAGGCACATGGATGATAAGGTTCCCCATGGTAGGCTTATGCGGAAAGTCAGGAGGCATGGGATAGAGGGAAATTTGGCCAATTGGATAGAAAACTGGCTAACCGGTCGAAGGCAGAGAGTGGTGGTAGATGGTAAATATTCAGCCTGGAGCCCATTTACAAGTGGAGTTCCGCAGGGATCAGTTCTGGGTCCTCTGCTGTTTGTAATTTTTATTAATGACTTAGATGAGGGAGTCGAAGGGTGGGTCAGTAAATTTGCAGATGATACGAAGATAGGTGGAGTTGTGGACAGTGAGGAGGGCTGTTGTCGGCTGCAGAGGGACTTAGATATGATGCAGAGCTGGGCTGAGGAGTGGCAGATGGAGTTCAACCCTGCCAAGTGTGAGGTTGTCCATTTTGGAAGAACAAATAAGAATGCGGAATACCGGGTTAATGGTAGGGTTCTTAGTCAGGTGGAGGAACAGAGGGATCTTGGGGTCTATGTACATAGATCTTTGAAGGTTGCGACTCAGGTGGATAGAGTTTGTAAGAAGGCCTACGGAGTATTATCGTTCATTAGCAGAGGGATTGAATTCAAGAGTCGTGAAGTGATGTTGCAGCTGAACAGGATTTTGGTGAGGCCACAATTGGAGTACTGTGTGCAGTTCTGGTCGCCTCACTTTAGGAAAGATGTGGAAGTTTTGGAGAGGGTGCAGAGAAGATTTACCAGGATGTTGCCTGGAATGGAGAGTAGGTCGTACGAGGATAGGTTGAGAGTTCTCGGCCTTTTCTCGTTGGAACGGCGAAGGATAAGGGGTGACTTGATAGAGGTTTATAAGATGATCAGAGGAATAGATAGAGTAGACAGTCAGAAACTTTTTCCCCGGGTACTACAGAGTGTTACAAGGGGACATAAATTTAAGATGAAGGGTGGAAGGTATAGGGGAGATGTCAGGGGTGGGTTCTTTACCCAGCGAGTGGTGGGGGCATGGAATGCGCTGCCCGTGGGAGTGGTAGAGTCAGATTCATTGGCGACCTTTAAGCGGCATTTGGATAGGTACATGGATGGGTGCTTAATCTAGGATAGAAGTTCGGCACAACATCGTGGGCCGCAGGGCCTGTTCTGTGCTGTATTGTTCTATGTTCTATGTCTATGTTCTATGATCGTAAAATGAAGGGTACGTAGTTAGTTTGTTCTTATGGTCGGATAAATGATTGGCATGGCATCATGACCGAAGGGTCTTGTGCTGTACTGTTCTGTGTTCTACATTCCGTGTGGTAAACTGAGTAATAAGCTCAGATCAATGCAAAAGGATAAGGCATTCAGGAGGAACTAGTCAACTGGATACAAAATTGGGCTTGACGGTAGGAGACAGAGGGTGATGGGAGACATGTTGTTTTACTGACTGGAGGCATGTGACCAGCGGTGCAGTCGGTCCACTGTTGTTTGTCATTTGGATAAATGGTTTGGATGGGATTATTGGTTTCCTGGTAAGTAAGTTGTTTTGGGTGACAATGAAATTGGTGGTAAAATGGGCAGTGAAGAAGGTTATCTATGATACAACAGGATGAACAGTACTGCTGGGATAGTGGGCTGAAGAATAGCAGCTGGAGCTTAATTAGATAAATGTGAAGTATTCCATTTCGGTACAACAAACCAGGGTAGGACTTGCACAGTTAATGTTCGAGCCCTGGGTGGTGTGGTCAATCAGTGGCCAGGGACGCAGGTAGACAGTTTTTTGAAAGTGGTGTCACAGGTAGACAGGCTGGTGAATCAGGCGTTTGGGATGGTTAACTTCATTGGGCAGAGCATTGAAAGGAGGATTTGGGATGTCATGTTGTGGTTCCGTTGCTCCTGATGCGGTCTCCTCTACATTGGGGAGACTGGACATCTCTTGGCAGAGCGCTTTAGGGAACATCTCTGGGACACCCGCACCAATCAACCACACCGCCCTGTGGCCCAACATTTCAACTGTGGTTGTCAGTGACAGAAATATCTCTGTGAGGGAGTCCTTTAATTTCGTCCCTAACTTCCTCCAAAATCCAGGGACAAACTTGATTAGTTCCCAGAAATTGCCTTGTTTTTGTAGATTTTAAACACTCCAGCACCTCCTGCTCTGTAATGTGGACTCTTTTGAAGGTATCACTGTTTATTTCCCTGACTTCCCTCGCCTTTGTCCACAGTAGGTTGTAATGTGATTTTTTTGTTTAAGATGTCACATGTGATTCCACACATTGATGGTGCCATTGATCTTTAAGGGGCCACATTTTATCCCGAGTTCATCTTTTTTTATGAATATTCTTGTAGAATATCTATGGATTTTCCTGAACCTTGTTTGCCAAAGCTTTCTTGGGTACCCTTTTGGCCTTCCTGATTTCCCTCTTAAGTTTATTACTACACCCACAATGTTCTTCAAGAGATTCACTTAATCCAGATGGCTAGAAATGATGTGCCCACTGTTTTCTTGACCATAGCCTCAATATTCCCAGTCATCCAGTGTTTCATACTTGTGATCAGCATTGTCCTTCACACTAATAGGAATATGCTGGCCTGAACTCTCATATTTCTCTATTTTGAAAGCTTCCCACATGTCTGAGGTCCCTTTACATAGCCTTTAAATATTAACTTTTAAAATCTCTTGACTAATACCTTCCGGATTGTGGTAAGTCCAATTTTGATCTTTAACTTGTGGACCAGGACTACTAATTATCCATGCTGAAAATGTGTTGCTGGAAAAGCGCAGCAGGTCAGGCAGCATCCAATGAACAGGAGAATCGACGTTTCGGAGAAGGGCTGATGCCCGAAACGTCGATTCTCCTGTTCCTTGGATGCTGCCTGACCTGCTGCGCTTTTCCAGCAACACATTTCAGCTCTGATCTCCAGCATCTGCAGTCCTCACTTTCTCCTACTAAGTATCCATAGCTATTTTCGAACTAATATAATTGTGGTCACTTTTCCAAAATGCTCCCCCACTAACACCTCAAGCGCTTTTCCCTACCTTGCTTCCTGAAGGGAGGTCAGGTTTCACCTCTTTCTCCATTTGGGTCAGTTACATACTGACTGAGCCAGTTTTCTTGAACATACTGAACAAATCCCTCCCATCCAAGCTCAGAACATTTTGTCAGTCTCAATATCAGTTTAGAAAGTTAAAATCCCTGACCGTTACAGCCCTATCGTCTTACAAATATCTGAGATGTCTGGAAAAAAATGCTGCTCAATTTTCCGCTGACTATTGGGGGCCTGCAGTACAGTCATATCAAACTGATAACCCATTTTTATTTCTCAGTTCCACTCGTATATCTTCACTGGGCGATCCCCAGGAATATCTTCTCTAAATGCTGCAGTAATGTTTTCACGAATCTTAACCTCCACTCCCCCTCCTCACTTGCCTCCACCTTACTCCTTCCTGTAGCATCTGTACCCGGAAACACTGAGCTGGCAGTCCTGTCCCTCTTTCAGCTGTGTTTCTGCAATACCTATGGTATCCCAGTCCCATGTTTCCATGCGTGCGTTGGGTTCATGTGCTTATACTTGTCAGGCCTTTTCCATCAAAATAAATGTGGCTTAGTTCATCAGTTTTCCCTCATTGCCTGGTGTGGTCTTGCCTGCCCTGTCGATTGAAATTACTGTATTGAAATTCTGTCCCAGCCTCAATCTTCAGACTGTAGCCTGAGACCATCCCCCTCACTGTGGACAACACCCTCACCTTCCATGTCATCTCTAAACCTGATAATGATACCTTCTGCTTTCACATCCAACGCATTAATGTACAAGATAAACAACGATGGTTCCTGCACAGATCCCTGTGGTACACCCACTGGTGAAAGGCTTCTGATCGCAAAAACAACCCTCCAATTTTGGATCCAATTTTCCAACTTGCCTTGGATCCCATGGGCTCTTCCTTTTTGGACCAGCCTGCCATGTGGGACCTTGTCAAACGCCTTAATGAACTCCATGGAACCCACATCATCTGCACGGCCCTTATCAATATTTTTAGACACCATTTCAAAAAGCTAAACTGAATTCCTCAGACAGTATCTTCCTCTACCAAATTCGTGATGACTTTCCTTCATCGATTCCTGCCTTTCCGAATGTTGTTACATCTTGTCCCTCAGGATTGTCCCCAATAATTTCCCTCCCCATGCTGTCAGACTATCCGCTCTGTAATTTCCTGACCTATCCCTGCTGCCCTTCTTGAACAAATGAACCACATTAATGATCCTCCAGTCATTCGGCACTTCACCTGTGGCCAGCAAAGTGTTAAGTATATCCACCAGGGCCCCAGCAATCTCCTCCCTTACCTCCTTTAGCAGCCTGGGATACATTTCATTGGACACTGGGATTTCCCCACCTTTATGCCTGTGAAAACATTTAATAACGCCCCTTTATTGATCTTAACGTGTTCTCGAACCTCACCGTCCCGACTGAAATCCCCAGCTACAATGGCTTTCTCATGTGTGAATACAGGTGGGAAGTATTCATTGAAGACCTCACCTACTTCCACAGGCTCCATGCACAGGTTGTCCCTTTGGTTTCTAACAGGCCCCACCATTTCCCCAGGAATCCTCTTATTCTAACTGTACTGGTAAAATACCTTGTGGCTTTTCCTTAACACTATCTCGCAAGGATATTTCGGGACCATTGTTTGAACCTCATTTTAAGGACCCCCTTGCACTCTCCATACTTGTGAAGGGCTTCACCTGGTTTTATTGAACTGTATTTTCTTTATCAAACTCACGATATCGCTTGATCAGTATTTGCCGGACTTGCTGCCTTTGTCATTCCATCCGCATGAACACACTGGCCCAGATTTTTCACTCTATCACTTTAAAATGCTTTCATTTTATAAAAATAGACCCAAACGCAAATGGTTCTTCCCAGCCCACGTTTGCCACATCTTGTCCAATGATCGTGATACTGATAGAAGACTCAGTTGTGAGGGGGACTGACAGGAGATTGTGTGGCTGCAGAAGAGACCCCAGGATGGTGTGTTGCCTCCTGTGTGCCAGGGTCAAGGATCTCTGAACAGTTGCAGAACATTCGGAACGGAAAGGGTGAACAGCCAGAGACCATTGTGCACATTTGTACCACTGACCAAGATAGACTAAGGGATGGTGTCCTGTGAAATTAGTACAGGGATTTCAGTAAGAATTTAAAAAGCAGTACCTCAAGAGTACTGATCTCTGGATTACTCCCAATGCCCGTTGCAAATGAGGACAAACGTAGAAAGTTAGGCCGGATGGATGTGTGGCTGAGGAGCAGATGGATGTGACAGGGTTTTCAGTACTTGGATCATTGGGATCTTTTCTGGGGTAGAGGTGACCTGTAAGAGAGAGATGGGTTGAACTTGACGCAGAGGGGCACCAATATCCCTGGAGGGAGACAGGCTAGTATTACCCCTGAAGGGTCTTAACTAGTTTGGGAGGAGTTTGGGACTCTGAATAGGAGAGGGACCATCGACCATTCAGTGGAAGATACATCAGCCACCAAGACCAAGTATCCTATTCGGTATATCCAGGGGTATAGTAAAGGAAGGGAAAAGATTTCTGGTTTAACGAGCATTTATTTCAACGCACGAGACCTGACTGGTAAGGTAGACGAGCTCCGAGCATGGATTAGCTCTGGGGACTGGGATATTATAACCATAACAGAAACATGGCTGAGAGAAGTTCAGGAATGGCAGCTCGGTGTTCCAGGGTAGGGAGGCTACAGGTGTGACAGAAGGACAAGTAAAGGAAGAGGAGAAGCTGCCCTTTTGATAAGGGAGGACATAACAACCCTGTTTAGAGAGGATACTCTTAACGAGTCGTCAAATGAGGCTGCATATTTGGAATTTATAAACCAAAGGGGATGGTCAAACTGTTGGGACTGTGTTATGACCCACAAAAATCCAGCGGATACTCGAGGAGCAGATGTATTGAGAGATTGGCGATAATAGTAGGAATGAGTTACGTCCAAACAATGTAGACAATAGGTATTGTATGGAGATTTTAATTTCCCCTGGATTGACTGGGCCACTCAGAAAGTAAAAGGCCCTTACGGAGTGAAATTTGCCAAATATGCCCAAGAAACCAAGGTCTGGCAAGTGACTGAATCTCAGTCAGAGAGTAATTTGCATCCAATGACCACAACTGTCTGAGAATTCACATAGTTCTGGAAAAACATTGAACAGGTCCACAGTTTAAGATGCTAAACTGGAGCAAGGCCAGTTTTGGGGCCATTAGGCAGGATCTAGCAGAGGTCGATTGGGTGAAACTAAAAATCACACAACACCTGTTTATTGTCCAACCAGATTTGGAAGCGCTATTGATCATTCCAAAAGATGAAATACTTAATCTAAATGTGTTGATATTACATTCCATGACACTGCAATCCTGTTGCTATATATTCAGTGCCTTATGACTGTGCTCCACAACCACCGATGGAGAAGCAACTTTCCGAAAACTAACACTTCCAAATAAACCTGCTGGACGTGGTGTAGTGTGACTTTTAAAATTTCCGATCCCAGTCCAACACCGGCATCTCCAAATCATGACTACCATCGACTGGGTGAGTCTGTTTGAATAAAAAGGAACGACTGGCAAATGGAAGGCTTTGAAAACTGTGATCTCAAGGATCCAGGGTCAGTATGTCCCTGTTAGGGTGAAGGGAAAAGCTGACAGGTTCAGGGATCCCTGACTGATGGGAGACATTGAGGTTCTACTCAGGAAAAAGAAGATGCCATACACTGGCTTTAAGGCTTCTGTATCTACATAACCTCTTCCAGTCCGAAAGACACGATCAATCTTTGGAGACCCCACAGTCCTCTCAGGTCCCTGCCGCACTCCCAATCTGTAGATCTCACTCCAATGCCTGTGCCTGTCCCGATTCAGTTCCAACAAGACCCACCATCTGTGTAACATCCTTCTGTCGCTAGCACACACGCTGTCAATGGAATCTCCTCCAGTCTCTCCATCCATCAACCCATCTCCATAATCTTCTCCAGCTCTGACATCCCAATCTGTGTGTCACCCTCCCCTACAACCCTTACCTTGACCAAACTGTAGGAGCTTACTCGTGCTCCTTTTTTTCTGTGAAACTGTCCCCAACCAAAATTGCTGTCCTTATTTCTCAGAAAATCTGTCAGACTCCATACCCTCCATATCCAAACAAACTCCAGAACCTGAGCCCTCCTATATCTATAAACATTATCGTTCTGACTACTCTGCATATTTCTGTTTCTTCTCTCAATTTGTACAACCCACTTAATCTCTGTGATCTGCTCCTAAAGCACTCCTTCTCTTTACACGGTCTGTGATGGTTTGTAGCTCAGGTTAAGGCTTCCGAGGGGTCATCGTCGTCTAGCTGTCATCTCTGAAATTTCTTTGATGTATGGTAAGGTGGTAAGGATTTCTGGCTGTGTTTGGTCTGCTTGTCGTGGTGTGTTCTTGAGGAATCTGCGCACTGTATTTCTTGAGTATCCGTTCTTCTTGAATATGTTGCATAGGTGGTTCTCCTGTGTTTTCCGAAGTTCTTCTGTGCTGCAGTGTGTGGTGGCTCGTTGGAAGAGTGTTCAGATACAGCTTTTTTTGTGTGTGTGTTGGGAACACCGACCAAATACTTAACTACACCAGCAACCATCCCAACAAGCAGACCAAACACAGCCAGAAATACTAACCAAATTACCATATATCAAAGAAGTTTCAGAATTGACAGCTAGACTACTATGACCCCTCAGAAGCCGATTAGCACAAAAACTCACCAACACTCTCAGACAAAAACTAACAAACTTAAGAGACTCTGTACAACCCATGGACAAAACCATGGTCATCTAACAAAATTCCATGCAAGGACTGCCACAAACACTACGTAGGACAAACAGGAAGAAAGTTAGCCACCAGGATATACGAACATCAGCTCTCCACAAAAGGACATGACCCTCTCTCCCTCGTAGCCGTACACACGGATGAAAAAAAATATCATTTCGAGTGGGACAACACATCTATCCCCGGACAGGCTAAGCAAAGACATGCCTGAGAATTCCTAGAGGCCTGGCACTCCAAACACAACGCCATAAACAAACACATAGAACTAGATGCCATCTATCACCCCCTCAGAAAATGAACAGGAAATTACATCACCACAAACCTCAGGAACCCCATCCAGGAGAAAGATATAAATAGAAAGCAGGAGACAACAGCTTCGCTTCACTTGGAAGTCGCCACTGATTATGTTACCTAGCCAGGTAATGAAACGTCTGGATATCAAACCTGCAGCTCAGCGAGCAAACCTACACCCTAAACCCCTTGTCTGTGTAAACCACTCCATCCTCCCGACATCCTTATGCCTATAAACTGCTCCATGCCTCCCAATCTCCCCATTGCCATGAGCACCTGTAGGCCCTACAGTTCTCCACATTTCTGTAACCTCCTGTGGCTCTACTGTCCTCCTTCCTGGTGAAATCACGTTCAATCCCCTGAACCCTGGGAGCCCGTATCGACTGCTCCTGATCAGACCATTGCTGTCTCTGTTACCTCTGACATTACAAGCAACCCTCCCTATTTGTGTCTCTTCCTCCGGATCGCACCCTCTCCAGCTTTCTGAAACATCTGCGTGCCATTGTATCCCTCCTTATATAGAACATAGAACAGTAGAGCACACGACAGGCCCTTCAGCCCTCAATGATGTGCCGACCTTTTATCCTACTCTGTGATCAAACGATAATCTACAGACCCTACGTTTTACTATCATCCATGTGCCTATCGAAGAGATAATTAAACATCCCTAATCTATCTGGCTCTACTACCACAGCTGGCAATGCATTCCACGCACCCACCACTCTCTGTGTAAAGAACCTACCTCTGACAACCGTCCCTGAACCTTCCTCCAATCACCTTTAAATTATGATCCCTTCTGATAGCCATCTTCACAGTGGGATAATTCTCCGGCTATCCACTCTATCTTAGACTCTCATCATCTCGTGCACCTCTGTCAAGTGCCTTATCATCCTCAATGAGAAAAAGCATAGCTCCCTCAGTCTTTCTTCATAAGACCTGTCCTCCAGTCCAGGCAGCATCCTGATAAATCTCCTCTGCACCGTCTCTCAAGCCTCCACTTCTTTCCGATATTAATGCAACCAGAATCGAACATGATATTCCACGTGTGGTCTAAGCAGGGGTCTATACAGCTGCAGCATAATTTTGTGACCCTTAAACTCAATCCCCCTGCTAATGAAAGCCAACACACCATACACCTTCTCAAAACTCCGATCAACTTGGTTGACAACTTTGAGGGATATCTGGATTGAACCCCAAGATCCCGCTGTTCCACGACCCTTACCAAGAATCTTGCTTTTAAACTTGTCAAGGTTTTCTGTGAAATCCTTCCAATCTTAAACCCTCCCAATCTTGGTAACTTCCTCTAGTACCTACAACACTCCTAAACGGTGAAATCATATCACGTCCCTACAATCCCCCTTAGCTCTGTAACTTCGTTCAACACTCTAAATTTCTGAAGCCTCCTTTTGCCACTGCAATATTCCTAATATCTGCATTACCCTCCCGTCCTGATATCCCTCCCTGTCCACATGACCCCCACCATCCTCCAGTGCCCTTCTGGGGTACATTGCAGAGGAGGGAAGAGTTGTAGAGTCCGGGCCATGTTACGGAGTTAGGAAGGGCTGGCGAACCTGGAGGGTGGTACAAATGTAGGAAGGGACGTGGATCCTGCATGAGGTTAGAGCTTGCAGGATTTATAGAACCTGCAGGATGGGACCAAGTTAGAATCGTTTTGTGGAAACTGAATGATGTTCCACTTTGAATGATGGATTTTATCTTTGATTGGACAACTGTCCAATCTTCATGAGCTAATTTTGGAGATGTTTATCAGAATGGCTGAACAGAACTTTAGGATACCAGGCTGGGAGATGTGGAGTTCAGATGTGAATCTAGTTACCCATTCTGCCTGTGTGCCTGACACTGACCTGGTGCTGCTCATGTGACCGCCAGATCTGCATGACTGACCAGAGCTCACCTCAGCAAAGCCTTCGATTGGAATGATCCTTTTTGTCGTTATATTTCAGTGGCAGTTTCACGAGATGCAGGGGGAATTCGAGAGTTTTGATGTTGAGAGAATTGAAGCCTTTATCATTGCAAAATGGGAAGCCTTCAAAAATGAGATAACGAGAGTCCAGAGATAGTATACAGTATTCCTGTTAGGGTGAAGGGAAGGCTTATCGGTGTAAGGAATGTTAGATTACTAGAGAAATTGATGTTTTGGATAAGAAACAGAAGGAAGCATATATCAAGTTTAGGAGAAATCCAATGAATCCTTAGCAGAGTATAAAGGTAGTAGGAGTATACTTAAGAGCGAAAAGCGGACAAGGGATAGTTTTGGCAAATAGGGTTAAGGAGAATCCAAAGGGATTTTATACATAGATAAATGATGAAGGGGTAGAACCTTTGTCCATTCTAAAACAAAACATAATTTACTCTTTCCCACAATTTCCTGTCACAACCCAATTCACTGATGTACTGTTTTAGTTAAAGTCTGTCCCTTCCTGTTCCTTTCTGCTTGTCTTCAGCCACATCCCCATGCTGTTCCAATGCTTCGCCTTTTCTCTTAGGATTTGGAAAGCTCCTTCCACCTGAACCCTGTCCCTGCATCCTCTCTGTCATTTTAAAGCCGTGTCCATAAACCTACCGACATGATCGGCCAGGACCCTCGTCACAGCATGGTTCCAGTGGGAACATCCTAATGGATTATTTATTAAATCAGGTATGGGATGTGGGTGTCTCTGGTTGACCAGCCTTTCTTGCCCAGCCCTAGCTGCCCTTGTGCTGAGTAACTTACTCAGCCATTTCAGAGGGTAATTGAGTGGCAAACACTTGGCTGTAGGAATGTCGTGCAGACCACGTGTGGATGGACAGATGTCTTTCTCTCAAGGACAAATTTTTAGGTTTTTTGGACATCAGCAAGGTTTTCATACGTATTTATGAAATGTTAATTATTAGTTTTAAAGTTATTGATTTCAAATTCCATCATTTCTGATGGTGGGATACAAACCCGCCTCCACTGAACATTAGCTGAGATTTTGGATACATACATCCCTGACCAGTGCATCAAGTGCATCATGAAGTTAAACCAGTTCTTCCGACACAATTGTGTGTCCCTGACATCTTCCAGCAGTCTGGTGCTATCACTCACAGTGCACAGCAGAGAGCAATGAGAGGGCTCCATACTTCGTCTAACAAGACATGGCACAGTTACAGTGCTGGCGGACTACAGAGTACAGACTTACGACCAAGTTCTAAGACTTACTGCTCTGCAACACTATATCTACGGCATGTCTTGTGGACGAGTTTCTTCAATAGTTTTTAATTCATACAACAAGTATTATCTCTGTATTATCTTCTTATAGTCCCTCGACGTGTTTGAAATTTACCGCTTTCCATCTGTCATGCCTATGTCTGTAAGTTGCTTCAGTGTCTACAACATGTCTTATCTCAGTAGTCTCCTCCTTCAATAACTGGAGACAGACTCATGAAGCACAAAAATGGTTCCTTCGATCCAACCAGTCCATGCTGATCAGAGTCCTTGAACGAGTCGCGTTTTGTTGCATTTGACCATATCCCTTCTAACCTTCTCCTCTCCATGTACCTGCCCAAATGTCTTTTACATGTTGTCATTTATTTTTCTCTACCAATTCTCCTGGAAGCTCGTTCCATCCCTGCACCATCCTCTGTATAAACAATATTCGCCTCCAATCCCTTTTAAGTCTTTCCTCTCTCACCTCATATTTATGCCCTCCAAAACATAGAACATGACAGTGCAGTACAGGTCCTTCTGCCCTCGATGACGCGCCAACCTGTGGAACCAATCTGAAGCCCATCTAACCAACACTATTCCAATTCTATCCAATGACAATTTAAATGCCCTTAAAGTTGGCGAGTCCACTGCTGTTGCAGGCCGTTCGTTCCATGCCTCTACTACTCTGAGTAAAGAAACTACCTCTGGCATGTGTCCTACATCTATTGCCCATCAATTTAAAGCTCTCTCCCCTCATGCTAGGCATCGCCATCCGAGGGAAAGGTTCTCATTGCCCTACCCATCTAACCCTCTGATGATCTTATTTGTCTCAGTTGATAGGCATGAAAACGTCTTCTCTTGAACGAAAACAGCTTCAAGTTCCTCAACCTTTCTCATAAGACACTCCCTCCATACCAGATGACATTCTTCGTAAATCCCCTCTGAACCCTTTGCAAAACTTCCACATCCTTCCTGTAATGTGGCGACCTAAACTGTACAAAACACTCCAAATGCGGCCGCACCAGAGTTTTGTCCAGCTGCAGCAGGATCTCACGGTTCTAAAACGTATTCCCTGTACCAATAAAAGCTCACACACAAAATTCCGTCTAAACTAACCTATCAGCCTGGGAGGCAACTTTCAATGATCTATGTACATGTACACAGAGATCTCTCTGTTCATCTACACTACCAAGAATCTTACTACTAGCCGAGTACTCTGTATTCCTGTTACTCCTTTAAACATGAATGACATCACATTTTTCCACATTAAACTCCATTTGTCAACTGTCAGTCCAGTTTTGCAGCTTATCTATGACTCTGTGTAACCGATAGCATCCTTCATGACTATCCATAACTTTACTGACTTTAGTGCCATCCGCAAATTTACTAACCCATTCTTCAATACCCTCATCCAGGTCATTTATTTAAATGACAAGCACCATTAAACCCAAAACAGATTCTGGCGTAACCAACCAGTAACTAAACTCCAGGATGAGTGTTTCCCATGAAACACTACTCTCTGTCTTCTTTCAGCGAGCTAATTTCTGATCCAAACTGCACAATCACCCTCAATGCCATTTCTCTATATTGTATGCAATAGCCTACCGTGGGGAACCTTCACACATGCCTTACTGTAATCCATATACACCACATCAACTGCTTTACCCTCATCCACCTACTTAAAGAACTCAATAATGTTTGCGAGGCACAGCCTACTCTTCCTAAACCGTGTTTACTAAACTTATTCATCTCCAGATGATTATAAATCCTATCCCTTGCAAGCCTTTCCAACACCTTACCCAGAATTGAAGAAGAGCTCACAGCTATATAATGACCAGGAGTTTCTCTTCTTTCTTCTTGGACAAGGAGATAACATTTGTTATCCTCTGGCCTTCTGGCACTATCTCTGTAGACAATGACAGCATAAGGATCTAAGCCAAAGGCTCAGCAGTCTCCTTCCTGGCTTCCCAGAGAATCCGAGAATAAATTGGGCGGCACGGTGGCACAGTGGTACAGTGGTTAGCACTGCTGCCTCACAGCGCCAGAGACCCGGGTTCAATTCCCGCCTCAGGCAACTGACTGTGTGGAGTTTGCACGTTCTCCCCGTGTCTGCGTGGGTTTCCTCCGGGTGCTCTGGTTTCCTCCCACAATCCAAAGATGTGCGGGTCAGGTGAATTGGCCATGCTAAATTGCCCCTAGTGTTAGGTAAGGGGTAAATGTATGGGTGGGTTGCGCTTCGGCGGGGCGGTCTGGACTTGTTGGGCCGAAGTGCCTGTTTCCACTCTGTAAGTAATCTAATCTAATCTAAATACCATCTGGCCGAGGTGTCTTACCTCCTTTCACACTTTCCAGAATGGCTTACACCTCCGCCTCCTGCACTTCAATCCCATCTATTTATGGACTCCACGGCTGTGGGGTAAAGACATGGGTTAATCAACTTACCTGTACCCCTCATAGTTTTATAAGCCTTTATAAGGTCACCCCTCAGCCACCTACGCCCAGTGGAAATACGAAGGACAATGATACACATATCCCTGCTTGTGTCCCTGCCACTACTTTGCAACAACGTTTTGGGATACACTTGTTCAGGACCTGGGGCTTTCTCTACCATTGTGTTCTCAGACCTGCATCACCACCTCTTCTGTAATGGGGACTCTTTACAAGCCATCACGGTTTCTTTCCCTTTGTTTCCAATATCTGTCCACAGTACTTTCTGACATGAAATGCTCATTTAGGATCTTCCCCATCTCCTGTGGATCCACACTTGGGTAGCCTCACTGATCTTTGAGGGGCCCTGTTTTGTCTCTCCAGTTGGTTTTATGTACTTGCCTGCTGTAGAAAATTATTTACATTCTCCTTAATCTCTGCCAAGTCTACCTCATCGCCCCATTTTGCTTTCAAGCTTACCCAGCCTCTCTGATTTAGTCAGACCCTCCAGTATCACTAACATTGATTAGATTCCATACAGTGTAGAAACAGGCCCTACGGCTAAAAAAGTCAATAACGACTGTCAGAAGATTAACCCACCCAGACCCATTTCCCTATGACTGATGGACGTAGCAAGTGTGGAAAATTTAGCATGGCCAATTTACCTGGCCTGCACATCTTTGGACTGTGGGAGGAAACCAGAGCACCCGGAGGAAACCCACGCAGAAACTGGGAGAATTTGCAAACTCCACATAGACAGTCGCCCAAGGCTGGAATCGAACCTGGAACCCTGTTTCCGTGAGGTTGCAGTGCTAACCGCTGAGCCACCGTGCTGCCCCCAATCTTTGTGAATCTTTGCTCCGTTCACAGTTTCAGGAAATGCTTCCTAAATCAAGATGATCAGAATTCTACACAGCACTCCAAAGCTGTGCTGACTATACTTAATCAATCCTTGCCTTTGCAAATGCATGTAACTCCTGTCCTGCGGAATCGCTTCCAACAACGCATGCATCACTGACATCAAGCTAATTGGTGTTGATATCATTGGCTTTCCCCCGCAGCCTTTCCTAAATACTGGCACGACATTAGCCACCCTCCTGGCTTCCTGCTCACCACCCATGGTTGTCAGTGATAGAAAAATCTCTTTGTGAGGCCCCACAATTTCTTCATAGGTTCCCACAATATCCAGGGATATACTTAATTAGTTCCCAGGGATTTGTCTACCTTTTCTGCATTTTAGAAACTCCAGCACCTCCTGTTCTAGTATGTGGAGACTTTTGAAGACACTGTATATTTCCCTGACTTCCACAGAAAGTTGAAACGGGAAATTTTCATTTAGGATTTCAGCCATCTCCTCTGTTTCCACACTTGAATGATCTTTAAGGAACCATATTCCATCCGTATTTAATCTTCTTTTGTTAATATACTTGCATTTTCCTTTGCCTGATCTGCGCGAGCTTTCTGTAGTTCCCTTTGTACCCTCCTGATTTCCCACTTAAGTGTATTACTCCAGCCACAATATTCCTCAAGAGATTCCCTTAATCCAGCTGGCTATATGTGACATGTGCCTCCTTTTTGTTGACCACAACCTCTATATCCCCTGTCATCCAGGGTTTCCTACTTGTGTCAGCATTGTCCTTCAGACTAACAGGAATATGCTGGCACTGAACTTTCATTTTATCTCTCTTTTGAAAACTTCCCACCTGCCTGACGACCCTTTATCTGTAAATAGCCTCCACAAGCAATTGTTAAAAGCTGTTGAGTCATCCCTTCTGGATTCAGGCAAGGCCAGTTTTGATCATTAACTTGTGGACCAGCCATATCCTTTTCCATAGCTATTTTCAAACTAATAGAATTGTGGTGATTTTGCCAAAGCGTTTTCCCACGAACATCTCAGTCCCTTTCCCTACCTTGTTTCCCAAGGGGAGGTCAGGTTTTACCCCTTCCTGCAGTCTGACCATTGACATTCTGACTGGGACAGTTTTCTTCAACATGCCTAACAAATCCCTCCCATCCAAGCTCTGAACACTCTGGCAGTCCCAGTCCAGGTTTAGAAGGTTAAGATCCCCAACCATTACAACCTTATCCTTCTTACAGATATCTGAGATCTCCCGACCTATTTGCTGCTCCTTTTCCCGCTGATTATTGAGGACCTGTAGTGCAGTCATATCGAAGTGATGACCCATTCTCATTTCTCATTTCCACCATTACAGCATCACTGAGCGATCCTCAGGAATATCCTCTCTAAGTGCTGCAGTGATGTTTTACTGATCAAAAGCTCCAATTCCCCTCCTCTCTCGCCTCCTGTTCTCTCCATCCTGTAGAATCTGTACCCTGGAACATTGAGCTGTCAGTGCTGTCCCTCCCTCAGCTCTGTTTCTGTCAGACCTATGGTGTCCTAGTCTCATGTCCATGCACCAAGTTCATCTGCCTTACCTGTTAGGCCTGTTATGTTGAAGTAAAGTTGTTTAATAGGTCAGTTTTCCCTTAAAGCCTGCTGTGCTCTTGCCTGCTTTGTTGATTTAAATGACTCTCTTGAAATTCTGTCCCAGCCTCAACCTTCAGACTGTAGCCTGAGACCATCCCCCTTACTGTGGGCAACCCTCTCACCTTTCATGTCATCTGCAAACTTGCTAAATATACCTTCTACTTTCACATCCAAGGTATTAATGTACATACAAACAACAATGGTTCCTGCACAGATCCCTGTGGTACACCCCGTGGTCGAAGAATTTCAAATACAAAACCAACCCTCCACCAATTGTGGATCCAATTTGCCAACTTGCCTTGGATCCCATGGGTGTGTTGGACCAGCCTTCCATGTGGGACCTTGTCAAAGGCCACAGTGAACTCCATGGAACCCACGTCATCTGTACTCTCCTCAGCAATATTTTTAATTGTGATTTCAAAGAAAACTCAGCTGAATTCATCAGACAGGATCTTCATTTACTATATCCGTGCTGACTATCCCTAATTGTCCCTCAGAATTGTTTTCAATAGTTTCCTTCTCCTGCTGTCACACTATCAGCTCTGTAATTACCTGGCCTATCCCTGGTGCCCTTTTTAAACAAATGAACCACATTAGCGATCCTCCAGTCATGCAGCACCTCACCTGTGGCCAGAAAATTATTAAATATATCCACCAGGGCCCCAACAATCTCCTCCCTTACCTTCCATAGCTGCCTGGGATAGATTTCATTGGGTACTGGGGGTTTATCCACCTTTATGCCTGTGAAAACATTTAATACCTCCTCCTTATTGATCTTAACATATTCCCGAACCTCGCCATTTCAATGGAAATCCACGGCTACAATGTCTTTCTCCTTTCTGAATATAGAAGATAAGTGTTAGAACATAGAAAATATAGAACACTCCAGCGCAGTACAGGCCCTTCGGCTCTCGATGTTGCGCCGACTGAAGCCTACCTAACCTACACTAGCCCAATAACCTCCATATGCTTATCCAATGCCCGCTTAAATGACCATAAAGAGGGAGAGTCCACCACTGCTACTGGCAGGGCATTCCATGAACTCACAACCCGCTGAGTAAAGAATCTACCCCTAACATCTGTCCTATTCCAACCTCCCCTTAATTTAAAGATGTGTCCCCTTGTAACAGCTGACTCCATACGCGGAAAAAGGTTCTTACTGTCAACACTATCTAAACGCCTAATCATCTTGTACACCACTATCAAATCCTCCCGAAACCTTCTTTTCTCCAATGAGAACAGCTCCAAGTGCCTCAGCCTTTCCTCATGCAATTTTCCTACCATACCAGGCAACATCCTGGTAAACCTCCTCGACACCTGTTCCAGTGCCTCCACATCCTTCCTATAGTATGGCGACCAGAACTGTACACAATACTCCAGATAAGGCCGCACCAGATTCTTATACAACTGCAACATGACCTCAGCACTCCGGAACTCAATTCCCTCTACCAATAAAGCCCAGTATGCCATATGCCTTCTTCACAGCACTATTTACCTGGGTGGCAACTTTCAGAGATCTGGGTACATGGACACCATGATCCCTCTGCTCATCGACACTACCAAGTAGCCTACCATTAGCCCAGTAATCCATCTTCTTATTACTACCACCAAAATGAATGACTTCACACTTAGCTACATTGAACTCCATTTGCCACCTTTCTGCCCAGCTCTGCAACTTATCTATATCCCACTGTAATCTGCCACATCCTTCTTCGCTGTCCACTACTCCACCGACTTTCGTATCATCCGCAAACTTGCTCACCCAGCCTTCAAGCCCCTCCTCCAGGTCATTTATAAAAATGACAAATAGCAATGGTCCCAAAACAGATCCTTGTGGAACACCGCTAGTAACTGCTCTCCGAGACGAACCTTTACCATCAACTACTACCCTCTGTCTCCTTCCAGCCAGTGAATTCCTAATCTAAACCTCTAATGCACCCTCAATGCCATACCTCCGTAATTTTTGCAGTAGCCTACCATGGGGTACCTTATCGAACGCCTTGCTAAAATCCATATCCACCACATCTACTGCTTTACCCTCGTCCACTTCCTTGGTCACCTTCTCGAAGAACTCAATAAGGTTTGTGAGGCACGACCTGCCCTTCACAAAACCATGCTGACTATCCTTAATTGAAGGAGTCACCTATTTCCTCTGGCTCCATGTACAGATTATCCCTTTGGTTTCCAACATGCCACTCTCATAAGCTGGGAATCCTCCGACTCTGATTGTCATCATAAAATATCGTGTAGCTTTTCCTTAATAGTGTCTGCCAAGGAGGTTTCAAGGCCTTTGCTTGCCCCTCATTTCTCAGGACCCTTTGCCCTCTTTCTAAATGTGAATGGCTTCACATGTTTTTATTTCACTGTATTTTCTTTATCAAACACACGATATCACTTGATCAGTATTCCCTGGACTTGCTGCCTTTGTCATTCCCACTTTATGAACACACTGGCCATGGATTCTCACTGTCTCCCTTTAACATACTCCACTTTCCAAATATAGCCCTAACTGCAGGTCGTTCAGCCCAGTCTCTGTTTGCCACGTCGTGTCTAATTATAGGAGACTGAGTTGTGAGGAGGACAGACTGGTGACTGTGTGGCTGCAGAAGTGATCCCAGGAGGGTGTTCTGCCTCCCGGGGTATCAGGGTCAAGGATGTCTCTGCGCGGTTACTGAACATTCTGAAGGGGGAGGGTGAACAGCCAGCGGTCATTGTGCACATCGGCCCACATGACCGAGGGAGACAAAGGGATGGGGTCCTGTGAAATACGTATCAAGCGTTAGGAAGAAGTTCAAAAGAATAACCTCGAGGGTAGTGGTCTCCAGATTACTCCCAGTGCCACGTGCCAGTGCGGATAGAAATAGAAATATAGGCCAGATGGATGTGTGGCTGAGGAGCAGGAGTCGGGGGCAGGGTTTTCAGTTCTTGGATCATTGGGATCTGTTCTGGGGTAGAGGTGACCTATCAAAGGCAGGGGGCGGGTTGGACTTGAACCAGAGGGACATCAATATCCCTTGGTTAGGGGTGGGGGGGGGGGAGGTTGGCTGCCTGGCAACACACGAGGCCTGACTGGAAGGCAGATGAGGTCAGATCATGGATTGGCACGAGGGACTGGGATATTCCAGCCAAAACTGAAACGTGGCTGGCAGATATAGGGCATAGTTACAATGTTTGGCAAGGAACAGCTACATTCAAGGCTTTAACCACACCATCTTGTGGGAGTGCTGCTTTCCCCTCTGCTGTACTGGTCGTCACTGAGACAGCACAGGAGGTCCCAGGCATCAATCCTGGTCCATGCTGTATTAGCGATCTCTGTAATATCCTCCAGTCCCAATAATCCTTCCTCTGTTTGGAATCTCCTCTATAATCCAAAAAATCCTCCCTATCTCTGTCAGGTTCTCTCACCCCTAACACCCTAATCCCTCAACCTCTCCAGTAGATACTAAATTCCTTCATCCCTGTAAACCCCAACAGTCCTGTCTATCCCTGTAAGCTCCTCCTACCAATACCACCCTCCATGTCAATATATTTGCCTTTAACCTCTCCATCCGTCCCTATCTGGGTGTTAAATGTAGGGGTATGGGTGGGTTGCGCTTTGACGGGTCGGTATGGACTTGTTGGGCCGAAGGGCCTGTTTCTACACTGTACGTAATCTAATCTCTTCTAATCTAATCTAAACTTCTCCAGCTCCTCCAACTCTTCCTTATCCGTGAAAAATTATTCAGTCCATTGAGTTGTCCAGATCTATGTAATCCCTTCCACACCTGAAATACCTCCCTGTCTTTGTTACTATGTCTGGCTCCTACCTGAGAATCTCACTATCTGTGAAATCTCACAAGGAGTCCTGACCTTAGGAACGTCCTGCACCAGTTAACATCCTCCATGGCTGTGGATACCATCCAGTTCTACCATCCCTATCATGGAATTTAGCCTCCACCATCCTAATGATGCCAATAAACTCTTCCTCTCTCAACTAGACTCAATCTCTGTAAACTCTAGTAGTCCTTACTCCCCTCGCTGTGCATGTAATCTCCTTCAGTCACTACGAATCTTTTTTCTAATTTGCACCCCTTATCACTACACTATTTATTTCTGTTACCTTAATGAGCTGCCGTAATTGTCACTGTGACTCTCACCATGTTCCATCCCTACATCCTTCCGTTTCTCTGAAAAGTCCTCCTTATTCTTAAAACCCTCCCTCTCTATGCCACCTGTTCCAGGCCACAACTCTCCCTATCTCTGAAGAAACTATACAGTTAAAGCTGCTCCAATAACCTCAAATCCTCCTGATATTTCCAACTCCATTTAGTTGTGAAACTTCCCCCTTCTCTGTAACATACTATCCTACAGGGTTGAAAGCCCTCCCTATCTTTCTATGCTCCTCCAATCACTGGAGCTGTCCCAGTCTTTGTAACTTATTCCTGCACCCTGAAACCTCCTGGTTGCTGAACCCTCATCAGGCACTGCACTTTCTCTATTTTTGTTACTTTCCCCTGCTCTTAGAACCTCCCCCCCCCCCATCTGTGTGATCCCCTGCAGTGTCTGCAGTGTTCCCTATCTCTAACCACCAACTGCTTCCGCAACCCTCCCTACATGTTTTACCCCTTCCAGTCCCTTCAGCACCTTCTATAGTTGCAAAATCGCCATTATCCAAGGCTACTCCACTTCGTAAAATGGCTGTCAGAATCTGAAGCCCACACTCTCTCTCATCTGCAAGTCTCTCTATAATCCGTTAACATCTGCTGCCATCACTGTTGTCTGTAATTTTCTTCGCTCCTCCAGTCCCATTAAGCTTCCCATTCTTGCACTAACTAAAGCCAGTGTATCTTAGTACTGTCCTAAACGTTTTCATGTCTCTGCTAACTGCTGCAGCCCCGCCACTATCTCCATAAACATCTCCAGCCCTTAAAGCCCTCCCTATCCGTGTAACCTCTTCCAGTCCTGACAACAGCCCAATCTATGGAGCCCCTTTAATCTTCGCTTGTTGGGTAATCCCTTGAAGTCCCTGCAGATTTCCCAATCTTAGCACCAACCCAATCTTTGAGACTCTCCAGTTCCCATAAGACTCACTTTCAATGTCAGCTCATCCAATCCCTACATCCATCTGTAACCTCCTCATCCTTCTCCAATTCTTCGATCTTAATCTATCTACACCTCCCCCTCCCCCCAAACCCTCCTGACCATAGGAACCTCTTTCAGTTTGTGTAATCCTTCCCATTTGTGTAACTCTCTCCAACCCAGTAACCTGGCATTCTCCATTGCCTTCATATCTATGCCGCCTTCAAAACCTGGAAGCCTTCTTATAACAGTAAATGTCTTCCGTCATTACAACGTTCCATATCTCTGATAGTATATACAATACACTTCTCCCTGAAACACTCCCTGTCTGTGCCTCTCAGACTGCCTGCCTCTCCCTACATCCATCCCTATTCCTATCTCCAGAATCTAATCCAGCTCCCTCTATCTCTGCAAATTCCTCCAATCCCCAAACCCGTTTGTCCCAATGACATTCTTGACCACATGTAACTCTGTTTTACTCTAACATTCTCAAGCCTCTGTATGCCTCCCATCTCTCTAACCTCTACCCATCTGTTCAACCCCCCCATTACTGACGAATGACACCCTGCATTCGCCATAAGGCAGCTAGAATGACAGTGAACAGATATGATGGAACTGGAACCGTCATTCCGGAGATAAAGCTACGGATGGCCATCGCCGGGAAGGGAATATTGAAAGATTGTTGGGATCAAGGCAGAACAGGCAAAAAGCCACCAAGTTTTAAAGAAAGGATGAGTTTAATGCATTAATAATACAGTCATGTGGATCTGAAGATCCAAATTTGGAGTCTATTTGGATGGAGCTGAGAGTAAACAAGCAGCAGCAAACGTTTGCTGGAATTCTTTTGTAGGCACCAGGCAGTGATGGTAATGTCAAATGGTTATGGTCAGGACACTGAATGTACTTGCAACAAGGGCAGGACAGGAACTGTGTGTGGCAGTGGTCTCCATACTGACTGGATAACTAATGAGTATCAGGTCTGGAATGGATGGAATCCTGGATTGGAAACGAGATGGTTTTCCATAACATCATCTCAAGGAGACATCAAATTGTCCATTGTAGATCAAATGCTGTGTAATAATAAATATCTAATAATCCCATTATAAAGGAGTTTTGTGAGCAGAGATCCGTAATGTTATAATGGCGATACTGAGTTGAGATGTAGGAGCGGAATTAGGCTATTTGGCCCATTGAGTATTCTCTGCCCGTCAATCAGATCATGGCTTACCTGATGATCTTCAACTCTACTTTCCTGCCTTTTCCACAAAACCCTCGTTTCCCTGATGCATTAAAATCTAACCATCTCTGGAATAAATATTCTTAATGACCTTGCCTCGGCAACCCCCTGCAGTCAGGAATTCCCACAGAGTCCCTACCCTCTTTTTGAATACATTCCTCCTCATCTCCATGTTAAATGGATGAGCCGTTGCTGGGATTTTCTGCCCCCTGGTTACAGATTCTCACACAATTGAAATGAAAGGTAGTGACAAATATAATTGCAGATGACATGAAAATTGATTGAGTTGGAGTTAATGAGCAAGGATATCCAAGATTGCAGGAGGTTAAAGATCAGTTGGAAAGATGTGCAGAGAAATGGTAAATTGAGTTTAATCTGGACAAGGGTGAGATGATGCTGACAAATGTGTTGCTGGAAAAGCGCAGCAGGACAGGCAGTATCCAAGGAGCAGGAGAATCGACGTTTCGGGCACAAGCCCTGAAGAAGGTGCAAAGCGAGGTCATAGAAACAGAAATGTGAGTAAAGTTTTGAAGTGGCATTTAGAGAGAAGCATGAACGGGCAGAGAATAGAGGGAAATGGAACATGTACATATGGATGGTATGAGGTGAGAGTAGCATCATGTTGGGCCGAAGGGCCTATTTCTGTGCTGCACTGTTCTATTTCCTATATTCCCAGTATTTAACCGATCAAAGCACTTAAAAATCTTGCATGTGTCATTCAGTTTCTCTCTCATTTTTCTCGACTTCAATGGGTTCATTCGCAATCTGAAATGGGTGGCACGGTGGCACAGTGGTGAGCACTGCTGCCTCACAGCGCCTGAGAGCCGGGTTCAATTCCCACCTCAGGCGACTGACTGTGTGGAGTTTGCACGTTCTTCCCGTGTCTGCGTGGGTTTTCTCCGGGTGCTCCGGTTTCCTCTCACAGTCATGCTAAATTGCCCATAGTGTTAGGTAAGGGGTAGATGTAGGGGTATGGGTGGGTTACGCTTCGGCGGGGTGGTGTGGACTTGTTGGGCCGAAGGGCCTGTTTCCACACTGCAAGTAATCTAATCTAATCTTCTCCTCCTCTTCTTATTATAAAATCCCTACATTCCCAACATCAGCCGAGTGAACCTTCTCTGGCCTGCCTCTGATACAAGAATGTCTTTCCTTCGGGCATTCACACTGTTCATAATATTCTAGGTGTAGTCTGACAAGTACCTTGCATCGTTTTAGTAAGCTCTCCCTATAATTAGCCTCCATTCCCTTTGTAATAAATGGAAGCATTTGATTTGCCTTCTCTATTACTTCATGACCGTGTAAGCTACTTTTTTTTTCTGATTGATAAATAAGAACTCCCACAACCCTTTATGTTTCCAGTCTAAAAACAAATACTGTTAGCCTGACAGTAAGTCAGGAGCATGCTGAAATGAGTGAGAAACGACATATCAACAAAACATTAATGGACCCTAAGAAACATATTCTATAAAAGGGAATTTGTTTTTGAGCCTGTTGATTTTATTTGTTGTCAGAATAGATAAGGGTGTTGTAGGGGTGGGGGTGGGGGAGTGGTGGGCGATGGGGGGGGGGTGGTGGTGATGGTACGGAGGATATGGTTTATTTGAATTTTCAGAAGCCTTTGTGCAAGTTTCGATAAGGGCTAAAGGATAACCTGGTAGAGAATAGGGCCCCTTAAAGATCAATAAGATCGCCTATGTGTGGAACCAGAAGAGATAGTTGAGATCATAAACAAAAATAAAAATTCTTGTCAGTAGTTATTGTGGAGAAAGACACGGAAGCTAGGGAACTTTGGGAAATAAATTGCGATGTCTTGGAAAGGATCCTCAACAGAAAAGAGAAAGTGCAGGAATATTAAAAGAATTAAATGTAGACCACTCCTCAGTAGCTCATTCGGTCGATCCGAGAATATTGTGGGAAGGTCGGGAAGGGATTGCAGTGTCCCTAACAGAGATAATTATATTATCAACAGACACAGTGAGATGTCGGAAGACTGGAGGGCGGCTAACGCTGTTCCATCACTTAAGTGTTGCAGGGAAAAGCCAGGAAATTACAGCCCCGTTAGCCCAGTGATGGGGGAGGAGATTCTGAGAGAAAGGAGCTATATATATTTGGAAAGGCAAGGGCTGATTAGAGATAATCAGCATGGCTTTGTGAGTGGAAAACTGTGTTTCACAAACCGGATTGACTCTTCGAGGAGGTGGCACAGAGATAGATGAGGGCAGAGCAGTCAATGCAGCATAACCTCACAGCTTGAACATGGAGCTATGCTGCATGGACTTCAGCAAAGCATTTGACAAGATTCCAAGGGATGTAGTTCATCTAGTCAAAAGGAAGAACGACGCTTACATAAGGTTGAGGACGCTAGGATTGTTAGACCTCTATAGGGTTATATGGGGACAGCATGATGGCTCAGTGGTTAGCACAGCTGCTTTCTAGCACCAGGGACCCGATTTCGATTCCAGTCCCGGGCGACTGTGTGGCGTTCTCCCCATGTCTGCGTGGGGTTCCTCCAGGTGCCCCAGTTTCCATCCATCGTCCAAAGATGTGTAGAATAGGTGAATCTTGGTTGTGGTTGTGGAAGAATGGGTTAGCAATTTTGCCAATGACATGGAGGTTGGTGGAATGGTGGATAGTGTGGAGGTCTGTTGTAGGATGCAGCAGGATATTGTCAGGATGCGGAGCTGGGCTGAGAAGTGGCAGATGGAGTTCAATCTGGAAAAGTGTGAAATGATTCATTTTGGAAGGTCGAACTTGAATGCAGTATAAAGGGTTAAAGGCAGAATACTTGGTAGTGTTGTGGAACAGAGAGATCTTGGGTTGCACGTCAATCGATCCCTCAAATTTGCCACCCAAACTGTTAGGGCTGTATAGAAGGAATATGTTGTGTTGCCTTTCAATTGCTGGGGGATTGGGTTTTCAAGCTGTGAGGTTATGCTGCATCTCTATAGGGCCATGGTTAGACCACGCTTGGAATATTGTGTTCAGTTCTGATCCCCTCATTTCAGGAAGGCAGTGGAAGCTTTAGGGAGGGTAGATAGGAGATTTACCAGAACGCTGCCTGTGCTGGAGAGCATGTCTTTGGAAGAAAGGTTCAGGGAAGTAAGCCTTTTGTCATTGAAGTGAAGAAGGGTGAGGGGCGACTTGGTAGAGGTGAACAAGATGATGTGAGACATAGATAGAGTGAATAGTGAGAGACTTCGTTATACCATGGCATAAATGGCTATTGGCAGTGGGCATAAATAATTTTAAGGTGTTTCGTGGATGTTTAAGGAGAAACTTCAGAGAAAGGTTCTATACAAAGAGTGTTGCGTGGTTGGAATGCACTGCCAGCGGTGGTAGGACAGTCAGATATATGAGGGACATTTAATCGACTCCTGGATAGGCACATGGATGGCAGTAAAATGAAGGGTATGTAGGTTACTTTGATCATACAGATGGATAAAAGGTTGGCATGGCATCATGGCCGACGGGCATTGTACTGTACTGTTTTGTGTTCTCCGTTCCGTGTGGTAAACTGAGTCATAAGCCCAGAACATTGTAAAAAGATATGGCATTCCGGACGAGCGAGGGAACTGGATACAAAGTTGGCTTGATGGGAGGAGACAGAGGGTAGTGGGAGACATGTTGTTTTTCTGACTGTGGCATGTAACCAGCGGTGCAGTGGGTCCCCTGTTGTTTGACATTTGTATAAATGGTTTGAATGGGAATATTGCTTTCCTGGTAAGTAGGTTTTTTGGGTGACACTGAAATTGATGGTAAAGTGGACAGGGAAGAAGTTTATTTATGAAACAACAGGATGAACAGTACTGCTGGGACAGTGGGCTGAAGAATAGCAGATGGAGTTTCATTAGATAAAGGTGAAGTATTCCATTTTGGTGAAACAAACTAGGGCGGGTCTGTACAGTTAATCTTCGGGCCCTGGGTAGTGTTGTCAGTCAGTGACCCAGGGATGCAGGTACACAGTTCCTTGAGAGTGGCGACACTGGTAGACAGGCTGGTGAAGCAGGAGGTTGGGAAGGTTACCTTCATTGGGTAAAGCATTGAGAGTAGGAGTTGGGAACTCATCTTGTGGCTGTACAAGACATTGGTGCAGCCTCTTTAAAAGCATTGTTGATCAGTCGGAAACACTCATCAGGTTCTCTTAGCTCCTTTAGGGAAGGACATCTGACATTCCAACCTCGTCTGGCCTACATGTGAATCCAGACCCTCAGCAATATGGCTGACTCTAATCTGCCCTTTGGGTAACTAGCTGTGGGGCAAAAAATGCTGATCCAATCAGTGTCACCCTCATTTCATTAATGAATAAATAAAAATACATGTGTCTCTCCCTACCTATGCAAACCTCTCCAGCTGCAGCAATCCGTACTGGCTTATTAACACCGTTCAGGCTGGGACCACTCTCTGTAACACTCTCACCACCTCCAGCACCTTCACCTCTCCCTGTTCCTATCGTGTCATTAAACCCTGACAAAGATTCCTCTTCCTATTGCCCTCCACCCTGCTAGCAGACCCTTTTCAATCCCTTTATCACTGACTACTTAAACTCTCTCTCATTTCAGGATTTTAATTACTTTGTGGTAATCGTCGAAGCCTCATAATCTGATATGATCCATTTTGTCCTGAGTGACGGATCGGTGGGAATTTCGTGCCGAGGTTATGTCTGTTTCAATGGGATATCTTTTTGTTGAGTGATTTACACTGTTCCTTCAAATGTTTTCCACTGTTCATTTACAGACACATGTTTCAGTCTGTTTAGCCTGTTTACCTTGGTCCTCTCAAACTCATGTAATAGGCTGTTTTTGTTTCTCGGTGTAGCTTGTCCTTTCTGTGCTTCACTTTAAAGCTTTATATTACTTTAAACTGCACTTTATCACAATTTCCCAGAGGATCTCTCCAGGTGACATTACTCATTCACTAAGTTTCATGACACAACGGTCGCTCTCAGATAATTACATCCCGAGCCAATTGCACAATGTGTTATTCAAAGAAAGAATGAAAAAAATCTACAATCTCCTCTTCCAATATCACTCTTGTCAGAGTGATTATCAAAATCATATGAATATTGAAGTTTCACTAAATTATCATAATGCCTTTACTAAAAAGTCCAGTGAGTTCCTCTTTAATGCAATGATGAGCAATGAAATGTTGTTAAGTGGCCTAAAACTGTTCTTCTGCTTGTGTCCTTAGCAAGTAGTAGCCAGAACTTACATTCAGACTGACTCTACTTCATGATCTGATGCCAAATGCTTTCTCTGTAATGTCTTTGTTCTCCATTATTGTTTGTGTTACCCATCTTGCCTTAATTTGCACAAGGTTGTGAACCATTGAATATTTATGTTCCAACTGTTGTTTGTCCTGTAACCATGTCTCACTGGTGTCTAAATCTCTTTTATCTCTGTGTCACATATCAGTCTACCTTTCTGCAGAGACTTTGTCCATTCCAAAAAAAAACATAATTTACTCTTTCCCACAATTTCCTGTCACAAATCGAGTCACTGATGTACAGTTTTAGTTAAAATTTGTCCCTTCCTGTTCCTTTCTGCTTGTATTCAGCCACATCCCCGTGCTGTTCACATGCGTCATCTTTTCTATTTGGATTTGGAAGGCTCCTTTCACCTGAACCCTCTGTCAGTTTAAAGCCCTGTCCATAAACCTACCAACATGGTTGCCAAGGACACTGGGCCCAGCTCAGTTTCAGTGGGACCCTACCCTAATGGATTTATTTTTAAGATCAGGTATGATATGTGGAAGTCTCTAGCTGACCAGCCTTTCTTGCCCAGCCCTATCTGCCCTTACGCTGAGTATCTTGCTCGACCATTTTAGAGGGCAAGTGAGAGGCAAACACTTTGCTGTGAGTATGTCGTGCAGACCACGTGAGGGTGGGCAGATGTCCTTCTCTGAATAACAGGCGTTTGGATTTATTGTACATCAGTAATGGTATTTATAGATTGTCAATTACTATTTTAAAAATAATTTATTTCAAATTCCACCATTTCAGATGATGTGGCTCAAACCTGCCTCTCCTGAACATTAGCTGAGGTTTGGGATATGTGCTCTAGCAACAATATCAGTAGGCCATTACCTTTGTCTGCCCCATAGGCTATTGATCCCTGAACACTGATACCAGTATATCACGAAGCTGAACCTGTTTTTTCTTCATGATTGTTTGATCCTGATACCTTCCTGCACTCTGGTGATATCACTCAGTCTCTCTCCATGTGGTATCCCTTACTGTGTGGGTCTAATTGCTGCCTCTTTCAGCATATCTCACTCTTGCAGCTACTCCAGATCCTGAGACAGCAGAATTCTGCACTCCAGAAAGATGCAGCAGCACAGGCCAGGGATGGAGACTGGGATTTTCCAGATCTCTGTGGGACACAGTACTATTTTCCATGCGTAATCCACACTGCATCAGTCTAAGTTCCCCTTCTGTCTATTTCTCTGTCTCCTGTAGGTACTCAGGAATTTCCTGATTCAATCGACTTCCCAGCTGCTGGGTGTCTCGTCCATCACCACATTGAAGATAGTTGGTCAGGTAGAGAGAGACAAAAGTCAGGGATATCTGGAGCCTTCAATAAATCCTTCACTGAGGTAAGATCACTCACCGTGAACAGTGCAGAGCGCAGCGAGAAGGCTCCAAACATCAGTTAACAGTGCTGGAGGGGGAGCAGTGTATAGACACACCCCAGGCTCAATCACCACATCTACTGTAAGTTTTGTTGCTCTGAGACAGTATCGGGAGTGTCACAGTTATTAGTCCAGGCCTGTGAAGTCTTAGTGAACACCAAGACAACAGAGGAAAAAGCAGGCTTCCCATGAGTGAGTGGGAATGCTGCCTGGGAACTTTCTGTTCTGTGTTCCCCTCCAACACTGTACATATACCATGTCTCATGGACCAGTGTCTTCAATACTTTGTAACTCCTATAACAGTTCCTGTCACTGTAACCTCCACCTTCCCAATAGTCCCTCTCCATATTTGAAATGTACTGCATTTCGATCTATTATCCCTATCTCTGTAACTTTCTTCAGTGTCTTATCTCTATAGTCTCCTCCTCCAGTAACTAGAGACAGAGGCATGCAGAGTGGAAACTGTTCCTCCATCCAACTAGTCCATGCTGACCACTGTTCAAGAACGAGTCGCATTTGCATGTGTTTGGTCCATATTTCTTCAAACTTTCTCTTCTCAATGTATCTGCCCAAACGTCTTTTCCATGTTGTAATTTTACTTTTCTCTACACCTTCCCCAGACGCTCATTCCATACATGTACCATTCTCTGTATGGAAATGTTCTCCTCTGGTCGCTTTTAAGTATTTCCTCTCTAACCTCATATTTCTGACGTCTAGTTATGGATTCCCCTACCCTGAAATAGAGACCTTTACTATTCACATTACGTATACCCCTCATGGTTTAATAAACCTTTATAAGGTCACCCCTCAGCCACCTCCGCCCAAGGGAAATACAAAGGATAATGATACAAATATCTCTGCCACGGTCCCTGCTGCGACATTGCCACAATGCTGTGGGATACATTTGTTCAGGATCTCGGGCGTTTTCTAACTTTGTGTTCTAAGATCTCCAGCACCACCTCTTCTGTAAAGAGGACTCTTTTCAAGACATCATTGTTTCTCTCCCTTTGTTTCCTAGTCTTTGTCCACAGTATGTTATGACATGTAATATTCATTTAGGATCTCGCCCATCTCCTGTGGTTCCAGGCATGGATGGCCTTCTTGATCTTTGACGGGCCCCATTGTTTCTCTAGTTGCATTTTTGTTCATGTATGATGTAGAATCTCTTTGGATTCTCCTTAACCTTATCTGCCAACTCCAACCATTTCCCCCCAAGTTGCTTTCCAACTTTTCCAGCCTCTCGGTTTCTGTCAAACCCTCCAGTATCAGTAACATCTTCGTCAACCTGTGCTCCATTTGCAGTTTTGGAAAATGTTTTCCTGAATCAGGAGGATCAGAATTCTATACAGGACTCCAACTGGAGACCCAGCAATGTCTGATACAGCCAGATCATGATGCACCAACCCATGTCCTCAATGCTCTGACCCATTAGGGCTAGTCTGCCTAATCTGCTTTCCCCGCCCTCTCCACCTGTGATGTCACATTCAAGGAACAATGTAACTGCACCCCTTGGTCTCTCTCTGTTCGACAACACTGTCCAGGGCCCTACCATTAACTGTGTTACTCCTCCCTGGTTTATCTTAACAAAATCCAACACCTGAATTCAGCTCCATCATTCATTTCTTGACCCACTGGCTCTGTTGGTTAAGATCACCTTTGATACCTGTATTCACGGCCCACTAGAACACGTATTTTACTATCCACAAACTTACAAACAATAATTCATATATTCTCGTTTATGTCAATAGTGCACATGTGTGGATCCTGCACCGATCCTTATGGTACACCGCTGGTCAGAGGCCCCCAGTCTGCACAACAACCCTCTCCCAGCATCCTCTGTCTCCTACTGTCAAGCCCATTTTTGTGTCCGTTTGTCTTGCTCTCCCTGATCCCATGTGATCTAACCTGACTAACCAGTGCACCACGCCAAACCCTGTCAAAGGCCTTGCTGAAGGCAGTATAGACAACGAGGTAAAAACAATGACTGCAGATGCTGGAAAGCACATACTGGATTAGTGGTGCTGGACGAGCACAACAGTTCAGGCAGCATCCAACGAGCAGCGAAATCGACTTTTCGGGCAAAAGCCCTTCATTATTCCTGATGAAGGGCTTTTGCCCGAAACGTCGATTTCGCTGCTCGTTGGATGCTGCCTGAACTGCTGTGCTCTTCCAGCACCACTAATCCAGTATCAGTGTAGACAACGTCTACTGCCTGCCTTCATCAATCTCCTTGGTCACCTCTTCAACAAACTCTATCAAGTTTGAGTGACACTTCTGTGTACGCACAAAGCTGTGCTGATTATCCCTACTCAATCGTTGCCTTTCCAAATGCATGTAACTCCTGTCCCGCGGGATCGCTTCCAACAACTTTCGCACCACTGACATCAAGCTAATTGGTGTTTATGTCCCGAGCTTTCCCTCACAGCCTTTTCTAAATACTGGCACAGCATTAGGCACCGTCCAGGCTCCCAGCTCACCACCTGTGGCTGTCAGTGATAGAAATATCTTTGTAAGTTTCTTCCCTAACTTACCCCAATGTCCTGGGATGTACTTGATTAGTTCCCAGGGAGTTGTCTAATTTTAATGCGCTTTAAAACCTTCAACACCTTCTGTTCTCCAATGTGGACTCTTTTGAATACATCACTGTTTATTTCCCTGCTTCCCCAGTGTGTTTCCCACAGTAAGTTCTGACTTGAAATTTTTGTTTCGGATCTCACCCATTTCCTGTGGGTTCACACATGGATGGCTTCATTGATCTTTCAGGGGTCACAGTTTGTCTCGAGTCAATCCTCTGTTGTTAATTTACTTGTAGAATCTCTCTGGATTTTCCTGAACCTCCTCTGCCAAAGCTCTGTCAGTTCCCCTTCAGGCCATCATGGTTTCCCTCTTTAGAGTATTACTACAGCCACAATGTTCTTCAAGGGATTGACTTAATCCAGCTAGCTGTATAGGACATGTGCCCCCTTTTGTCTTGACCAGAATCTCAATATCCCCAGTCATCCAGTGTTTCCCACTGTGTCAGCATTGTCCTTCACACTAACAGGAATATGCTGGCCCTGAAGTATTAATTTATCTCTCTTCTGAAAGAATCCCACTTGCCCGACGTCCTTTTACTTTCCAATAGCCTCCATGAATTAACTTTTGGACAGTCCTGCCTAATAACTTCTTGTCTGGGGCAAGGTCAGTTTTGATCTTTAATTTGTGGACCAGGCCTGTCCTTTTTCATCGCTATTTTCAAACTAATAGAATTGTGGTGACTTTGCCAAAGTGCCCCCACCCCCCCAACAAACACTTCAGTCCCTTTCTCTCCCTTGTTTTTCCGAAAGGATGTCAGGTTTCATCCCTTTCTCCAGTCGGAACAGTTATGTACTGACTAAGACAGTTTTCTTGAACACGCTGAACAAATTCCTCCCATCCAAGCTGTGAATGTTATGGCAGTCCAAGTCTAGGTTTAGAAAGTTAAAACCCCGACCATCACAACCCTATCATTCTTACAGATATCTGAGATCTCCGACATATTTGCTGCTCAATTTCCCGCTAACTACTGCGGGCCTGTAGTACCGTCATATCAAACTGATCATCCAGCCGTATTTCTCAGTTCTACTAATACAGCTTCACTGGGCGATCCCCAGGAATATCCTCTCTAAGCGCTGCAGTGATGTCTTCACTAATCAAACACACCAATCCGCCTCCTCTCTCAGTTCCCCTTCTGTCCTTCCTGTAGCAACTGTCCCTGGAACATTGAGCTCCCTGTCCTGCCCCACCCTCAGCTGTGTTTCTGTAATACCTATGGTATCCCAGTCCCATGTTCCCATCCATGCCATGCGTTCATCTGTATAATCTGTTAGGCCTTTTACATTAAAGTAAATACAGTTTAATTGATAAGGATTCCCTCATTGCCTGATGTGCTCTTGCCTGCCTTGTCAATTGAAATGAGACACTTGAAATTCTGCCCTAGCCTCAGCCTTCAGACTGTAGGCTGAGACCACCCCCTCACTGTGGACAACACCCTTACCTTTCATGTCATCTGCAAACCTACTCATGATACCTTCTGGTTTCACGACCGAGTGATTAATGTCCATAAGGAACAGCAATGGTTCCTGCACAGATCCCTGTGATACACCCGCTGGGCAAAGGCTTACAATCACAAAAACAACCCTCCAACAATTTTGGATCCAATTTACCAACTTGCCTTAGATCCCATGTGGGAACTTGTCAAAGGTCGAAATGAACTCCATGTAAAACAAAACATCTGCACGACCCTCATCAATATCTTCAATTGTAATTACAAAGAAACCTCAGCTGATTTCATCAGACATTATCTTCCTCTTCCAAATCCATGCTGACTATCACTAATCGATCCCTGCCTTTCCAGTTATTGATTCAACCTGTCCCTCAGAATTGTTCCCCATTTCCCTCGCACTGCTGTCAAACTATCTGCTCTGTAATTACCTGGCCTATCCCTGCTGCCCTTCTTCAATAAAGGAACCACATTAGCGATCCTACAGTCATTTGGCACTTCACCTATGGCCAGAAAAGGATTAAATATATCCACCAGGGCCCCAGCAATCTCCTCCCTTATCTCCCATAACAGGCTGGGATACATTTCATTGGGCACTGGGGATTTCTCCACCTTTATGCCTGTGAAAACATTTAATACCACCTCCTTATTGATCTTAACATATTCTGGAACCTCAGCATCCCAACTGAAATATCCCGGCTACAATGCGTTTCTCCTGTGTGAATACAGGTGGGAAGTATTTAGTGAAGACCTCACCTACTTCCTCTGGCTCCATGCACAGATTGTCGCTTTGGTTACTCACAGGCCTCCCTCTTTCGCTGGGAATCATCTTACTCTCACGATACTGATAAAATACCTTTGGCTTTTCTGCAATCGTATCTGCCAAATATATTTCATGACTATTCTTTGTCCCTCATTTTCCACAATCCCCTGGCAATCTCTATACTTGTGAAGGGCTTCATCTGATTTTAGTGCACGGTATTTTCTTTGTCAAAGTCGCTTTATTACTTAATCAGTATTGGCTGGACCTGCTGCCTCTACTATTCACTCTTCAAGGAGCACACTTGCCCTGCGTTCTCACTGCATCACTTTAATATATTCCCACTTTCCTAATATGTACCCACCTGCAGGGAGGTCCTCCCTGTCTCTGTTTTCCAGATCCTGTCTAATAATTGTGATACTGATAAGAGACTCAGTTGTGAGGGGGACAGACAGGAGTCTGTGTGGCTGCAGAAGAGATGGTGTGCTGCCTCCCTGGTATCAGGTAATGGGTGTCTCTGAGCGGTTACTGAACATTCTGAAGGTGGAGGGGGAACAGCCAGTGGTCATTGTGCACATCGGCCCATATGACAGAGGTAGACAAAAGGATAGGGTCCTGTTAAAATGAGTACAAGGAGTTGGGTGAGAAGTTAAAAAAGCAGGATATTGACGTTAATGATCTCCAGATTACTCCCAGTGCCACGTGCCAGTGAGGATAGAATTAGAAAGGTAGGTCGGATGAATGTGTGCCTGAGGAGCTGGTATAGGGGGCAGGGTTTTCAGTTCTTGGGTCATTGGGATCTCTTCTGGCGTAGAGGTGACCTGTACCAGGGGAATGGATGGCATTGGATGCAGAGGGGCACCAGTATACCTGGAAGGAGATTTGATAATGTTATCCGGGCAGGATTTAAACTAGTTTGGCAGGGAGTTGAGACTCTGAATAAGACAGGGGCCATCAACTAGTCAGGGGAAAATATATCAGCCATCGAGAGCAAGTTTCCTATCCAGGATATCCAGGGCACAGTATAGGGAGGGAAAACACTTCTAGTTTAAAAGGCATTAATTTCAATGCACGAGACCTGACTGGTAAGGCAGACAATTTCAGACCACGGATTAGCTCTGGGAACTGGGATATTATAGCCATAAAAGAAACATGGCTGAGAGAAGGGCAGGACTGGCAGCTCAGTGTTCCAGGATACAGAAGCTACAGGCGTGACAGAAGGACAAGTAAGTGAGGAGGGGGAGTTGTCCCTTTGATTATGGAGGACGTTACAACGTGCTTAGAGACAATATTGTTAAGCGGTCCTAAAATGAGGCCATATTTTTAAAAGTTAGAAACAAAAAGGGGATGGTCAGTCTGCTAGGATCGTGTTTTAGACCCCCAAATAGCCAGTGGGTATGAGAGGAGAAAATGTGTAGTGAGATTGCAGGTACCTCTAAAAATAATAGTGTAATGGTGAATGGAGATTTTAACTTCCCCTGGATTGAGTGGGTCACCCAGAATGTAAACGGACCATTTGGGGTGGAATTTGTCAAATATGTCAAAGAAAGTTTCCTAAAGCAAGGTGTCAAGGGCTCTACGCTACTCAGGCCGTCGGAAAACTGGACCTCCCCTCAGAAACCGAGGTCGGGCAAGTGACTGAAGTGTCAGTCGGAGAGCACTTTGGGTCCAGTGACCACAACTGTCTTTGTTTTAAAACAGTTATGGAGAAATATCAGACAGGTCCACAGATTAAGGTCTTAAACTGGAACAGGGCCAATACTGGGGACATTCAGAAGGATCGAGCTGGGTGAAGGTAACAATCACACAACACCAGGTTATCATCCAGCTGGTTTACACAGGAACCTCGATTATCTGAACGAGATGGGCATGAGAATGAATTATCAGATCATTCAGATAATTGATGATTCAATTAATCAATTCAATGCCTTTCCTCGAGGGCTCGGAGTTTGCGGTAATATCTAGTCCCCGTTGAGGTGACTAGGCACCACCAAACCATGCGTGAGCCCTCACGCCCCCCCAGCCCCCAGAAACGCCCCGCTGCTCGCCCCCAAATACGTCAACACCGTCACCACCCACCCCTCAATGTCGCCCCCCCGCCAGACCAAAACTCATCCAACAGCGAACCACGCCTGCCCCGCCATCAAAACCGTCCAACGCCACCCTCCACTCGCCACCCGCCCTGCCCCCAAACCCATCCGACACCACCCTCTTCCCGCCTCCAACATTGCACCCCGCCTGCCCCCAAACCCATCCAACGTCACCCTTAGCCCGCCCCAAACCTGTCCAACACTGTCCCCCCCCGCCCGCCCCACCCACCGTTTGTGCCCATACCCCCGGCTGCCTCGCGCTTTGTGCGCCCCTGCCCCCGTCATCTCCTGCCCCTCCTGGGCAGCCGGAGTGGACACTAACAGTAAGACATCTGCTGCCTTTGGTGGTTATGTCTCCAAATAGCGCACGCACACATGCACACATAGCCACACACACAACTTTTTACTGCAACATTTCGAAACGTTCCACCTCTGCACTGTACAGGGCAATGTTCGAGAGAATATCTAGGGAAGAGTGGGTTCGGATTTATCCCTATGTAGAACTCCAAGCTAAGTGTGGGGAGAGCCAGAGAGGGTGGGAGGTCAGTCATTTGGAGGTGGTACCTGGGCTCGATGTCCAGGACTCAGCAGGATTTATGTGAGCCGAGATCTGTTTTAATCAGTGTAAACAAAACAAACACAATCAGGGTTGAATCAGCTCTTTGACCTAATGTTTCTATCGTGACCTCGAGTTCTCCTTTGGATAATCCGATATTCGGATAATTGATATTTGGATAATTGAGGACCCTCTGTGTTTGGAAGCACTAGGTTTACATACGCTGGTGATCATTCTAAAAGATGAAAGACTTAATCAAAACTTGTTTAATATTTCATTCCATGACACTGCCATCCAGTTGCTATAAATTCTGTGTCTTATGACTGTGCTCCACAACCACCTGATGAAGATGCAGCACTTCGAAAGCTATTGCCTCTAAGTAGACCTATTGCACCTGTAAGCTGGTGTTGTGTGGTTTTTAACTTTGCCCATCCAACACCGGCACGTCCAAATCATGGGTCGGTCTGTTTGAATGAAAAGGAATAACTGGCAAATGGGAGGTTTTAAAAGTGTGATCTCAAGAATCCAGTATGTCCCTGTTAGTGTGAAGGGAAAATCCCCATACAATCCTTCCCACTTTGACCATTCTGGAGATGGTTACTAATGCTCCCTTATCTGTGATTCTGTCTCTAACCAAAATTACTGCCCTTCTGGAAAATCTATCAGACTCCACACCCTTCATATCTAAATGATCTGCAGAGCCTAAACTTTCCCGCATCTATTAACATCTTCAGCCATGACTACCCTTCATATCTCTGTTTGTTCCTCCAGTCTATACAACCCACTTTATCGTTGTAATCTGCTCGATTCGCCTAAAACATTCCTGACTGTGTAAACTACTCCATCTGACCAACATCCTTATCCCTCAACTGGGCCATCCCTCCCACACTCCCCATCTCCAAGAACGCCTGCAGGCCATACAGCTCTCCACATTTCTGTAACCTCCTGTGGCCTCCATGGTCCTCCCTCCCTGTGAAACCAACTCCAATTCCCACACCCATCCCAGTCTGGGTCATCTGTTCCAGATCAGGCCATTGGTGTTTCTGTTACCTCTGGCACTCTGAGCAAACCTTCCTAATTGTGTCTATTCATTCAGATCCCGTCCTCTCCAGCCTCTTGAAACCTCTTCCTCCCTGTTTGGAACACAGAACAGTACAGCACAGATTCTCCTGTAACCACATCTTTCTGGTGACCACATCTTATTTATCCCTGTGTCACAAGTTATTGCCGATACTTTGACAATTCCAAAAATGACTGTAATTGACTTTTTCCGAGAATTTTCTGTCACAGCCTAGTTAAACTCTGTGCCGTCCTGTTCCTTTCTGCTTGTCTTCAGTCACATTCCCATGCTCTTTGGATTTGGAAAGCTCCTTTCAGCTGAACCCTGTCCCAGCATCCTCTCTGTCAGTTTAAAGCCCTGTCCATAAATCTACCGACATGATTGGCCAAGACACTGCTCCCAGCACTGTTGATTTTAATTCACTCGTGGGATGTTGCTTTCTCTAGCTGGCCAGCATTTCATGCCCACTCCTGAGTTGCCCTTGTGCTGAGTGGCTTGCCAGATTATTTCAGGGGGCAGTTGAGAGTCAACCTCCTTGCCTTGGGTCTGGATTCATATGTAGGCCAGACCGGCAGCCCATAACAGATTTCCTTATTTAAAGGGTGTTAAGCAGTCGGATGGGTATCCCTGCTACCGGCATTAAATTCTGGATGATCAGTCGAGTGAGAGTAACACTAGGCCATTGCCTGGCCCACAGATAGCTCCCTCATCCATGCGTACCAACACAAGTGCATCTTCTTCCTGACCGTGGTTTGATCGTGATGCCTTCCTGCACTCTGGTGCTATCACACAGTCTCTCTCCATGTGGTATCTGTTACTGTGAGGGTCTAATTGATGCCGGTGACTGCACCTTTTGGAGCTACTCCAGATCCTGAGCCAACAGAATTCTCCACTCCAGGGAGATGCAGCAGCACAGACCAGGGATGGAGACTGGGATATTCCAGATCTCTGTGGGACTCCCATAATCCTGCTGTATATTTGAAACCTTCTCCAAAGCTGACGACTCTCCCTATGTGTAAATTGCTCCAGTGTCGATGACATGCCAATCTCAATAATCTCATATTGCACTCAGTACAATAATCCTTATTTTTTACAGTGGCCCGGCTCTGTAAAATCCTCCAGCCTGGACTAAAGTACACCTGTGTATCTTCCTCAAGCCCCGGGAGAACATTATATCACTGTAACCTTCTGCAAGCAATATAACACTCCTGCCTCCTGGCCTATAACACCACATGACTTCAGTAACCTTCTCCCATCCCTACCGAGCTCCTTATCTGTATAAATACCTCCAGACCCTTTTCAAGCCACAAGAGCACTCCACATCTCTGTTTGCTCCTCCACTCCCTACAGCCCTCCCAGCACCTCAAAAAATCTCAGTTTGTGTAATTCTGCAATTTGGGGCAGCATGGTTGCTCAGTGGTGAACAATGGTGCCTCACAGTACCAGGGACCCAGGTTCGATTCCAGTGTTGGGTAATTGTCTGTGTGGAGTTTGCACATTTTCCCCATGTCTGCATGGGTTTCCTCCGACAGTCTAAAGATGTGCAGGTCAGGTGAATTCGCCATTCTAAATTGCCCATCGTGTTAGGTGCATTGTCAGAGAGAAGTGGGTCTGGGTCGGTTACTCTTTGGAGGGTCAGTGTGGACCTATTGGGCCGAAGTACCTGTTCCCATGTTGTAGGGAATCTAATATAAACTATCTCTCTGCGTTCCATATTACTGTCCCTAAATATATCCTTCTATCCGTAATTAGCCCCAAACCCATCAAACCTCCGACTCTCTGTGAACTCCCACAGCTCCAAGATCCCTCCTTAACTGTGTAAACTTTTCCAGTCCTGAAACACTCTGAAAATGTGGACATCCTAAATCCTCCCTATTTGCTAACCTTTCCGGTCCCTGCAACACCCCCAATCTGTAGAACCAACTCCAATGCTTGTGACTCTCCGGTTCAGTTTCTCCAAGACTTACTATCTATGTAACATCCTCCCGTCACGATCACCAGCTCTGTCAATGTTAGCTCCTCCAGTCTTCCCACAAATCTAATTATCTACATAACCTTCTCCAGCTCTTACACCCCTATCTGTGTAAACGTTACACTGCCCTAAAACCATCACAAAAGCAGTGTGTGCATTGTTCACTATCTGTGTTAGTGTCTCCAGGCTCTATTGCTATTCCTGTCTCTGTTACCTCTGACAGATTGTCCAGTTTTCCGGTCCATGTAATTTCCAGAACCTCAGCATTCGCCATCAACAAATGTCTTCATTAAATACAGCCTTCCATATCTATGTTTGTTCCTCAATTCTATACAACCTCATATTCTCTGTAAATAGCACCATTCCATAAAACACTCCCTGTCTGCGTAAACTACCCCAGTCCTATAGTGAGAAGCCTCACTGTCCTTTTGATCACCTGTGGTCCCTTCAGATCTCCCTGTATATTCCCTGACCCCATTGAATACAGCTCATCTCATGGTATAACTCCTCTAACGTATATGTTACTCCCCATCTCTGTGATATTCTTCAGTTTCTGCAATTCTAGTTCTTTATCTCCAGAGCTTCCAATCACCCTGTTCGCTGTAAGGTTATTGTTCCCCAACAGCATGTTAACACCTGTAGCAGTCTCCAACTCCTCAATGCATCCTGTTGCTGTAACCTTCTCAAATGCTACAGCTCACTGTCTTTGTAATATCTTCCAGTATCTGCAACCCAGTTGATTTCTGTAACCCCCTCCAGAACAGCACTCCACATCTCTGTGTAACTGATGGGAATGCTGCAAACCTGCCTTCACAGCGCTCACTAGCTCTCTGAACTACTGCAGCCCTACAACCCTCAGTCTCTCTGGCTCCTCCAATCCCTAAAATTCTCCCTGGCTGTGAGAACTGATCCAGCCCCTTCAACCCTCCCTATCTTACTCACTCCTGCAGCTCCAACTATTGTCCATGTCAGTGTAATTCCCAGCAACAACAATCCTCCCGGTCTCTATAAACTCCTGCAGCTCCAACTACCACCCAAATCTGTGTAATCTCTAGTCCATCCGAACCTCCCTTTCTGTAGCTCCAAATACCACTCCATCTGTCTAATCTCCAGTACCTACAACCTTCCCTTTCTCGAAAATCTTATATAGTTCCAACTACCACCAATATCTGTGTAATCTCCAGTGCCAACAACCCTCCCAGTCTCTGTATCTCCTGAAGCTCCAACGACCACCCCTATCTGAGTCATCTCCAATCCCTATACTCCTCCTGATCTCTGTAAATCCTTCAGGACCGATAACCCTGTAACTGTCCTTGACATCTTTCAGCCGGACAACCGATCTGAACTCTTACCACCAACAGTGATCTCAAACCACCCGAACTGTGTAACATTCTCCAGTCTCTCCAACCCAGCTTTTCTCTGTTAGCTTCTCTGGTATCTGTATTCCCCTTTATCTCCAGTTACAGATCCTTGCTCAGGGAAACAATGTCTCAATGCCGAATCTGTAAGAACACACGAATCTTCGTTGTATCAATAAATTTGCCTCATTTTCTAAAATTTAATGATGTCAAGTTCAACCTTATCCACCTCTTCTCATCAATATCCCTCCATTTTCAAGATCAGTCTGGTGAACCTTCTCTGGGCTGCCTCCAATGCAAGGACATTTTCCTTCCAGATAGAGGAACAAACCTGTTCACAGTATTCTCACTGTGTGCTGATTGGAGTCCTCTACAGTTGTTACAAGCCTTCCCTTTTTTTTATTCTCCATTCCTTTTGGAATCAATGCCAGTATTCAATTTGCCTTCTCTGTGTCCTGCTTGCCCTGTATGCCACCTTTCTGAGATTTATACACAAGGATTTCCAAGTTACTCTGTGGCGTAGCTCTCTGCAGTTGATCTAAAACCAAGAAGTGACATCAATCATCAGAAAAGTGTTGGAATGTTTGGTAAACTATATGCCAGAAATGCTAACTGCACAGTTAGAAACCTATGGAAAAAGCGCAGTGCATACGACCATCATTTATAGGAGTAGAATTAGACCATTCGGTCCATCAGGTCTATTCCACTATTCGAATATGATTGAATTGTTTCTCAACTTCGTTCTCACACTTACTTCCTGTAACCCTTGATCTCATTACTCATGAAGAACCTAGATATCTCTGAATCACTTAGCATCCACAGCGCCATGAGGTAGTGAATTCCACAGATCCATCACCCTCTGGTTGAATAAATTTCTCCACATCTCCATTCTAAAGGATCGTCCCTTCACTCTGTCTCCTAGTCTCTCCTGCTCATGGAAACATCTTGCCCCCGTCCACACCATCCAGACTCCTCAGTATTCTGTAAGTTTGAATGAGATTCTGCCGCTGTCTCTGAAACTTCATCAAGTGCAGACCCAGAGACTTCACCTGCTCCTCATATGACACAAATTTCATCGCTGGGATTGTTTTTGGAAACCCATTTCTCGTACCCCTTCACTTCCTTTGTCCAGACTCTTAATGTATAACACGTTGAGTGTAGTCCCAACACTGACCCCTGCGGAGCTCCCCTCATCACCAGTTCCCATCGTGAAAAAGACCCCTCTCTTCACACTCTCTGCCTTGTGCCAATCAGACAAATCCTCTATCCATGTTCAACATGTTGTTGTGACAGGGAAATTTCATTTCACACCCACTGCTGGATTTATTTTTCTGTCTGGCTGTAAACAGCAGAGTTTCACCATGACCTTCCCATCTGTAATTTCCTGGAGAAGGTGGTGGTGAGCTGCCTTCCTGACCCGTTGCAGTCCTTTGGGAGTAAGGACAGGCACAGTGCTGGGAGGATGGAGCGTGCCTTGGAGGGCAACTTGGAAATGCTGGTGTTCCCGTGCACCTGGAACTCCTGTCTTTCCAGGGTATAGTGGTTCCGGGTTTGTGAAGGGCTGTTGAAAGGGCCTGCCTGAGTGACCTCAGTGCTACTTGTAGATCTTTTATTCCTTCATTCCTTAATGAACATGAGCTTTGTTGGCTGAGCCAGCATTTATTGTTGAGTTTGAGTTGTCCTTGAGAAGGTGGTGGTGAGCTGCCTTCCTCAGCCACTGCTGTTGTTTTCTGTGTACCCTCCAGCAGGCGGTTCAACACTCCACATGTCTGTAACTGCATCGAGAGAATGTAGCTCTCCCTTTCATATCTGACATCCTCCCTGCCATATAAATCTGATTGTTCCTCACAATATCTCACCTCCTCCATTCCCATCTGTGCTAGAGATCACTAAAATTTCTTTATTCATGTTTAAACTTCTAATCACCCAAAATCTCTCCCTTTTTAAAATTGTAACCCCTTCAGCTTCTGTTACTCTCCATATAACTGCAATCAATGACAGCACAGGTCCCCTTCCTAACTCTCTATAATTACAATGGTTGTATGTGTTAAATTGGCACTTTTCTTACTCCTTATCCATCTCACGACTTCCAGCCCCTACAATCCTTCTATTTGGTATGCTCCCATTCTCTGCAACTCCTCATGTTCTAAGGAGCCTTGAAAACCACCAATGCCCCAAAGGTTTATATTCCCCCCAGTTACTGCAATTCTTCTCACTCTGTCACATCCAAGTCTGTCACAGCCAAGTCTCCAGGACAGACAACACTTGCTGGATGTCAATTTTCTTTTATTGAAGTCTACACATCACCGTAACCAGTTCAGAAAAATCCCTTTATACTCTACAAAGCTCCGTCATGAACAAGCCACATTCTCTCTATTTCCTTTGCGTTCTTCAGTGTCTGAAACTCTCACTGTATCTTCCAGTAAACATCGTTAGTTGCTGCAGGTCTGCCTAGCTCCCCAGATAACTTGTTCCATCATATATAGCTCACTCAATCATTGTAAAACCCTCTGCTCTGTCTAATCCTACTCTTTTCCACTGTCTTCCAGGCACAACAGCGATCGTCTAGGAGAGCATTTAAGAATGTGATGTTATAAATCTCAGCTACGGCTTGAAGCCTACCATTACCTGGGAGTCACAAATGGAGGGAACCTGAGAGAGAGCAGCACAGAGCAGGTGAATATGAATCAGCAGCGAGGATCGAGGCCGACTGGGAATTGGAGTTGGAGAAGCAGCAGAGCAGGAGGCTCGAAATCAGCACCGAGTCACAGAAGAAGCGACCATGTGAGGGAGCAACTTGGAGCAGGAGCATGAGGCTAACATACCTGGGAGTTACAGAGGCAGCAACGTGGGAGGATATAAATCAGCACTGAGGATCAAGGCCTTATCGTGCCTCGGAGTCACAGAAACGGTGACCCTGTGAGGGAGCGGAATGGAGGTGGAGCTGGAGTATTACACGTACCTGGGAGTCACAGAGACGGTGACCCTATGAGGGAGCAGAGTGGAGTGGGAGCTGGAGTACTACATGCACCTGGGAGACACAGAGACGGTGACCCAGTGAGGAAGCAGGGTGGAGTTGGAGCTGGAGGATTACACGTACCTGGGAGTTACAGAGACGATGCATCTGTGAGGGAGCAGAGTGGATTGGGAGCTGGAGGATTACACACACCTCGGAGTCACAGAGATAACTTTCTGCTGCTGGGACCTGCTTGCACTGAGTTTGAAAGAAATGGAAGAGCCATCACAGAAAAGGCTGTAAAGTCACTGGCTGATAAATACACTGTTATTAATGACTGTCAGTTAATTGTTGTAAGTTAGAAAATTTATTTTTTCAACTTCTGAAATAAGGGTTGAACACAGAAATAAGAGGGACAAGTGAAATTGTGAGCCAATATAATAAATTACCCTCAGTAAGCCACAGTTGAATACGGGACTTAACCATATTGTTATTTCCCGAATGTTAACTTCATTCTAAGTAATTAATTAATTTACTCCAGACATGTTGTATTTTAAGACATGGTAAGACATACTTGTCGGATGAAAAATGTGTTCTGTTACATTGGGAAGTCATAGCCCCCTGCCCGTGTCCTAGATGGACACTGGGTTATGGAGCTCAGACAGTGACTAGAGACTCTATGGGAGGTCTGTGATGCTGAGAGTTAGCTGGATAGCACACACAGAGAGCAGAACACTCTGCACCCATGACGGCCTGGAAGAAGGAAGGGTCTGGGGAACTAAGCAATCGGAGAGAAACCGTCAGAGAATACAAGAATATCCTGGTGTCTCCCTCCCAATTCGGTTTCCCAGTTTGAGAGCTGATGAAGGTATAGACTGCTCAAGGGAGGGGGTCAGAGCCTTGTCTGTGTCCCCACAAGCAGCCTGACTGTACAGGAGGGGAGGGAGAAGGAAGGAGGAGCAATCGTCACAGGGGAGAGAGGAAAGTGAAGAAGGTGTGAGCGTCTCTGTAATTCCAGGATAATGGGGTTAAGAATGTCAAGGTGGCTGCAGGTTATTTGTCTGGGGGAGAGTGAGCAGTCAAAGGACATGTCCATGTTGGTTGGAATGACCTGGGTAGGAAGGGTGATGTAATCTTGGAGTCAGAATTTTGGGAGCTCGGTGGATGGTTAGCAAGCCGGTCTGAAAATGTAGTAATCCCTGGAATACTCCCAGTTCCATGTCCAAGTGAGAACAGGACTCGGAGTTTTAGGTAGATGAGAGTGTGACTGAAACGATGGTGCAGCAGGACTGGCTTCAGATTCCAGGGACATTGGGGCTGGTTCTGGGGAAGGCAGCAACTGTACAAGCTGGAGGGGCTAACATGACAGAGCTGGGACTGATTTTCTTACGGGGTGTTTGGAAGGGATTGAAAATAACTTGTTGTGTGTGTAGGATAAAAAAAGGATTGGTAGAGGAGGCTACCAAGATTCTCAAAATAATTGGAGATGCAGTTGGTATTAATTTAAAACAAAACGTTTATCAGTGGAAGCTGAGTAAGAAAGAAAACCTTAATCTGAGGTACTCTGCATAGACATGAATACTCGGAGTGGGGGGAGTTCCAGATGCAGATTGATGTGTGGACATCTGATGGACTGATCACCGAGAGCTGGTTCAAGGAATGGCCAGACTGAGTGTTAAATATTGCTGAGTATAAAGGATTCCAAACTGATAGAAGAGAAGGGAAAGTATGAAGGTAGAAGTATTGGTTTAGATTAGCATTAGTTAAGGAGTCCAAGAGAAAGAGGATCTGTCCAAGGACAGAATAAGTTTGGCTGGAGCTACACAACAACTATACAATTACACTTTCAGATATAGTCTGTCGGCCAGCAACCAAAGAAATGATGGAGAATAAATATGCAGGATCATTTGAGAGCGATGACAATACTATAGATTAGTTATACTGAGAAACCTAATATTTCCAGATACAGACAGAGGTACTGGTGGTGAAGGATCACGACGTTCAAGTGTTCCTGGATTACCTGGAGGAGAGCTGACTGCAGGAGTATGTATCCAGCCGAAGAGAGCATGTACTGTTGGACCTGGTCCTTGGGAAAGAGGTGGGGCAAGTGGATCCAGTGTCAGTAGGGGATTTTTTTGCGGCGCAGCGATCATTTTATTGTAAAGTTCAGGATGATGGTAGAGAATGATATGCAATAATTGAGAGTGAGAAACATTAGTTTACTGACAGCAGCCTTCAATAGGGCAAGAATGAAGCTGGGAAATTTTGAACTAGTCATTTGAAATGGTAGCGTTAAATAGTGTGAACCAGGTCAGATTGAGCTGGGATTATGGAGCTGGGTCTGCAGTGTGACCACGACAGACCTGGATAATCAAAGGTTTTCCCCATTTCTACAGGAAGGATAAACATGCCAACACAGTGATGTAGCATTGTGTATTAAGGATAGGATCAGTGTTATTGTGATGCTAATCAATGTACACACTTCTCCTCCCTGCCCTCACCCCTCATCCCTGCGTATTGAGTCCTATCAGATATTGGTAACATTTGAAAACTTCAGAAAATAGCACAGTATAGAGGAGATGACACTGTCCACTGTCTGCATTGGACAAGATGTAACGTTGTTTTTTAAAGCCCTAGTTCTGTCTCCCCGGACAGTGTAGGACTTCAGCTGTAGATCCCAGCACCTTTTTAAAATGGTTTGAGAGTTTCTGCCTTTACTCCACTTCCATGATTACTCCCAGATCCCAACCATAAACTGCGTGAAATAACTTTCCTCATCACTTCTCTAATATGTGCGCCCCAATCAAATCTCCTCTCAGTATCCTCCGTTCCAATCTTTCCCCATAACTACACTTCCACTGTCACAGGGTGAAGAATCTCCTCTGTACTCTCTCCAGTCCAATTCCATCCTTCCATGTGATGGGGTGACCAGAACAGCACACAGTCCCCAAGCCGCGACTGATCTAATTCTTTATAGAGTTCCAGCATAAGCTTCCTGCTCTGAAATTCTGCCCTTTGGCTGACAGAGGAAATTATGCCATTTGCGACATTAACGAGATTATTGATGTTTCCAGCTACCTTCATTTACCTGTCCACACTGACCATATTCTCATTTATTGTGTATTCCTCTCTATTGGTGATGTCCCCAAATGCCTTGCCTTGCACGTCTCTGGGATGTTTGCTTCATTCACGTGGACCCCATAGTTTCAGTTTATAACAGTCTGCCATGGGATCTCTTGTCAAATCCAAGTAATTCACATGCAGTTACAAGTTACTGCCTCAAACCGAAAGTCAGATTAATGACACGCGATCTTCCTTGAACAAATCCTAACCGACTGTCCTGGAGTCCCTGGGACTTCCTCAGTGACGGTTTATCCACTGTCTCATAATTCCAGCCTCAACGTATTCAGTCAGTCCCTTGCTTCACATTAAACAAAGTTGCAGTATTAACCGTTCTCCTGTTCTCCGGCATCATCCCTGTATCCAGTGAGGATTGGATAATGTAGGTACCTATAAGGCAGGGGATTTTCCCCGGCTCCTTTTAACAGTTTGGAACATTGTCTTACCCCTTTTTGAGGATTTGAATTTCCTGTATAATTCTCTGCTCCAAGTTTCTTGCTCCCAATATTTCACACTGCATTCCCATTTTGATTCAGACAGACAGAGGTCTAACCCATCTTATGATTTGGTCAAGTCTCATTGTAATCTGGTTTCATGGAGGGTTACTCTCCACAAGGTGAATTGCATTTTCTCATGATGCCATCCCCGATCGGTCTCATTAACTACTCTCCCTGCCCGCGTGCTCTTCCTCTCATCTGACACTAATGCGATGATTTTCCCCTTTGTCATAACAGCTGCCCTCTGACTGGATGTCCCAGAATGCACCGGCCTCTCTGTTTCCAGGAGCCATCTTTAAAAAGTCATTTTACTCTTGGATTGTGAATCCAAATCTGGCCTGGACATGGCAGAGGGGGTAAAACTGGGGCCCCACTTTGTGGCCAAGCCCCTGGTCCTGGTGTATGACATGGTGCATGAAAGGTTCGTTATCTTCCTCCAGGGCTGGCAGGGGAAGCTATGACACCATACCCTTCCAGCTTGGTCCGAGGCTGACCCCTGGGTCAGTGTGGTGCCAGCCTTCTGGGTGAATGCCCAGCAGTGTAGGAAGGAGGTCAGTGACCTTCTCCACTCCACCAGGTAAGTGGCACCATCTGCACTTTGTGACCTCTTCACTTTATCTCTGTTACTGCACCCACCTCGCAACAAGGCTCATGTTCTCCCACCCTCAGTGAATGCAGCACCTTCTCTCAGTCTCTCTGTAATCTCTTCTCTGCCCCTCTGCCCAACTCTGCCTTGTGTCTATGCTGCCCACTCATTCACTCAGAACACCTCGACACCTTCCCCCAGCTGTACCAACCATTTCAATTTCTCTAATCCTCCTTGGTAATTCTCACATTCCAGAAGGAACTATCCCACACTAGGCCACAAAGAGCGAAGAGGGATATGGGGCAGCCTAACATTCATTTCCTCACTCCCTCACAGGAGAAGGACCAACCAAGGGAACAACCACGACAGGCTGAGAGACCGTGTTCAAGCTCCCGGACTGGGATCTGAGACTCCCCCTGAATCACTGTGCTGGGCACCGTGACTGACTGTGGACAATGATATCAAGCTTCCTGGGTTTGTGTCTCTGGTAAACGCCAAGACAATACAGCAGACAGGTGAGCCTGGTAGCTCTAGCTGACGGGAAACTCTGCTAAGGCAGAGTAAGGCAAGGCTATAATTCTGTGAGCATTCAAGTCAGTTCAAAGTGAGTGTGTACAAACACGGAGTGAGCAGCCCAGAGAGACAGCCCATGAGCTGGATGTTTGATCCTGACCACAGTGTCCTTGCAGCAGCATTGAGTATGTACAAATATGGAGTGAGCAGCCAAGAGGGATAGGCCATGACCTGGGTGTATGCACCTGAGCACAGTGTCCTTACAGCAGCATTGAGTGTATACAAACACGAAGTGAGCAGCCCAGAGGGACAGTCCATGAGCTAGGTGTGTGTCCCTGAGCACAGTGTCCTTGCAGCAGCATTGAGTGCATTCAAACACGGAGTGAGCAGCCCAGAGGGATAGTCCATGAGCTGGGTGTTTCATCCTGACCACAGTGTCCTTGCAGCAGCATTGAGTATGTACAAATATGGAGTGATAGGGATAGGACATGAGCTGGGTGTATGAACCTGAGCACAGTGTCCTTACAGCAGCATGGAGTGTATACAAACACGACGTAAGCAGCCCAGAGGGACAGTCCATGAGCTGGGTGTGTGTCCCTCAGCACAGTGTCCTTGCAACCGCATTGCAATGAGAGTTGTCAGTGCACCCTGAGCTGCAGCATTGAAGTACAGAAGCGTACGGTCAGTGGGTCAAAGATGTGCTGGGATGGCATGGTGAGGCTAGCATGTGTCAGATGACAGCATTTTTGGGTGTGGAGTACATGCAGCTTCTATCAGTGCAGTGTCTCCTAGTGTCCAAGATAGAAGGCCGCAGGAGCGAGGGTCAAGATGGCGTCACCAGGTACCAGCTCTGACATTCATGTCAAATTCTCAATATAGAGTTTGCCCACAGTGGGGATGGATATGAAGCTGCAAGTTGATGAGAGGAGGGATCCACAATAATATGGCGGTTGGTAATCAGTAGTCATTCCGTGAGCATCTTGCCACTCCCGCGCTCAAATCTTGACTTAAAGAACGGTACGGTACACGAATCGGTCCTTCAGCCCAGCAAGCCCACACTAACACATGATGCCCTTCTAAAGTTAAAACAAAAGTTTTTACTCCGATACTTTCTATGTCATTCTATTCCCTACTTACTGATATTTGTGCCAAGATCCCTCTGAAACCTTGATATATTGGTTTCTTCCCCTCTATCAATGTATTCCAGGCACTTTCTCATTCTGTCTGGAACAGCAAAAAAAAACTTAACAATCACATCTACTGAACTTTCTCCCTTTTACCTAAAACCTATGGTCATTGATATTTCTACTCTGGGAAAAAGCCCCTAGCTGTCCTTCTATCTATGCCTCTGATAATTGTGTAAATATCTATCAGGTAGCCCCATAGCCAATGATGCCCAGTTGCAAACAAACTGTGTGTGTTCCATTTCTCCTTCTGGCTAATACCCTCCAAACCAGACTACACCCTGGTAAAACTTTTCCATACCCTCTCCAACACTTCCACATCGTGTGGCAGCCAGTACTGTACATGATATTCTAAATGTACCTCGAACTACGTTTCTCTGCAGCTGCAACGAGACCTGCTAATTTTCATACTGCATGCTCTGATGCATGTCTGCAAGTTTACGGTCAGTCTTCTTGATCACCCTCTCCACCCGTATTACCACTTTCAGGGAACTATGGAGCTGTACACCAAGGTCCCTTCGGATGTTGATGCGGCCAGTAATTTTTCCAACCACTGTATACTGCTCTCCTGCATTAGACCTTCCAAAATGAATCACGTCACAATTGTCCAAATAAAGTTACATCTGTGTTTTTTCTGTCCAAGTCTACAGCTGACCTATATCCTGTTGTATTCTCTGGCAATCATCCTCACAATCTGCAACTCCGCCAATCAATTTACAGATCTCCAGTCACAAAAACAATGTTCCACCACTCCTGTCTTCTATGGCCAAAAAGTTCTCTATCCATCTTACTAACTGACCGCTGATCCCTCTTCACTTCACCTCACCTTCAGTATGAGCATGCCATAAGAAACCATATCAAAGGCCTTGCCAAGGTCCAGATGGCCAGCATCCAGCCCCGCGCCCTCATCAATCAATTTTGTCACTTCCTCAAAACATTCAATTAAGTTTGTGAGACATGATCCTCCCCACGCAACTGTGTTGCCTGTCACTCGTAAATCCATACGAGAGCACTATTGGAGCTGCACTCATTCAGACAAGTGATTATTCCATCATATTCTTGACATGAACCGTGGAGAATAGATTAAATTCCTTACAGTGTGGAAACAGGCCCTTCGGCCTAACCAGTCCACATCATCCCCCAAAGAGTAACCCACCCACACCCGCTTCCCTCTGACAAAGACACTTAACAATTTAGTATGGCCAATTCACTTGGATACTGCATATATTTGGATTGTGGAAGGAAACACATGCAGACACGGGGTAAATGTGTAAACTCCACGCAGTCATCTCCGAAGGCCAGAATCGAACCCAGGACCTGGGCACTGTGAGGAAGCAGTACGAAACACTGAGCCACCATGCCGCTCTTGATTGTGTTTGCAGAGTGGGAGGTATGTCGGGCCGTGATGGTTACTGTACAGTGGGAGTTACGTCAGACCGTCATGGTTACTGTACAATGGGAGGGATGTCGGTCCATGATGGTTACTGTACAGTGGGAGGTATGTCGGGCTGTGATTGTTACTGTACGGTGGGAGGTATGTCGGGCCCGTGATGGTTACTGTACAGTGGGAGGAATGTCGTCCTCTGATGGTTATTGTTCAGTGGGAGGTATGTCGGGCCGTGATAGTTACTGTACAGTGGGAGTTATGTCGGGCCCGTCATCGTTACTGTACATTGGGAGGTATACCGGGCCGTGATGGTTACTGTACAGTGGGAGGTATGTCGTGCTTTGACGGTTACTGTACAGTGGGAGGTGTGTTGGGCCGTGGTGGTTACTGTACAGTGGGAGTTATGTCAGGCTGTGATGGGTACTGTACAGTGGGAGGTGTGTCGGGCCGTGATGGTTACTGTACAGTGGGAGGTATGTCGTGCTTTGACGGTTACTGTACAGTGGGAGGTGTGTTGGGCCGTGGTGGTTACTGTACAGTGTGAGGTATGTCGGGCCTTGATTATTACTGTACAGTGGGCGGTGTGTTGGGCCGTGATGGTTACTGTACAGTGTGAGGTATGTCGGGCCTTGATTATTACTGTACAGTGGGAGGTATGTCGGGCCGTGGTGGTTACTGTACAGTGTGAGGTATGTCGGGCCTTGATTATTACTGTACAGTGGGCGGTGTGTTGGGCCGTGATGGTTACTGTACAGTTGGAGGTATGTCGGGCCGTGATGGTTACTCTACAATGGGAGGTGTGTCGGGCCGTGGTGGTTACTGTACAGTGGGAGGTATGTCCGTCCAGGAAGTTGCAGACTGTATGAGTTGTACAGAATACGATGCTGCTGCTGCCGCCAAAGGGCCATTGTACCTCATGGATGCATCGTCATTTGTTGCTTAACCTGTTTAAAGTCTGTACCATTCAGTACATATCATTGTGTGGAGGGTCTGCAAAATGTGAAGATAACCCTTGCTCCCTATAAGGACTGTGTCGTGACCATTCTTACAGATATGAAATGAAGAGGTGTTTCTGCAGCAGGCAGAAGGGTGACAATGTGGTCAATTATAGGTTTCCCTTTTATTGATTCCCGCAAAACCTTCTGCAGAGCAGTCGGCATCAATGCTGAGCACTATGATTAGAATAGATTCCCTACAGTGTCGGAACAGGCCCTGCGGCCCAACCAACCCGCACTAACCCTCCAAAGAACAACCCACCACCATTGCCAATTCACCTGAGCTGCACATATTTGGACTGTGGGAGGAAGCCCACGCAGACATGGGGAGAATGCACAAACTCCTCACAGGCAGTTGCCCAAGGCTGGATTCGAACCTGGATCCCTGGTGCTGTAAAGCAGCAGTACTAACCACCGAGCCACCATGCTGTCCTATATGCCAAGGACCTGCCCTATTCTGCCTGGCTGCGTCATTTCTGTGGGACAAAACCTACCAGAGAGGATGGTGATGTTGCCTGGGACATAGTCCTGTTCACATAATCTTGTTTTCCAGACAATATTGATTGTTTTTTGATAAGTCTGAGGGAAGTATGCAGCAGGTCAATTTTACATTTTGTATACTGAAGAGTTAATATCACTTTATTTCTTATATCTTTTAAAATAAACCAAACATCAATATTTTTCAGTTGAAAACATTTGAAGTGAACAATAATTGAAATACCAGAGCGCACGCCTAACTATTACACAATTCAGTGACTGTAGTAAACAGTCTAATCATGTTTAGATCAGTGAACACACCATCTTGCAGGCAGCAAAGCTGTTGGAAACGTCTTTGAGGAAAAGCCTGAATTCAGACACAGTGTTACTGGCCCTCACCATGACCTCCAAAACACTGGCCATCTCCAAAATATGTCCAGAGTGCTTCCAAACTGGAGCTGGGCAGTTACTCACACAATCCGTCACAATATACTGGTTAGAGACATACCTGCACAAAAGGGAGATGTGTGTGGGCAGACTGGTCAATGGACACGCACATGGCGCTGGTCCAGACGCAGTTCAATATTTATCACAATGACCTGTAAACAGACATGTCTTGCAAGTATATTTCTCTGGTGTGTCCCTAAACTCTGTAATTCTGAACCTTGGACCAGATCCTGAATGACGGTGTTATAAAGGTAATGGGCTCCCCCAGCACATGGCAGCTTACATTGAATCCCTCATAAGCCGTATACAGTGTATGTTAGCCTCACAATGTTAGTATCCAAACAGAATTGTGCAGCTCCATTGATGGCCGGCATGATCCCAGCCTAACGTTCTTGTGTGAGACTTGAGTTGGAAATCTCTGTGTAAATGTTTACAGCATTGTTCCAACCATTAACAGCAAAGTCTCTTTACTGAAGTTCTGACATCTTTTCATAATACCAACTTTTAGATTGTCCAATATCCATAAAATCCACCCATTTATTCTGTTCACTTTTATAACAACAATATGATGAAAACAGTGATCAACTCACATTGAAATGATGAATATCATTCCCACACCTAAGACCACATTATTATTCAGTCAATAACTTTGAAAATATGCAATTATTTTCCTTTGTATTAATGTTGTGAACTAATAGTCGACTCTCCTGCTCCTCAGACGCTGCCTGGACGGAATTATTTTCAGAACCACATTTTTTTACTCTGATCTTCAGCATCTGCAATCCTCACTTTCTCCCTGGTAATATTCAATCATAATCATTTTCGTGGTAACAATTTCACTGTGTTTCAACATGTTAGTCAGATATGAAAACATTTTGAATTGCTTATGTCTATCTCAGAGCTCAGTGATGGGTGTGAATGTCTGTGTGATGCTCGGTATGTAGGCCATGCCTCTGAGAGACTGACAGATTAACCCTTCAACTGTTCACAACAAGCAAGTTACGGACTAAACCCAACCAGCCTGAGCTCACAAAACGCAAAGCATAGTGTCCAGCATTGGGCATGTTTGGACAATATTTTTCATTTTAATTTATTCATAAAATATGATTGGGCCAGTATTTATTTTCCGTCTCTTGTTGCCCTTGAGAAGGTGGTGGTGAGCTGCCGCACTGAACCACTGGAGTCCATGTGTTGTAGTTCTACTTGCATTACCATTCGGGAGGGACCTTGAAACAGTGACACTGAAGGAACAGCAGTATACTTACGAATCAGGATGGTGGATGGCTTGGAACAGAACGCTAACATGGTGGGGGTCCCATGTATCTGCTTCCCTTGTCCTTCTTGATGATCGGGGGTTCAGAAGTACGTTGTAAGGAATCTTGGTAAATTTCTGCAGAGCACTGTGTAGATGGCAGGAATTGCCACTACTGACTGTCAGTGGATGAGCGGTGAAGCTGCACTCACCCAAGGAAATGGGGGGTATTTTATCACACACATATTCAACATGTGTCTTATCGATGGGGGACAGGCTTTCGGAGATCATGAAGTGAGTTATATCTGCAGGATTCCTAGCCCCTGACATAATCTTATGGCCAATTAATTTAAATACGTCAAAGTGTGGCACTGGTAAAGCGTAACAAGTCAGGCCACATCTGAGGTACAGGAGAGTCGATGTTATAGCATAAGCCCTTCACAGGAATGGGTAATGAAATCATATGATCAGTCCAGTTCTGGCTAACGGTAATCCCCAGAATATTGCTAGTTGCGTGTTCAGTGATTGTGGTGGCATTGAACGTTAGAGCATACGGTTCAATTTTCTATTGTTAGAGGTAATCGTTTTCTGGCACACGTGTAATGGAAATGGTATTGTCACTGTTAAGTACATACCTGCATATTTCTAGGTCCTTTTTGCATTTAGACAAGGACTGCTTCAGTATCTGAGTAAATCGCGAATGGCATTGAATATTGGCAAACATCAATGGCAAACATCCCCACTTGTGCATTTACACTGTCGGGATGGTCATTTATGATTGGGCCTAGAGCAGAGATCACTCTTATAGCTCACTGATACTGTCACTCTCTCAGATTTAGGAAGTTTGCTTCTAGTTCCACCTGCTCCAGAGGTGTTTAACAATATATCTGAATGGGATGATATTACAGTATCTACCACAAGGAGCTGAGTGAGGACTTGGTTAGCTCAATCAGTTGGATGGATAGATATGAATGCCAATAGTGTGGGTTCAATTACTGGGGTGACTAAAGGACTGTCCTACTCAACCTCTCCCTTACTTGAGGCGTCAGTTAAACTACCACCAGTCGTCTCTGTGTTATGAGAGAGCAGCCCTATCATCCTATAGGGGTATAGTGCCTTACCTTTCCATTTCTGATTTACAGGCTTACCCAGAAACCCCGCCCCTAGGGAACTGCTGCAGAGCTGTCCTGGAGCTGAGATGGCTGCTCTCCACCAACCCCAACCACCGTCATTTGCGCCAAGAATAACCTCAGCCAGTGCAGACGATTACTATTTGCTGTAGTTTTGCCCTTAATCCTGGATACGACACTTGGTCAAATGCAGTTATGATAATCGGTCAAATGCAGAAGTGCAGTCACTGTCGCCTCACCTGTGTATTTTCTTGTTGTACATCGTTAAACCAAGGCTTCAATGAGCCCAAGGGATGTGTGGCCCTGGCATAGGCCAAACTGAGCTTCAGTGAGCAGGTTGGTGCTGAGGCAGTGCTGTTTGATCCCACTGTAGGTGACATCTTCCAACGCTTTATTAATGACAGGGATTAGAGCAATGGGGCAGTCATTGATTGTCTGATGTTTTGTCTGTGTATGTATAGGACACACCCGGATAGTTTCCCACATTGTCAGGTAGGTCCCAGTGCAATATCCCTGCAGGAACAGCTTGAATGGAATGTTCTCAGGGCCCAGAGCTTTTTCATTATCCCATCCCTCTAGCCACTTGGAGATAACAAACAAAAATGAATTGAATTAACTGACGACTGCCATCTGGAGGAGACTAAAATAGATCACCCCATTGATACGTCTGTCTGAACATTGTTGTGAATGTTTCAGCCTTATCTTTACTATTGTTGTGCTGGCCTCTTCCATCACTGAGGAAGGTGGTATTTGTGGATCCTCCTCCTCCTCCAGTGAGTTGTTTGATTGACCACACAATTCACCCTGATTGCATGTGACTGGATTGCAGAGATTAGATCTGATTTGTTGCTTAGACCTGTCTGTCACTGGCTGTTTATGCTATTTGGTGAGTCAGTGGTCTTGATTGGTAACGTCACCTCATTGTGAGGTGTAGCTGGTGCTGCTCTTGGCAGGCCCTCCTGTATTCTCCATTGAACAAGGGTTTATCCGCTGGCCTGATGAGCAGGGTAAGGTGGAGCATATGCCAGGTAGTGACAGTGGAAATTGTTCTGGAATACAATTCTGCTGCTGTTGGTAATAACTCGAATCACCTCACAAAGGCCAGTGCGGCATTCCAAACCTATTCGAAATCTGTCCCGTTTTGCATGGTGATAGTTAGTATCTCTCACATGTGCGTGCATGTATGTGTGACCTTGTCTCCCGGAATACTGTGTGTGGTAGTCACCGTTCCCAATATGGTCATCATCAATGTGTCTGCAGCAGTAGGTTGGTGAAGATGAGATCAAGTGTGTTTCTCCCTCTCAGTCGTTCCCCCCTGCCCCGGTGCAGACTCAGTCTCAGAGCTATGTCCTTTTGGACACGACCATCTCGATCAGCAGTGCTGCTGCTGATCCCCTCTTGGTGAGGTTTGAAATGGCCCACCCAGTATACATTCTCCAGCCCTGTCACCCTCTCAGTGCGTCCTCCACGTGTTGTTCAATGTGGAGGGACACGGATCCATCAGCTGAGGGAGGGAGGCAGCAGGAGGTTTCCGTGTCAGTGTTTGAACTTTCACCGTGAGGCTGAGGGAGGGGAGTAAGCAGGAGCTTTCTGTGTCAGTGTTTGATCTGACACAATGAGGTTTGTTATGTCACATTGTTGCTTGAGCAGTCTATAGGACACCTCTCCCAAATCTAGCCCTTGCCCCCAGACGTTAGGAAGGAAGGGTTTCCAGGGTCTGCAAGGCGTTTTATTTGTGTCGCTGTCAACCGAAGGGCTTGTCCTGTGCTGTATGACACTGATTCTATTTCTCTCGTGATTGGGCAATCCAAGGTCTCACTCCTTCAGTTCCTCCCAGTGCCTTGTCTATTCCAAAGATTTCTATAATGTTTTCTCTATTAAGACATCGCTCAATTCCATGTTTAAACTACCTACGTGTATGTCTGTATCTTTCCCTGTCATCTCCCCCAGCCGCTGCATCTATCTGTATCTCATTAAACCTCTATATCTCCACAATCTTTATCTCAAACTCAGACCCATCTATCGCTGTAAATTCTGCCAGCCCCTACATCTCTCCCTATTTCTATAACTTCCAGCTGCTACACCTTTCCCTGTATCCTGTGACTGAATTTAAAAATACCTCACTAACCTGTTCTAGCATGTGCAGGCCACACAATCTCTCGGCCATCTCCAGCCATGTTTTCCTATCTCTGAAACATCTGCAGCTTGCTTTACTATCACTGTAACATCTCCAGCCTTGCTTTCCTAGCGCTTTAAAATCTCCAGCCTTGCTTTCCTATCTCATTAACATCTCCGGCCTTGCCTTCCTATCTCTGTAACATCTCCAGCCTTGCTTTCCTATACCTGTAACATCTCAACCTTGCTTTCCTATCTCTGTTAAATCTCTGGCCTTGCTTTCCTATTGCTATAACATCTCTAGCCTTGCTTTCCTCTCTCTGTAACATCTTCAGCCTTGCTTTCATATTTCTGTAACATCTCCAGCCTTGCCATTGTATCTCTGTAACATCTTCAGCCTTGCTTTCCTATCTCTGTAACATCTCCGGCCTTGCTTTCCTACACACCTCAGTGAATTGGTTATATATCTTCTCCTGTATTTTCAACTTTATGGGGCTCTATAAAATATCCCCAGCAGTGTGTTCTGTCATCGTTTTGATCCTAACCTCGGTCCATAAACCCTCATTTCAAGACACTTCCAAGACATTGTCCCTCCTTACTGCAGTAACGGACTCCTTAATTAATAATACAACACCACCTTCTATTCAACACCCTCTCATGTCATGCCCATATTTTACAGTATAACAGAATATTGAGTTGTTGGCCCTGACATCCCGCAAACACGTCTCTGTTATGGCAAAAATGTCACACCTCCACACATCAATTCATGCCTTTACCACATCAGTCTGTATGATAACATTCCCAGCTTTAACGTAAGCAGGAATATACCACCTGGAATTCTCTGTACCTTGGAGTTCTTCAGTAATTCCCTATTTCTTATCAGGCTGCTCAAACCATGAACCAAAATTATAACTCTGGCACTGAATGAACATTTGAAGAACTGTAATATCTTTTTTTTAAAGAAAATATATTCATCAAGTGCAACTTTCCAGAAATGTGTAGTCAGCTCCACATACAATGAGTCCTAATGTTAAATTCCCTGCTCAGTGTGCAGAGGGGACAGCCCTCAGTAATGGAGAAAGTGAGGACTGCAGTTGATAGAGATCAGAGTCGAAAAGTGTAGTACTGGAAAAGCACAACAGGTCAGGCAGCATCCGAGCAGCAGGAGAGTTGATGTTTCGGGCATAAGCCCTTCATCAGGAAGGCATTCGTGTATTCCTTTTTTTCATTCTGTGATTCAGAGGACATTACTCATGCAAGCAGCACTCTAAATAGCACTGAAATGGAAACAGTTAATCAGTTGGTTGGACAGGGTGTAGAAAAGTCGATAAGAAGTACAGACTGATTGAAGTACAAACATAAGGATAGATAAATGACCTGGGTCAGATGGGGTATACCCGAGGGTACTCCAGGAAATGATGAGAGAGGTTTGTGTGCCTTTGACCTTTACATCGTCATTGTCCACTGGAGTAGTGCCAGATGATTGGAGGATGGCAAATGGTTTTCCCTTGTTCAAAAAATGGAATAGGGATAACCCTGGGAATGACAGACCTGTCAGTCTTACATCAGCGGTGGGCAAAGTATTGGAGACGCTTCTGAGAGGCAGGATTTACAATTACTTAGAAAACTTTAGCTTGATCAGAGATAGTCAGCATGGCTTTGTGAGGAGCAGGTCATCTCTCAGAAACCTAATTGAATTATCTGAAGATGTGAAAAAAACACACTGATGAAGGTAGACTAGTAGATATGGTGAACAACAATTTTAGCAAGGCGTTTAATAAGGTTTCCCATTGTAGGCGAATTTAGAAGGTAAGGAGGCATGGGACACAGGGAAATATGGCTGTCTGGATATGGATTTGACTGGCCCATAGAAGACAGAGGGTAGTAGCAGATGGAAAGTATTCAACCTGGACATTCAGTGACCAATGGTGTTCCACAGGGATCCGCTCTGGAACCTGTGCTATTCGTGGTTTTTATAGATAACTTTGATGAGTAAGTGGAATGGTGGGTTAATAAGTTTGCCGTTGACATGAAGAATGGTGGAGTTGTGGACAGTGTGTAGGGTTGGTATAGGTTACAAGAGGATATTGACAGGATGCAGAGCTGGGCTGATAAGTTGCAGATGCAGTTGAACCTTAGAATTGTGAAGCGATTTATTTTGGAAGGTTGTATATGCATACATCACACAGAGTTAAAGGCAAAATTCTTGGCAGCGTGGAGTGACAGAGGGATCTTTGGCTCCATGTCCATAGATCCCACAAAGTTGCCACCCAAGTTGGCAGGGTTGTTCAGAAGGTGTATGGTGTGTTGGCTTTCATTAACGGGAGATTGAGATTAAGAGCGGCGAGGTTAATGCTTAGCTTTATAAAGCTGTGGTTCAACCACACTTGGATATTGGGTTCAGTTCTGGTTGCCTCATTATAGGAAACATGTGGAAGCCTCAGAAAGTGTGCAGAGCAGATCTACCAGGATGCTGCCTGGATGGAGGACATGTCTTAGGAAGAAAGGTTGAGAGAGCTAGGGCTTTTCTCACTGGAGCGAAGGAGGATGACAGGTGACATAATAGATATGTTCAAGATGTTGAGAGAATAGACAGAGTGGATAGCCAGAGCCTTTCCCAGCGCAGAATTGGCTATCACATAGGGCATAACTTTAAGGTGATTGGAGGAATGTTTAGAGGAGATTCTTTATTCAAAGAGGTAGGTTCTTTATACAGCGAGTGGTGGGTGGGCAGAATGCACCGCCAGCGGTGGTAGTAGAGTCAGATACCTTAGCGATAGTTAAGAAGACTCTTGGATAGGCACATGGGAGTTAGTACGTTGCAGGTCATGAAGGTTAATCTGATCTAAGAGCAAGATAAAAGGCCAGCAAAACATTGAGGGCTGAAGGACTCTTACTGTGCTGTACTGTTCTGTGTTCCAAGTTTCACTCAGTTTGTGGATTATCATTAATTGTTACTTGTTTGAGGGAGTGAGGTGTGCGAGGGACAAGGATGTGCAAGGGAGTGCGGTGTCTGAGGTCAGGGAGCTGGGGTGGGACGTTAGACCAAGACTTCCAGTTTTGATGTGCATTGTTACATTCACCTAAATGCCAGCACAATATGCATGGTTACCTAGACCAGACAAAATCCACCAGGTTCAGTTATTAAAGTGATTCTTGGCTTGCTGTTTGCTCCTGGTTTCTTCAGATACATTCTGATGGGTGACCTATGAATTAGTATCTGACCAAGCCACAAACATGGACACTTTTATTTTGATACTGTTGAATATGAAGGTACATTTATTGGATACAGTTTCAGAGGGTACACTGTGAGACACAAAATGCTGCAATAGACTGCCAGTTGTGAACATTTTCACCCAGTGTCTGGTCCATTAACAAATGTATGGAGTCTGGGGGACATGCCAGATGTCATCACCATAAGTAACTTGTGTGGTGTGATTCTGAGACTCCATGGCCATACATCTGCTCCATGGACCAGGCTCTCACTGAGGATGAATTTGTAAGACCTGGTTCCTGGTCAGTCGCTGGTATGTAATTTAGACAGCATTTGTCCCTACACTGAGAGCAGTGATAGCCGGTTGGCTAGTATACTGCTGCTGATGGTGGATTCCAAATGATTCTCTGTGAGGGAATATTTGAATGACTGCCCTGACTCAAGTTGGAAACTCTCTGGACAGATTCAGGAGTAGGCCAGTGTCTCACTCAGTGCCACAGGCAGCTGTGAGGTCCAGGAGCACTGTACCCGAATTCAGGCCTTTTGGAATCCAATTTTAATGTCGGTCATGATGTAAAGTCATGGGTTTACTGACCTGATCAATGATCAGGAGTTTACCATGTTTGTGAACTGGGCAATAATAAGATATGAGCTACAATTTTTCTCCTGCTCAATAACTGCACCATCTCTGAAAACAATTAAGTTGATTCTACATTGATGGAATTAAATTATAAACACCGAACAATCTTTTATGATACAAAAGTAAATAATGCACATTTTGTTTTGTATCGAAAAAGAACATGTTGTCTGACTATTTTGGTGATTACAATTACACATTGAATCTCAGTATTCAAATGCATACATCGTCGTTCTATCATTTGCAAAGTGGTTGACCTCTGACTGATTGCATATTCAGAGTGAGCAAATGATTGAACAATCAAATCGACTTATCATTCTTACACATTTAAATATAATCAATCGATTTAATTTCTCACTGAAATGTGTGACCTCCAGCTATTTGCCAACAATTCTATTACTTTTAAAATAACAATGGGAAAGGACAGACAAGTACTTAAATTTGAAGTTCTAACTTAGAGAAAGGACAATTTCGATGTGATCAGGCAAGAACTTTAAAAGCTGATGGGGGCAGATGTTCGCGGGGAAAGGGATGGCTGGAAAATGGAAAGCGTACAGAAGTGAGATAACGAGAGTTCATAGACAGTATATTCTTGTTAGGGTGAAAGGAAAGGCTGGTAGGTATAGAGAGTGATGAATGACTAAAGAAATTGAGGTTCTAGTTAAGTAAAAGAAGGAAGCATATGTCAGATACAGGCAGGATAGATCAAGTGAATCCTTAGAAGAGTATAAAGGCAGTAGGAGTATTCTAAAGAGGGAAATCAGGAAGGCAAAAAGGCAACATAAGATATCTTTGGCAAATTGAGTTAAGAGGGATCCAAAAGGAGTTTGCAAATACATTGAGGACAAAAGGGTAAATAGGGAGAGAATAGAACCTTCAAAGATCAGCAAGGTGCCTTTGTGAGCAGCCGCAGGAGGTGGGGTAAACACTAAACGAGCACTTTGTATCCGTGTTTCCTCAGGAGAAAGACATGGGAGATGTAGGTATACAAAGAAATAGATGGTAACATCCTGACAAATGTCCTTATAACAGAGTAGGAAGTGCTGATGTCTTGAAACGCACAAAAGTGGATAAATCCCCAGGATCTGATTGATCACTTATACCCTACAACTCTGTGCGAATCTAGGGAAGTGATTACTATGCCTCTTACTGAGATACATGTACCATTGATAGCCACAGGTGAGGTGTCAGAAGACTGGAGGTTGGCGAACGTGGTGTCACTGTTTAAGAAAGGTGGTAAGGACGAGCCAGGGAACTATAGACCATTGAGCCTGACGTCAGTGGAGGGCAAGTTGTTGGAGGTTATCCTGAGGGACAGGTTGTACATTTACTTGGGAAGGCAAGGACTGATTAGAGAGAGTCAATATGGCTTTGTGCGTGGGAAATCATGTCTCACAAACTTGATTGAGTTTTTTACAGAAGTAACAAAAAAGATTGATGAGGGCAGATCAGTGGACGTGATCAATAAGGACTTCAGTAAGGCATTCGAGGTTTGCAAGGGTAGATCTCTTGGAATACAGGGAGAACTAGCCATTTTGATACAGAACTGACTTTAGGTAGAACACAGACGGTGGTGGTGCAGAGTTGTTTTTCATATATTTGGCATATGACAAGTGGAGTGTCACAAGGATCAGTGCTGGGTCCACTACTTTTAGTCATTCATATAAATGATTTGCATATGAGTATCAATAGTATAGTTAGTAAATTTGCTGATGACACCCAAATCGGAGGTGTAGTGGACAGTGAAGAATTTTCCCTCACATTAAGATGGGATTTTGATCAGATGGGCCAATGGGCTGAGGAGTGATAGATTGGGTTTAATTTAGGTAAATGCGAGATGCTGCATTTTGGGAAAGCAAATCTTAGCAGGAGTTATACACTTAATGTTGAGGTCCAAGGGAGTGTTGCTGAACAAAGAGAACTTGGAGTGAAGATTCATTGTTCCTTGAAAGTAGAGTCACACATAGATAAGACAGTGAAGAAGACATTTGGTATGTTATTCTTTATTGGTCAGAGCAATAAGTACAGTGGTTGGAAGGTTGTATTGCGGCTGTAAAGGAGATTAGTTGGGCCACTTTCAGAATATTATGTGCAATTCTGGTCTCCATACAATCGGTAGGATGTTGTGAAACTTGAACGGGTTCTGAAAATATTTACAAGAATATTGCCAAGGTTGGAGGGTTTGAGCTATAGTTGGAGGTTGAATAGGCGAAAGATATTTTCCCTGGAATGTTTGAGGCTGAGGGGTGACCTTAAAGCGGTCTATAAAACCTTGAGGGGCATGAATGGGGAAATAGGCAAGCTATTTTCCCTGATGTGGGTGAGTCCAGAACGAGAGGGCATAGGTTTATATTGGTATGGAAAAATGTAAAAGCGACGTAAGGGGCAACATTTTCACACACAGGATGGTACGTGTATGGAATGAACTGCCAGAGGAAGTGGTGAAGATTGGTACAATTGCAACATTTAGATGGCGTCTGGATGGGTATATGAGTAGAAAGTGTTTCGAGGGATATGGGCTGAGTGTTGACAGGTGGGACTAGTTTGGGTGGGATATATGGTCGGCATGGACGAGTTGGATGGAAGGGTCTGTTTCCATGCTGTACATCTGTATGACTATGTGTCTTAAATTTAGCAATGACAATAATTTGACAAGCACTGCCAAATAAATAAATGGTTTGTATTATTAAATTGTAGCATACAATAAGTTACAAACTTGCAATTTTTAGAATGAATGACAAAGAGCAAAGAGCAATCCACAAAGGAACAGACCCTTAGGCCCTCCAAGCCTGCACTGATCCAGATCCCCTATTTTCTAAACCTGCCACCTATTTTCTAACGGCCTGTATCCCTCTGCTCCCCGCCGATTCATGTATCTGGCAGATACATCTTAGATTACACTATCGTTCCTGCCCCTACCACATCCGAGCTTCCCACATATATCCCTCAGGCCCTAAACCTTTCCCTCTCACTTTGGAACTCAATTACTAGGGGTCATGAGTTCACACTTTGTGGTAAAGCCTCTTGGTATCTACCCTGACTATCTCTCTCTTGATTTTGTAGACCTCAATCAGGTCCCTCCTCAACCTTTGTCCTTATAATTAAAATAATCCTAATCTACCCATCCTCTTTCCAAAATCAGCACCCTCCATCCCAGGCAACACCCTGGTGAACCTACTCTGCACTCTATTCAATCATCCACATCCTTTCGGTCATGAAGTGACCAGAATTATATGCAGTATTCCAAATGCGGCCAAACCGAAGTCCTAAGCAACCGTAAGGTGACCTGCCAGCGCTTGTACTCAACAACTGATCCAATCAAGGAAAGCATGCCAAATGCCTTATTGACCACTTCACTGACCTGCATTGCCAGATTCAGGAAACAATGAACCTGAACATCTAGATCTCTCTGTCCATCAATTTTCCTCAGGACTCTTCCATCTAATGCACAGTTCGCTCTAGAATTGGATCCTCCAAAAGCATCACCTCACATTTGCACAGATTGAACTCCATCTACCATATCTGTGCCCATTTCTCCAATCTATCTATATTCTGCTGCATTCTCTGGCAGTCCTCTTCATTATCTGCTACTCCAACAATATTGATATCATCTGCAAACTAGTGAAGACTGCAGATGCTGGGGATCAGAGCTTAAAAATATGTTGCTGGAAAATCGCAGCAGGTCAGGAAGCAGCAAAGGAGCAGGAGAATCGACGCTTATGCCCGAAACGTCGATTCTCCTGCTCCTTTGATGCTGCCTGACCTGCTTTGCTTTTCCAGCAATACATTTTTTATCATCTACAAACTTGCTAATCAGGCAAACGATACCTTCTTCCAAATCATTAATATATATCATAAACAACAGTGGTCCCAGCACGAATCGCTGTTGCACACCACTGGTCACAGGTCACCATTTTGAGAAATCCTCTTCTATTACTAATCTCTGTCTCATGTTGCCCAACCAGTTCGCTTTCCATCTCGACAGCACACCCTGAGGTCCATGCGACTTCACCTACTCCATCAGCCTACTATGGGGAACCGAATAAAACATCTTACTCAAGTCCCTCAGTAGCTTCTCCAGCTGCTTCCCTACCACTGATGTTAGGCTCGCTGGTCTAAAATTACCTGGATTATCCCGCTACCCTTCTTAAACAAGGGGGCATCATTAGCAATTTTCCAGTCCTCCAGGACCTCACTAATGTTCAAGGATCCTGCAAATATATAAGTTTAAGTCCCACTTATTTCTTCTCTTAATTCCCTTAGTAACGTGTGATAGTTCCCATCCAGATCTGTGGGCTTGTCTACATTAATACCTTTTGGAATATCCAAAATCTCCTCCCTCTTTATGTCGACTTGACCCAGAGTACTTAGAAATCTATCCCTAACCGCAACATTCGTCTTGTCCCTCTCCTTGGTGTATACAGATGCAAAGTACTCGTTAAGACTCTCACCCATTGTCTCTGACACAACGCATAACTTTCTTCCTTTGTCCTTGTGTTGGCCAAACATTTCTCTAGTTACCCTTTTGCTCCTTATATATGAAAACAAAGGCTTAGGGATTTTCCTCAAACCTGTTTGCTAAAGATATCTCATGAACCCTTTTAGCTCTGTTAATTCCTCAATATTTACTGTGAAATGTGGTCAGTGTAAAGAAAATAAACATTGTTTGTGCAAGTGGGAACTCAGACCTTTTCAAAGTGTTTTGTGGGAAAACATGTTTGAAATCCTTCTCAGTGCAAATAAAAAGCATGGAAAGAAATCTCTTGGGAAGGGTAATTTTCAGCCACACTGCCCCAAAGTACTTCTGAGGTTGAAAAGAGTGAGGGTTTGTAACAAGGGCATAACAGCAACTATGGATGGTTTGAACATGCAAATTGACTCAATTAATCAACTTAACAGCGATAGCCTCGAATAAAGATTCATAGAGTGTATGAGAGATTATTTCTGAGAGCAGGACGTCATGGAACCAACCAGAGAATGGGCTAAATTAGATTTGATATTATGTAACAAGGAATGATTGCTGGATGAGCTTTGCCGTGGAAAGAGTAACCACAACTTGCTGGAGTTTCATATTCAGATTGAAAGAGTGAAGACTGAGTCATACATGAGAGTTGTAGTGTTAGGCAATGATAACTATACTAGGCTAAGTAAGGATTTGGCCTGGGTGGACCGGGGTAGAAAAGAACAATCAAAGGCAGGACAGATGAAGAAATTTGGCAAATAACTAGGGAGATACTAAAGACCAAAGAGGAATTGCATAACGGGGAAAAATCATCCATATCTTGATAAGGAAGTCAAAGTTAACATGAAGGCAAATCACAGGTCATGTCATACTGCGCACGTTTATCACACTGTGGAGGATTGGGGAAGTTAATGGCCTCGTGGTGTTATCACTGAATTCGTATGTGCTAAACCCAGATGATTTTCGAGTGACCTGGGTTCAAATGCTGCCAGTCGCAGAGCTTGACTTCAAATTTGGAATTAAGAGACTGATGGTGGTTATGAATCGATTGTCAAGAAAAACTCACCTGGTTTACTGATGTCCTTTAGGGAATGAAACTGCCATTCTACCACTGTCAGGCTGAAGGTATTTCTCCTTATCTCTCTTCTAAAAGATCTTCTCTTGACTCTCAGGCTATGTCCTTGAGTCCCTTCTCTCCTAACAGTGGAAGCATCTTCCCAACATCTACTCTGACCACGCACCCAATATTCTGTATGTTTCAATTCGATCCACCTTCATCCTTTTAAACTCCAGCGAGTGTAGACACGGAGACCTCATATGTTAAGCATTTCATTCCTAAAACCATTCTTATGAAGCTCCTCTGAACACTGTCCGGGGTGGTACATCCTTCCTGAGTTATGTGGCCCAAAACGGTAGGCAATACTCCATGCTGCTTTATGATTGAAGCCCTCTGAAAATAAATGCCATCACTGTATTTGCCTTTCTGACCAGATGGACCACCTGAAATAATAATCTTAAGATGGACAATAATGAATTTACCATGGAGTTACAAAAATGAACAATGATTATAGCATGCTGGGAAGTACAACAAAGCCTTGACTAAAGTCTCTGTGGAAATGCACATATTACAGAATCCGGACAGGCTGCATCTCCCTACAAATGCCAAAAAAACTCGACAGCTACAGACCCTGTAATACCTACATGAAGTTGGACCTGAATGGGACAATGGAATGCCGTCGTTGGGCCATCAATGTGACTGTCCCAGTTTGAGTCTGATTGGTCAGTGTAAATGAACCTGATAATTCCATTGGCAGATCCTCCACACCCTCCCAAAAGGCGTGAACACTTGGAAGGATAAGAATCACCGTAAAAACCCCTCAGAGAGTGGTAACTCAAGAATAACCACTTGAAAAGAAGACACCTCCAAGACCATCAAAAGAACAAAAAGATTTCACCACGTGGAAACCGGTCAACTTCTATTGGGGTTGGATGTGATCATCCAAAGTCAAGTTAAATCATAAGATAGTTTGTAGTGTTTTTCATTACATTATAATGCGTTTTATTGTTCTAAGATTAAATGCGTTCAATAAATAAATATTACTGCTTATAAGAGATGACTCAGTTCTTTTTCTGAAAGTAAGATTTCCAGCACACTGTGTGGCAGATATAACACCTTCCTAACGACTGACTCAACTTGCACATTTACCTTGAGACAATCCCGGACTGGAACTTGAAAATCTATTTGTACTTCAGACTTCTGAATTTTCTCCCCAGTTATAAAATATTCCATGCCTCTCTTCGAGACTCTAAAGTGCATCACCACGCACTTTCTCAGGTTGAACTCTATCTGCCACTTCGTTGCCCATTCTCCTACCCTATCTAAATCCTTCTGCCTCCTTAATGATACCTGTCCCTCTACCTACCTTTGCGTCGTCTAAAAGCCTCGCCAGAATGCCCTCAGTTCCTTCATCTAGATCCTTAATGTTCAATGTAAAAAGTTATGGTTTCCTTGCCGAACACCAATTGCTATCCAGAGAAGGACCCTAATATTTCTCCTCTCTACTTTCTGCCGGACAGCTGAGCTTCTGTACACGCTAGTACCTTGTATCTGACACCATGGGCCACCTGCCACTCAGCAGCCTCCTGTGAAGAACATTGTCAACGTCCTTCTTGTAGTCCAAATACATATATCCATTAGCTCTCCTTGGTCTAACCTGTTTGTTACATCCTCAAAGAATTCTAACAGATTCATTAGCATCATCACTTTTGACAAAACCAGACTGACTTTGCCTTACTTTACCACGCACTGGCAATTATTCAGAAATCTCATCCTTCACAATGGATTCCAGGAACTTCCCCACGACCGAGGTTGGGCTTATCAGTTTGTAATTTTCTGTCTTTTGCCTTATTCCTTTTTTTTTTAAACAGGATGTCAGGGAGATGCTAAAGGGTGGTGACCCAGTAGGCATGAGTCTGCAGACCTCTGCCCAAGACTCGGGCAAAATGGGGTACCCACCCTCACCTCACCTGTTAAATTGTTTAAACCAGTTTTTGCCCAGTAGCCTTGGCCATTCAACATCAATCTTTAGAATTTGATGCTTTTTAAAATGACCGAAGGCAAAGGTTCTCACAGTTCTCATCGGAGAGGGGCCCCTCCCCCCAGCCCGCAGCAAGACAGATGTCTGCGGCCACCCCGGGAGACTCACCTGCAGGGGCAAGCCTGACCTCGGAGCTTCTTAAACTCCGAGAGAAGATTGATGCGTCCATTGAAGAGGCCCAGTCCAGGTGGGAGACAGTGTCGGTCATGCTGCAGAAACGTTACTATGACATTGAGAAACTCTGGCAACGTGTCAGGGAGAGCGGAATAACAGGCCGTGACCTCCAAGACCACTGCTGAGTCATCCATGGGTCAGGTCTGGGTTCTGGAAAATCGAGTCCCGAACTTAGAGGAACACATTGATGACATCGAAAATCCAGGTCGTCGGAAACATATTGGGTTGCTTGGCCTTCCTGAACAGGAGGAGGAAGGCCCGCGTTTTGATTTCCTGGAGCAATTGCACCCACAGCTGCTGTAACTGGAGTCATAACTGGGCCAGGTGTGGGCTGAATGGGCCCACCGGGTTTCCGTGCGCCGGCACGGGTCGGACCAGCGACCCCGCCCAGTCCTAGTTTAACTACAGCATTGCAGGGAAAAACAGATGCTGCTCGAGGCCTCCATAGTCTTGGGGAAGGATTCTCTTGCTATGATATACAAGAGAAACAGGATAATGCAGTTCCAGGACTTTTCTCCGTCTTTTGACCGCAGGATGAAGGCATTTGATGAGGCGAAGAAGCGTCTGAGGGATATAAATATGTAATATTCTGTGCAATATCCGGGAACGCTGTGCTGCAGTCATGGAGAATCTGTGCATAACTTCAGATCACCAGAAGAAGTAAACTAATTCCTGGATGTTCTCAAGTAGACTGTGGGACTTGAACTGTATGGATAATTACTTTATTTTGCCCTCCTTTTGTTTTTTCCCTCCTCCTTTCTTTCTCTTTCTCTTCTCCATCTTTCCTTGGTGGATGGGTGTGGATCATTCCTTATCCTTTCTATGGACTCTTATCAATAGCTCGCGCGGGTTGGGAACGTTTCTGGGTGTTTTTTTTTAAAATTTGTTTGCTTATTACTTGCTTGGATTGTAATTTTGTAATTTTATGTATTTTCATCTTGTGTTGTTTTACTAAGTGTATCTCGGTGATGGTGTGGGGGGGGGGGGGAGTGGGTGGTGACCCATCTTTAACTTCTATCTTATAAGACATTGGAATTTATTTGCTCTAATTTGTAATGCCTGGGCCGAGAGCATGTCTCTGGCTGGGAGATGTTATGGCGGGATTATTGGAAGGTAGTACTGCCTCCTGTGAACAAGGGGGAAGTCTCCTTTTAAATATGTTTTATGTTATTTGTTTTTAGGAGTAGTTCTTAGTTGTTTTGATACAGCTGTTTTAAAGAGTGCTATATGTGTGAATCATTTTTGGTTTTATTCAATGTCTTTGGGTGGGGATCTCCCTTTGGGTGATCTCGAGTTTACTTGGACGATCATGGCTAGTCATTCGTTTCAGTGGTGCACCTGGAATGTCAAGGTTTGCCACTCACCAATCAAAAGGAAAATGATATTATCAAGTCTTAAAAAAGAAAGCGTGGATGTAACCCTTCTACAGGAGACACATCTAATTGCTAAGGAGCATTCGGCCAGGTGTTCTTTTCATCTTTCAGCTCAAAAAGTAGGAGAGTAGCCATTCTTTTTCGGAAGAATCTTCCCTTCCAAATGGTAAGCCAGATAAAAGATGACTCTGGATGGTATTTATTAATTAATGCACTAATATATGGAGAGGAATATGGAATTTTGAATCTTTGTTGCCCCCCCACCCCGGTGCATACTTTTAAATTTGTAATGAAAGCCTTCTCCAAGTTGATGGATCTCGGGGTGCACCACACAATTATAGGGGGAGATTGTAATTGTATAATCGACCCAGGATTGGCCAGAATACCTAAGAGCTCTGTGGGCATATCTTTGAGATTTAGGTAGTTGGTGGATCTGAGGAGGGAGTTGGGGCTGGTAGGTGTGTAGACATGTCTTCACCCGGAGGATAGAGACTTTACTTTTTATTCTTATCCACACAGTGCCATACCAGAATCGATATGTTTCTGTCCTCTCGATCCTTTTGAACTCAATATTGTTTTGTGAAGTAGGTAATATATATATTTTAGACTATGCCACAGTATATATGAAGGTTAAGACTAGTGATGATGAGATAGCTTCCCGACATTGGGGTATGGACCTTTTCTTTTTGAAGGATAGTAAGTTCATAAACTATTTCTTGTAGAATTAAAAACCTTCTGGGATATCAACTCAGGCACGGCCAGTAACACATCGGTGATGTGGGAGACTGCTAAGGCATATGCGTGAGGCTTGGTTATATCATATTCTGTGACCCGGAAAAGACAAAAGAGAGAACAACAGTGTCTGCTCGAGGCCCGCCTGAAGGTGGCTAAGACACCGTATGTGGATAGACCCTCCATTACTAAACTACAGCGGGTAACAGCCCTTTGGGTATCCTTGAATACCACACTTACTCAAACAGCAAAAAGGGAGATAATACTGGCGAAGCAGAGATTATTTGAATACGGTGACAAGCCTGGCAGGTATCGAGCATATCTTGCCAGAAAGGAAAAGGCTCCCCAAGCCATTATGTCTTTAGAAAGAGTGATGGTAACTTGACCTGTGATCGTAAAAAGATCAATGCAGACTTTAGAAAGTTCTGTTTCGAATTGTATATGTCACACGGTTGTGAGGATGAAGCAAGGCAGATAGAGTCTTTATTTTAAACAAATCTTGCCCTCCCGGGCCTAACCTGGAAGCCGGTGGTGTTCTTCAATGCCCTCCTAGCAACCCAGGAAATACAGGAGGCAGTGAGGCAGCTCCAGAGTGGCAACGCGCCAGGACCAGATGGATTCCAGGCTGAGTTCCATAACGAATTGATTGAGGAATTGGTCGGGCCACTTATAAATATGTATAATTACTCACATAGTCAGGGCTGCCTCTCGCCTTCTGAGAGAAAAGCAAATATTTGTCTCATTCTCAACAAGGAAAAGGCTCCAGATGACAGTTCTTCATATAAACCTATATCCTTGTTGAATGTGGATTTTACAATTCTCTCAAAAGTGTTGTAATAAAGACTGGAGAGGGTTTTGCCATTCATTGTTAAAGAAGGCCAGATGGGGTTTATAAAGGGTCGCAGATCAACTAATAACATTAGAAGAGTCTTGAATATGGTACAAGCCTGCCAGCAGGGAGTGATGCCAGAATTAATTGTCTCCCTAGAGACAGAGAAGGCATTCGATCGGGTAGAATGGCCATATCTTGTTTATAAGCTGGAACGGTTTGGTGTTGGATAGGTCTTTACTAAATGGGTTACAGTATTATATAATGATCCCAAAGCAGCAGTGATCACCAACAGTTTAAGTTCAGATAGCTTTCGCGTTGGCAGTGGTTGTCATCAGGAATGCACTCTTTCACCATTATTATTTACTCTCGTGATTGAGCCGTTGACGGAATCTATATGAGCTGACCATAATATAATGGCTCTGGAGGATGTATTGGGCATGCAAAAAATTATTCTCTCTGTGGATGATGTACTCCTTTTCTTAAATGATCCATTGACTTCTGTGTCCCACTTAATTCAAGTGGTTAAATTATTTGGCATGTTCTCAGGTTATAAAATCAATTTTGTGAAATCAGAGGCCATGCCGCTGGGAGGTCTTGCCAGTATATCCAATTTTCCGGATGGATCCCGTTTTGCCTTTCGGTGGTCACTGGGATTGTTTCTTTACTTAGGTATTTTTAATACTCCGGCATTTGGTCAGCTGTATAAAGTCAATTATACACATTTATTGGAGAAAATATGATAGGACCTTCAAAGCTGGGAAGATCTCCCGATATCCTGGCTACGTTGAGTAGCTTTGGTCAACATGAATATCCGACCTCCCCTTTTATACTTTATGTGAATGCTCCCCTTGATGCTGCCGAGACAGGCGCTTTGTAAGCTTTATGGTTGTCTCGGACCCTTTATTTGGAGTCATAGACGGCCCCTTATTAAATTAGAAAAGCTACAACTTCCACAAGTAAGGGGTTGGGTGGATTTTCCGGATTTCAGGAGTTGCCAATTGAGATCTCTATTATTCTACGTAGCTGATTGGGCCTCTTGTGACCCACAATCAATCTGGTTAGAAACTGAAGCATCCCAAGCAAAATATCCCCTGATCAATTTACTATATATGGACAAGATGGGAGTTATTATGATCATTGTAAAAGTCCTATTTTATTAAATACAATCAATGCCTGGAGGATAAAGCGACAGGATGAGGGTAACCAACAAAAATCCTTCCCCCGTACCCCTACTGTGGGAAGGTTGGGATTCCAGCCGGGGCTGACTGATGCTGTACTCAGAACCTGGGAGTCCAGAGATATCTCCGGTTTGGGAGATCTGTTCAATGGAGATGTCATGATATCCTTCAAACAGCTGCGTCAGAAGTTTGGGTTGCCTAGTAAAGATCTTTTTCAATATTTCCAAATACGAGACTTTATGCAAAAGAAGACCACATTGATAATTAATCCATATAAATAAGATAGGGAAAGGTAGGTGCTTCGGCCGATAGGTGCGCCCACGGTCAGTACTCTCTTTCACAAACTATTTAATAAGGTATCAAAGGACATGGAACAGTTATATAAAACCTAGAATCAAGAATTGCGGATGGAAATCTCCTTAGAGATGTTGGAGGACGTCTGGGAAAATGCCAGGAAGATGTATATCGGTAACAGAACTCAGGCTATCCAATTCAATATACTTCATTGGGCTCAAATGGCACCTGGGTGACTTGCAAAGTTCAAGGCAGGAGCATCTCCAATGTGTCCTACATGCAAAATAGAAGTTAGTACTCTCACGCATTTTCTGTGGACATGCCATAAGATCTGCATGTATTCGGAGAGAGTAACGAATGCCTTGGCAAAGATTTTGGGTATTGAGTTTGGGCGGGACCCAGTGCCTCTACTTTTGGGTTTCCCAAATTTCCCTTCTTTGGATGTATACGGGAGGAAATTATTCACTATCCTTTCCTTTTGTCCGGGATAAAACATTTTAGTGAATTGGATATCCGAAAGTCCCCCAGGACTTTCAAATGGACACAGGATAGTCATGGAATATATCCCCCTTGACTTCTTTACGAATATGTGCAACAAAAGACGGAATTATTTTATTGAACTTGGCAGCCCTTTTTGAACTACATTGACACAGATATATCGGCCACATTGTTCAGGGTCTTTGCTTAGCCTTAGGGGTGGTTCTGGCTGGTTCGGGGGCTCCAGAGGAGGAATCCTGTATCAATACGGGTTCTGTTATGAATTAATATAATTTTTAAAACATATGGATCGAGTTATTTATTTACTTATTTACTTTCTTTTCTCCTTTTGTTTAGTTTTAGTAATGCAGGATATCCTATTTTATGGTTTGCTAGTTTGGAGAATAGATTAGTAATTGGTTTTTAAATTCTATATTGGGGTTGTTATTATATTGTAAAGCAGAATACACTAGTTTGTACTATTTTTATAACTTTGTTAAAAAAATCAAAAATCTTCTTTTTATTAAAAAAGAAATAGGTGTCACGTTCGCAATTTTCTCGTACCCTGGGACCCTCCCTGATTCCAAAGATTTCTGGAAGATCCCCATTAATGTCTCCATCCAGCTTATTTTCCCATTTAGTTTTTCGAGCAACTTCTCCTAATCAGCTCTGCCTCCTCACTCTCTTGAATTTTTGTGATATTATTCATGCCTTCCGCCGTGAAATCTGACATGAAATAATTATTCAGTTTCTCATCTATTATTTGTTCCACACTACTATCTCTCCAGTGTCATTTTCCAGTGCCCCAATATCCACTTCTGCTTCTCTTTTTTTTGCCCTTAATATATCTAAAGAGACTCTAACAGTCGTCCGTTATATCACTGGATAGCTTATCCTCATATTTAATCTTCTCCGTCCTTATTTGTTATTTTGTTGCCCTCTGTTCCTCTTTGTAAGCTTCCCAATCCTCTGGTTTCCCACAATCATTTGCCATATTATCTGCTTTCTCTTTTGCTTTTACCCTAGCTATGCATTCCCCAGACATCCACGGATACCTCATCCTCCCTGTAAAATGCATCTATTACCTCGGGATGAATCTTTGCTGTGACTCCTAAATTGCTCCTAGAAACTCCCGCCATTACTGTTCCACTGTCTGTCCTGCTAAGCTCCTCTCCCAGTCAATTCTACCCAGCTCCTCCCTCATGTCTTTGTCGGTGCCTTTGTACAGCTGTAATATTAACTCCAATTTTACTTTCTCCCTCTCAAATTGAAGTTTAGGTTCAATCATATTAGGATCACTGCCTCCAAAGTGTTCCTTCACCTTAAGCTTCCTTCTCAAGTCTGCCTCACTGCACAACACTAAATCCAGTCCGGCCCGTTCGCGTGTTGCCTGCACTATGAGCTGCTCCAAAAAGCCATCTCGTAAACATTCCACAAATTCCTTTCCTTGCAAACCACCGCCAGTCTGATTTTTCCAATCCACCTGCATATTGAAACCCCCCACTCACTTTAACTTTGCCTTTCCTACATATCTTTTCTATCTCCCGGTCTATCATGCACCCAAGCCCCTGACCACGATTCAAAGGCCAGTACATTACTCCAACTATTGTTTTACACTTTTGTCGTTCCTCAATTCTACACATACACATTCCACATCATTTGACCCTACTTGAGTAATGAGAACTAAGTGATGGGACTGCAAAACAATTTAGCTTTGTCTCAGATTTATAGTTTAAACATGGAGTAAAAATATTTCATTTCATATTACTTTGAAATGTCGCCACAGTGCGTTTCTTTGGCCAAATAATCTGTCTGTATTAGGGAAGAATACAAACTGTTGATACTGTTAGAGAAGGAAGAAGTGAAGAGGACACGAGTCTATAAAGAGATATCGGTTAGGCCAAGTGAACAGGCAAATATTGGTACATGGAACATAGTAGGAAAAATGTGTCTGTGCTCAAAGATATTGGCGGGTTGAATGAAAACGTAGTGTGTTATTTCAGTGGAGAGATTGGCTTTAGGCATAGAGGATACGGGAACCTGGATTACAAAATAAAAACTTTACATATTCATCAAATTTTTAGGCAGGTAAGATAAATGTTGAAACTTTCTGAAACAGAATACATTTAAATGTAGGGGCGATTGTCTACAGATCTACAAGGTAGTGGTGTAACCACATCGATAGAGCAATGGCCAGAATGATATGAAATGCAATCCATAGAAGACTCACTCAGCTGACTCCTGGGAGGAGCGTTTACTTATGGAGGAAATATTGAATTGACTGGCTCTGGATCTGCTGGGCTTTAGGCGAACAACAGGTGATCTTGTTTAATCCCAGAATATTCCAAGTAGCCTTTCAAGTTGAATTCTGAAACAATGTTTTAGCTTGTGTGAGAGATTACTGTGATTGGATGGATTATGAAACTGAAGAATGTCTCTGTTAAGAAGATGGCGATTTGGTGTAATCATCTCATTGTGTTGTGTCTTTGTGGAATTCTCTTCCCAGATAGCGATGAAGAATAAGTCATTGAATATTCCTAAGGGCAGAGGCAGGCAGAATCTTGACTAGGAATGACGCACTAACATTGTAAAGGCAAAGGAGGAATTTGTGATTGAGGTCACAATCAGATCATCCACGACCTTATCACATGACAGAGCTGTTTTTATTCCTTACTCCTGATGTTAGTTCCGACATTCCTGTTGTCTTTAGTTACTGAAAAAAATTATGACACGATTGTCATGAACATGAACACTTTTCCTTTCAAGTTATTGGGCACAGCTTTCCATATGTGACTTTTTAACGGCACTCAAAAAGCATTCAGGAAGGATTCATGATGTTGTAGAGACGTCAGGAGCAGAGGACAAAGGGAAAGCCTCGCTTGAAACTACTTTAGCAATCAGATTGGGTCGAATGGAGAACTTTAATACAGCAGATTCCTTTTAGTTGTTCTTGTGAGGTGCGTTAGATTAGCAAGGCCAGCATTCTGTCGTCTGTGTTTAATTTCTATTTAGAATATGGTGATAAACCCCAGGGATTCTTATGGTGCAGGAACACTAACAGGAATGTTACAAAGAGAGAAACGGGGTTCTTAACAACTTGATAGTGAAGGGAGAATGATATAGCTTCAAATCCTGTGGGCCCTTGGAGATTGTATTCCTCACTATCTGATGCTCACAAGCTTTGGAAATAGTGAGACGACATTGTCTGTTTCCAACAATTAAAGTGATATAGTCATACAGCATACAAACCAGCCCTTCAGACCAATGCAACTACACCAGCTCGAAAACACCAAGCTACCTGAGGATCTATACCCTACTATTTCCTGGCATTTTGCATTTAAATGATGCGTTACCGTGTATCTGTGACCTGAGCTTTTTTGCTCTTCCAATATATGAACGAAATTATTTCACGGAAATAGATCATACAATTTCAATGACAGCGACAAAACCATCAGATCAACAAAATGCCCACATTGTTTAATAATTATTAGAAAATCGGTATGTGTTTTTAGTTCATTTGGGATTTTTATGGTGCTAGACTAGCATTAGTTGCCCTTTAGGCGTTCCAGTGTTGGTGTTGGTCCATCCAAGTGGCTGTTGAGAAGGAGTGCCAGCAGCGTATCTCATGCGCCGGTTTGGCTGAGATTAAATATTACTGGTGGTGGATAGAGTGTTACCCAAGCCGCCACGCTGTAATAAACAGCTCACACAAAAACAGATTCTTTGTCAATACCAATATATGAGAAGGAATTTATTAATCTTCAGAGAAATAACAACTTTCACAAGAAGTTTATATAATAATGAAGGGAAGTCTGTTTCTATGTTATTGGTCTCCTTAAAATAATGGTGTCAATTAGCTGGAATAATGTTGGTGCTGTCCTTGGAGGATTCTTGCACTGAGCATGTGAATTATCCTGGATGTTTTCAGAAGTGGTTGGACTGTCCACGGTTGAATAAGTGCTGATACTCTATGGGAAGATGCTGGTTTGTAATCTCACGACTTACTGAGTACAGTTCAAATGAACAAACCATCAAGTCTCATTGACTGCTGCTTCAGAATATATCAGATGCTGCTACTACATGAAATCATGCTATAAAGACAGGGCCCATCGAGTGTGCATCATCCAGTGCTGATATAAGTGCTTTAGAAATTTGTGAGTTTTCCTTCCTTATCCACCCTCTCAGGCAATACATTCTCGATACAAGCCATCGTCTGGATTCAAAACAGATTCAACAAATCCTCTATTAGTGTCTTGTCTTTCAATTTAAACGTGTTCTCCCTTATTTTTAACCCTTTGACGAAGGGGAACAGCTGCTGTCTGTTCACTCTCCTCATACTTTTCATGTTCTTAAACACGTCTATCAGGTTCAGTTTCATCCCACAATGCACACAGCTTCAGTAGATTGACCATGCTAAATTACCCATCATGTGCAGCGAGGTGTGTTAACTATGGGAGACGCAGGGATAGGATAGGGGGCGGGTTAGCCATGGGAAATGCAGGAATGGGGTATGAGGTAGGTCTGGGTGCTATGCTCCACAGAGGGTCAATGTGGACTTGGTGGGCCAATGTCCCATAAAATAACAAAAATAAAGGTTAAATCAAACAAACAAAAATACTGTGGTTCTGAAGCAAAAAAGAAACAGAGTGCTGGGGAAACGGAGTAGGTTTGGTAGCCTCTGTCGAGAGAAAAACAGAGTCAGCATTTTGAGTCCATTCACCATGCATCAGATCTGGAAGCAACTGGGAAATTGTGCAATGTGTGTTGGTGGATTGAGTTGAATATATGGAGAAATAAAGACATCGAAAAAATAAACAAAGGGACTGTGGATAATCATCTGGTATGGAAATAAATTTGGAGATCATTTTCATTTATTATTCCCCATTTACCATATTCTTGAGTATCATGCCCATGTAGGTATATATCCAAGTCCCTGTTTCAAGTGAGTTCTCTCCCATCTATCACTCCATCCTGAGTGTGGTCATCTTCTTATCTTCATTATTGGGACATGGGTGTTGTCGGCTGGATCAGCATTTATTTCACTTTACGAGTTACTTTTGAGAAGATGCTGGGGAACTGCTTCTCTGAACCACTGCAAATCGACGTGCTGTAGAATGGCAGTGGTTCAGTCTGGCTGGTTTCACTTCTTTGAGACCTTGTAGTGTTATAACTGAATGTCTAACTTGGACATTTCAAAGGCCATTTGAGAGACTACCACTGCTGACGGCCTGGAATCACATGTACGCCAGACCAGTGAAGAAATCAAATTTCCTTCCCTGAAGGAGACGAGTGAGCCAGAAGTTCTTAATTTTGGCACCCACCAATATTTCATTAGATTGATAATTCCAAATATTTTATTGAATTCAAAGTCCAGCGTCTGATGTGGCAGGACTGAAGTCTGGGTTTGGGTTATTACCTGGGAAAGCTATACTATTGGGAAATATTTGTGGAAATCTCAGAATTTACAGTCCAGAGAAAATACCGCTCGACCGTCACCTCCCCAGTATCTCCACCATCAATAGCGGTGTTGCTATTATCGTGACTGATGTACAGATAATTGTGCAGTTACATTGTCAACTATTTCTATGAGCAGAACTATTTTTACACAAGGAACTGCAGAGAAATGTAAGTTTATCAGCCAGGAATACAAACAGACGAGAGGTAGGTTTTTTTCAACACTGAGTGGGTGTGCCATATATGCAAGCACTGACTTGCTACTGACATTGGAAAGTCAGTGTAGGTTCTATGGATGGTTTACTTGGATTTGTGTTGTCAGCTGCTGCATTCATTCAGGGAGACCAGAGAGTCTGGTGTTCCTACTCTGTGCAAGGTATAAGGATAGCTTTTATAGTGTATCTGGGTATGCAGAGAATGCATAGGGAGGAGCAGAGCACTGCATTATCCTTTCTGAGATTTCCTAAATTTTTCTCAATGGTATACCTTTCCCAGGTGCAAAGACTGAAGCCAGTTTATTTCAACAATGAGGACGTCACAGAGCTGTGCAGTCTCACACCAGGGAGAGGACTATATTCAAAATGTCCATCAACGTTTTGATTCTAGAACTTGCCAGGCAGGAGTAGGGGACATATCAATTTTGCCAGAGTCCCATCATCTCACGTATTCACGAGGTTACAGAGGCCACCTCTATGCAGTGAGGTGAATACATTCGTTCTATGTAAACAGAAGAAGCAACCTAAAATCTTTTTTGGAAATATTAGAGAACAGGATTACTGGCAAAAGTAAAGAAATTAAGAAATTTAGAATTAGTAAAGTCTAAGTACTGGAAAAAAATCATTGTGTTGAAGGTTGGTAAGCTGCTGGACCAGATTAGTGATGAATTTAGAGGGCTATAGAGATAGGGTTGGAGAATTGAGCTTGCTGTATAAATCTTTTCCGAGCTGGTGCAGGCGCGATGGGTCAATGCCCTCCTTCTTTCCTGCCTATTCTGTAATTATATGAGGGAGGTCAAAGCTCTTTATGTTCTGTAATGGATCCTGCTGACTGGAAAGAAGCCACTTTGACTACACATATTTACAACAGGACGGAGAATGAAAACATAAAACCAACTGGGGGATAGGTTTCTATCATTAGTGAGGAAACTATGAGCATTTTCTGTAATTAATCATAAATAGATCATTGAAGGGCAATGTTATGTTTGACCAGCGTCAAACAGATTCAGGACAAGAAAACTACTATTGAAAAATGTACTGGAGTTTATGGAGGATGTTGGATGTGACCTCTACGAGAGAGGACAAGTGGAAATGGTGTATTTGTAATTTTCGAAGAAGGCTGGCACGGTTGCACACAGGTGAGTGAAGAAAGTTACAGTCCTTGGGTAAGGAAGAGGTGTCCTACATGGATTGAGAATTGGATGATGGAGAGAACACAGAGACTAGCGTCCTCCTTTGGACAGAAGGCCACGACTGATTGGGTATCACATTTATCAGTGCTTGGAACACCGCTATTTGTAACACAAAGATGTGATTTGAATGTGAGCAACACTTACATTCCTTTTCATGTTGTATTTATTACCAGGTGAAAGTTTGCGAAGTGCTTTTGCCAAAAAAGATCGGAATGTCCTTGGCCACAAGTCACGAACAGAATTCATGCAAGGCATCCATTGATGAGGAAAGGAAATGAAATCGCAGCCTTCATTCCAAAATGAATCATGCGTAGGTGTTGTGGAGTGTTGTTCAGGCAGTATTTGGACTATTGTCTCTCCTTTCTCTCCTTTATAAATCAATGATCTCCTTGTCACAGAGGCAGTGCAAAGCTGTTATATCAGAATAATCTCTCGGCTGATGGTAACATGAAGAGAGTGTGAATGAGATGAATGTTTAATTTGTAGTATGGTGAGAGAATAAAAGTTGACTGCATTGAAACTTGAAGATTATGGACGAACACACAATATGTCCAGAGAAAGACATTTATGGCATGAGAAATTACATTTTGTCGGGGGTACGTGTTTCTTGGTGGTTTATGCACTTCTGTGGAGCTCCCATGTTGGTTAAGCGAGAGCTCCAGGGTCTGAATGAACTTGCACTGTCTCAAAGTGCAGTTGATGTGTGATCCTGCATTGAACGTCACCTTGTTCACAAATCTGTCAGCAGCTGCAATGCCTAACTCCTGAAAAATGTAGCCATCCCAACAGCTTTTGACCTCCATAGGGAATACCAGCCTGCCTTCTCGGAGATGTCCTCCCTCCTCACCATGAACACACCACATTAATGTATCCATTGTGTACCATTAGTAATGGAGCCAGGAGGAACGACATGGAGCAGTCTATCCGTGCAGTCTCCTTTTCATTGGTTTGTCATATTGGATCGTCGATTACATCATCCTATTTCTGTACAAGGGGATGGAGCGGCTGAATGGCCACCTCCTGATACCATGGGAGAAGCTCGAGAACCTGACTGGGCAACCCCTCGGTTCCTGTTTAACAGCTGAATGTGTTTGACTGGGTTCCTTATCTTCCTATGTAATAGTCAGGAGGCAATGAATAGGCCATACCTATTCTTATCCAATCGTATTAATGGGCTGAATGACCTTCTCACATTCCTGTGAAATGAGCTTGAGGTGCTGAATCAACTCTTCCCTATACTGTGGTAATGCACAGTATCCATCAGAACTGTTACACAAATGTTACCGACATTTCAACAGCACAAGCCTGAATGCCGTCCGGGTCTAGCTGCACATGGACACAGACTTCTTCAGAAGCTGAAGCGGACTCATTGTTCAGAACATTGCATGATCTTGAGTCGCCATGACCACATCTGAGCTTCTGATGGAGGAAGACGCTAAGGGCCAATTGAGGATGCTTGTGTTGTGGATCTCCTGCAGAGATGTCCCGGGACTGAGGTTGTAAATGTTCAAGAGCCACAAACATCTTCTTTGTGCTGAATCACTGCAACTCATGGTGAGTTTACCCCTGATTTCCATTTAATTCAATTTTCTTCAGGTTCCTTGATACCATCCTCAGTTAAACACTGCCTTGTTGTCAGGGCCAGTCACTCTTACCTGGTTTTCATATATTTTGTTGATGTCAAATGGTCATGGCGTATGTGTGCGGTGCGTTTCCTTCTCACAGAGGGGAGTGACTGTCGGAACATCTCTATTCCAGAGAGGAAGGGAAGTTAGATCATTGACATAGTTGGAAGACATGGATGGATGGATATTTGTAACGTCAGGCACTCCAGAAGTTGGGCCTAGTGCAGATCAGCCATGATAATATTGAAGAGAAAGGCAGGCTATAGGGGCTGAATGAACTACTCCTGCATCTAATGTTCTTGCATTCTGTTACTGGAAGGTTCATCGTTCTTGTTTTCCTGGCTGTCCTGTAAAAGAATGTTGTAGTCCAAGAGACCAGAGGATATTGTGAGCAATATCTGGGTACAGTATGGGGGCTGTATTCACTGTGAATCTGGGTCTACAACATGACAAATAAATTGAGACAGGTGAACATCTGTAAAGAGAGAGGAGGGGCCTGTTTCACAGTAACAGCCACTATTATCCTTAGAAAGTTATCCAGTCCACACAAAACCATGTTTGACTGTCTTCAGAGCCTGAATGGTGTCCTCTGTTTCTGTGCACCATCTACTGGAACAAGTAGTCTCCAATTCCTCCGAAGTACCAGACTGATGGGCTGAATGGACAGAGAAACAGGAGTGGTTCCCGACTCCACCAGCCACTAGGATTGTGGCTGATCAGAATGTGGTCTCAGCCCCACGTTGATGTCTGCCGTTGATTATCCTAAAGTCACTTTCCCATCAAATAATTATCTGACACACCTTTGACTAAATGTAGACACAGGCACCACAGACCTGTGGGGAAGAGACTTCACGCTGAAACTGTCCATTCACAATTCCTCCTTATCCCTGTACCTACCGAGGTTGGAGAGTCATTGTTCCTTTTTCTAGTCCGACTCCTACATCGGTCACGACAAATTATCAATGCAACCAGGTGTGTGGTATGTCTAATGATATCGGTCTCAGATTGGGTCAGGATCAGTGTTCGGAATAAGTCAGGCAGATTTCTTAAATTTATAAAAAAAACTAATCTAAAACTAGAGGAAAGTTACTCGAATTACGATGGAAAGATAAATGACATGCAGTTTGGACATTGACAATCTGCACATCAACATTTATTTTTGTATAAATCTGAGACACAGAAACATGCAAACAAAGACAGACAGACAAACACACACACACACACACACACGGCTGAAGACAAACGGAAAAAGAAAGAAACCTGCAGAATAGTAATTCAGAAGCGCTTTGTTGAAGTAAAAATTAATTTCATAACAAAAGCAAAATTGAGATTGTTTCAAATGTTATTCTGCCTCTGAAGTGGTAAAGATGACTGGTGGTTTTCAGCTCTCATATATTGCTGTAGAGAAGAACAATTAAAGAGATGGATCAATGGCCGTGGCTTCTCTGACAGGTTACGTTTTCTCCCTGTCTGATCTGCAACGTACAGTAATGTTGCCCAAACACCAACCTAGTCCAAGTAAGGTCTTGTCGAACATTCTCCTGATTGCATGACTCCATCCCTGTTAACTGCTCCATTTAGGAATGACGTATAAATTATAATTTGAAGATATGTTTACATGCGACTGCATAATGCTGGTGCAACAGATTCATATTTTGTACTACCTGCGTTAAAATGAGTATGTTATTTTCTAAAACTGAATCCTTAGTTTATTCTCTCATCCCTCACGCCCCAATACATTCTCCCCAGGGTCTTAAATGGTTCAATATGAACATCTCTCGTTCTCAGGCCTGACGTGCTCTGCCCCTGTACAGGCCATGAGGGAAATGGATACGGGAAACAGCCAAGGTTATTTACCGAGGCTGGAGGGGTCCAAAACAGAGGGCAGAGATTTAAGGTGAGAGGGGAAAGATTTTCAAAGATGCCTGATGGGTAACTGTTTCACATAGAGGATAATGCGTGTATGGAATAGCTGGCCGCGAAAGTGGTGGAGGCTGGTACAATTATAAAATTTAAGAGGCAATTGATTAGTATATGAATAAGAAAGATTTAGAGTGTTATGTGTCTAATGCTGGCAAATGGTACGACATCAGATTGGAATATTTGGTCGGTGCAGATGAGCTGGACTGAATGGTCTGTTTCCATGCTGTATGACACTATGATTCCATCGGGCCTTCATTCTAGCAAAGAGTAAAGTGAAACATCTGAGAAAAGCTTCTAACACAGTTGCATTTTTTTCAGTTTAGGGGTTCATTACTGCACACAATTTATCCAATGTAGTCTTAGCATTCTCTTGTTAAAATGCAGTGAAGCATCCCAATGATTATATACTTTGCATAAAACAGCAAGATTCGATAACCTTCTCTAATTATTGGCTGTATCTGACTGACTAGTCTCATGTGGCTCATGTACCGAGATGCATAAATCGTGTACCAATGAGTTTTGCGATACTCCATTTAACAGTAACCTACCACATTTAAGTAGGTTACTGTTATTTTACCTGTTCAACACAGAACTGACTTGCCTTAACCCACATTGTACTGTTGTCTGCCAAAGTTTTGCTCACTATTTTCCCCTCTCAGTATCCTACAGCAGATGTCCAGGTAAATGACTGTCTTGGTGAATGAGCTAATTGAGCTCCAAGCCAAGCGTCCTCTCATCCAAGTCATTGGTATAGATTGTAAATAGTTCATAATCTCACACTGATCCGTGAGTAACTCCATCCAGTTACAACTTTACCACATGATTATAAACATTTATTCCGAATATTTATTCCCTGACAGTTAACCGGATTTCCCCTGTTGCTGGGCAGAAGACTAGAAAGGTTGGATGGCCTGATTCTACACTGTGTAATGTACTTAGCGGGCTGAATGACTTCAATCCATTCCTGCATAAATCCTTACAAGGCAGAATGGTCTCCCCCTGTATCACTATAACGATGTAAAAACAATGACTGCAGATGCAGGAAACCAGATTCTGGATTAGTGGTGCTGGAAGAGCACAGCAGTTCAGGCAGCATCCAAGGAGCAGAAAAATCGACTCTTCGGGCAAAAGCCCTTCATCAGGAATAAAGCGATGCTGACTGGCTGAATGGGATCTTTCTTTACCTCTGTAACATTACTGAGTGCTTGAGAGAACAATACATGGGTTAGGTCCAGCAGCTGGCGATTCAGTCCATCGAGCTTGCCGCACCATTCAGAATGTGCAGTGTTGATGTGATAGTCACTAAACCTCCCTTTCCTGTCTGTTCCCAATAAACATGGATTCTTTTGCTCATCATAGTTCTATGGAACTCAACCTTGAGTGTTTTCAGTAACCTAGTCTTCATTGCTCCCTTAGGACGAGAACACCACAGATTACACAACCCTAAAGAGAAAGCAGCATCCCTGTTTCAGTCTGAAATGCGAAGGTCCTTATTCTCAAAATGTGTTCCCATCAAACCAATCAACACTCTTGTGATATATAAGGAGTCGACAATAAGGAACATATATACCCCACTCATCCCCTCAAACCTGTCCACATTCTCATTAACAATCCTAAATCAAATACTTTCCAAATTCAGCCTCCACTGAACTCGTGGAAAGGCAATTCCAGGTAGCACAAGATCATACGAGCACGAGACACTGGAGCAGAATTAGGCCATTCAGCCCATCTAGTACGCCATGACATTTGATCACGGCTAAAATATTTACAAACCCCATTCTCCTGCCTTCTCCAACTGGCCATTGATAACTTATTAAAGAAAAATGTACATACCCCTGTATTAAAGACCGTGTGTGCCTATATGTAGGGGTACGTTCGTGTGTTTGCGTGTAAATATCCGTAGCTGTGTGCATATCTCTGTCGGTGTTATGTATGTTCGCGTCAGTATCTAAGTTTGTGTGTAGCTCTGTCTGCATCGCTGTGCAATGCTGTTTTTGAAGTAAATACATTGTAATTGTAATCAAAGTCTCACTCGTCCTCTCTCTCTGTCTGTCCCTATGGCTCATAGAGTTCATACAATCGCTACAGTTGGGAAACCGGCCCTTCGGCCCGACAGGTCCACACTGACTATTCGAAGAGTAACCCACTCAGACCCGCTCAAATACTATACTACGTTTACCAATGACTAATGCTCCTAATTTACACTTCCATTATGGGCAATGGGCAATTAAGCGTGGCTAATTCACCTAACATTCACACTTTTGGACTGTGGGTGGAAACCGGAGCACCTGGTGGAAACCCAGGCAGACCCGGGAAGAGGGTCCAAACTCCACACAGACGGTCGGCTGAGGGTGGAATCGAGCCCGGGTGTCTGGTGCTGCGAGGCAGCAGTGCTGAACAGAGTTTTGAGGTTAGATTCTTAGAATACTACCTTCTGTTCGCCAAGCTGGGAATTTATGTTGCAGACGTTTCGTCCCCTTTCTAGGGGACATCCTCAGTGCTTGGGAACCTCCTGTGAAGCGCTTCTGTGATATTTCCTCCGGCATTTGTAGTGGTTTGAATCTGTCACTTCCGGTTGTCTGTTCCAGCTGTCCATTGCAATGGTCAGTATATTGGGTCCATTTCGATGTGCTTATTGATTGAATCTGTGGATGAGTGCCATGCCTCTAGGAACTCCCTGTTTGTTCTCTGTTTGTCTAGTCCTACAATAGTAATGTTGTCCCAGTCGAACTCATGTTGCTTGTCATCTGTGTGTGTGGCTTCTAAGGATAGCTGGTCGTGTCATTTCATGGCTAGTTGGTGTTCATGGATGCGGATCGTTAGCTGTCTTCCTGTTTGTCCTATGTAGTGTTTTTTGCAGTCCTTGCATGGGATTTTGCACACTACATTGGTTTTGCTCATTTTGGGTATCGGGTCCTTCGTCCTGGTGAGTTGTTGGCTGAGAGTGGCTGTTGGTTTGTGTGCTGTTATGAGTCCTAGTGGTCGCAGTCGTCTGGCTGTCAGTTCGGAAATGTTCTTGATGTATGGTAGTGTGGCGAGTCGTTTCGGTTGCGGCATATCCTCGTTCCATTGTCTTTCCCTTAGGCATCTGATGATGACATTGCGCGGGTAACCGTTTTTGGCGAATACATTGTATAGGTGTTCTTCCTCTTTTTCTAAACGTCTGCAACACAAATCCCCAGCTCAGCGAACAAAACCACAACAAAGAGCACCCGAGCTACAAATTTTCTCACAAACTTTGAACTACGTTCTGCTGGCCTTCTCACACCACTGTATCAATGGGAGAGTTTTTTTTACTCTCTGAGAAGATAACAAATCATTTACTGTGAATCACTCACATTGCACAGCAGTTTGGTTTTTCAAACAATATCTTTGTTAGCGCAGAGCAACGTTCTCTAATACTGAGCGATGTTGTTCTTGCGATATTACCACCATAACTGGGCCTTTTTTTCTGGACTATCCAATGTTTTCTCACATAATCTTTAAGCATTGCAGTTCACAGAATGAGAAATAAATTCATCTCATCTCCTGACAAAATGGTTCGCTCAGAGGTGAGCATTTCCTTTCTGAATGCTCAAGTATATTTGCAACCAACCATCTCCCAGCACTGTGTGTGTGTGTGCTGATGGTGCTGTCAGGTTCGATGTTGCTGTGAGCTGCTGCCCTCTCTGCCATCCAGACGAAATTCATGAAGGTTATCACTCTCTGCCGCTGTCACTGCAGTAGGATAGGGAGGACAGGTAAAGGAGAGAGTGTGCCATTTTAAGCACCACAGAGATTGTTAGACCTGTACCTACATATAGATGCTCACAGAGTCAAACACAGATAGACAGATACGGGGTGGGGGGGGGGGGGGGGTAGGGTTGTGGGGATTGAGACGGTTATCTGGCACTCCACCACCTGACATGTCCCTTTCAGTCCTATTCCAAGATGTTTCTCCTGGAAAGTGAGAAAGGGAGGAAGTGAAGAATGGAGTGGGTGACCCTGCTGTTGTTGGCGGGAGTGGGAGGGAGATAGTGTTATGTTCAGAGGGAGACAGTCCACAGTGTTGGATCCACGCAATGTTATTAGAGAGGGAGACATAGTAGAGTAGAGGGAAGGAATGTGCTGATTGCAGGAATGAGAGTGGTGGAGCATAAGCCTTGTTCAGGGTTCGGTGCTATAACAGATACACAGTGAGTGTGAGGGAGCAGAGAGAATATGGTGACCCTTATCCTGACAGAGCGTGGAAGGTTATTGATGCTTGTCCTGTATTGCTGGATATTTCTTCAGACCGCAGATACTGCACTGAGCTGGTTGGTGAGCTCAGACCATGATCCGTGTGTCTGGTGGTGTGGCCCCCTTTGGGAAGAGATTGTCCCCCTCTGTACTAGCCTATCCACCAGGACCTCTGTGCTCCTGTCAACAAACCGTGGTGTAATTGTACCTTATCTGCCATGCTCAGTGTAATCTGTGTAGGGCAGCTCCACAGTGAGAAAGCTCAACTGTGTGCACATTGGCACTTTAAACATGGCACCAGTACCAGGGATCATGGAGTATCCAGGGGCATCCGAGCAATAGTGAGTAAATCCAGCCATGATGGGTGGGAGTAACGTGCTAGTATTGAATGAGAACGATACGATGGGTAGTTAATGAGGTGAGTTCGAAAAGACAGCACCAGGAAACTAGCTCAGCCTCGTGCAGACGATCCCTCTGTCACACTCAATGTAAATGTCACTGAGACAAATTATTGTTAGATTCAGCCCAATGAGTCGAAGACTCTGCTGACCCCATTCTCAGTTACAATGCCGCAGCTGCTTGTCCAATGCACTCCATCATAGAGAAGGAGCTAAACGCGATCTACCCTTGGGAAGTAATACAGTGCGTCAGGAGTTGTTGAGATATCAATGGGGAAGCACTTTGTGGCAAGTCATCAAAATTCTATTAGTTTAAAAATAGAGATGGAAGTGATGAACCAGGTCTAAAATTTGAAGTTCTAAATGGTTGAAAAGCCAATTTTGAAGATATTAATCAAGAACTTTCCAAGGTCGATTAGCATAGATATTGGCAGATAAAGGATCAGCTGAGAAGTGGAAAGCCTTCAAAAATGAGATGTCAAGACCACAGAGAGGGTAAAGGGTAAGGCTGGTAGGTATAATGAATGCTGGAGGATTGGAGAAATTGAGGGACTGGTCACGGATAAGAAGGAAACATATTTCAGATTTAAACAGCAGAAAATGAGTTTTTTTCTAATTCATTCATGTAATGAGGGCGTTGCTGGCTAGGCCAGCTTCTATTACCCATCCCTAATTACCCAGAGAGCAGTTAAGAGTCAACCACATTGCTATCGGTCTGGTGTCACATGCAGGCCAGACCAGTTAAGTATGGCAGATTGCTTTCTTCAACGACGTTAGTGAACCAAATGTATTTTGCCGACAATCTGCACGTATTTTGAAAGACAACGACTGATTAGGGATCTTCAACATGGCTTTGTGCAAGTGATATCGTGTGTCATTTACTTGTCTGAGTTTTTTTGAAGAAGTGATTAAGAAGATTAATTGAGGCAGAAAGGCTTACATTATCGATATGAACTTTGGTAAAGTGTTTAACAATGTTGTGCATGGGCATCTGGTTAACAAAGTTGATTCTTATGAAATACGTGGAGAACTAACCATTTTGAAAAATTGGCTTAAAAGTTGGCGACAGAGGACAGTGGTGGATGGTTGCAATATACTGGCAAAGATTTGCAATGCTTCTTATGCTGGGCAGATAGTCCAGTTTGGGGAGTAATCCACTAGCACAGTCTGCCCAACTCTCCATCTTAGCTATTACCTTATGCAAGTTTATGGTGGCTGGGCTGGTTCTGTGAGGCAGATTTAGACATTGAGGCAATGGACCGTTCCAGATGATCTGGCATTGTCTTTATTCAATGTTTGCATTCTTGTGATTTGACCCATCATTGTCTCCCTTCTCCAGTTACTTCCTCTCCCCTGTATCTTTATCCATATTTTCACGAAGTTATCAGGTAATTAATTGTTTATTTTTTTCTGTATCTTTTCCTGGCCTTGGGTTTGGCTCCCTCGTGTATCGTGTGCTGGTTTTGTGTAGCTCATAAATAAGGAAATGGTGTGTCTCGGGCTGTTGTTCACTTCCTGGTGTGTCCCATATGGTTCTCCATATCGGGCAGGGGGATTCCAGTAGCTTTGGCTCACGCCTTTGAAACTTTTGGTCTGTGCCTGTCCACTGAACACCTGTGTTTGTCCCTCTCAGCTGATTGTGTGGTCAGTAACACAAGGAAGCCCCTCGAGTGTTATTGTAAAGGAGCAGACATCGAACGTGTAGCTGAGAGGCTTTTGACTGGCTGCTTTTATTGAAAAGTTAGTAGAACTGCTGGGGATGAGTTGCTGGAGATTGTGTTGTGAGCGACTTCAGACATTCAGGGAGGGCTGAGGATTTGGTGAACTAACTCTGGATGTAGCATGGGGACTGTAGTTACAGTATCTGGGTCTGTAACATGAACAACGAATGGAGCAGAGGCTGCAGAGAGGGGAAGCTCTGAAACCACAGAGTGAGTATGTGTGTATGGGGTGGGGGGGGGGGGGGGTGGGAAGGGTTTTGGCGAATTCGGTCTGTGTCTTAGTCTGGACGAGCACACACTCTCATGTTAGCCCTTACATTCACTAATGCGCCATCTCCCTATCCACTCCACACACGCACTCACACTCCCCCTGTCTCAAATATGCATACGCACACTCTGCTCTGTTACATGTATGCCTACACCCACTCTGTTTCCCTCCTGCACTCACACACGCACGCCCCCTCAGTCTCTCTCATTTACACACATTCTCTCTCTCCCCTTCACACAGCATACCCCCTCAAACAAACGTACACGCACACACACGTATGCATATAAATCTGTGAATTTGCATTTGCATACTTTTATTTGCAGATGCACTTTATTTTGCTCGAAAAACACAGAATTTGGAGACAGTTAGTCAATGCTGTATTTTATAAAATCCTACTTTGTGAACAAACCTATTCTGACTCCAGGTGAAGACACAAACAGACTCTAAACAAGACCTCACGCCTGAAGTACATTGTCTAACCAAAGGGATCACCTCCGGTACATCGATGATGGCTTAAGGTATCTCTCAGCAGTGACTTGAAAGAAAATCAACGATTTGCATAGTAATCAATCAAACCCTGCACCCCCATTCTAAATGATTAAGGATTTAAGAGCCATCTCAGTTGCCTACCTTTCATGCAAATGAGTTGTACAATCCTTTGATCTTTTCCTTATAGCTTTTGTTTCTAACGTCTTCCTCTCTCTCGAACACCTGATGAAGGAGCAACGAAATGGAAGCTTGTGTTTTCAAATAAACCTGTTGGAATCTACTGATGTGTGATTTTTGACTTTAGAACATAGAACATAGAACAGTACAGCACAGAACAGGCCCTTCAGCCCACCATGTTGTGCCGACCATTGATCCTCATGTATACACCCTCACATTTCTGTGACTTTGTCCGACGCTGTGCAAAACCTGTGGCTCCATATCTTTTTATTATTTAGCCAATCATCTCTCTTAGCAAATAAATCTTTCCTTTACCCATGTGGTCTTGTCTTGCATATTAATCTTTTTTGAGACACATTACGCACTGCTGTCTGGAAATCTAGATATAATACATCTATATGATCCCCATTATCCACTTTGTCACTTTTTAAAAGAAAGGTAGTCAAATCATTTAAACACTATTTATCTTTCATAAAACTATGTTGAATGCTGGATCGTGGATTGACTTTGAAAATCTCATGTTATTTATTCCTTCATAACGGATTCTAACAATTTCTCTTTAATTCCAATAGATTTCTCACTTCTTTTTATTCCCTAGTGAAGCTGGCTATTTGAAGTTATTCTCTTTCTATAACCACTACTTTCCCTTTCACAATTTCTGTGTAACAGGCACAAGGCTGTCAAAGATCTGCTCCAATTGCTGTGTAAGAGGCATGAGAGGCTGATTGGACTCATTCTGTTCCTGCTTTACACGCTCGCTGGGCTGAAAGTACTTCTGGTGTTCGCACATTATAGTTCCGACGGGCTGAATGTCCTCCTGATGTTCCTACATTATAGTCTCGATTGCTTGCATCTCCTGCTCCTGTTTCTCTCCAAGGTTCTCTGGATCTCAATGTCCTCATCCTGTTGCTCAATGACAGGTCTGGGGAATTATGAAAACTCCCTGCTCAAATGTCACTTTTCAAGGGCTGAAATATGCAGACAAGTAGTGTTGCCCCCCACTGGGTAGCTCAGTGGTTAGCACTGCCGCTTCACAGCACCAGAGATTCGTGTTCAATTCCAGTCTCCAATTTGCTCCCATAGACCCAAGATGTGCAGGTTCGGTGGACTGGCCATGCTCAATTCTCCAAAACGTCCGGGGATGTGGTGGCTCGGCACATCAGTCATGGAAAGTGCCAGCTTATAAAGATTGGGTGGGGTGGGTGGTGGTGATTGGATGGGATGGTCTTCGGAGGATCAGTGTGTTGTCGATCAGTAAAATGGCCTGCTTCCACACTGCAGGGATTCTATGATTAACACCTTCGTTGCAGAAATAAATTGAGGGAATAATCTTTGAGTTAATTGCAATATCCTTTCCTCAGTGAGGAGATTATATCTGTACACACTACTCCAGATGTAATCTCACTAACTTGCTGTGCAGCAGCAGTATCACTTTACCAGCTTGCTGTAAGGTTACTGCCTAGGTTAGAGCAGTCGTAGCTCTCTGGGGGAATACGCAGCATTGCTGAAAGATGATTGTCCTTCTTTACTCCACCAGCACAACGGAAGATCTGGTGATAATGTTACAACGGAAGATCTGGTGATAATGTTACAATAACTCTTGAGAAGAACGGGTAAGATGTGCTGAGATAATACCAATGTTGCGATATGCCTCACCAAACATCTTACCTGAATCTGCCACAGAATCTGTTAAGGTGGAGCTAACATTAATGAGTTATATATCACTGTCAAAATTGTGATACAAATGTTGGGTATGATCCAAAACAGGACGTTAGACATACAAGTTTGTGGGTACTGCACTAATCATGCACAGCTTCAAGTTACATCTCAACAAAGTTAAACCAAGTGAATGTTAATGCTGGGAAAATGGATTTCATGAGCGTCTATGAGATGGTTTGCTTTGACGATTTGTTGACCACCGAGCGAGAGATCAGGCTGTTCTGGAATTGGTGATGTGTGATCAGAAGAGCTAATTGACAACTCGGATGCAAAGGCGATTTTGGGAACAGTGATCTTAATATTTTGAATTTATATGACATTTGAATACAAAGAAGTTTTTTTATCTCATAGAAATGGTCTGTAAGGATATTCTCGAGATTAATCTCTCTGATGGCAAGATAGCCTGATACGGGAACTCCGCCTGCATTCCAGAGAGTTTCAGAAAATGAGGGGTGATCTAAATAAAACGTTTTTTAAAAAATCACACAGAGGAGAGTGACGAAAACGGGCATTGGCAAGTGTGAGCAAGATTAGCGAGAAACCCAAGATATTCCACAAGGACATCAAGCAGATCAGAATAACCAGGGCATAATTAGGGATTTCTTCGAGTATGTAGCCAGTAAAGTGGATAATGGGATCCAGCAAATGCAGTATATCTAAACTTTGACAAAGTGCCACACAAAGGACTGATCTAGAAAGGTTAGATACCAGGGTGTTACGGGTAGAGTATCAAATTGGATATTGGATTGGCTGACTGACAGAAAGTAGAGCATCAGGAGAAATTATCTTTCTCTGGTGACCTGAAACGAGTGAGGTACTGCAGGGTTCAGTTCTCAGACCTCAACTGTTTACAACATGTCCAAATGACCTGGAAGGAAAGACAGACAGTAGCAATTAAATTCACAGATTGTCCGCAACTAGATGTTAAAACAGGCTGTAATGAGGACATAAAGAGTTTAAAACTGAATATTGATATGCTTGGAAAAAGGGGCAGATTGCTACATCTTGCAGATGGTGTTGAATGTAGATAAATGCAAAACTGAAATTCCTACTGCCACACCTAATTCCTATGTGGTTGTGTTATTCCTTATGCAGTTCTTTGGATTTTATTCATCATTGGTGGCTGGGGCCACAGAAGCCGAGGGTTTTGGTTGAGGGAGATGCAGGTTGATCCGTGTGTAGGGAAGAAGACACTAATGTGGAGAAAAAACCGCAGTAAGGCCTTTTTGATTACCACAGCAGGCCTGGTAAACAAATCGGTAAAAACAATGACTGCAGATGCTGGAAACCAGATTCTGGATTATTGGTGCTGGAAGAGCACTGCAGTTCAGGCAGCATCCAAGGAGCTTCGACATCGACGTTTCGGGCAACAGCCCTTCATCAGGAATAAAGGCAGCGATCCTGAAGCGTGGAGAGATAAGCTAGAGGAGGGTGGGGGTGGGGAGAAAGTTGCATCGAGTACAATGGGTGAATGTGGTAGGGGATGAAGGCGATAGGTCAGGGAGGAGAGGGTGGAGTGGATAGGTGGAAAAGGAGATAGGCAGGTAAGACACGTCCGGAAAAGCCATGGGGACAGTGCTGAGCTGGAAATTTGGAACTAGCGTGAGGTGGGGGAAGGGGAAATGAGGAAACTGTTGAAGTCCACATTGACGCCCTGGGTTTGAAGTTTTCCGAGGCAGATAATGAGGCGTTCTTCCTCCAGGCGTCTGGTGGTGAGGTAGCGGCGGTGAAAGAGGCCCAGGACCTCCATGTCCTCGGCAGAGTGGGAGGGGGAGTAGAAATGTTGGGCCATGGGGCGGTGTGGTTGATTGGTGCGGGTGTCCAATGTAGAGGAGACCGCATCGGGAGCAATGGATACAATAAATGATATTAGTGGATGTGCAAGGAAAACGTTGATGGATGTGGAAGGCTCCTTTAGGGCCGTGAATAGAGGTGAGGGAGGAGGTGTGGGCGCAGGTTTTACAGTTCCTGCGGTGGCAGGGGAAAGTGCCAGGATGGGAGGGTGGGTTGTAGGGGGCGTGGACCTGACCAGGTAGTCACGGAGGGAATGATCTTTGCGGAAGGCATAAAGTGGTGGGGAGGGAAATATATTCCTGTTGGTGGGGTCTGAATGGAGGTGGCGGAGATGTCGGCAGATGAGTTGGTTTATGCGAAGGTTGGTAGGGTGGAAGGTGAGCACCGGGGCGTTCTGCCCTTGTTACGGTTGGAGGGGTGGTCTGAGGGCGGAGGTGCGGGATGTGGACGAGATGCGTTGGAGGGCATCTTTAACCACGTGGGAAGGGAAATTGCGGTCTCTAAAAAAGAGGCCATCTGGTGTGTTCTGTGGTGGAACTGGTCCTCCTGGGAACAGATACAGTGGAGTCGGAGGAATTGCGAATACGGGATGACATTTTTGCAAGAGGTAAGGTGGGAAGAGGTGTAATCCAGGTAGCTGTGGGAGTCGGTGGGTTTGTAAAAAATGTCAGTGTCAAGTCGGTCGTCATTAACGGAGATGGAGAGGTCCAGGAAGGGGGGTGACGTGTCAGAGATGGTCCAGGTTAATTTAAGGTCAGGTTGGAATGTGTTGGTGAAGTTGATGAATTGTTCAACCTCCTCGCGGGAGCAGGAGGTGGCTCCAATACAGTCATCAACGTAGCGGAGGAAGAGGTGGGGAGTGGTGCCGGTTTAATAACGGAAGATCAACTGCTCTCCATAGCCAACGAAGAGACAGGCATTGCTGGGACCCATACGTGTGCCCATGGCTACCCCTTTGGTCTGGAGGAAGTGGGAGGATTCAAAGGAGTAATTGTTAACTGTGAGGACCAGTTCGGCCAAACGAATGAGAGTGTCTGTGGAAGGGTACTGTGCTGTGCTCTTCCATCACCACTAATCCTGAATCTGATAAACAGATGGCCTATCCGCGTTCTTAATTTCTGATGTTTAATTGTTTGGAATAAAAGAAACCAAAATGTAACAGTCAGACAGACAGTGTGTAATTAATATGATGTTTTGCAATAAAGAAACAAATGACAATTTAGACCGGAAGTAAAGACTTGGTAATTCTTTTGAGATTTAATGACTATTTGCTGCAACTGCAGTCTGGGAACTGGGTGATGGGACAACAAAACACGTTAGCGTTGTTGCAACTTTAAGTCCAGATCTTAAGTAAAAATAATACATTATCAATTCTATTGTAAAGTGGCCATAATCTATATCATCTGAAAAATATTTTGAATTCATTATGGAAGAGAACAAATATTGAAAATGTTAGAAAAACAAGATGTGATGAGGATAGGAGTCTATAAATATTTATAGGTGGGTCAAGGAAACGGACAAATATTGGTGTTTGGATCATAGTTGGGAAAATTTTTCTGTCTTTGCATACGTTGGTGAGTTGAATGGAAAAGCAGTGCAGTAATTCAATGGACAGATTGCAAAACTGAGGCATAAGGAAGGGGAACCTGGATCACAAAATAAAACCTCTCACATCAACATGAAGTTATTTTCAGAAGGCAACATAAAGCATGAATTATTTTAAAACCCAATACATTTAGAAATAGGGAAGTTTCCTTTCAAAATTAATAGTGAGAATACTTTCACTTTATAATTGTGTCTTCTTTTTTTTGAGCCTTGGAGCAACGGGAAGAGCTGCTCTCTGTTCACCCTGTCCCGAACCCTCATGCTGTTAAACACCTCCATCAGGAGCACCTCTCAAACTTCTTTGCTTAAAAGTAAAATCAAGAAATTCTTAGATTGAGTGCTCTTGACTTGTTTCATCTGAAATTTATCAAATTTGTCAGTATTAATTTTCATCTGTCATCGATCTGGCTACCTGAACAATCAGTGTATACCCTCCGTACCCTAACACGTTGCTCTTCACTGTGAACTACCTCGCTAAACTTTGCATCACCCACAGCATTGTTTATCATTTCCCCCAAACTCTCTCCCTCCCATTCTCATCATCATCATTTATGAAGTTCACTCTAAGCCTTTCCTTTCTTCCTGTTCTTCAGATGTTACTCACGAGGAAAGAATTGACAATTGCAGTCTCTTGTTTTTTTTTCGTATTTTGGACAATTTACAGCGTGATGCAGTTGAGGTCTTTTTATGACGGTGCCACAAATTTTATTTTGGACATGTAGCTGAATGCCCCTTTTGTACTATGCTCCACTGTACGTTTCATTTATATGGCTGGTAAAAAATTAATATTCGATTCGTTTTCGGTGGCTTTTACTGCAATATTTGTGCTTTACGTGGACCTGCATAATGTTCTTTGTAACATGCCTTGCAATAGTCAGAGCTGAAGGAATTTTCGCATGTGGGATGGACACAGATTCATAATTTTATTTGAAAGGGCTAGAGTGATGAGGATAAAGGTCCAATTAAATTCTACATATAGACTCACGGCAGGAGATCAAATCATATCATCAAGTCTACCTTGAATTGGAAACAAATTATTCAAACATTCAGCCACGTTTATTGATATTGTAAAAAAAGTTTCAAAAAAATGCGCTTCGTGCAGCATGGAACTGACAGCTGCTTCTAGGATTGCAGGCCGCTAAATATTTATTATCGTCTTTTTTTACAGATGATCAAGTTATTATAGTTTATTAATATAACATTATGTTTCAATTTCTATTAACATGCAAAAACAAGCAAAAAATCACGATTTTCTTTCAAATGAATATTTTTTAAAGAACATTTTAAGGGGTGGTTTAAAAAAATTAAAGTGTATTCATATTTTAAAGTTAAAAATTGCATAACACCAGGTTATAGTCCAACAGGTTTAATTGGAAGCACACTAGCTTTCGGAGCGATGCTCCTTCATCAGGTGATTATGGAGGGCTCGATCGTAACACAGAATTTATAGCACAAATTTGCAGTGTGATGTAACTGAAATTATACATTGAAAAATTGATTGCCTGTTAAGCCTTTCATCTGTTAGAATACAGTGATAGATTCACTTCTTTCATGTGTAAATCACAAAACCCATTTTTTAAAAAGTTGCATTCTCAGGTTAGCTGTTAACTATGGTGATAGCTAGACAATATGTTGAAGGTGTTAGCCCCCTGTGTTCTCTGTCTATGACCTGATGTTTAGATTGATCCTAACCTAAAAAAACTGAGATAACAGAGTTTTACATATTTTCATGCAGTTTTTGAGTTCAGAGTTCTACATGAATGTATGCAGTTTTTGAGCAAAGTGCAATGTAACTCTGCAAGCATAAATTCACAACACAAAATATATGTGTGCATGTGGGTCTTTGTCTGTCTGTCTGTGTGTGTCTGTCTGGGGTGGAGGTTGAGAGTGTGAGGAAGTGTGTGTGTGTGTGTGTGTAGTGAGTGCAGAGTGTCTTAAGTTTGTGAGGCGGTGCATGTGTGAGTGTGGGAGTGTGTGTGTCTATAAGAGTGTGTGTGGGTGTCTGTGTGCGCGTCTGTGTGTACCTGTGTCTGCGTGTGTGTGAGAGAGTGTGTGTAGGAATATCTCTGCTGAAAAACTGCAAACATTCATGTAGAACTCTGAGCTCAAAAACTGCATGAATTTATGTAAAACTCTGTTATCTCACTTTTCAGATTAGAATCAATCTAAGTATCAGGTTATAGACAGAGAACACAGGGGGCTAACACCTTCAACATATCAGGTAAACACAATGACTGCAGATGCTGGAAACCAGATTCTGGATTATTAGTGCTGGAAGAGCACAGCAGTTCAGGCAGCATCCAAGGAGCAGCAAAATCGACGTTTCTGGCAAAAGCCCTTCAAGATTATGTCTAGCTATCACCATTGTTAACAGCTAACCCGAAAATGCAATTTTAAAAAAAGGGTTTCGTGACTTACACATGAAAGAATTCTAATTCTTTCTAATAAAAGATGGAGAAGATTATGAATGTGACGAGAGCACATCAACTAGAAAAGAACGATGAGAGAATCAGAATATATAGAAATTCTGAAGAACTAAATTGCATTTATTTCATTTTAAGGGGTCTTACAGGGAAGGCTGATGAACTCAGAGCATGTTAAAGAACATGGGATTGGGACATCAAATTTATGACAGAAACGTGGCTGAATGATGTTCAAGACTGGCAATTCAATGTTCCACGTGTTAGGTGTCATAGAAAAGATAGAAAAAGGGGCATGTGATGAGCAGGGAAGGGATGCCTGCCGTTTTTGATTAAGGAATAAATTATTGTTGGAACTGGGGAAGATATTTCTGAAAACCCTCCAGATAAAACATAAGGGTAGTATTACACATGAGAAAGTAAAGATCACTTTGAAGAAATTGTACGGTATGCTTGGTAAAGATTAGATTAGATTACTTACAGTGTGGAAACAGGCCCTTCGGCCCAACAAGACCACACCGAACCGCCGAAACCCAACCCACCCAGACCCATTCCCCTACATTTACCCCTGCACCTAACAGTACGGGCAGTTTACCATGGCCAATTCACCTGGCCGGCACATTTTTGGACTGTGGGAGGAAACCGGAGCACCCGGAGGAAACCCACGCATGGCGTGGCAGACCCCTATTTGTGTGCAGTTTACACATTTTCACCGTGTCTGAGTGGGTTTCCTCCTACAATCCAAAGCTGTGCTGGTTAGTTGAATTGGCCATGCTACATTGCCCACAGTGCGAGGTGCATGTGTCATAGGTAAATATAGGAGAAGGGAATGTGTCTTTGTATGTTATTCTTTTGGAGGGTCGGTATGGAGTTGTAGGGCTGAGGGGCCTGTTTCCATACTGTAGGGAGTCTAATCTTAGATGTGACAAATCGTCCCAGTGAAAATATATTGGAAGAAATTTTAAAAATAAGAAAGGAAAGAATGTGTGGATGGTATTGTACCATATGGTCTTCAACAGTAAAAAAGAAATTGAGAAACAAACATGGAGGTTGATTTCAGATATGTGTACACTTAATAAGGTTGTAATAATGAGGGATTTTAATTTTTAAAAAAAATTGATTCGGACTACCATGGTGTTAAAGGGTTGGATGGTGATGTACTTGTCAAATATATTCAAGAAAACTTTCTTTATCGATATGTGCATGATCTCATTAGAGAAGGAGCAAAACATGACCTTCTGTGCAATATACATGGTATCTGTCTGAAGTAAAGGTCGGAGTGTAGTTTGGATCTTGCAATCATAACTATTAGTTTCAAAATTGTTATAGAAAATAATTAAGCCTTCCATCAATGTTATCTTTTCAATCGGAGTACCATACGTTTTAATGGTATCGGACAAGGACTTACCAAGTTTCGTTGCAGTTGACTGTTAGCAGGTAAAACAACGTCTGACAAATGGGAGGCATTCAACAGTGCGACGACGAGAGTTGAGAGGCATTATGATCCTGTTAGAGTGAAGGGTAAGGCTGGGAAGATGAAGGAACAATGGATGACTAAAGTTGTTGAGGTCTACACAAAAATAAAAGAGATTGTTACTTTAGGTATAGGCAATTCTATTCAATTGGATGACTTAATCAATATGAAGCTGGTGGGGCATTAATTAGAGAGAAATCAGGAAAGGAAAAAGGAGAAATGGGATAGTTTGGGCAGCTAGGTTTAAGGATAATCCAAAAATATTGTGCCACTACTTTAACCTCAAGAGGGTACCCACGGAGAGTGTAAGGCCTCTCAAAGATCATGAAGGGTATTGATGCGCTGAACCCAGGAGATGGGGAATAAAATCACCCCATTCCTGGTGCATAAGACAGCAATAAACACACACTATTATCTGCACCTCGCATTCATCCAGATTGAACACTACCTGCTATTTGTCAGCACATTGACCCATTTGATCAAGATCCTTTTGTAATCTCTGAAAACCTCCTTCACTGTCCACTGTGCCACCAGTTTTGGTGTCATCTCCAAACTTACTAACATGCCTTCTATATTCTCATCCAAATCGTTTCTACATAAATGACAAACAATGAAAACCCAGAATCACTCTCTGTAAAACACTGCTGGTCACAAGATTTCAGTCCAAAAAGCAACTGCCCACCATTACTCTCTGCCTCCTGCCATTGCACCAACTGAAAGTGCTGGAGAGAAACCCCACAGGTCAGGCAGTATCGGAGCAGAGAAAAACGAAATTAACATTTTGAGTCCAACATGATTGTTCAGAACAGGTTCATGTAAGCCTCAATATGTCAACTATGTTTCTCCGTCCAGATCCTGCATCATCTGTTGCAATTCTCCACCATTTTGTTTGTGTTTAAAATTTCCACTATCTACATATTTTGCTTATCTTGAATGGGCTAGATGCTGAACCAGGTTATATTTGGACATCATGCTCCAAACCTGTTCCCATTTTTTGTACGAGTGCTACATGTATTACATGTCTGCTTCTTTAAGTTCTGAAAATACATGAACGAATCACAGCAAATTGATTTTGATTTAATAGGTATTTTAGAGACAGCTACATGTGATGAAAACTGGGAAAAGATTATTAATTATGACATTGTCTGCGCGCTTTTTGATTAAGCTTATATCCTAGGCTCTGAAAGTTTTCAACACGTTTCTCAGAATACTAAAAGCAAAGATGGTGGTCACGTAGCCCATCATCTGTGTACCAGCTCGGAATGAGCTATATCCTCACTTTTACTCTGCTGCAACTCCCTGTAACCTAACATGTTTTGTTATGTGTCCGTTTTTAATTCTGAATATCACGTCCATTTATAAACAATCTTCTCAACCTATATAACCTGTGATCAAACAGTCTAAATATAAAATACAATTCCACATACCTCATTTAAAATTGTCCTGTTCTACTCACATTGTCGTTCAGCATTCCATGTACCAAAGGTTATCTGTTATCTTGCTCTGCATTGCATTTCATTACATTTGTCAGAAAGAGTGGTGGTTGAATACTCGTGACCAGGATATTTTACTGTCCTCCCCTCAGCGCTTCTCAGTCACTGGCCCAAGCCCTTCCTGTCTCATAGCCAATATCCTATTCATTCCATCCCTTACTCATTAATTCATGACTTTTAATGAACACGGCTAATATACATTGTTATGGACAAGGCCCGACTCCTCAAAACATTTTAAGCAGGTAGCCCAAACCATAAGTTTGCTATTTATTGAAGGCTCATGTATAGTGTATATTCCCGGAGTGAATTAGCTGGTTCCGACTGCCGAGCTTTAAACAAACAATATTTATTTATCAAATTACGGAATAAAGCACACGAACCAAAGATATAATACCCGAATAAATTATTCTATCCCACCGACAGGGTATCCCGACTTAAGAATGCTGTTCCAAAATACTTGCAACAATCGCAATCAACAAACCTCTGAGCACAAAGAGTAAATCTGACACAAAAATGCTTACACGTTATGAGGTCAGAAAGGGCAGAAGGAGGTAGAGAGCGTCCAATGTCAACAGTGACCCTGACTCATCTAACCCCCAAACTTAAATGATCTGCCCATCCCATCCATGTCCTCCTGATTTCAACATTTTTTTTAAATGAAATGAAAGTGGCCTACCTGAGGCATTACCTGCTAGGTACAATCAAAGGGGCCCCAATGGACTTTTCAAAATTCAGACATATTGGAATGTTGGGTTTTTAGAACCCTGTCTGAAAACAAATAAGGACAACATAGCCTTTTAAAAGTACCGACTTTGTAACATGCCACATTTGGCTTTGGACTGAATTCAAAGAAATGTAAGACTTACTGGTTTGAAGCAAATGAAGTGTATTAAGATGTTTGTGAGTTTGAATTGAAAAATACTTTAGCGCATTGCTTATTGAAGATAGAAAATAGCCTTATCACAGCAATGAAAGGAATGCCCAGACAGACCAACACTTGCTGTGTATGGTCAGGGCAAATATGACCACTGAGAATCTATTGGCTTTGCGTAATCTAGTCGAGGAGAGATTGGCTCAGTAACAGCATCTAGGTTGTGTTTTCTGGGGGGTGGTTGTGGGAGGTTCAGGCAGGTACAACATTGCAAACAGACAACACTGCAGAATAATCCAGCCTGCGATAAGAAAACATCCATCATTCTCCCTCACAATGAACTTCACTAGAGCAATGGGTGATGGGAGATGTGACCAATAGCCAGCAATGTCAGCATCCAGTCCGGTCCTGTTCTTATTGTGATCTGAAGGAACCATACTGAAAGGAGTTAACTGGATCTGTTTGTTCAGTGACTGTAGTTGATATCAGTCTCCATGGACCCTAATTGTGTCACTGGATAGTTTCCCTCTTCTATTAGTCAGGGGCTTCTTGCAATGATTTATCCCATTGTAGCAGCAGATGCATCACATCCAACACTAACAGCGACCAACAGCTCCAGAGACAGTAAGAGGAGAGATCAACATCTGAGAATAGTCTGGAATGTTCCATCAATGGACCAGAATCTGAGAACATTCGACTGGAATGCTGCAACAATGGACAGGAGTTTATTCTGGGGTCTTATGCATTTTTCTTGGTCTGGGTCGACAATATCAGATCGGATATGCGGTGCACTGATGATTATTCAGGCGGGTTACTATCCCATGCTTGCTATTGTTGGTATTCCTGGTAAGTGTCTCCATCTCTATCCATTTATTAATCCAATTAACCATGTCAAACCTCATTGTTATTTCTGTTCTCTATTTTTGGCAATGACGGAAAATGTTGTCTTCAGTTTCAACTGTAAATTCCATTCATTACCCACAGATTTCAGAATCGCCCATACTCCTGGCCTCATAAATATCTGAGAACAAGACTATTCACAATCCCGAAGTACCCTTTTCCCTGAATTAATTTATGTCTCGCTATTCCGGCTGTCACCAAACCTATCCACTACCAGCTCGATAATACCCCCAGTTGCCATCTTGACATCAGTGCTGATGCTTAATAAGCGATTATCTATCCCTTGATAAAATTCAGACTATATGGTTCCAGCTCTCTTCGAAGAACGATGTCAGTTGCAAATATTTCGATCACAGCATTGTTCTTGTCTCTAAATTAACTCCACGAGAGGCACACTTTCATATTCGTAATGTCACAACAAATTTAATTCAGAGGCCCAGGCTGTGACACATAATGATACTGTTTCAGATCCGACCACAGATGATGTCAGAACTTAAACTCAAATGACAGGAATTGGAAATGAAAGCGAATTTCACCCATATCAACCATAACTTCACCTGAATTTTGTTAATAAGTTTCATCTATTTCACTGATGTGCTTTGTTAAAGACATCTAGCATTATTATCTGCTCAGACATAAGACTGACGTCAGACCCACAGCCGATGTGCTTGGCTGTATACTTCCTGAAAGAATGACCTCACAGGAAAATGCATTTAGTGAGGTGAACAAATGCTGCCCTTGCCAGGGATGCAGACATCCCATGTAATAACAAATTAAAGGTTAAATAAAACAAATAATTTCGCAAGAGATCAGAAAGAAAAAGAACGAGAAAGTGCCAGAGAAACTGAGCAGATTTGGCAGCCTCGGATCGAGAGAAAAACAAAATTGCCATTTCGAGTACAATTAGCGTACATCAGAACTGAACACAGCTGCGAAAGAGCGTGATTGATGCTAGTGACAAGGAAGTCTGTTGTAAAAGGGAATAGGACTGTGTTGAATAGATAGAGAAAGAGAGAGAGAGAGAAAGAAGAAAACAAAGGGATGGAAAATAAAACGAGATTAAACTTATTTATTTTTATCTTGTTCCCATATTACTAAAAATCATGCCCATGTAAGGTATAAATCAAAGTCACAGTTGAAGTGAATTATGTCCCTTTTACTCTCTTCCCTGAGTGTCATCATCTTCTTGTATTCATTAATGAATGCTGAGCCAGCATGTAATTCTCTTTCCTCATTGTCCTTGAGAAGATGTTGGTGAGCTGCCTTCCTGACCCACTGCAGTTTGTGGGCTGTAAGGAGTCAGTGCTTAGTTCTGTCTTGTTTCATTTCTTTGAGACTTTGTAGTGAGTGATATAACTGAGTGGCTGGCTTGGCCATTTCAAACTACAACTGAGAGTTAACCACATTGCTGTTGTTCTGGAGTCACAAGTAAGCCCGAACTGATTAAAATGGTACATTGCTTTCACTGAAGAACATGAGGATGCCAGGTAGGACAATCGAGAATGGTTTCATTGTTTTATTTGATTCTGAATTCCTGATATTTTATTGATTTCTCTCCAACATTTGCCGGGGTAAGACTCGAATCCCGGCTCTGGGTCATTACCTGACTCCCTGGATTAATATTTCGGAGATAATACAGCTAGACCATCGCCACCTCAGCATCTCCACTGACAATAGTGATGGTGCTTTTGGTGTAGCTTTGCTTCATATGGCAAAGAAATTATTTGGAAAAATGTGCCATCCTTCTCATTTTGTATTTCTGGGAAGGCGAGATGATGGGAAGTGCTCTTGGTGAAAAGGATCTGGATGTCCTTGGACATGAGCCACTGACAGAATTCATACAGAGCAGTAAATAATCAGCACAGTAAATGTGTGGTATCGTTCATTGTAAAATGATTAATGTGTAAGTGTGATGACACATTCCTGCGGTTGTAAAGTGTTATTCAGACAGTACATTGTCACTGTGAACAGATTTTCTCTCATTTATAATGAATGAACGCCTTGATACAGAGTGACAGTGAAATGGAGTATCACCATACCATCCCTGCAGTGATGGTACCATGAAGACAGTGTGAAGGAAATGAATGTTTAAGCTGTATGTCTACAAAAGAATGAAAAAAAATTGATTATATTAAAACTTGAGCATTATGGAGGAACTCTCATTATTTCCAAACCAAAACGTTGATAGCGTGAAATATAACGTGTTTTCCGCGATACACGTCTTTGCGCTTGGCCAAATATATAGATGGGAAATGTTGAGAAGGACATGGGCCAAGTGCAAAGAAATTAGGTTAGCGTGAGTGGACATTTTTGTCAGCATGAACCAGTTTGGGCTACACGGACTGTCTCCGTGCTGTAGGATTCTATGACTCTATGTTAGTATACTTAGCTCTGCGGACACCCCCACCATGATGGTTGAGAGAGAGCTCCAGGTTCTGAATGAACTCTCACCGCCTCAATGTGCAGTTGTTGTGTGACCTTGCACTAAGCGTCATGTTGTTCACAGATCTGTCAGCAGTCACCCTCTGATAGAGTTAACCATTCCCACCAGATTGGGACCTCCATACAGAACACTAGCCTGTCCTCTCCGTCAAAAAAAGCTAGTCCCTTTTGTTTTCTCAAGGCTCTTCCTTGGCTCAAAGAGACTGCCCTTGATTTTAGGGGCAATAAAACAGGACCTGACTCCAGTCAGTCTGGTTTGGTACAGAGATGAAAAGTATTTTAAGAGATGTTTGTTTATATGTAAACAGATGAGACTTCAGAGCAAAGTAGTCATGCTTTAGAAATGACTTGTATAATGAAAGGGGAGTGGTCACCTCTTTTACATGAACTAGCTGCGCTGAGCAGTTTTCAGTTGAGTCTTGAACTGGGACGTTCAGCAGGGAGCTATGTGGAAACTCTCTCTCTCTTTTCTGCCTTTCACCTTCAACCTGTAAGCATGTGTTCCATTTATACTGGGGTTTAAAGGGAGTTTGCTAATTGGGACTGTTGTATATATTCGGAATACTTAAATTAATCTAGCTGGATAGGTTGAGTTCTATAGGGGTTCTTTACTCTTTTCTTTGTGTTTCATTGTGTAATTTTGTGAGTACAGTTTTTGTGTGTATTAAAATCTAGTGGACAACCTCGCTAGCTTACTCAGGGTAATTTTCTTTGCAGATTTAACGAAAAGAATTGCAAAGTTATGGTCTGGGCGGCCTGCTTAGGAATGTGTTGAGTTGTCTAGCCTAGCGCCTATCAGATTGGAGGCTCTTTGAGGGATTTTAAACAGAGGGTGTGAGATGCTCGTGTCTTTATTTTGGGTGTTGGTTTTGTTATGTAGGCAAATTTTGGGATAATAGTTTCCCTTTCAGTCGCCAGAAATTTTCTCGATGTGGATGCAGTGACTCTGGAAGGTTTGCGAAAAGTAAAAAAAAAGACCAAATTGCAAGAATTAGCAGAGAAGCTGGAATTGGAACAGCCTGCTTCTGTGAGGAAATGAGAGATCATAACAGCAGTAGCACATCAATCAAACCTGCTACAAAAACCATCAGAATCTGTAGAGTTGGCAACAATTCAATTGCAACTGAAGAAGCTTGAGTTGGGGGCGAAATTTAAGGAAAGGGAAGCAGAAATGAAACAAATTGAGTTACGATTAAAAGCAAAAGAAACAGAAAAAGAGAGAGCGTTAGAGGAGAAAAAATGAGAGAGCTTTTTTGACAGCGAAAACTCAGACTTTAAAAAGGAAAGTCAGTGTAAAAGGCTGGAGAGAAAGGCTTTGGGGGCTTAGTGAGGAAGAGAGTGAGGATGAACAAGCCCCTGATAGTCTGAAGCCCAGTGAGAAACTGTTTAAGTATGTTCAAGCATTCCCTAAATTTGATGAGGATGATGTAGAATTCTTTTTTTCAAATTATTTGAAAAGATGGCTACAAAATGCAGTGGCCAGAGGCAATGTGGGTTCTGTTGATCCAAGCGAAACTTGTAGGTAGGGCAAGTGAGGTACTTGCATCACTATCAGAGGAGGTATCTGGGGAGTATGAGGAGGTTAAAAAAGCCATTTTATCTTTATATGAGCTTGTACTAGAAGGTTATGGACAACATTTCAGAAATCTAAGGAGGGACCCTGGTCAAACCTACATTGAGTTTGAAACAATCAAACAGAGTTACTTCGTTAGATGGATAAGCGCTTCAAAAATCAAGCACAACTATGCTGCCCTTAGAGTGGTAAGTAGTTTGGATGAATTCAAAAGTCACTGCCTGAAGTGATATGAACTCAGATGGAAAAGAAGAGGGTTAAAACAGCAAGGTGAACTGTTGAAGTGGCTGATGATTATGAACTGTTCCATAAACTCGGTTTGGCTTCCAGAATCAATTTCAGTCCATGCGGGATAGAAATTGGAGCAAAGAGATTTCCTCACGTGGAAAGGAAAAGATCGATCTCAGTGAAGGTCATAAGGATAATTTACCACAGGGTAAAAAAAGAAACCCTTGAGGGGGACAAAGAAGATAAAAGGCTCAGGTGTTTTCATTGTAATAAAGTGGGCACACAAAATCACAGTGTTGGTGGGCGAGCAGAAAACCAGATGTAGGAAAACAAGACAATCGTGGAAGTTTTGTTGGATTAGTAACAAAAAGCACAAGAGAAGTTCTACAACTATCTCAGAGTTTACAAGATGATCAGAGGTTGATTAATGAGGATTTGCCAGATCTGCTTAAAAATATATATATTGCAAGATTAAAGGTAATTCACATAGGCCAGGAGTAACAGGTAAGGAGGTTCCAATATTATTGGACGCGGGATCTTCTCAGTTTGTAACGCTGAGGGATGAGGAGATATGCACTCCTCAGCGACTATTGTCAGAAAATGTGCTGGTAACAAGAAATCATGGTGAGACAAAAACTGCTCATTTATGTAAAGTGAGAACAGGGAGAATGTGTGATAGGATTACTGGATCCTAAACTCTCAGCTCCAGGAATAAAATCTGTCCTTGCAAATGGTATAGCTGAAACACCGGTAGGAGTGCAGCCTACTCTAGTTGAAAAGCCAGTGGAGGTGCAGGCAACAGAAGACCTGCAGAATGCTATTCCAGGAATTTCCGCTGATTGTGTGATAACAGATCACAATATACAGGTTGAAGCAGGAGGAATCAAAAGGCATGGATCAAAAGGAAGCTGTTGAAGAGTTATCCGAATCTTATTTTGATCAGGCAAGTAGAACAGAGAAGGAGCAGGTAGGAAAGCATGCAAGTATTTTTAGCTCTGCTAAGTTGATTGACTTGCAGCAGAAAGATGAGGAATTAAAACCGTTATATCAAAAGGCACTTAGCAATCACGAAAGAAAGCATTCCTGTCTGTTATTACTTAACAAATGATGTCCTAATGAAGAAATGGAGAGCATCACAATTTCAAGCAGATCAGACATGGGCAGAAATTTATCAAATTATTTTGCCAGTTGGGTATATAAAGGAGGTGCCACGATTGTCATTTGAGCTACAACTTGGAGGTCATTTTGGGGTGAGGACAACACTGGTTAAAATATAAAGGTTTGTTTACAGGCCTGGACTGCATAAAGATTTAGCTGAATTTTACCAGACGTGTCAAACATGTCACGCAGGCAGGAGTAAAACTTGTATCTTTATAACCTATTCTTTCATTTGAGGACCCTTTCACAAGAGTCTTGATGGATTACATAGGTCACCTACCACAAACAAACGGTGGGATGAAGTATTTATTAACAATAATGGGTGTGCTGACTAGATATCCAGAGGCAATCTCATTATGCAGCATCACAGTTTAAAAGATTGAAGAAAAAAATATTTTTTTTTGCTAGATACGGACTACCAATAATGATACAGTCAGATCAACGATCAAACTTCACATCCCAACTATTCAGGCAGGCGATGGATAACTTGGGAATATAAAACAATTCAAATCTACTGCTCATTATCCTGAATCACAGGGAGCACGGGACAGATGGCATCAAAAACTGAAGACCATGTTGTGTTTTTGTGATCAGAACTATCCAGATGATTGTGACAAGGAAATTCATTTTTAACGTTTTGCAATCAGAGATGCACCAAATGAATCGACCAAATTCAGTCCATTTTAATTAATTTTTGGTCAAGAACTAGCAGGAAAAATACAATTGATGTGGGAGGAATTATTGAGTCAGAATTCAGAGACCACTCATATATCAAATTTTAGGGAACGATTAAATAGAGCTGGAGAGTTGGCTAGATACATTTAAAAGTATCACAGCATATAATGAAACAGGAAGCAGATAAGAAATCACAAATTTACAGTTTTGTAATTGGGAATAAGACATTGGTGTTCCTTCCAGTAACAGGTGAGCCTTTAAAAATAAGGTTTCGTGTACCTTATCAAATTGAGAATAACTTTAATGAGATGAGCTAATTGATAAGGACTCCAGACAGGAAGAAATCTCACAAAGTGTGTCATGTGAATATGCTCAAAAGATAGTTTGATAGTGAAAGAAAGCAAGAGGAGAAGGTGTTCATGATTACAGCACAGAAGCAAGAACTAAGTTCAGAGGATTCTGAATTGGTCATTCCTCAAATCAAATTGATAAATTGGAAAGTTGTCAAAACTTGGGATAAATTATTGAGTTAACTTCCACAAGAAAACGAAATGACCCAAAAGAGTTATTACTGTCACTTTGTGAGATATACGGAAATAAACTGTGAAGTACTATCATACTTGCGCATGATGTAGATATGGGAGGTGCTGTTTTGATGAAGCGACATCCTTATAGGCATAACCCTCCAAAGTTGGCACAGGTTCAGAACGAAATAGAGTGAATGCTCCAAGATGGCATAACGAAGTGAGTTACGGTGACTGGTACTCACCTATAGTCATGATGCCAATGCCAGATGGTACCCGAAGGTCATGTGGGGACTATCACAAAGTCAACACCATTACAATGACTGATGCATTTCCAATTCCATGTTTGGAGAACTGTGTCAGAAAAGTGGGAGAAGGCACTTACATTTCTAAGTTAGACTTGCTCAAAGGTTACTGGCAAGGACCTCTGCCACAGAGAGCAAAATAAATTTCGGCTTTCATAACACCAAATGAATTATATCAGTTCAAAGTCATGGCATTTGGTATGAAAAATACTCCAACCACATTTCAGAGATTGACAATAATGTTTTTGCCGGATTACCCAACTATGTAATGTACGTTAATGACCTGGTGATTTTTAGTCACTCATCGATGGAACACTTTCAGCATTTATCGGACTTGTTCTCTCGAGTTCAGAAGGCAGGCTTGGTGGTAAATCCAGCTAAAAGTGAATTTGTGAAAGCCCAAGTCACGTTCCTGGGCCATGTTATTGGACATGGACCAATAGCCCCATGAGATACAAAAACGAAAGTAGTGGGAAAATTCCCACACCATCGACAAAAAGCAGTATTAAAGTTCCTGGGATTGACTGGATTTTACTGAAGGTTTGTGCCAAACCTTAGCAGTGTGACTGCTCCACTCACCAAATTAGTTAAAAGTGGCAAGAACTCTCAGTGGACAGCAAACTGTCAATTTGACAGCCTAAAAACTGTGTTAACCACTGCCCCCAGTATGAGCCACACCGGATTACACAAAGTCTTTCAAGGTGGCTAACGATGCCAGTGATGTGGGTGTCGATGCGGTGCTCCTGCAGGAAGATGACAAGGGAATCAAGAGACCCATCGGGTATTTTTCCAGGAAGTTGAACGTTCATCAACAGAAATATTCAATGGTGGATAAAGAGAATTTAACCTTGGTGTTTGCATGACAACATTTCAGTGTTTATACCACCAGCGATGCATCTGAAACAATCGTATCTGCTGATCACAATCCATTGATATTTGTGAATAACTTTAAGGACAAAAGGACTGTTTTGATGGAGCTTGTTGTTGCAGCCATTCATGGTGACAATTGTGCATGTGGCAGGTCGCGAAAACGTGCGTTTTTAGACTACTAACTGGGTTTGAATGGTTAAATGTGCAGCCATATTTTGGTATTGATGGTTTAATTTTTAAGGGGGGAGGCGTCACAAAGCTAGTCCCTTTTTTGTCAAGAAGCTTTTTCTTGGCTCAGGTAGACTCTGTTCTTGATTGTTTTCAGGGGGACAATAAAACTGGGCCTGACTCCGGTCAGTCTGGTTTGGTAAGGAGACTAAAATGACTTTCAGATGCCTTTTGTCTATCTGTAAACAGATGAGACTTCAGTCCAAAGTGGTCGTGCTTGAGAAGTGACCTCTATAATGAAAGGGGAGTGATGAGCTCTTTTAGCTGAACTCGCTGAGGTGAGCTGAGCTGAGCAGTTTTCAGTTGAGTCTTGAACTAGGAATTTCAACAGGAGCAGTGTGGAAACTCTCTCTCTTTTCAGCCCTTCAACTTCAACCTGTAAGCATATGTTCTATTTGTACTGGATTCTAAATGGAATTTGCTTATTGGGACTGTTATATGCATTCGGAACAGCATAATTAAGTCCAGCTGCATAGGGTGAGATCTGAAGGCGTTCTTTATTGTGTTCTTTGTGTTTATTGTGTACTTTTGTGAATAAAGTTTTTGTCTGTTTTAAAATCCAGTAGTCAACGTAGTTAAATTACACCAGGTAATTTTCATCGTACATGTAATGAAACAAATTTCAAATTTATGGTCTGGGCTGCTTGCTTAAGAATGTTTTGAGTGGTATAGACTCGTCCATAACACCTTGGAACTTGGTAAAAATCATTCACTTTTCTTCCTCACGGCCAGCAAACCATGTTAACTTAACGCGTGTGTACCATTTGCAATGGAGCCAGGAGGAACAACATGGAGCAGTCTGTTTGTGCAGTCTATGCTTCATTAGTTTGTCATGTTGCAGCATCAAAGACAATCCTCCTATTTCAGTATCACAGTTTAAAGGAGCTGAATGGCTTCTTCTTTTGATGTGTCAGTGTCTCGAGTGTCTCGAGAACACTGAGTTCTCCAATTTCAAATAACCACCCTTCCAATCTGCTGACTCGCTTCCCAGTCCCGACCACTCCCTTCTAATCACCTCCCTCTCCCTTGATAGCCCGTCCATCTCCCTTCCATTCTTCTAGTCAACTCTTCTTCCAGCTTCCTACTGGATTCATTTTTCCAATCGACTAACTCAGTGGTACCCTCTACCAGTGTTGATCTATCCCCACCTCACCACACCACCTCCTCCTCCCCACGCCACTTCTATTCCTATAAACCTCCTTACGTCCATCCCCACTCCTGAAGAAATGTTACACCCAAGGTGTTGACTACTCCACCCCCTGATGCTGCTTTGCTTGGTGTGGTCTTCCAGCCTCCTGCTTTCCAATATTTGCATTTTTAAAAAAATCTTCAGGTGTAATATGCAGGAGAGAGTGAATTGGCTGTGAGTCTGCTTATCCAATAGTTTCAATGGGCTGAATGGCGTTCTCACATTCCTGTGAAACCAGCTTGAGATGCTGAAAGGGCTCCTCTTTTTATACTGTGGAAATGTTCAGGGTCTTGCAGTGCTGTTACATGAATGTTCCCTACACGTTAACAACATGAGCTTGAAGGTTGTCCAGGTTTTGAAGCTGTGTGTGATTTTCACAGAACATCTTCACTTCTGGTCGAATGACGGAGGGAAAGACATGGATGAAGCAGCTGCAGGTGTTTGTGCCGAAGAAGCTACCATGAGGATCGCCCACAGAGATATCCAGGGACTAAGAGGATTGCTGTCCACCAGCCACATTGTCTTTTGAATGAACCAGTGGGGAGTTTACACCTGATCAACCTTATTCAGGCTCCTTGACATCTTGCTCCGTCAAATACTGTCGTAATGTCAGGTCCAGCCACATTGACGCTGAGTTCACATCTTTTGTTCATGTCAATAGGCCAAGGTATATGGGTGTTGAGTGTTTCCTTCTCTCAGAGGGTACAGACTGTTGGGGACTCTCTATGCCAGACAGCTGCATTGCTGAAATAATTGGGAGAAGGTGGGAGTGGGTGTCAATGGATTTTGACACGTCAGAGATTCAAGGGCTACAAAGAATTGGGCATGAAAGAGAAATTGCAGCCGAGACCAGATCAGCCGTGACGTTACTGAAGGGAAAGGCAGACTTGAGGAGCTAAATGGCTTCGTGTTATTCCAGTGTACTCCAGAGTTCAGTCAGTTTGTGGCTTCTTCGATTTCCTGTGTTACAGACTTCAAGTAACTGAATAGACTGATCCTGTTGCTGCGTAAGACAGATCCTGTTGCTGCATGATCTACGCTGGGTAGAGTTTTATAGGCTCGATGGGCTGACCAGCCTCTTCCTGTAACTGTATATCAGTGGCCAGAGACTGAAAAGCTTCATCCTGTTCAGTTGTAACTGAAATCCATAGTCTCATACCACAGCCCGAGGAGAAAGTGAGCACTGTAGATGCTGGAGATCAGAGCGAAAAAAGTGTGGCACTGGAAAAGCACGACAGGTTAGGCAGCATCCCAGAAGCAGGAGAATCGATGTTTGGACATTCCTGATGAAGGGCTTATGCCTGAAACGTCGATTCTCCTGTTCCTTGAATACTGCCTGGTCTGCTGTGCATTTCCAGCACCATACATTTCGACGTCTAACGCGCTGCCAAATTCAACCTTCCTGATCACATCATCAAATAACTTTAAAAGTTTTTTAGGCATAAACCTCCATGTACAAAGCTATGCTTAATATTCCTAATCAAACCCTGCCTTTCCAAAAACATGCACATCTTATTCCTTGCTTTCTTCTCAAGTAACGTACATATCAAAGATGTTAAACCTACTGTTCTATAGTTCCCAGACTTTTATTTTGCAGTTCTTTCTGAATAAGGGCACAGCATTTGTTATCCTCCAGTCTTCTGGAATCTCAACTTTGGTAACTGGTGATAAAAAAAAAATTACCAGTGTCCCCACAAGTTCTCCTCTAGCTCCTTGCAGTGTTCATGGATATACTTGTTAAGGACCGTGAGATTAATCCAGCGCCAATAACTCCTCTACTGTGATAAGAACTGTCCCTAAGATATCACGACTAACTTCCTCAAGGTCCCAAGTATTTATGTCTTTTTTCCATGGTAAATATGGTGAAGAAATATTTGTCGAGGCCCTCATTCATCTCATGGTTCCATACATATATGTCTACTTTGGTATTTGAGGGGTGCTATTCTCTCACTAGTTATAGCTTTCCTTGCATATTGTTAACACACCTCTTTGGATTCATCCTAATCTTCTCAGCCAAGGTTCTTTCATACCCCCTTTGTCGCCCTCCTGATTTCCATCAAAGGTAAACTCCTATATCCCTTATATACAACCAAGGATTCCCTTGATCCCAGTTTCTGGTACCTGAGCCACGCATCACCTTTTTTCCAGTCAAAGCCTAAATATGTCTTTTCAACCTGGTTTCCCCTTTCCTGCCAAACTTGCACTTCACCGTCACAGGAACATACAGACCTTGAACTTTAGCTATCTCACGATTAAAGGCCTCCCACTAGCCAGGGGTCCATTCACCTGCAAACAAAGTATTCCAGTCGACCCTTGCAAGCTTCTGTTTAAACCCATCAAAATTCCCCTTGTCCCAATTTAGCATTTGAACCCGTGACAAATTTTATCCCTCTCCATAGATATTTGAAAATTAATATAACGGTGGTCACTGGTCCCAAAGTGCTCCCCCACTGTCACCTCAGTCACCAGTCCTGCTCTGTATCTTACGAGTTGTTCGAATTTTGCCCCTTCCAAAGTAGGACCCTTCACATACTGCTTGAGAAAACTTTCCTGAACACACTTATCTGATTCCACACCATCTGATTCAACTTTCTTAACGCTCCAGCAGTCTTAGTCTGTTACAAAAATTAAAATCCACTATTATGACAACCACATTGCTCCTGCATGTCTGCCTTCTCCCTGCACATTTGTTACTCTAATTCACGTTGAGTATTTGGAGGCCTATAGTGCAACCCCTGTGACATCATCATCCCCTTCCTACTTCTTAGCTCCAAAAACAAAACCTCAATGGATAATCGGTCAGTTATATTTTGTCTGATTACTGCTGTGATAATCCCCTTAATCAGAAATTCAACTTCTCCTCCCCTCCTTCCACCATCCCTGTCCCGCCTAAAGCACCTGTACCCTGGTGCGATAAGCTGCCAGTCCTCTCCCTCGTTTTGCCATGTTTCTATAAAGACTATATTATCGCAATCCCACGTTCATTTCAACGCCCTTAGTTTATTGGTCTTATCTGCCAGCCCTCTTGAACCGAAATAAATGCAGTTTAATCCAGCAGGCATTCCTTGCTCCTTTTCATGATCCAACCTAACTGTCTCTTCACTTTGCTGTTTCTGATTAGTGTATCTCCTTCCAATCTCGCAATTGCCTCCCTGATCATGAGGATACCCCTCCTCGCCAAAGTATTTAAACCCTCCTTTGCTGCACTGGCAATATTCGCCAACAAGATATTGGTCCCCATCCCAGTGCATGTGGCACCTGTCTCTCCTGATCAGGTCAACTCTGTCACAGAAAAGACCCCAATTATCTAAAAACCTGAATCTCTCTGCCCCCCATCCCTGCACCAATTTTTTAGTTACTTATTTATCTGCCATATCCTACTGTTCTTACCTTCATGAGCTCATCACGCTAGAAGTAATCAGGAGATTACCACCGTCAAGGTCCTGGTTTTTAGCTTTTCTCCTAGCTCTCAGTAGGAGGAACGTTCAACTGTCCTAACTGCCATCTCCACTGCTGCAAGACTAAGGCTAAAAGGACTTTATTTGAGCTTGTCCGTAGTTTTCGCTGAGCTGCTGCTGTCTAAAGCCACTTGAGCCAACCATTTCTACTTACTCTGCTACCAACAGCATGTCTCTGTACCCCTTCACATTTAGTTTAGGTTAGAGAAGAAGGGAGACACTGCGGTGATGTAGCACTTGGACATTGAACAGTCCTTGACACCTGGCAGCTGACCACCTACTCTCCAACCAAGGTCACTGCTTGGCCTTGGAGGGTGCCTTACTGAGGTCTTCCTTCTGGTAATGCTGACTGCGCTGATGCTAATCTTCGTCCGACAGCCAATCCGCGTTGTCACAGTCCCTTGGTCCTTTCTGTTTAATAGTACTGCATTTCTGAATTTCTTGAATCCGTCGACTGCATTCCAAACTGTGTCTCACTCCATAGAGAGCGAGGTTGATGTAACAGTGAATACAAGACTATTGCAAAAATGATACAATTCGACATAGGAACCACAATATATGGTCGGCACGATGGCACAGTGGTTAGCAGTGCTGCCTCACAACGCCCATGCCCTGCGTTCAATTCCCGCCTCAGGGAACTGACTGGGTGGAGTGTGCACATTCTCCCCCTGTTTGTGTGGGTTTCCTCTGGGTGGTCTGGTTTCCGCCCACAGTCCCAAACTGTGCAGGTTAGGTGAATTGCCTGCAGTGTGAGGTGCCCCCAGGAGAATGAGTCTGGGTAGGTTGCACTTTGGTGGGTTGGTGTGGACTTGTTGGGCTGAAGCGCCTGTTTCCACGCTGTAAGTAATCTAATCCAATCAGTATGTCTATCCTCTCACTGAGTCTGCTTTTCCACTCAATTAGCTGAGATATACTTTGATAATCCCCCATTCCACTTGTCTGCATTTTCTCCATAAACCTTGTATGAAAATAAGTCTGTCTCAACCTTGAAGATATTTTAATGAGCCAGCCTCAACAGCCCACAGAATTTTCTACAATTGTTTCCCTCTCACTGATGTGAGATTTGGAAGTCTTTACTCCCATGCGGTATTTGTAGCACTCTGTTTGAAAGTTGTACCAATATTAGATATTATCGTGTCCTATCACACCTTCTCTGTGGCCAGAGGCAAAACAAAAATGAAAGGTTAAGAGACTGCAATCTCCTCACTCATCTTCCACGCCAGCCTTATGTACAGCTCATCCTGATCTGTGGATTTGCCCACTCTCCATCCCTCATAAACTTCCAATTCTTCGTCAGGTTCTGTGTTAATTCACTCAAGGATCACACGGTAAGTCTCCCTGAATCCAGGAACTCCTTCTTCAACTAAAGACGGAAAGAAAGTCCGCATTTAACATATTCTCTGCCTCCGTGCACAGGCTGCCCCCTTGGTCCCTAAGACTTCCCATTCTCTCACGGGTAATCCTCTTCCCCTTAATAAATCGAAATTTATTCTTTGAAGACTTGCTAATCTTACCACCGAATGTTTTAACTCCCCGCCTCCACTACTGCTCTTCTACTGACTTTTTAAGTTTAGCCCCACACTTTCTATATTCTTTTCGGACCTCCATTGACCTGCTCACTTTGTAACTGCTTTAAGCTTCTCTTTCCTTTTTAATTCAGTTCGGAATTTGTGTCAACATCCAAGGTTCCCTGGGCTTGTGTTCCCGAAATTCATCTTCGGTGTAACATGTTGAGCCGAAACTGTCATCAATTACATTTTGATCACGTGATCCACCAACTCTCCCCTCTCCCCCCCCCCCCCCCCCCCCCCACGCTGTTCTGCTACAGTTTCATCCAGAAGCAACTGCACGTTGGCCAGATCCTGTCATTTATTTTCATAAAATCGGTCTTCCAAATCCAAAAAGCTTTTTTTTTCAAACATTTTTGGGTCTTTTCCTTAGCAAACTCAAAACATGTGAGTCACGGCCACTGGTCCTTTCATCCTCAACTCAATCCTGCCTGCAACATCTGACTGTCTTCGTTCCCCACGGTGAGGCCCAGCACAGCGCCACCCATTGTTGTATCTTTTACACATTGACATGAGACGCTCTCTGGAATAAATTTCAAAGCATCTGCCCCCTCTTTTCGAGTTATCACTGCCCGAATGAATGTTTGGAATTGAAATGCCTGAATATAATGGTCCTATTGTTGTATTAACACACCTCAGTAAATTGGTTTTATATCAGCTCCTGTACTTTCTTTTATCTGGGAGTCTGCAATATATTCCCAGCGTGTGTGTCTGTCATGGTTTTGATCTTGAGCTCTAACCACCAAGTCTCATTAGAAGGTCCTTCTTACTGCAGTAACTGACACCATAATTAATAATGCAACCCCACTTCCTCTTTTCCCACATCTATTGTCGTGCCTATAGATCTTATAGCACAGGGGATATTGAGTTGTCAGCTCTGACGCCCCTCAAACACATCTCTGTTATGGCAAGAATGTTACACTTCCCCATTTTACCTCGTTCCTTTAACATATCTGTCTATCCGATAATATTCCCAGTATTAAGGTAAAGGACATCCATCCAGGAATATAACACCTGGAATACTCTATCACGCGGAGTTCTTCAGTCATTCATTGTTTGTTGTAAGCTGCCCAATTCATGAACCAAAACTGTTACTCTGGGAATGAATGAATATTTGTTGAAATGTAATTTCTCTTTTAATAAATGTATTCATCAAATGCAACATTCCAGGACTAGTCAGCTCCACATGCAATGAATTTCTGCTGATTAATTCCCAGTTCCGTGTGCAGAGAGGAGAGCTCTAAGTAATGGAGAAAGTGAGAAAGGGGTACTGGGGATCATAGTCGAAACATATGGCGCCGGTAAAGCACAGTCAGTTGGGCAGCACCTGAGGAACAGGAGAGTCAAAGCTTTGGGATTCAGCAGTTCATCAGGAAGGCATTGTTTCCATCCTATGTTTTCCATTCCATGATTGACAGGATATTTGGAACCATTCATGTTCCAGAAGGCAGCACTGTATATAGACCCGAAATGGAAAGCAGTCAATCATTTATTTGGACAGGGAGTAGACATTTTGAGGTGAAGTACAGATTGATTGAAGTACAAACATAAGAATAGATAAATCCCTTGGGCCAGATGGAAAAAAAAACGGAGGTTACCACAGGAAGAGATTTCTGTGCATTTGGCGATGATCTTTACATCCTCACTGTCGACTGGAGTCATGACAGATTATTGGAGGGTCCCCGGGCAAGGCTCAGACCGAAGATGGAGACGAAATAATTTGTTGTGAAATATTGTTTGAATAACTACCCTGACCCAGGCGTAAGCTCTCTGGATTTATTTAAGAGCAGAACAATGTTTTATCCAGTACCACTGGCAGCTGTGACTGAATTCAAATCTTCCAAAATCTTTTTTCAATGTCGGTTATGATTGCAAGCTGATCTGAAAAAAAATCTTATATTTGCTATGTTCGTGAATTGTGATTCACAAAAATGTGAAATATCATTATTCAACCAAACAATAATTGCATCATCTCTGAAAACAATCAGGTTGATGTTAAATTTATGGAACTAAAATATACTTTCCTGCCAACATTTTATGATACAAAAATAAAGAACATATATTTTATTTAATATCGAACAAAGAACATGATATCTGCCTATAGTGGTGATCACAATGACATACATTTGGATACATGAAAACCAACTAAGCACAAAACGACATCATCCTCTCTCACTTGTATCCTCACATACGGATGATGAAGGACACCACGTCGACTGGGATAACACATCCATCCTCGGACGAACCAAATAGAGGCACGCACGAGAATTCCTAGAAGCATGGCATTCCAACCAGAACTCTATCAATAAACGAATCGAGTTAGATCTCAACTACCACCCCTGAGAAAAGGAACATGACGTGACTTCACCACAGCAAATAACATCACCACAGGAAATGACATCACCAATCCAAAGAAACCGAAACACATAAATAGAAAGCAGGAATTTTCAGCATTGGTTCGCCTGAGGCCCACTGAAGACGAAGATGGTGAAACATCTGGAAATGAACCTCACAGCTCAACGAGCAAACCTACATCCAAAACCTCAACCTGAGCTACAAATCTTCTCAAACTCGCTACAATTACATACTCATTGTCAAAAATCACACAACACTAGGATATAGTCCAACAGGTTTAATTGGAAGCACAATAGGTTTCGGAGCGACACTCCTTCATCAGGTGATTGAATACTCATTGTCAGTATTCAAATGACTACATCGTCGCTCCAACATTTGGAAAATCGTTGGCTTCTGAATGATTGTATTTTTCGAGTAAGAAAACGATTGAACTGCCAAATATAAATCGTATTCTTTTACAAATATATATAATCATTCAGTTTAATTTCTCACTAAATGTGCGAGCTTCAGCTCTTTACCAACAATTGCAAAATGACAATAATTCAACATGAACAGAGAATATTAGTTTTAATAAATGATTTGTGTTATTAAATTGAAGTGAACAATAATTTGAAACCTTGCAATGTTTAGAATGAATGGTATTTAACGTGAAATGTGAAAAAGAACGATGAACCTACATCCGTGTGAGTGAACAGTCAGACATTTTCAAAGAGTTTTGTGGCAAAGAAAGGATTTTTTTTTATTTATAGGGATACAAGATTTAAAATATTCATGTGCTGATTACTAATTACACTTCACCATCAAGCTGAACTTGCAATACTTGCATTTAAATGGTTATGCTGCAGCAAAATGATCAGATATTTACCAACATTTACAATTGGAAATAATCTGATATTAGCTTTGACTTGCATTTGTACATGTTAGAGTACAGAACTTTAATGTACACAAGGAAGCTACTGGCCCACTGTATATGCATCAGCTCATGACATGTCTCCCAAATCCTCCCGTTTGCCATGTCTAACAATGTTGCCCTTTAAATTCGGATCTTTCAAATATATATGCAAATATATATTCCCTCTTGAATCTTCATTCACAAATCTCCCAGGCAGGGCCTTCCAAATCCTAACAAATCTCTCAATAAAGAACTTTTGCCTTATCTCACTCCGAGGTCTTGTGCTGACTATCTTGAAACTGGGATGTTGTAATTACACAAAGAGAAACGGAGTACTCTTATTTTACACAGTTTTTTCATAATTTTGATCACTGCAATAAGTTCACATTTTCGTTTGTTCTGATTAATAAAGAGTAATTTCATTACTCTAAATTCTTGCAGCCTACCTTAAACTAATACCTTCATTCCACTTATCATTCTGATTATTTATAAAGGCACTGGTATTCTTCTGCAAAGGAATGAAGTGTGTGTGTGTGTGTGTTGTGTGTATGTGTGTGTGTATCTGTGTGTGTGTGTCTGTGTGTCTGTGTGTGTGTGTGTGTGTGTGTGTATGTGTGTGTGTGTGTGTGTGTGTGTGTGTGTGTGTGTGTGTGTGTCTGTGTGAGAGAGAGAGTGAGAGAGACGGAGAGAGAAAATCATTCTCTGTAATGCCTGAATTACACCCAGTGCCTCGTGTAAAAGAGGTAATGTTTGGGAAGGCGGTATAGATTAACATATGGTTAAACAGCTAGTTCAGGGGTGAGGATTTCATATTTCTGGATTATTGGGCTCTCCTCCAGGACAAGTGGGAGCTTTAGTATATGGACAGATTGCATCTTAAGTGGAGGAGCATCTACATCCTGGTGGGGAGGTTTTCAAGTGCAGATTGGGTGGATTTAATCTAATAAACCAGGAGGCTGCGAAACAAAGCAGCAGGTCAGGAACTGAGCAGAAGGCAGAGGTGAATATGACATCAGGCACGGTCAGTCTCACGACATTGCTGCGAGAAGTATTCAAAATATGAGTTTGAGCATGGAATAAATGATAGAGGTGTTTATCAGAGATTAACACATGAAGATGGAATGTATGGGCGACGTGAAGGAGTGAGGTGTGTGAGATTAGGATGTTCGTACTCAAGAAAATATTAAAGGGGAAAAACAAATAAAAAAAACTTTTTTAAAAACCTTAGGCCTAAAAGCACACAGTATTTGGAATAAAATTGATGCGCTGGCAGTAGATACAGAGATAAATGGGTATGACCTGGTAAGGATGATTAAAACATGGTTACAGGAAGATCAGGACTGGACAGTGAAATGTCCATGGGTACTCGGTATTCCGAAAGGATAGAGATAAAAGTAAATGAGATGGAATTGATGTATTGGTTAAGGATGATATCAAGTCTATATTAAGAAATGATATTGGCACGAGGGAACAAAATGAAATCAATCCAGGTACTAATAAAAAACAGGGAAGAAACCTCTTTGGAAGAGTAATTTTCAGCCACCGTCTCCCCAAAGTACTTCTGAGGTCGGTAATAATGAGGGTTCGTGACAAGGTAACAACGGTGGGATAGACGGGCATATTGAATCAATTAAACAACTTGGCAAAGGGTAGGCTCCAGGTACAATTCATAGAGTACATGAAGGAATGTTTCTGAGAGCACATGTCATGGAACCAACCGGAGAGCAGGCTACTTTAGATTTGATGTCAGGAAGGAATGAAAAAGGATCTTGCATTTAAGGATCCTCTTTTAAAGAAAGACCACAACATGCTGTAGTTGCAAATTCAGATTGAAAGAGTAAGAACAGAGTCAGAAATGAGAGCCTGAATGTTGGTCAATGATACTTACAGTGGTCTTTGGAGGGTTTTGGTGGGGGGGGGGGAGGGGGGTGTGTGCGTGGTAACAGTCAAAGGCACAACAGATGAATAAATTTGGTAAATACTTAAGGGGATACTAATACCACTCAATTAAAGCATATTCGTGAGACAAGAGGAATTGCATGACAGAGAAGAATTATCCAAGTCTAGGTAAGGAAGTTAATGACAGCATGAGGGCAAAATATAGGGCAAATCATACTGCACAAGTCAGTCACGCTCTGGAGGCTTGGGTAAGGAAGTGGCCTAGTGCATTATAGCTGAACTGTTCATCGAGTGACCCAGATAATGTTCTGGGGAGCTGGATCCGAATCCTGCCATGGCAGATGTTGGAATTTGAATTCAAATTTGGGGTTTACAAACTGATGGTGAACATGAATAGATTGTCAGGAGAAACTCATCTGTTTCATTAATGTCCTATTGGGAAGGAAACTGCCATCCTTACCTGGTCTGACGGATATGTGACTCCAGACCCACAGCAATGTAGATAACTCCTAACTGCCCTCTGGTAAATCAAGGATGGGCAATAAATGCTGGCCTACGCAGCAATGCCCTCTTCCTGTGAATTAATGGAAACAAACAAAAAAAAAATCAGCAAAGAGTTAACACACAACATTAAGAGAAGCTTTGACAGGAAATGAACGGAAACATAAATAATGATACCAGCAGCTTTCACTAGTACATGAAAAGAATCGCAGAGTGAAACTAAGTGAAGGTTCTTTGCAGGATGAAACTGACAAGGTAACAATTAGAAACTCAAAAATGGCAGAGACACAAAAGCAATGCTTTCTGTTTTCACAGACTACACTAGAAACTGTAGTTCATACACAGGGTTTTCTTGGGATTACTGCTGGTTGTCATTTTTATAAATGACCTAGATGAGGGCATACAATGAGGTGTTAGTAAAGTTAATGATGATACTAAGGTTGGTCAAGTGTGGATAGTGCTGAAGGATGTTGCAGGTTACAGAGGGACATGGATAAGCTGCAGAGCTGGGCTGAGAGGTGGCAACTTGAGTTTAATGTGCAAGAGTGTGAGGTGATTCACTTTGGAAGGAGAAAACGGAATAAAGAGTACTGGGCCAATGGTAAGATTCTTGGCCGTGTGGTTGAGCAGAGAGATCTCGATGTCAATGTAAGGAGATCACTGAAAGTTGCCAGTCTGGTTAATAGGCTTGTTAAGAAGGCATGCAGTATATTAGCTTTTATTGGTAGAGGGATAGAATTTTGGAAGCACACGATCATACTGCAGGTGCACAAAACTCCGGTGTTGCCGCACTTGGAGTACTGCATATATTTTTGCTTGCTGCATTACAGGAAGGACGAGAAGGGTTTGGAAAGGGTTCAAAAGAGATTTACGAGGATGTTGCCTGATTTGGAGGGAAGGTATTAAAAGGAAAGTTTGAATTAGTTACCGCTGTTTTCGTTCGAGAGAAGAAGGTTGAGAGGTGACTTAATTTATCTATATAAGATAATCAGAGGGTTACATAGGGTGGACAGTGTTATGAATATTAATTGTACTATAGCTTCAGGAGAGTCGAAAGGCTGACCAAGGGCTTAGCAAGCGCACAGGGTACTGGAAAAATTAAAAATGTATTATTTGGTCAAACAGCTAGCAGTATCTGGGTTGCTATGGGACAAATTCAAATTCAAATACAGCCAATCTGTTTAAATAATGTGCCAAGATGCCAAACGCTAATCAAGTTTGTATTTAGTGTTTTTACAATATTAAAACCTATGAAACAATCCAATGTTTTGGGGGTATAAATATTAAACATTTTGAACGGTTGGCCAGAGCGACAAAGAGCAGCAAGCTGCTAACAAGTCCAGCCTGGCAGCAGAAAGATCTGCTCTCTGACAGGTACCTTTATCAACTAAAGATCTGGGAAGCAGAATCCCCAAGAATAAGAAAAGAAGACAGGAATATGGAGAAGAATCGACAGCTGCCTGGGTTTGAAATAATATTTTTAAAAACATCTTAAGCAGGATTTTTTTAATCGGACTCTTATTATAGAGGTGGAGGTATCAGTGTGCATATCAGTGTATTTGTGCGTAAAAATGGTGAACTTGCAAAATTCTAGGCAATACCTTTGAAAAGGTAAGGTGCTTTTCGGTGATTAAACAGAAGAACGAATGTCTGTGAGTAATCGGTTTTCAGGTACCCAAATTGACAGAATGGATCAAACCCATTCAGTTATCAGGCCTAAGCAGCATTTTCATCCAGGCAACATTTCAAATGCTGCCAATTAACTTAAAACGGCACTTGGAGATTAAGGATCTATTTTAGTGTTAACAATATGAAACTAATCATATAATAAGAATTTCATGTGTCAAGGAGGCATATATAACAGAGAGGCAATTGGACAGAGGGGAAGAGTCAACTGCTATCTGAAAAATAATGATGACAGGGAAGTGTTATCTGTGAAAGAAATATTGGGGTCTCACAACAAAAATCTCCATGCTCTGCCTAAAAAGCTCTACCCATCAATAAAGGCGCACAACATGCTGAACAAATAATCTTGAAACTAGAAAACAACTGAGAAGGCATTTCAAACAGAGAAAGATGAAGGAATAAGATACAGAAATTTCAAGAGAGCCCATTCTGTATGAACTTTGAGAAACTAAGTTTTAATTTTGTTCTTACTAATAATGGATTTATGAGTAGAATCTGCATTAGTGAAACCGCATATCAGGAGAATCTTCTTTTATACCAGAATAAGTAATTAGTTATAGAGTGATTATTCAGTTTGTTAGAGATTTGTTCACTGTTAAAGTTAGAATCATAGAATGCCTAGAGTAGGGAAACAGGCCCTTCAGACGAACAAGGACCACACTGGCCCTCCAAAGAGTATACCTCTACCATATTAACTATATTTACCACTGACTAATGCACTTATGTTACACATCCGTGAACACTATGGACAATTTAGCATGCCCAATTCAAGTAACCTGCACATCTTTGGATTGTGAGAGGAAACAGGAGCACGTGTTTGAAGCCCATGCAGACACGAGTAGAATGTGATAACTCCACATAGACAGTTACCCGAGGTCGAACCTGGGTCTTTGGTGCTGTGAGGCAGCAGTGCTAGCCCCTGAGCGACGGTGTAACCCCTAGACAATCAAATAGTAATTGTTAATTACAGAAAGCGTGAAAGGATTCCATTTCATTAAACCAGTCATTTATAACAAACTGGTTATCAAAAAGGAGGTGGGTTACATCACTTGACACACTCCCTTTTCATATTAAAAGGCGAGGAGATCTTCGCTAGGTGCATTGATTTAATTTTTAGATGAATGTTGACCTCCACTTCATAATATTATAGAGAGCTCGAAGTGGGTCAAGTGAATGATATATTGGTATACGGGGGGAATAGCAGGAAAAAATGTGCCTGTGTTTGAGTTGATTGGTGGTGTGGATGGAAAAACAGTATATTATTCGAATGGGGAGATTGCAAAGATGAGGCACAGAGGAATCAGGCACCTGGATCACAAAAAGAACACGTTGCGTGCCCATCATAGGGAGGCAATATAACTTTTCAAACCCTTTGAAAGAGAACACATTCAGGAATTGGGAAGATTTTCTGCAGTTTTCCAGGGTATGGTGAGACCACGTCAGGAGAGCTGAGGGCCCAGTGACATGAAAAGTAGTCCAGAGAAGATTCACTCAACTGATTTCTGTGAGGAGCATTTATTTCTGGAGGAAACATTGTCAGATTCGCCTTGGATCAGTTGGAGTTTAGGCAAATGACACATGATCCTTTTAAACCCATAATATTCTGAGTAGTCTATTCAAGTTGAATGCTGAAACAATATTCCAAATTTTGCGAGATTTCCAGAAATGGATGGACTCCTGGAAACTGGAGAATATCCCAGTGAAGGAGGTGGTGATTGTTTTCATCATCTCAAAGGGTTTTGCGTCTGTGGGAACGTCCCTTCCAGAGAGTGATGGAAGGTAAGACATTGAATATTCTTAACACACTGTCAGACAGTTTATCGGCTATGAATTATGAATTAAAGTTATAAGGCATAGCAGGAATGTGTGTTTCTGGCCACAATCAGGTCATCCATGATCTTATCACATGACAGACGTGATTCAAGTTGTCCAATCACTTACTCCTGATCTTAAGTTCTTCGTAGCTATTGCCTTTAGATACTGACAAATAATTAAAGCATTCTCAAGGGCACAAAGGCTCTCCCTTTCAGAATGATGAGCACAACTTGCAAATGTGATTTTTAATCAGCACTGCGAAAGCACTCGTGGATGTTTCATGGAGTTACAGAAAGATAAGATGCTTACGTCAAAGTAAAAGCCTCATTAAAACTGCGTTCGAAATCAGATAGGTTAGAACGGATGCCTTTAATAGAGCAGATTCCTGTCAGTTCTTCTTGTAAGGTGAATTCCGTTAGCAATACCAGCATTTATTGCCTATGTCCAATTTCCATTCAGAATGTGGTGGTGAACCCCAGTGATCCTCGTGGTGCAGAGACACTAACTGATATGTTTCAAAGAGAGCCACAGGATTCTGAACAAGTGACAGTGAAGGGGCAGTGATATTGATTCAAGCCAGGGTGCTGTGTAACCTTGGAGATTGTGTTTCTCACCACATGATGCTCACAGCGATGGAAATAGTGGGACAGTCTCTTGCTTTTCTTATTTTGGGGAATTTACAGAGTGATGTAGTTAAGGTCTTTTATGAGGGAGCCAGAAATAGAATTTTGAACACAGAGCTGAACTCTCCTTTTACGTACGCTCTGCCACCTCTGCATGTTTTATTTATAAAGTTTCTGAATAATTTAGGATGGACCAGTATTTGGTCTGGAACATTTGTATTTTCTGTGACACTGAAGTATGTCCTTTGTAACATTCCCAACAATCGTCAGAGCTGAAAAAAAAAATCTTCAGAATTTACGGATTCAGTCATTGTTTGTTTAAAAGGGTGAGTGTGATGAGGACAAAGATTCAATTAAATTGCACATAATGGTCACACTGCCGGAGTTCAAAATCATATTCTCACGTTTTCCTTGAATTGGAAGCAAATTATTAGAACAAACGCCCATTGTTGCACATACTGTTAAAAAAAAGTTTAATAAATGTTTAGAAACCACACTAGGTGATAAAATATATGTCGTCTGCACTTGATGGAGATACAGAAATTTAGAATATCTGCACAATCTGAACAAGAATCAAGTGATAGAGAAAACATATAACAAATCTTTTCTTAGACCATGACACCCACCATGGCACATCAGGCCATTGTATCAACTGCAATATTTGATCTAATTTCTCGTGGTGATACCCTCCCCCCCACCACACTGCCCTCCCAAACACCAGCCAATGGCACCAAGCTGATGGCCCTCTGATAACACAGGACGTTTCCATCTCCTCCAGATATCCGCATACAGGGTGGCCCAGCAGACACATTGCTTCAGTCTGCACCTGCGATAAACAACTCATCTCTTCCTACTTTGACTCAGTAATCCCTCCTGGCCCAGTCCCTGCCCACGTACATCCGTGATTCATTTGACATTTTACACCAATTTCACAATTTCCATTTTGCAGGTTCCATCCACCTCCTCTTTCCCATGGACGTACCATCCCATTACACATCCACCAACACCCCTACCCACCCCCACCCCTATTAGGATGGTCTCAGGACTCTCCACTTCTTCCTGGGACAAAGGCCTGAACTGCACCCAAACACCACCACCATCATCCAACTGGCTGAACCTGTCCTCAATCTCAATAGCCTTTCTTTTTAACGTCCCCATGATCACTCTAACTTTGCCTTTCCTACACATCTTTGCTCTCTTCTGGTGTATCTTGTGCCTCAGCTCCTGATTACTATTTGGAGGCCTGTACAAGACTCCAATTATGTTTTTTCCACCTTTTCGATACCTCAATTCTACCCACACAGATTCCCCATCACCTGACCCTTCTTAATTTCTTACTATTGATTTAGTTTTATTTCTTACTAATAAGGCAACCCCACCTCCTCCGCCCACCTGCTTATCTTTTCAATTCGATGTATATCCTTGAATATTCAGCTCCCAATCCTGATACACTTGCAGCCATGTCTCTGTGATGCCCGCCACATTATACTGCCAATTCCAATCTGCGCCACAAGCTCATTTACTCTATTTCCTACACTGCATACATTCGGGTATAACACCTTCAAAGCTGTATTAACCGTTCCTCTTCACATTGTCATTCGTTTAACCAATGTGCTGGAAGTTTGATTGCTGACACTCTCCATACACTATGTCATATTTATGTCTGTGTTGGAGATTTTAATAACTTCCCTGAGTTCAGCACTCTTACCTCCTCCTTTAACTCGGGTTTTCTAATTCCGCCAATATCTGACCTTGCCCACCCTCGACCTATTTAGTTTAAAGCCCTGTCTACGCCCTGGATGTGCGATCCCCAAGTACTCTGGTCCATGCACGGTTTGGATGAATTCCACGCCATTGGATGCCATTCAGCTCGTTTACTTTGCTTTGCTATTCAACTGATTTGAAGTTATTCTGTTTCTTTCAATGGCACGGTCTTTACCCAGCATCCCTCGTGGGTCACAAAGTGCCCAGTGTCTTTGTGTACACAGCCCTGCTTAGGGAGCATCCAGTGCCAGGCGATGAGTTTTGGGAAGTCTCAGGAGTGGCTTGAGGAAAGGCTGCATGCAGTGATGGATGGACTGAGGGACTGAGAGGGATAGAGTGGGAGCCAGTGACACTTCACTCACACAAGTGGCCGGCCAAGTGTCCTGAATGCCCAGGGCAGCCTGAAAACCAGGGTCGCTTTTACGAAAATTGGTTGCATTTGTCGCATTTCTTCATCGACCTGAATCAGAAATACTGCGGATGGTAAAAACACAGAAACAGACAGTGTAGAGACGAAAGGTGTTAATGCTCCTAATGTAAACATGGGGAGATTGTGCAAACGCCAGACAGATAGGCTCCAGAGATTGGAATTGAACCCGAGTCCCTGGCACAGTGAGGCAGCAGAGCAGTGTCATCATGCCACCCAATGATGGCTAACAGGATTAGCATAGTTACATGTTGCCTTCTGCAGTCAATTCCCTGGAATACTCTCCGTCAGTCTCGGTAAGACTGGGAAGCCATTCTATAGCACCAGAGGATAATTCAAAATAAACAATAACGTGGAGAATATGGAACGTATAAGCTAGCTCCCCATAGGAAAGGAAACTACAAGAGTTTAGTTAAGATTTATAACAGGAAGAGATGCAAGAGTGTACATTGGACAACTTGAAAACGAGGCTATCTACAAGGAAATGGAGAACAAAGAATTGGAGGATGAGCTGAATAGGTCCTTTGCATCAGTCCTCACAATGGTTGACAACTAGCAGCACTCCAGAACTTCAAGACAGTCAATTGCGAGAGATGGGTGTAGTGTTCGGTGCTTTTGAGAATGTGCTGTGGAAATTGCAATGCTTGAAGATGGATAAATCACACCGACTGGACGGATAATAATGCAAAGTACTGAAGGAAATAGAAGAGACGATTGTGGAGGCAGTGGTGGTGGGTTTTCAGAAATAAATTTCCTCAGGAAGCGTCACAGAGAACTGGAAAATCGGAATGTAAAACCTCTGTGCAAGGAAAGAAGGGAGGCAAAAGATAAGAAATCATAAGGCAGTTAGCCTGACATCGGTCATTAATCGGGTTTTCGAGCCCACTAATAACAATGAGGGCGCAGAGTAGAGTCATAGAGATGTACACCACGAAAACAGACTCTTTGGTCCATCTTGTCAATGCCGGACAAGATATTCCAAACTCATATCGTCCCATTTGCCAGCATCCAACACATTTCTCTCTAAACCCTTTTTAATCATATAGCCATCCAGACGCATTTTAAGTGTTGCATTTGTACCAGCCTCACTAGCCATGGTTGATTTATCTCTTCAATTAGATATTTATGGATATGAAGAACGTACATGTGTTATAAATGATGTATCTTTTCAAACTCTAGCTATTTCCAGTCTCCTGACAAAGCTTTTAGTGATTCGGAAGTGTCCTCTTTCTCAGTTAATAAACTCACACTTAAGTATTTATTGTCAAGACTGTCCATTTTAAAGAAAAAAGTCTTGCCGGAGTTGTGCTGAAATGATATTTAAATTTTGCTGTGACAAGACTATTCCATGTTCCAACGAGGTTAGGAATAGGATGGTAGTAGAGTTAAATACATGGGCAGAGAACTGGTAGAGGAGGCAGCACTTCCGATATGTGTATCATTGGGATTTCCGAGTCCCTCTCTCAAACAAATCTCTATAATATTAACAGAGCAGTTATATATACTCACCCAAGCTCCAAGTTCATCCGTCTTGCCTGTCATACCCCTGACATTATAATCAGCGCACTTCAGACTGTCAGGCCCATTGTGTTCAGTAACCTCTGTCTGTTCGTTGTTGGTCTTAGCTGCACCGGGATTAGTCGCCAACCCCGCCTCAGTCGTGTACTTGTGGACCTACTGCTCTGGTTCCCAATATGCCCCCCTACTCCGAACGGCCACACTAGTTTAAACCCTCCTGAGTGACAACAACAAACCTGCCTGCCAGGAGATTGCTGCCAGTTCAGGTCAATCCCGTCCTTCTTGCGTACATCCTACCGACCTGCAAATCTCAAAGATCCATATATAGGAGATTGCTGCCAATTATGGTCCATGACGTCCTTCTGGTGTATATCCTATCATCTCAGGATCTGATGGCATTGGGCGGAAGTCTGTGTATGTCAAAGCAATGATTATTATGGGTAAGCAGATGAGCTTACAGCCTGATTCATAACATGGGACCATGATGTTGCAGCCATTACAGGCACTTAGTTTGGAGAAGGACAGGACTGGGCGTTCACCGTTCTAGGGTTTTGTTGTGTTAAACGAGATACAGAGGATGGTAAAATAGGTGGAGGAGCTGTACTACTAATCAGGGATAATTTTGCATTTGCACTCAGGGAGGTCGTACTGGAGGGCTCATCCACTGAGGCAATATGAGTACAGCACAAAAGTAAGATTGATGCAATTATTGTGTTCGGATTATACTACAGTCCTTTCAACAGCTACCGAGACTTTGAGAACAAATGTGTGGGCCAGTTATGGAAAGGTGTAATAAAAACAGAGTTGTCATAGTGAGTGATTTCAACATCCCCAACATTGACTAGGACTCCCTTAGAGCATGTGGCTTAGAAGGGCAGAATAGGTTTTGTTTACTTGAAACAATATGTGGATAGTCCACTACAGGAAGGGTCATAATGGACTTCGTATTGGCTAATGAGCCTGGACAGATGACTGACACTTCAGGGGAACAGCATTGTCGAATCATTTTGGAAACTCCTTCTGTTTTAAGATAGCTAAGAACATGGATATTCTAGGACCTTTTGAGAAGCTATGGAATTGAAGTAAGGCAATTTACGTCAGTATCAGGCAGGAGCTAGGGAGTGTTAATTGGGAGGAGTATCTATCAGCCAAATCCACATTTTGTGTGTGGCAACTGGTTATTAAATCCTGATTGCAATATCACCTGGCGACCATCCTCCCGACTGTTCGAATTTCAAACTATTTTATTTGAACAGATATTTCGAAGTCGCTGTATGCCAGAGAACAGAAAGAGATAATGGATGATTGTGACCTGTGTCCTTCACCGAACCAGCTTGTCTCTACAGGCACCTAATGTTTTTATTGTGGGTCAGAGAACCTCAGAATTAATACAGCACAGATGGAGACCATTCAGTCCTTCGTACACCCACGAGCTCTCCAACTACGCAATCAGAAAGCAGAGAGAATAATTGGAGACACACACAAAGAGAGAGAATGAAACAGAAAGAAAGAATGTGAAGGCAGATAAACAGAGAGGAGAGAAAATGGAGTGACAGAGTGAGTGAGAAATGAAGGGGTGTGAAACGGGGATGAAATTAGGTAGATCAGGAGACAGCATGAGGAGAGATAGACAGAAGATGGAAGTTTTATTTAAACATTTCCCCGAACCACAAGCTCTGTGTCTGGGAGCCATACCCTCTGAACACCATGCTGATACTGAATGTGATCCTAGATCATTTATCTCCTATAATATAACAGAGTTGAGTGGCTGACAGCTAAACAGAATCCAATAGACCAATTGACTGGCTCCAGATAGAAGGTAGATTAATTTAAATGGAATGTGCCAATAGGAGCAGGAACCGAAAACCTCCTAAGTCACTGTGCGAGAGACTGGGCCAGAGAATCACAGTGAGGGGGATCACTGTCAGAGGGGAAATCAGCATCTCAGCTGTGGGTCAAGTAATGACTGAAAAGGTTTGCTCACCACTTCCATGGTTTAGTAATCCACATTTCAATTCATATAGCTCGATATCATGAGTGTATTTTAACAATCTTATCTCTTTGTACATTTCGTACTTTGGTTTGTCCAGAAAATCGTGTTGTCCCTGTATTTTGTTTTGAATAAACACATTTCATTTCTGGTGAAGAAAGGACCTGTTCTGATGGCTTGCAGGTGCCAGTGTTGGACTGGGATGTACAAAGTTATAAATCACACAACATCAGGTAATAATCCAACAGGTTTAATTGGAAGCACACTAGCTTTCGGAGGGACGCTCCTTCATAAGGTGATAGTGGAGGACTCAATCGTAACAAAGAATTTATAGCAAACATTTACAGTGTGATGTAACTGAAATCATACATTGAAAAAGTGAGTGTCTGTTAAACATTTCATCTGTTAGAATACAGTGATAGTTTCACTTCTTTCATGTGTAAATCACAAAACCTTTTTTTTTTAAAGTTGCATTCTCAAGTTAGCTGTTAACAATGGTGATAACTAGGTAATATGTTGAAGGTGTTGGCCCCCTGTGTTCTCTGTCTATGCCACAGTGCTTAGGTTGATTCTAATCTAAAAAGTGAGATAACGGAGTTTGACATAATTTCATGCAGTTTTTGAGCACAGAGTTCTACATGAATGCTTACAGTTTTTGAGCAAAGTACAATGTAACCCTACAAGGACAAATTCACCCCACTTATGTGTGCATGTGGGCCTTTGTCTGTCTGTGTGTGTGTCTGTCTGGGTCGGGGGTTGTGAATGGGAGAAAGTGTATGTGTGTGTGTAGTGAGTGCAGAATGTCTTATGTCTGTGTGGCGATGCGTGTGGGAGTGTGTGTGTGTGTCTGTAAGGGTGTGGGTGAGTGTCTGTGTGCGCATCTGTGTACGTGTGTCCGTGTGTATGTGAGTGTGCGTGTGTGTGTCGGAGCATCTGTGTGTGTGTATAGTGCAATGGTGGTCACCTGTAATGTGACATGAACCCAAGGTCCCGGTTGAGGCCCTCCCTATGGGTACCGAACTTAGCTATCAGCCTCTGCTCGGCAACGTTTCTCTGCTGCCTGTCCCGAAGTCCACCTTGGAGGATGGTCACCCGAAGGTCCGAGGCTGAATGCCCTGGACCACTGAAGTGTTCCCAACTGGGAGGGAATCCTCCTGTCTGTTGATTGTTGTGCAGTTCCCATTCTTCCGTTGCCATATCCTTTGCATGGTTTCTCCGATGTACCATGCCTCCGGGCATTGTGGCCTGCAACTAATAAGATAGACAACGTTGGCTGAGACACATGAGTACCTACCATGTACAAAGTGGGAGGTGTCCCCACGCGTAATGGTGGTATCCATGTCCACACTCTGATCCGTCTTGAAGCGACCACCGTGACAGGGTTGTATGAAGTTCCTGAGAGCCGGGCAGCTTGCTACGAACAACGATCTGATTGAGGTTTGGCGGCGTTTAAAGGCATGTAGTTGAGGTGTGGGGAAGGTCTTGGTGAGGTGCTCATCCTCATTGATAATGTGTTGCATGTCACAAAGAACATGACATTATTTTTCAGTTCCTGGGAAGAACTGAACAAAGAAGGGTACCCTGTCAGTTGCAGCGCGTGTCTGTCTCCTGAGGACGTCATTATGGTTCCTTGCTGTGGCATATCGGAACTGGCAGTCGATGAGTTGAGCATCGTACCCCATTCTTGTGAGGGCATCCTTGAGTCCTTCCAGGTGTCTGTCACGTTCCTGCTCATCTGAGCAGATCCGGTGTAAATGTAGGACCTGTCCATAGGGGATGGCTGTTTTAATATATTTTGGGTGCAAGCTGGAGAAGTGATGCATTGTGAGGTTGTCTGTGGGTTTGCAGTAGATGTTCTGATGGGCCAGCCTTTATCGGATCCATGCTGGGGCCAGAGTCCAAATGAATCGCTTAACTAGGGCGATAGACAGGGATGTAAATGGAATAGGAGTGGGGGAACGGGAATCAGTTAGAGGGGTAATTAGAAACCTGAATTAAAAGAGGAGGTAAAAGTGCAGAATTCAAGATAGATTATTAAAATCTCCATCACAGACATAAATAGGATAGAGTATCTAGAAATGATCAACAAACATACTTCAAGTACACTGGGAAACGAATGACAAAGAGAAGAGGGATGGTTAATACAGGACTGACAGTGTTATATCTGAATCCATGCAGTATAAGTAATAAGGTAAATGAATTCGTGACCCAGATCGAAATTGGCAGTTATGACGTGATGGGCATCACGGAGACAAGGCTGCAAGTGGATCAGGATTGGGAACTAAATATTCAAGGATATGCACCCTATCCAAAAGATACACAGGTGGGCTGACAATGTGAGGTTTACTTATTAGTAAGAAATGCAATTAAATCAATAGCAAGAAATAACATATGGTCAGATGGTGTAGATTCTGCATGGGTAAAATTTAGGAAGCACAATTTTAAAGCAACCACAGTTGGAGTCTTATACAGGCCTCCAAACAGTAGTGAGGAGCTGAGCCATCAGATACATCAGAAGATAGAAAAGATGTGTGTAGGAAAGGCAAGGTTACAGTTATCATGGGCGATTTCAATATGCAGGGGACTGGGAAAATCAGATTAGTAGTGGATTATAAGCAAAGGAATTCATGGAATGTCTACAAGGTTTTTTTTTAGTAGCTTGTGGTGCAGTCCACGAGGGAACAGGCAATACTGGTTTTAGTGTTGTGCAAAGAGGCAGACTAGATAAGGGAGCTAAAACTGAAGGAAGCCGTCGGAAGCAGCGATCATAACATGGGTGAATTTATTCTGCAATTTGAGAGGCAGAAGATAGAATCAGACGCAACAGCACTTCAGCTGAATAAGGGCAACTGCAGAGGCATAAGGAAGAAGCTAGGTAGAATTGACGGGGACAGTAGCCTAGCAGAAAAGACAGCAGAACAGCAATGGCAGGAGGCTCTAAGAGTAACTTAGGAGACACAGCAGAGATTCATTGCAAGGAGAAAAAGGCATGGTACAGGGAGGATGAGGCAACTGTGGTTGACGAGTGAAGTCAGGGATAGCATCAAAGCAAAAGAGAGAAATATATAATGTGGTGAAGGACAGTGTGAAACCAAAGTATTGGGAAGCTTACAAAGACCAACAGAGGGCAACAAAAATGTATAAGGAGGGAGAAAATTAAATAAGTGGGTAAGCTAGCCACTGAGATATATAAAGTGCAACAGAGAGACAAAAGTAGATAATGGAAATGATGCCAGAGAGGTATTGGCAGGGATCAAAGGAATGGCTGAGGAACTTTGCGTTATTTTTCACAGTGGAAGACACGATTAATTTCCCAAACATTCAACAGAGTGAGTGCAAGAACGGAGTATGGTGGTCATCACCAAAGAGAACGGGTTAGAAAACTAAATGGCCAGAATGTAGAATAACTATCTGGACCAGATGGAATACACACAAGCCTTGTAAGGGAGATAGCTGAAGGTGTAGTACAAGCGTTAGTTGTGATCTTTCAGGAATGACTAGAATCAGGAAAGGGCAAAGTGGACTGGAAAATCGTTAACGTGACACCCCGTTTAACAAGGGATTAAGGCAGAAGACAGAAAATTACAGACTGATTAACCTAACTTCATTTGTGGGCAAGATCCTGAAATCCATCATGAAGAATGCGATTTCTGAATACTTGGATGTAGATGGTAAAATAGGGCAGAGTTAGCATGGTTTCATCAAGGGGTGGTCATGTCTGGCACACCCGCTAGAATTTTTTGAGGAAGTACTGAGCAGATTAGGAGAACCAATTGATATTATCTACGTGCACCTCAAGATGTCCTTTGACAAATTGCTACACCGGAGGTTATTGAGAAAGGGGACCCATGGTGTCAGGGGCAACGTGCTAGCATCGATAAAAGCTAGCAGAGAGTAAGGCTAGAATGTGCCTTCTCACGATGGCAGTCAGTGAAAGGATTGTTCCACAAGGCTCAGTGTTGGGAGCACCAAATTTCACATTATACAGTTAACGATCTAGATGAAGGAACTGAGGGCACTTTGGATAATTTTTAGTATTAAAATCACCAGAGTGTGGAAACAGGCCTTTTGGCAAAATAAGTTCACACCAACCCTCCGAAGAGTAACCCAAGCAAACCCATTTTCTGCTGTTTAATAACGCAATTTATGGGCAGTTTAGCATACCCATTTCACCTAATCTGCACATGTCCGGACTGCAGGAGGAAACCAGAACACCCACAGGGAACCCATGCAGATATGGGGAGAATGTGCAAATTCCAAACTGGCAGTCACCCGAAGTGGGAATCGAACCTGGGTCCCTGGCACTGTACTAACCACTAGGCTACCGTGCCACCCACAGCTTGAGTTCAGACACTGCAAAGACATGAAGAGTGTCAGATAGCATTGAAGTGGAGCAGAGCTTGCAGAAATGTGCTCCACCGATTCTCCTCAACGGATCAAGGGTCATTTGGAGAAAGCGGGAGTGATGTTGAGAAGCTGAACAGCTATGATCAAATGGCGGAGCAGACTCAATGAGCTGAAAGGCCAAATTTCTGCTGCTATGTCTTCTGGTCTTATGGTTAATGTTGGTTGCCCTCATCCCTCACTATAGATGCGTCATGTTTCTGACCTTATGACTTACAAAGAGGCCAGTTCCAATACTGATGAATGGCAATATCATTATCTCTCCCTCCAGTCGCAGCAGCCATTTCCTCCAATTCCTCTGTCTCCTCCCCAATGTCATAATCACACTGTAATTGAAGTCCAATAAATGATACTTCATCATAGTTCCTTGACATCAATAACATCAACAGCATGACCCTCATTTGCCGCTTCTGATCCTCGAATACCAATCTGAATTGTATTTGTCACGTACAATTCTCTGTTAACATATCCCTGCACTTTGCCTGTTATAATCCATGTTTTCTTAAGCGCATTTTCCCATCAGATTATGGACTATAAGTGTTCACTCATCAATATAGTCACTGATCAATAATTTCAGGCTATATGTTTCCATTGATAAATGGAGAACCTGGTTTATGTTCCAACAATCCTCTGTCATTACTCGCATATTCAAGGCAGATTGAATGATTACACACACACAATCTGCCATCTCCAACATCCCTTCTCCCAGTCACTCCCACATATTCCATGCTGAATGTGTAAATGTTAAACGTTATATTGAATTTTAATAAAATTAATATTGAATTGAAAGGGGTTAATTGGAGCTATTTGTTCACCGACTGTGATTATTGTCAATCTCTGCGGATTTTAATTATCCCAGTGGACGGTTTCCATTGTTAAACGATAAATGGGCTCTTTCAGTGCATTATCCCAAAGTGTGAGAGGGAGCATCTCTGATAGCACTAACAGGGATCAGCAGCTCCAAAGGGAAGGGAGGAGAGATTAGAATCTGTGAACATTACACTCGAATGTTCCAACAATGGATCAGAATCTGTGAACATTAGACTGGAATGTTCCAACAATGGACAGGAGTTTATCCTTGGGTCTTCACTTTCTTTCTCAGCCTTGGATATCATTAGCATGGCGGATCCAGGAAATCCTTTGGATTATTCAAGGTGCTTACTATCCCAGCCTCACTATAGTTGGTGTTCCTAGTAAGTCATTCTCTTTGACTGTTAAACTGTGTTAAACTGAATTTCTGCTCATGATATGTACATTTTAGAAAAGGGAACTCAATGTCTTCGGTTCCAATCAAACATTCCTTTCCTTATATAATATATAAAGCAAATTACCATTTACAAATTACTCACTGATATGCGAGAAGGAACCAGACTGTTCTCAACCTCCATAATCCTTTATGTCCTGCACAAATTTACATTATCATTTCCTCCCCACCAACTAATCCTTTCCAATAACACCATTATGATAGCCCAGTCGTCTCCTCAGCCTTAGTGCAATTCCTGAATGAACCATCGTTGGTGCTTTTGTTAAATCCGATACAGCTGTTTCGTCAAGTCTCTTCAAACCACGTGCCAATTACAAAATAATTGCACTTGAGATGTTTAACTTGTTCTCTGTGCAGAATCTGTCAGATGTAAGACAGTGTATAGTACTCATGTCATAGACTCTTAACTTACTGAAATCGAATAATAATCCATTGATATCTCATGAAGGAAGTTGACATAATTAAAATGAACCCATTGTCCTTTGTGAGAAAAAGCCCATCTGCTTGCCTCATGTCCTTTTGAGAAGGCAATAGATCATCCTTGCCTGGTCAGGTCTCCGTGTGACTGCAACCCCACAGCAATGTAGTTTACTCTTTACTGTCCTGTGGAACAGCTGAACCAGCCACCCAGTTTCAGATCGGTATAACATGCTGGCCTGACCAGGGCTGCACACATCCCGTGAGGGAAGAAGAAAGGAAAGATAGCTCCTTCCTCTGCCTGTTTACCACATTCCGACAGCCCATTTTCATTGGGGTAGGTGACCATTCCTAGTTTTAGGTGTATTCTATATCTTTGAAGTTCTTCACAAGAGTGATGTTCATCTCCAGCTCTGGTGTTGGATTTATTGATGTTGATGTACAGACGTAAGGAACTTGTAAATTTCACGTCAGTCTCAGAGCATAGAGAAGGAATGGCTTTTTCACACCACAGGAAATAAACAGAGACGGAAAAGTGAGTGAATTCAATTATTGTGATCATCTCTGAGAGTGTTGGTCAGGCAGTATTTAGGTTATTTTGGGAAGATTTTCTCTCCTTTATAAGGAATTATCTCCTCGTCACAGAGAGAGTGTGAAATAGTATCAACAGACTAACCACTGGGATCATGGTACCATGAGGAGTGAGGGAAGATTAATCTGTAGCGCTGTGAGAGAATAAGAGGTGATTGCATTGAAACGTGAGGGGAATGGACAATCACTCATTATGTTCCTAACAGACACTATGAACATGATAAATTCCATAGTTTTTTTTTATACTCGGATTACAATTCTCGAAAGTTTAAGTGCCTCTGAGAACGTTTCCCCTACTTCAGCCCCACTCTCCATGTCGATTGACATAGACAGGTTCAGGCTTTGCATTTAGTCTCCCCACATTAATACAGTGCATTTGGTGTGTGATTCTGCACTGAACGACATGTTATCCACAATCCCGACAGCAGCCACAATACCTTCACTCTAAAACAGTTAACTATTCCCAACAGCTTATATCCTTGATGGAGAACGTAGGCCTGTCTTCTCGGAGGTGGAAGATGCCTCCTTGAGACATCGCACAAAATATTTGGCTTCTCTCTTCACTGCTAGGATAACATGTTAAAATAGCACACATGCAATGGGGTCATGTGGAACAACATGGAGCCGTCTCTGAGTGCAGTCTCTGCTCCATTGCTTTGTCACGTTGGTTCATCAATTACACCCTCCTATTCCTGAATAAGCCCTGCAGGATATGAATGTTCTCGCTCAGGTCGCATGGAACACGTTTAATGGTCTGATTGGACTTTGCACGTTCCTGTTTAGCAGTTCGATGCACTGACCAGACTGCTTCATTTTCTGTGGAACAGGCAAAAGAGTTACATGGATTATCCCTCTTGTTCATTCGTTTTGATGGACTGAATGACTCCCACATACCCATGTGCAACCAACTTGAGATGCTGAATGAGCTCCTCTTTTGACTGTGGAAATGTGCAGTGTCTGGCCGTGCTGTAACATGAATGTTACTGACATTTTAACAGCACAAGCCTGAATATTGTCTGGGTCTTGCTGCATATGGACACAGACTGGTCAAAAGCTGACATTGGACAAAATGTTCTGAAAATTGCCTGATCTTCAGTGACCATTACAACTTCTGATCTTATGGTGGATGAAAGGTTTGATGCAGCAGCTGGCGCTGTTTGTGTTAAGGAAGCTCCCCTAAGTATCTCCCGAAGTGATGTCCTGGGACTGAAAGGATTGATGTCCACAAACCAAACATACCTTCTGTTGTGCTATGGATGACCCCAACCAGAGGAGATATTGTGTCTGATGCCCACTAAATTTAATTTAGTCAGCGTTCCTTGATACCATCCTGAGCCAATTCCTGCCTTGATGTCAGAGTCTGTCACTCTTAGCTGGGCTCCTGTGTTCACCTCTTTTGAACATATGAATAGGTTATTATATCTGTGTGGGGAGTGTTTTCTTCTCACAGAGGGTAGCGAATGTCAGGAACTATCTGAACTAGAGAGTCCAGGGAGCTCGATCACTAAAAGTATTTACAGAGGAGGTAGATTGGCGTTTGCCCACTATCATTGAGTTGAAGGGTGTGAAGAATTGGGAATTCAATGGAGTTGATGCGGACAGTGGATCAGCCATGATGGTATACAATGGCACAGAAGGATTGACTTTCCGAATTACCTCACCCTGTTCCTTATGAGCTCATATCCTGTAACTGGAAAGTTAATTGTTGTAATTTTCCTGAATGTTGCAGTCAGAGAGAGCAAAGTATTTCATGTATCATCTTTGAGCGATGTCTGTGGGCTGTATTCACAGTGAATCTGGGTCCACTACATGACCAACAAATGAGACGAAGCTCTCTGTAATGAGACCAGAGGCGTCTTTCGAAAGCAGAGTGGATTTCCAAATAACATTTTCCAACCCACCAAGCTGTGGGTGTCAGTCTAGAGGGACTGAATGATATCCTATGTAACTGTGGACCAGGTATTTGGAGCAAGTGGCCTCCATCTGCTCGTGTGCGGGGCTGAATAGAACATTGGAACATTTTAGTGAGGAGCCGGAGTGGGTTATTAGCCACTTTGCCACTGCTTTACCAGGCACTCAGTTCGTGGCTGATCTGGTTGTGGCCTTAGAAGCACTTTTCTATGTGCACCATTTTCCTTCAGCAATTCTCTGATCAATGCAAACACCTAGACATCACAAACTTCTGGGAAAGGGAATTCCCACTTGTACAGCTCTTTCAGAATTTCTCATTCGTGTTCCAACCAATGTTACAAGGTCACTGCTTCATTTTGTAGTCACACTCCTCCACTGGTTACAACAAATTTAAAAGTTTAGTGATAAGGCCAATAATATTAGTGTCAGCCTGGCTCATCTTCTCGAAAAAATGTCACAATCACACAAATGCACACATAAACACACACATTTTAATAGAAAACAGAAAAAAAATAAAAACTTTCCAGAGTTTCATAATGGCTGAACTCGTAACAAATGGAAAGATGACAGAATGCCCCAAATGTTATTCTGTCCTTTGAAGTTCTTCCACTCACACAAGCTGCTGCTAATGGGATATCACCCCGGAACAACTGGATTTGGTTCAATTCGCTTTGTGTCAGATCGTGGAAAGATGCCAAAGAAACTTGCATCAGACAACCCCCACGATTGATAAAGATGACGCAGGATTTTTTCTCTTGTCAGGCGGAACAAAATGAGAGAGAGGGAGAGACAGGGGGCCACTAGGCTGCTGCTTCTGAGGCAGGTTACATTTTTCTCCCTCCCTGTGCTAAAATATGCAATAATGCCAAGTGAACACCAAAAAGGACCATGTGTGATTTCCTTGTACATTCTCTGGAATGGATGAAAAGTTGCAAGATGCAAATGCATCATTACTGCTGTTGTACATTGTGCCTTTCCTTTGCAACAACACCAACAAAACAAAATCCCAGCTGTATAATTTGATGGCATGTTTACATGTGTCTGCAAAATTTTCGGAAATCAGTTGTTGTCTTCATTATATCTGCGTTAAAATCGATTTTACGACAAAGTGTGAACCCCTTCGTTGTGGTTCTGTTCGCCGAGCTGGGAATTTGTGTTGCAGACGTTTTGTCCCCTGTCTAGGTGACATCTTCAGTGCGTGGGAGCCTCCTGTGAAGCACTTCTGTGATGTTTCCTCCGGCATTTATAGTGGTTTGCAATTCCCATGCAAGGACTGCACAAAACACTACATAGGACAAACAGGAAGACAGCATCCATGAACACCAACTAGCCACGAAACGACAAGACTAGCTACACATGCAGATGACAAGTAACATGAGTTCAACTGGGACAACACTATTATTATAGGACAAGCCAAACAGAGAACAGCCAGGGAATTCCTAGAGGCATGGCACTCATCCTGAGATTCAATCAATAAGCACATTGACCAGGACCCAATACACCGGGCACTGCAGCGGACAGCTGGAACTGACAACCGGAAGTGACAGATTCAAACCACTACAAATGCCGGAGGAAACATCACAGAAGCGCGTCACAGGAGGCTCCGAAGCACTGATGTTGTCACCTAGACAGGGGACGAAACGTCTGAAACACAAATTCCCAGCTCAGCAAACAGAACCACAACGAGCACCCGAGCTACAAATCTTCTCACAAACTTTGAACAAGATTATAGTTCAACAGGTTTATTTGGAGGCAGCAGCTTTCGAAGCACATCATCACCTGATGAAGAAGCAGCGCATAGAAAGCTAGTGCCTCTGAATACAACTGTTGGACTATAACCTGGTGTGATTTTGTAACCCTAAAAACAATTAGCCAGTTGGTTGCAAATGAGGTGGAAGGTCTAAATTTACAGGAAGATGGAAATGGAACGGTCAGATGGGCAGATCAATGACAGACGGATTGTAACCCTAATAAAGGCGATGATTAAGGGTAGTAATAAATGAATGGCAGCACACTAGGAAGGTCATCGGGTGCTTCTCTAAACATCCCTGAATGGGTATGGACAGGGTGATACACAAGTTGATAAACTATAGCGACTGTAAACATGGTCTTTTTTTTATCGAGGCATAGATTATAAGAGCTATGCAGAACGTTAGTTAATACAAGATGAAATAATTTGTGTAGTTCTGGGATGCACGTTACAGGAAGTTTGTAATTGGACTGGAGGGGGTACAGAGGAGATTCATCAGGATGTTCCCTGGGATGTACCATATCAGCTATGGAGAGAGGCTGGATAATCTCGGGTTGCTTACTTTGGATCAGAGAAGGCTGAGGGGGAGGTGATTCAGGAGGATAAGATTATGAGGGGCATGGAGAGCGTGGATTGACAGTAATTGTTCCTTTTAGTCAAAGGGTCAAGAACAGGTCAGCGCACTTTTTAAGTGGAGGGTTTGAGGTTTAGTGAGAATTTGAGGATTTTTTTTAACCCAGCTGGTGGTGGGTCCTGGGATGTACTTCCTGAGAGGGGAGTTGTCACGGGTCACCTAACAACCGTGAAAAAATGATTCAAGGTGCGCACTTGAAATGCCATAACATTCCCGGTTACGAGTCTTTGGTCAGAAAGTGGGACGAATGTCGACCGTGCTGTATTTGTGACGGTACAGAGACTATGCTCCTCTGATTGTTTGGCTGTGGAATGTTAGTCATTCAGCACCTTAAGCTGGAATTGATGAGTTTCTGAAAAGTATATTAACAAGGGTTAGAAAAGTGAATTTAAAATTGGTTCTAAAAACATGTGCGTGGCAAAATTAAGGGAAAAACGGTGCAATTTCCTGACAGACTGAAACCAGAGCATTGAGGACAGAGTAATTTCAGAACTATGGACCAAATATTTCAGTTATGTCTTCACAGAAGAAATCAAATCAAAAAAGCAATCTTCCCAGCAATACTAGGAAACTTTTATCTGGTGAGAAAGAAAGGAAATAGAATGCAATTGGCAACTAAACAGTTTTAGAGGAAGTAATGGAAAAGAAAGTAATGGGCTGAGACAAAGTCAATAGAGATTTATGAAAAGGGAATCTTTTTGGAGAAACTGACTGAGCTAAATTATGGTGAAGCAATCAATACAATATGACTGGATTTTTAGGAAAATAGATGTTAAACCTCCAAGCCTACCATACAAATTCAAATCTTATGGGACTAGTTAATATGTGGACATAATTTAGAATGGGAGAGCTGACATAACACAGCGAATAGGAATACAACAATGTGTTTTCTAGTGGAAAGCTTGGGCTATAGCAGGAATCGGGGCTTGGGTCCCAGCTATTCCCAATAAACACCAAACATGTGAGAATCAAATGCATTATTCCCAATTCTGCTGATGGCACTAAATGTCGATGTCGGATTGTGAGTCGTTAAGCAGGATGTAAAAAAGCTCCATGATTGAGACAAGTGAAGTGAATAGACAAATACATGGCAAATGGAGAGCAATGGGGGTAGATGTGACGTCGTGCCCTTTTGTGGGAAACAGGACGGCTATCTACAATTTGAAAAGGGATTGGTTGTAAAAAAATATTGATCTATAAAGGAACTTATACTGCATTTTTCTTTCGTTTTGCGCAAACTTCCGAGGTCTATGCAAGGCAGTGCGTTCTGAAGCAAGCTGTCAATACTGGGAATAGCTTTGGCATGCTGACCAGTGTACATAGAGCCACCAAGTGGGGAGCTGTAACATTGAAAAGGGTTTGGATCTCCCTCCACACCATTCACTGAAAGCATGATTGCAGGAACAGAAAGTAGTTAGGAAGATAAATGATGTGTTGACCTTCGTTCCAGGGGGATTTGAGTCCAGGAGGAAGGGTGTCTTACTGCAGCTGTACAGGACATTGGTGAGTCCCCACCTTGAAGATTGTGCAGTATTGTGTACGGTTTCGGTCTCCTTAAGACAACCTGACATTGAGGGAGAGCAGCGAAGGATGACCTGACTGATCTCTGGAATGACAGGCTCGTTGTGGGAGCAGAGTTTGGGGCGACTGGGCCTGTATTCAGTGGGCTTTAGGTAAATGGGTGGAGATCTCAGAGAAGTATATAAAACTCTATCAGGGCGAGACATATTGGAAGCAGGGATAGTAATTCCCCTGACTGGGATGTCTAAAACAAGGGACCACAGTATTAGATACAGGCAGGTCAGTCTGCATTGAGATGCGAATAAATGTCTGTACTCAGAGACTGGCGAACCTGGGTAGCTCTCTCCCACATAAGGCTGTGGAAACCACGACATTAAATAAAAATAAGGATTTCTGGACGCTAAAAGGATCAGCAGTCAGCTGGAGTGCAGCTGTCACAGGCTCTCAGATGTTAAGAAGGAGATCTCTGCAGTGTCAACAGGACTGTGATTCACGTTCCCTTTTCCGACAACGAATCTTCTGTCGGTTTTATCGTTCCAAATCTTGGAGCAGTTTGATAATGGTACAATATAAATACCGGGGGCTATGTAAAAGAAGAGGTTAAGGGGCAATCCCTGAAATATCAGTAAAAACCAAAAATGAAAGGTGGTCTAACACACACACTAGCACAGTCTAAGTTAACCTTTAAAACATATATTGCAATGGAATTGTACTTCACATGTAAAACTTCAAAACTACAGCCACTGACTACAGCCCTGTACCTTTCACGATGCTCTTCACAGATGTTTTCGGGCCTGACTGACCACGTGATGTTGCCCTCGAATTCTCCCCAAAATTCTCCCCCAGTTTGAGATGATGCTTCTTCGAAACGTAGCCTACAATTCCCAGTGTGAATCTCAGTTTCGAGGCTTGCAGAGCGGATTGCAGCCCTGTTTTAACTGAACACACTGAGTGTGCATTTTACAGGTCGAGGATCACGAGCTTGGGTTTTGATGTTCAGCCAATATTGGGGATGGAATTGTGAACAGTGAACAGGAACTTGCTTTTTTTTAAGAAAAGCACACAATTCATGAACGACACGGCAGCCAAACCATGATTAATAGGCATGTGTCCTCACAGGACGGCCTGTATATTGATTGGACGAGCAAAATTGATGGACAACATGGACGACAGCAGTTCTTATTATATATTTCACGACGTTTAAGCATAATAAGGGATACGAACACTGTGTGAGGAAAACTGCACTGAGGAAATTTTCTACATTAGCTAGAATGGTGAAGTCTCACTGTGTTGAATGCCCTACCCCTTTCCTGATGTTTCTGTGCAGTCTGTGGGAAAGCTCTGCAAAAGTTGTCAATAGCTCTTTCATGTTCGGAAGGAAATCTCTTCAGGGTCGACAGGACTGCTCCCTTTTCCGATACCGAGTCTATTGCTGGGCATTGGTATGGTTTTACCCTTGAAGTACTCGAAGCAGTTTGATACAATTAAGAGAGTTGCTTGGCCGTTTCAGAGACCATTGAAGAGTTTGTCACATGTCTGTGTGGTTCTGGAATCACTTTTAGGCCAGATCAGAAAAACACGGGAGTTTCACTTCCTGAAAGTACATTGGGGAAAGAAATAGATGCTTACAATCGAGAATGGCTTTAGGGTCACCATTACTGACACCAGATTTTAGATATTTATATGTTATTAATTGTTTGTAACTTCCACCAGCTGCCAGAGCATTAGCCTGGTCTGGATTAGTAATCCAGTGACATTTCCACAACTGCACCATCTCCACATTGGGACCTATCAGAAACCACACTGAGCAGGTTATTTCTGTGCTGCATGACAACTCTCTCAGAAAGAACTCCCACCAATTTGAGTATCCAGATGGGACTGAGGGCATGGTAATTTGTCAGATTGTAATTATTCTCCTCTCAGCAGACTGGACATACTTGAGTAATTTTCCGTATTGCCAGGGAGATGTCAGAGTTGGAGCTGGAATGAAGCAGCTTCCCCAGGGACACGGCTTGTTGTGCAGCACAAGTCTTCAGTCCTATTGCAGGGATGGTGTCACGGCCCATTGCCTTTGTCGTATCGACTGTGTTCAGCTGTTTCTTCATCTCACGTGCAGCAAATCGAATTGATTGAAGACTGGCATCTGTTATTCTATAGGCATTATGGCGAGGGTGATATGCATCATCCAAGCAACACTTCTGGCTGAGGATGGTGCATACACTGTATTGTTGTCTTTTACACTGATGTACAGGGTTGTTCCCTTATTTAGGATGGTGATATATCTGGAGTCCTCTCCTCCAGTAAGTTTTTTTAATGGTCCGTTGACATTTATGACTAGATGTGGCAGGACTGCAAATCTTAGATCTGATATGTTAGTCTTGGGATAATATCTCCCTCTCTCCCAAATGTTCGCCCTGATGTTTGGAATCCAACCAGTCAAGTGTGGTAGCTTTAATGGATTATCATTACGTTTAGATACAAATGATTCTGACTCTGGCACGTTCACCCCTCATTCGTCACTGAAACCATAGATCAGCTTGATGCTCATGGTAGACTAGTGGATTATCCTGGGTAAACAGTTGCAGATTATGATTGTTTACATTGCTGCTTCTGGTGCTGCTGTTGTCCACAACATCACATGATAGGACCAGTCTGAACTGCAATATCTGCGATTCCCTTCTCCTGACCGTCCTGCAGTTCACATCGAGACCCATTCACCCATCAGCCCTGTACTCAGTGGCCTAACCTGGTTTCTGTTGTGGTAACACTACCATTTTCATATTCTCATTCTGCTGAGGGTTTCTGCCGGGTGTCACACCTCCAATTTGTAACATTACTCAAACACTTCAACGTATTCATCTGAATCTTTTCCTTTGCGCAATGCCATCTTCTGTATTTGAAGTGAATGTGTTTCCCTCTGCTTTTCTCCATGACCATGATGAAGAGCTCTGTCGTATCAGTGGTGCCAAACATATGGAACCAAGGAATTTGTGCACCTTGTGTTATCGTTCACTTGCTGGTGTGTGGAAGTCCCTGCTGAACAGGGCGTATGAGCAGCTTTGACACACAATTTTGGCACCTGTTCCAAAATAGAAATCGCTGAAAAACCTATGCAGATCTGGCAGCATATTCTGGAGTAAATGCAGAGTTAATCTTTCAGCTAAGTGTCACTTCCACAAAGCTCCCAGATCGTCCAGCAATTTTTGTATTTTTATTTCCATTATCCATCGCTGTTTGTTTAATTAAATATTTGTGCTTTGCCTATTCTGGAGAAACTCAGCAGGTCTGGCAGCATTTGAAAGATATAGACACGGAGTTATAGTTTCAAGTCCAGTGTGACGCTTGTTCAGAATAGCAAATCTTTGGGAAATGGGCTTTTTAATCCCTTATCAGAGGTGGCGGATGGATGACCGTGTAAAGATGGTGTGGCAAAAGATAAATCGGGCTTTTATCAGTAGTGAATGAGAAGCTGATGTAAAATGTGTATAAATTTAGACGTGAGTTGGGGAAAGGAGTTCTCTATATTGAGTGCAAGCTAAAGAAGGCACAACCACATAGGGAGACCAGAAGGAAGAATGTTGACTATGTGATATTACATAGATTTGGGCAGAGATGCGTTTTCACTGTAAAGATTTTCGCCCTCTTTAGACAAAGGGATTCAGGTGCTTGACGTCTTATTGGTACTAGTAAGAGTTTCATGCTGCCTTTTTAATGTAATATGGAGAAAAACAAATCACGGTATGAAGTTTTGGGCTGAGTGTTGTTTACCATTCGCTTTTAATATTGCTTCAATTTTGCAGTAATTATTTTTAAATGCTTGGTCTTGCAGTTAATATCAGATGGAGTGTAGGGGGTTGAAATTGAAATGAAAGAAGTGTATAAAATCATGAGAGACATGGATAGGTTGCATAGCCAACGTCTTTTCAACAGGATAGTGAATTCCATACACGGAGGACGTAGCTTTAAGGTGAAAGGGGAAGATTTAAAAGGGACGAAGAAGCAACTTTTTCACACAATCACCTGATGAAGTAGCGTCGCTCCGAAAGCTAGTGTGCTTCCTATTAAACCTGTTGGACTATAACCTGGTGTTGTGTGATTTTTAACTTTTTTCATGCAGAGGGTGATGTGTGCATGGAATGAGTGCGCCAGAGGAAAAGTGGTAGATACAGCTACAATATTGAAAAGACAGTTGGATAAACATATTAATGGGAAACATACAGAGGCATTTGGGCCAAGTGCAAGCAGGTGGAACTAGTTTAGTTTGGAAAACCTGGTCAGAATGCACAAGTTGGACCTAAGGATCTGTGTGTGGGTGATATGGGTGGATGAATCTAGAAAGTGAGGGAAAAGAAATAAAAGATATTTGGTAAGTAAATTGGCAAGAAATATAAAAACAATCAGTGTGAGCATTTCTGTGTTTATAACAAAAAAAAAATTCCGGATGAGTGCGTGACTTTTTGTGGAAATGAAGTCACGAAAGCATATTAAGGATATTTGGAGGGTGTGACGGGGGAATTTCGCAGAGGGAATTTGCATGTAATTTACACCAATATTTTACATTGGTCGTCACAAGGTGAAGCACTGTAAATATTTCAATGCTGTAAACAAAATGGTATTAGTAGGGAAGTTCTAACAAAAGGAACAAGGTTTTATTTTAAACAAGTAGAGAAATGTATGGCGGCACAGGTCAGCAGAAGTTCATAGCTGGTTTTAAAGGAAAAGGTTACAGAGTGACTGGTGGCACTGTGTAATATATTCCATAACTCTCTGGATTACAAGAGTGTTCCAGCGAAACTGGAGTACCTCCAATGTGGTACCTGTCTTCAAGAAAGGAGCGAGACTGAAAGCAGGAACCACTTAGCTTCACCATTATTGCTGGGAATCTGCAAGAGTTTGTTACTAAGGAGGGAGTTGCAGGGTATTTAGAAATGCTTCAGGCAGAGTCAGTATGGTTTCATGAAAGAGGATCTATTAAAAAAAACATGCAAAGTTTATCTGGATACCCCTGAGAATGTAACAAGTGGACTTGATGAAAGGGAACTGGCAGACTTAAGGCTTTCCAGAGATTTTCCATAAGGTATCATAAAATAAAGTTTCTTACATGATACAGGAGCTCATAATATGACCGATAATATATTTGCATAGAGTGACGATTGGTTAACAGATAGAAATTGGAGAGTAAAGATTAATAGATCTTTATGATAAAATGTATCCAGTGGAGTACCACAAATGGCATGAGGTATTGACCATCTATACTGATAGCCTGACGGTGGAAGCTGACTGCAATATACATCTGCGTTTGTGGATGACACTAAGAATCAAAAGACAGGCTGTTAATTAATGAAAATGACTCCCAAAAAAACAGCAGTTCAAAGGGATTGGAGTGTTTCTGTGTATGAAACATAAAGTCAGCATGCTGATGAAGCAAGTAACTAGGTTGGTTCATTAGATAGATTCCTCGGATGAAAAGGTTGAATTACTGAGTACATCTAAATTGGTGAGGCGATTGTTTATTGTGCCGGAAATGAATGAGGGAAATATTAATGAAACTTACAAAATTCAGAGAGGGCTGAAAGTTAAATGTAGAGAATATGGGTCCACTCTTGGCCAGAGTCTTAAATTCGGGGATTATAGGTACAGAATAAGGGATACCGAATTCAAACTGAGATGCAAAAAATGTCTTCTTTCTGAAGGAGGTGAATATCTGTAATACAGTAACGCAGAGAGTTGTGGGGGCTGGGACACTGAATGTATTTACAGACGGAGTGGAATGGTTTTTGACATATCAGCGAGTTGAAGGATGCAACGGGTTAGCAGGAAAGTGGAGTTGAGCCCAGGAGTAGATCAGCCATGTACTTATTGAATGACAGTGTAGGCTTGAGGGGCCAAATAGACCCCTACTGTTCCTAGTTCTTTCGTTCTTATGTTATGCTTTTGGAAAGTAACTGGTTGTTTTCCTGGAAGTCATATTGCACAATGTTGCATTCAGGGAGAGTAGAGGATTTCTTTGAGTAAACTCTGGATGGGGTATGGGGGCTGTATCTACAACGAATCTGGGTCTGTAACATAACCCAAGTGGGGAGCAGAAGATACAGAGAGGGGAGGCCTGGAAAGTGGGATTCGGGGGTTGGGGTCACTTGCTGACTCAGCCTGGATTTTCCAAGTACATTTTTGAAATTACACCTAACTATCGGAATGACCTCGATCTGCCTCTCTATAGCAGGTTCGAAGGGCTGAATGGAACATCCGAACATAGGGCTGAGAGACACGATTGGGCCTTTCGGCCCTTTGACACTACTCCATCATTAAATAAGGACATGGCTCATCTCATTGTGTTCCCAGCTGCTCTTTCCTCTCCATGCACAATTATCCCTGATTCACTTGTCTATGGAAAAACAGACGAATCCTGCATCGATATAATATAAACAAGATTCAGCCACTCCAAAGAGAACTCCCACTTGAATAAATTCGCACTTTGTGAATTTCTCCTCACTCTGGTTCTGACTGAGGTTGGAGGGTGTCAACAGTTTCCCTTTCTAGTCCCACTCCTCCATTACTCACAACAAACTTTAAATGTAACCAGGTTGGTGATATGGCTGATGATAAAGGTCTCAGACTGCGTCAGGTTCAGTGACAGGAACAGTCAGACAGTTTGTTTTTCTTAACCAACAAGGAGCATGGTGGATCTGTGTTCAGCACTGATGCCTCACATCACCAAGCAGCTGACGTTAATTCCAACATTAGACAACCCTCTATGTGCAGTTTTAATAATCATCCCGTGTCTGTGTGGGTTTCCTCCCAGTGCTCCAGTTTCCCCCCACAATCTAAAGATTTGCAACTTAGAGTGGATCAGACATGCCTGATTGCCCATAGTGCACAGGGACGTGTAGGTTAGGTGGGTTAGTCATGGGTAAAGCTGGGTTACGAAGTGGGAGAAGGGCTGTCTGGGATGCTTTTCAGTGGGTCAGTGTGGACTAGATGGGCAGAAGGTCATGCTTCAACATTGTCGAAGTTCTCTGAAAATGACACAAGTTTGGGCTATAAAAACTCCCAGTGTGTATTTACCTGATCCACTGTCCTCAAGGTTTTTTGTGTTTAAATCAAATCATGTCTCATTCCAAGAGTAACCTGTTAAAGCCTCCGTAATATAAGCTCTTCATCGCAGTGAAGTGAAACATCTCTGAACTGCTTCCAATGTAATTATATCCTTTCTAAGGTAAGGACACAAAAGAAATTCTGACACACAGATATGACGTTAATTTTGTTTTTGATAATTTGTTATTTTTTGCAGATAATTGGAGGCAGAGATATTGAATTGTTTTGAACCACAGACCGCAAGGTTCATAAATAACGACGGAGTCATGGATTTTGGGGAAATGGGCAGGAATGTACAATGTAGGGGTAATGCTGGCAGTGGTACAAAATAACACTGCTCCATTACATCCAGGAATATAAGGCAAAACGAAATGATGACATGGATAACATTTTAAAATGTTAACAGTGATAGAATACAGTTTCAAAGGACCATGGGGCTGCTCTTTGAATAGAGAGGGAGACCACTCGTGTTGGTTTACGCTAAGGGTTACCACACCTCGGGTGACGGGGTAAGTTTGAGAGAGCGTCCCCTTCATGGTAACCTCTGTCAGTGTGGGGAATTGAACCTGGGTTGTTGGTTTTCCTGTGCATCGCAAACCAGCCTTCCAGCCAACTGCGTGGGAGACTGTAACTGCTACATACCGAAAAAGTCACAGACAAAGGGCAATAGAAGTTTTCATAACAAGGAAAATGGTACAATTCAGAGAACGGTCAAGATAATGGCTGAGAATAAAAATGTCCTTTGCTATGATTTGTATGTTGTAATGAGAAAAGTGTTTAGAAGCTATCTTTAGCTGAATACGATAAGGTGATACAAGCGAAATAACCAGTATTATCAATTGTAATTTGATATTGATAACCATAAAATAAGAGTATATATTTGATTGGTCTGTTAAAATGTACTTACCATTACATAGACATATAACGCTGGTGGAATATATTGTTAGGAGTGTCCGTCCCCGTTGGGAAATGGCTTCGAACTGGTGCTTGAAGAAAACCGGGGTAAAAGTTCTTGAGTGTCGTCTGGTCAGTAACATAAACCCAAGGAGTTGAATGCTTGAAGCTCGTCTAAGATGGAGCTCAGGGCACAATCAGATCACCCCCGATGTTATTAATACTAGAGCACGTTGAAATGGTTGAATGGTCTCATGATGGATTTGAATAGTATGCGATTTTAACAACATACATCTCTGCTCCTTCCCCTTACGTATTACATACTGAGGCACTGTCATTTTTCTGAAAATTGGAATTACTTAGAACGTTATCTGGAACATTCCATAATTGGCATTCTTCAGAACATTCTATCGCCATGTGGGGTATTACAAAGGTGAGGGGAGAGAGAGAGAGAGCGCGACAGAGGGGGAGAGAGAGTGCGCAAGAGAGAGAGAGAGAGAGAGAGAGAGAGTGCTGCATGCAGTAGAAGGAGCACCATTGAATGAGTGGGACACCATGGGGTGGGGCGGGTAGTTAATGAGGTGAGTTCCATAAGATAGCACCAGGAAAGTAGCTCAACCTCGTACAGACAATCCCTCTGTCACACTCAATGAAAATGGCACTGAGACAAACTATTGTTCAATTCAGCCCAATGAGTCATACACTCTGCTGTCCTCACTCCCAGTTACAAAGCTGCAGAACAAATGCTTATCCAAAATACTCCATCATCTGAACTGACACCAATCTCCCATTCACCCATCATTCCTGAGAATACTGGCTCTGGTTGTAGGATGGTCTCGAAATATCTTCATTTCAGCATTCTGAAAACTGTCATCTTCCATGAAGTTGTCTCTCAATCTCTCTTTCTCTTTTTCACAAAATGCTTTTGTTTGTTGGCATTTTAACTGATTCCTCTGTCATCATTCTCTGTCATCACACCCAAAACACCCCTTGCCATCGTACAACGGAGGTATGGAGCTGTAAATGGACGGGAGCTGCATATCCTGTCACTTCCAGCATGGGCTGCTAGTTTCTCCACACTGGGCAGGGATCTAGCACAGTGTTACTGAAAAATGCACAAGGGTGGTGCACACAGCTCTGCATGGTGGGAGGGTAATAGATGAATTCACTGCTATTCACAGTACAGCTCCTCAAATTGAACATGTCCGTGTTTACAAAGGAAGACCCTGGTGTGGGCTACATAACGCCCATGTTGGACAAACCGTTTTGTCCAGGCTTCACAATCAATGCACCAGTGTGGTCTGTACTCCTCTCTATGTTGGACAGACAGCTAGTGGATTACTGAGAGCTGCATAGTATTCCATTCTGGACAGATTGCTGAGTTGTACTGAACATGGTCTGCACAGTACTCCGTGCTGAGCAGATATCTCATCTGGTCTTATATACATATCTGGGCTGGAACTGTAGTGTGGATTGTGTATATGATATAATTCCTGATAGAGTTATCACTCATCCAGCTCGGTGCATTCCACTGTCAAACGCCGTGTTCCTGAAACTTATTGTCCATTAAATAAGTATCCAATTAAAACATGAGTATCTGTCCTTCTTGTTATGGACCTGAACAGACCCCTCTCATAATATATGACGTAGGTCGTCTCGACCCCAACGTTTTCTTATTTTAAAAGTAATTGTGAGGCGCTGTGTTTCAGATGCAATACGTTTGATCAAAATACTAGACATTAAGCAAAACGCAATTTATTCAAACGCTGTAGACAAAAAAAGAGGAACTTGTAATAACTTTATTTATTGGAAAACGTAACAGATTAATAGGTTATTTAATTATTAAACAGTAATGGCTCCAATATGGTAACATCCTAGAAACTCACACTTGTCCAAAAACCAATCGAGGAAACATATTGTCTGACCTGCAGTTCTCCAATCCAGGAGGAATGAACATCAAAAGCCAATTCTGAGAGAAATCTCAGAGTGTGCAGCAGTTGGGAGAGGTTTTCTGCCTTCCACCCCTGCTGAGACCGCAGCAATAACTGGTGAAATGTAAAACTAAGAATCCTGGTTCAGTGAGAGTTTGACCATCACTCTACAGGACCAGGCCGCGGCTGCAAGGACAACAAGGAATGGACTGTATCTACACCGTCTATACAGCTGTAGTAGGTCTGTCAAAAATGCCTAACCCCACCTAAGCCATGCAATGTCGGTAAGATAAATGTCAAAATTAATAGAAATACATAACGCCAAAGGACGCAGCAGGCCTGGTAATCAGACACAGCCTCAGGAGCCGAGCAATTCCTACATTGCCAAAACAGAGGAGAATCACTGCGCTAGTGAAGAGAAAGCATCATCTCTCTGCCTCACTTCTAACTTTATCATTCGTGACGTGCCATTAGCCCGACAGTCAGCAATGTCAACATCTCAGGAAGACCAAGTATTATGGCCATTTGTCATGATTGTCATGAAAGGGGTTAAATTGAGCTGTTTGTTCGGTGACTGTGATTGATGTCAGTCTTCATGGTCCTAACTGTGTCCCTGGAGGCTTTCCTCTTCTATTAATAAGAGCCTTTCTTCAACCTGTTTTCACATAGTATCAGCGGCAGCATCATCCTCAAGGTGATTGGGATCAGCAGCTACAGAGTTATGGAGAGGAAGACAATCTTAGAACAATAGACTGGAATGTTCCAACAATGGATCAGAATCTGAGAGTATTCAACTGGAATGTTCTAACAATGGACAGGAGGTTATCTGCGGGTCTTTAGAAACTTTCTCAGGATTGGGCATGGATAGAGTTGTGGATTATTCAAGCTGGGTATTATCCCATCCTCGCTATTAGCAGTGTTCCTGGTAAGCCAATTTATGGCCATTTTATAAACGATGGTTTTGGTTACTGCTATTTCGATTATTTATATATTAAAAACGCATTAACTATTATCTTCTGTTTCAGTCACAAACTCCACTTCATGTACATCAATATCAGACTCCTCACTCATAAACATCAAAGAAGGAACAATACAGTTCAGACCGTTGAGTCTCCCTTTTTCCCTGAACTGTTTTATGACTCTGTATTCTCTTTGTCATCAAACCTGCCTACACCTAACTTTATAATATCCCCAGTCTCCAACTCTACCTCAGTGCTGTTGCTGAATTAGCCATCATCTGCCTCCTTCATAACTTCATATTTTACGGCTCCAGTTCTTTTCTGACAACTCTTCCAGTTACAAATATTTTGACCACAAACTTTTTCTTGTCTCTCCAATTATTTCAAAATAGTGATCTCATATCAGAGTAATAATGTCACTGGCCGTGTAATTTAGATGCAATTCACAGGCACCAGTTATGACTTTAAAAGCATTCTTTAAAATCCTCCCACAGCTGATGTTAGAACTTAAATTTGAATGGAAACAATTGGGATGAAACCTCAATTCACAAACGGCAATCATAAACAATCAGGATTTCTTTTATTATTTCACTGATAGCCTTTGGTAAAGAAACTACATGTGACAAAAAAAGATTAGCTCCATACTGTCTTAACAAATGGTCTCGCAGTCAACGACAATTAGTGATGGATGACAAACGCTGCCCTTGCCAGTGATGCTAGCAATCTGTGAAACAACAGCATTAAAGGTGAAATAAACCAAGGAACTGTAAATGATGGAGATCTGAAATAAAATTCTCCAGTGTCTGAAAATGTTGGAGAATCTCAGCAAGTATGGCAGCGTCTCTCAGGAAAAAAAAAACAGATAAAGTGTCGAATCTAGTGACCCAACATCACAACTGAAAGCAACTGGGAAATAACATTATTTCTCTCTGGGATGGACGGGTGAGAGAGAGAGAGAGTTAGAGAGAGAGAGAGAGAGAGAGAGAGAGAGAAATGAAAAGCGAACAAAGGGACAGCTGATGATGAACCAGAAGGACAATAAAATGAGAGCTTATTCTCAGATTTCCCCTTTTCACATATTCCTGAATATCATATTAATTTTGATGTGTCCCTGTTTAAACTGAGTAATATTCCCTCTGCCCTTCTTCTCTAAGTGTGGTGATCTACTACATCTGCAATACAAGTACTGCCATTATAGTTGCTGAGATACAGTGAAATGTAATGTTACATTGTCGCCTGCTTCTCTGGAGAGAGGGACTTTGAGTGTGGACGGTGGAGAGATGTAACGGCTTTTTCCGCTAAGAAGAGAATCATTTTCAACACTAAATGGGTGCACCGTGTGTGTGAGGATTTGATTGCTTCTGTCATTACAGCGGAAAGAGAGGTTCTATGAACGCTTTTTTTGAGTTTGTGTTATCAGCTGCTGCGTCCATTCAGGGAGACCCAAACATATGGTGACCCCGAAACATCGCGGCATTGAGAGAGAACACAGGGGGCCAACACCTTCAACATACTGTCTAGCTATCACCATAGTTAACAGCTAACCAGACAATGCAACTTTTAAAAAATGTTTTGTGAATTACACATGAAAGAAGTGAAACTATCACGGTATTCTAACAGAGGAAAGGCTTAACAGACAGTCAATTTTTCAATGTATAATTTCAGTTACATCACGCTGTACATTTTTGCTAAAAATTCTGTATGTTAGGATTGAGCCCTCCGTTACCACTTGATGAAGGAGCGACGCTCCGAAAGCTAGTGTGCTTCCAATTAAACCTGCTGGACTATAACCTGGTGTTGCGTGATTTTTAACTAAATATTTAAAATAGGATGTAGAGGGAAAACAGGAAAATAAACAGCTTTACATCAGCTGTGAGAAACACATTGTAACATTTTATAAGGAACGTAACAACTAGAGGCTTCGAGAATAATGATGTGACATGGTAGAGTCAGCCTTAATTCAGGGAAGGGAAATTATCTTTGATAAACCTGCTGGAGTTGGTAGAGATTTTCCGTTGTGATATCGACAACTGAGAATCAATGGGAGCAGAGTATTTGACTTTTCACAAAAAAGTTTGACACGGTTGAATACTGGAGAGTGGGGAATGTTAGAGTCCATTGGTAGGTCGGGGTGGAATACACCAAATGGATCAAAAATTGGATAATGGGCAAAATGAAGGGAGTAGTGTTTTTCTCTGGGTGGAAGTCTTCTGGGTTATCAGAAGGATCAGTGCTTGGGAAATAGCGATTCGCTTCGTATAAAATGATTCAGCTGGGTACAGTAAATATTATGATTCTCATTTATATTTATTAAATGGCGATAGGTTGGGAAGTTCTGTTATTGAAAAGGACCTGAATGTCCTTGGTTATAAATCACTAACAGAATTCATACGGGACAGGAAGTAAATGATATGTGGCTCTTCGTACAAAGAGCCAGAGTTAGTCCATCTTTCCTAATGGTGTGTTTTGTTGAGAGAGTATTTTATAGCACTGTGTACATATTTGGTCAGTGTTATCAATAATGATCTATTTGTCACCAAGAAAATGCAAAGGAGTTTCAACGGACTAAACCCTGATATGATGGCACCATGCGGAGAGAGGACATAACTCTGTGTTTAATGGGTAGCACTGTGAGAGAATAAGAAGTTGAAACTTGATGGCTATAGACGAATACTCATTACATCCCAAAAAGCTGAACAGGGTGAAATTCCGTATTTTTAACTGGATAATTGACTCCCGATAGTTTGCATGCCTGTGCAGAACCCTCCCGTCCATTGACAGAGAGGTCCAGGCTCTGAATGAACCCTGACATTTTAATGAACGAGTACTGTGTGACACTGAATTGAATGTCACTTTGGACACAATCCTGTGAGCAGTCACAATACCATCAATCTGAAAGAGTTAACAATTCTGCACCACATTCTGACGTCCATGGAGACCATGGGTCTACTATCTTGGAGATTCAAGACCCCTTGGTGAATGGGGAAAAAAGTTGGCTTCATTCCTACTGTCAGAAAACCATGTTAAAGTTACACATATGTACGATGAGTAATTAAGCCACGAGGAACAAGTTGGTGCAGTCTATCTGTTTAGTCCATGTTCCATTTGTTTGTGAAGCTGGAGCATCTCTGACACCTTCCTGTTCCTGGGTTATTGAATTGAGAAGCTGAATAATCGCTTTCTGTCCCTCAGTAAGTAACTCCAGGTGCAAAACACTCTCTTTCTGATCTCGTGTAAGTGAGGGAGTGAGCAGATTCCTTCTCTTACTGTGTATTTGGCAGGAGGGACTGATTGAGCTATCACACATCTTGTCCAATAGTTTGATGGGTTGAATGACATCCACATATTCTTGTGAACAAAGTTTGAGGTGCCGAATGAGCTTCACCTTTTACTGTGGAAATGTACAGTGTCTAGCAGTGCTGTTACATGAATGTTACCCAGACTTTAACAGCACGATCTTGAATGGTGTCCAATTTTTTTTTTTTGCACATGGACACAGACTGCTTCAATATCTGAGGAGGGTCACCTTGTTCTGAAAACTATGTAAACTTCAGTGAATATCCCCAATTCTGCTCAGTTTGGACTCAATGGACTTAATGGCCTCCTTCCACACTGTAAGGATTCTATGTTGAGAAATTGTTGATGCCTGGCCTGAAGGAGCTACTCTGGGAATCTCTTGCAGTGATGGCCCACGGCTGAGACGATTGATGTCCACTGATGATAAACAGCTTCCCTTGTGATGTGAATGATTTCAAACAGTATAGAGACTGTAATCAATTCTCATTAAGTTCGATTTTCCTCAGACTCCTTGATGTCAACTTCAGTCTAAGACTGCCTTGAGTTCAGGTCCAGTCTATCTGTCTAATCCCTCGTGTTTCCTCTTTTGTTCATATGAGTAGGTCATGGTGCAGAAGCAGAGAATGTTTTCTTCATACAGAGGATAGCGAATGTCAGGAATTCTCTTGCACAGAGAGTTATGGGAGCTAGATCACTGAAAGCGACCAGTGGTGTCCCGCAGGGATCAGTTCTAGGACCTCTTCTCTTTGTGATTTTTATAACTGACTTGAATGAGGAAGTGGAAGGGTGGGTTAGTAAGTTTGCCGATGACACGAAGGTTTGTAAAGTGGTACATTGGTGTTTGCAGTGCATTTGTAGGTTGCAACAGGACACTGAGATAATGCTGAGCTGGGCTAAGAAGTGGCCGATGGAATTCAAGCTGGAAGAGCGTGAAGTAATTCCCATTGAAAGCTCAGCTTGGCAGAATATAGTGTGAGAGGCAGGGTTCCTGGCAGTGTGGAAGAACAGAGGGATTTTGGCGTCCATCTCCATAGATAGCTCAAAGTTGCTACCTAAATTGATAGGGTTGCTTAGGAAGCGAATGGCGTGTTAGCTTTCATTAGAAGGGAGATTGACTTTAAGAGCCGTGTGGTTATGCTGCAGCTCTGTAGAGCCCTGGTTAGACCGCACCTGATGTATTTTGTTCACTTCTGGTCACCCCATTATTGGAAGGATGAGGAAGCTTTAGAAAGGGTGTAGAGTAAATTTATCAGAATGCTGCCTGTACTGGAGAGCAGGTCTTATGAAAAAAGGTTGAGGGAGCTAGGGCTTTTCTCATTTGCATGAAGAAGAATGAGAGGTGACTTGACAGAGGTGTAAAAGGCAATGAGAGGCAAAGAGAGAGTGAATAGCCAGAGACTTTTCACCATGCAGAAATGTCTATCACCAGGGGTCATAATTTTAAGGCAATTAAAGGAAGATTTAGGGGAGATGTCAGCGGTAGGTTGTTTCACACAGAGAGTGGTGGGTGTAGAGTCAAATATGTGAGGGAAACTTGGGAGAATCTTTGATAAGCACATGGAAGAAAGTGCACGGAAGAATGTCGGTGAGTCTGATCTTAGAGTAGGATAAACGGATGGTACAACATCGAAGGTCGAGGGCCTCTACTGTTCAATGTTCTGTGTTCTATGGATGTGTTTGGAGAGGTTGGAGATGGATTTTGACCCGTCAGAGAGTTGAGAGTTATGAAGATTTGGACTTTAAAGAGGATTTGAGACTAAGAGCAGATCAGCCACGATCTTAGAGAAGGGCAAGGCAGGCGTGGGGGGGGGGGCGGTGGGGGGAGGTGAACAACATGCTCTTGTTTCTGATGTTCTCACATTTTGTTATTAGAAAGTTAGTGGGTGTTATTTTCCTGGAAGGTCCATTTGAATGTTGTGGCCTGGGAGACCAGAGAATTTTGTGAGCCATCTCTGGGTGAGGTACGGGGACTGTATTCACAATGAATCTGGGTCTGCAACATGACCAATAAATGACACACAAGTTGCAGAGAGGGGCAGCTCTGTAAGAAGAGATGAGGGTTCACTTACATAATCATTCTGGGATTTCCAATTACATTTTCCAAATCACCCCAAACCGTATGTGACAGTATTAAGGGACTGAATGGTAGCCTCTGTTTCTTGCACAAGTTTATAGCAACAAGTGATCTCCAACTGATCCTGTCTAGCAGGTTTTAGGGGCTGAATGGAACACAGAAACATGGGACTGAGGAGCAGGATTGGGTCATGAGATACTACGAGCTTTTTCCACTAGGCGCGAAGATTGTGGCTGATCAGGTTGTGTTGTCAGCCTCACTTTAATGTCTGTATTCCATTATCCGTGACTCACTTCTCTGTCAAATATTTAACTAACTCAGCTTTGAATTCTTGTAATCAGAGAGGCATCTCAAACTTCTGGGGAAGAGAATTTTCACTTGAAAGGCCCTTTTTAGAATTTTTACTCATCCCTCTTATTCAATTAGAGAGTCATACAGCGTTGAAACAGATCCTTAATTCTAGCTAGTCCGTGCTGACCAGATATCACAATCTGATCTAGTCCCACGTGCCAGCATTTAGCTCACATTGCTCTGAAGCATTCCTATTGACGCACCTGTCCAGATGCATTTAAACATGTAATTGCATCCGCTTCCATCACTTTCTCTGACAGCACTTTCTGTCCATGCACCACCCTCAGGATGAAAAAAGTTACCCCTAAGGTTCCTTCTAAATCTTTCCCACGTCACCTTCAACGTATGACTCTACTTGTGGACTCACCGGCCCTGGGGAAAATACCTTGGCCATTTAGACTATCCATATCCCTTATGATTTTATAAACCACATTCATGTCACCCCTCAGCATCCGACAGTCCAGGGGGGAAAGCCTCAACCTGTTCATCCTCTCCCTGTCGATGAAACCTTCAGGTTGCAGAAAACCATTATAATTCTTTTCTGCACGCTTTCAAGTTTAACAACATCAATTCTTTAGCAGAGCCAACCAAATTGTACGCAGTATTCTTAATGTGGCCTCCCAAACGTCCCTGAGCAAGCGCAACATGCCAGCCCAACTTCTATACACAATATTCTGACCGATTCAGGCAAGCATGCCAACTGTATTGTCCACCACCCTGTCTACCTGCGACTAAACTTTTAAGGAACTATGAATCTGCACCCGTAGGTCACTTTGTTCATCAACATTCACCAGGGCACGACCCTGCTTTAACTTACCAAAATGCAAAACCTCACAAATATCTAAATTAAACTTTATCTGCCAGTCCTTGGCCCTTTGATGGTCAACGGTGCCGTTGTACTCTGAGATAATCTTCTTCGCTGTCTACTGCACCATGATTTTGATGTTATCTGTAAACTGACCATGCCTCCGATATTCCCATCCAAGTCGATTATATCCATGATGAAAAGCAGTGAGCTCAGCACTGGTTCTTTCAGCATACCGCTGGCGACAGGCCTCCAGTCTGGAAAACAATCTGTTACATTCAGGACAATTTTGCATCCAACTGGTGATCTATCCCTGGATTCTTTGTTACCTAACCTTACTAACCTGTCTACCATGGGGAACCTTATTAAACACCTTGCTGAAGTCTATGTAAACAATATATACAACGGTGCCTTCTTCAGTCTTCGTTGTCACCTCTTCAAAATACTCAAACACATCAATGAGATATGATTTTCATCACACAAATCCATGTTGACTATCCCTAATCCGTCCTTGTCTTTCTAAATGGATGGAAGTCCTACTCCTCAGAATCCTCTCCTACAAACTCCTCTACACTGACATTAGGCTCACTGAGTCTATAATTTCATGTGCTTTTGGATCGCAGTTCCCTTTTCTCGTCCCACTCCTCCATAAAATAAATATAACTAGTATGGTGATGTGGCCAAGGATATAGTTCTCAGAGTGTGTCAGGGTCAGTGCTAGGAACAAGTCAGATCGATTTCTTTAATCTGCTAAAGCAACACGTTTATGACAAAAGCAAAATTCCTGCAACTATGATGGAAACAAGAATGACGAATGGATTTGCAAATATGTACATTGATACTTCCATTTGAAAAATACAGTGGAACACACACACACACACACACACACACACACACACACACACACACACACACACACACACACATATACACACGCATGTACACACACACATACACACACATGTACACACACAGAGACATGCACACACACACATACATACAAACACACATACAAACACACACACACACACACACACACACGATTGATAACAAACTGGAGAGCAAAATATTGGCAAAGTTAACTTTAAAGAACTTTGTCCAAATATTATTCGAACTTATGACCAAAGGAAAAACGGGAGTTTGACCCAAATGCTGTTCCTTTAATAGAGTAATCAAGTGCTACAGCATGGAGAGAGGCCCTTTGGCCCAAACGGGCCCATGCTGACCCAAATGTCCATCCACACTAACCCTATTTCCCAGCACTTGGCCCATAGACTTTTCTTCCTTTCCTGCCCATGTACTTGCCCAAATGACGTTTAAATATTGTTAATATAAATGCTTCAACCACTTCCGCTGGCATTTCATTCCCGTTGTGTACCACTCACTGTGTAAGACAGTTTCCATCAGTTTCCTTTTATTCTTTCCCCTCTCACCTTTAACTGATGGCCTCTCGTCCTCAATTCCACAACTCTGGGAAAATAGGTTGAGTCCATTCACCCTATCCATGCCTGTCATAATCTTGTGCACTTCTATTGGATCCCGCTGAATCTACTACACTCTAAAGAAAAAAGCTCTCGCTTGTCCTAAATCTCCCTATAAGTCACACTGCTGAGTTCTGGCAAACATCTTTGTAAATTCCATCTGCACATATTCCAATTGTAAAATATCCTTCTGATCGCAATGTGACCAAAACTGAACACAACACTACAACTGCAGCCTCACCAATCTCCTGTATAACTGCAACATTTAATCCCAATTTTCTCCTCCATGTGCTGACTGATAAATGCCAGTGTTCCAAAAGCCTTCTTCATTGTCATGTCCACCTGTGACTCCACTTTCAGAGAACGGTGTACCTGAACTTCATGGACCCTCTGCTCAGTTGCACTCCTTAAGGCCTTACCATTCACCGTGAAACTCCTACCTTGATCTAACTTTGCAAAAATATTCCTCGACACACTTCGCTAGTTGATCAAGGTCGTGCTGCAATTTCTGATATACTTCCTCACCGTCCATGATACCACCTATTTTAGTGTCATCTTCAAATTTACTGATCATGCCTTTTACATTCTCAATAATATCATTGGCATAGATAATAAACAGCAATGGGCCCAGCACTGACCCCAGAGGAACGTCATGTGTCTCAGGCCTCTAGTCCAAGAGCATCCTTCCACTATTACGCTCTGCTTACTACCGTCAAGCCAATTGTGTGTCCAATTTGCCAGCTCCCTCTGGATTCCATGCGATTCTATCTTTCCAGAACAACCTATCAATGGTAACCTTGCCAAAGGCCTTACTGAAAAACATACAGACGACATTTCCCGCCCTGCCTGTATCAACATTACTGTTCACTTCATCAATGAACTCAAACAAATAAGTGAGGCGTGATCTCCCATTCACAAAGCCATGCAATCTGCTCAGTCTGAACAACAATTAATAATAATTATGAAAATTAATAATAACAAGCAATAATAAATAAAAATAATATGATATTTTCAGTGGAGATTATATTGTCGATGGTATGTTGTATTGGAACGTGCATCATGGCTGAAGGGCTGATTAGATTTTTTTCCTGTGTTTGAACTGTGTTGAAAACAAGCAAGTGTGGCATGGTGGCTCACTGCTGCGTCGTAGTGCCATGGATCTGGGCTTGATTCCGACTTCGGGAGACTCTCCGTGTGGAGTTTGCACATTCTCCCTGTGTTCGTGTGGGTTTCCTCCGGGTGCTCCATTTTCCTCCCACAATCCAAAGATGTACAGTTTAAGTGAATTGGCCATGCTAAGTTGCCCATAGTGTTATGTGCATTCATCAGGGGTAAATGTAGGGGAGGGGAATGGGACTGGGTGGGTTACTGTTTGGAGGGTCTGTGTGGCCTTGTTGGGCCAAATGGCCTGTTTCCATACAGTAGAGAATCTGAAAAAATGCAATTTCTAATCAAACGCTGTCTTTCCAAATGCATGTATATCTTAGCCCTCCGAGTCTTCTCAAGTAACCTACGTACCACAGATGTTCGACTTCCTGGCCTATAGTTCCCAGATTTTTCTTTGCTTCCCTTCCTGAATAATGGCACAACATTTGCTACCCACCAATCTTCTGCACTTAACCTGTGGCTAACGATGATGCAAAAATATCAACCAGGTCCCCGCAATATCTTCTGTAGCCTCTTGCAGTGTTCTTGGATCAATCTGCTTAGGATCAGGAGATTTATCCACCTTCATGCATTCTAATGCATCCAACACGTCCTCTCCTGTGATATTGACTAACCCCAAGATATCACCACGACCTTTGTTAAACTCCCAGGTCTTCATGTATTTCTCCACGGTAAGGACAGAGAAGAAATATTCATTGAGACTCTCGCAAATCCTCTACGGTTCCAGACATGCATGTCCACTTTGGACCTTGAGGGGTCATATTCTCATTTAGTTATTCCTTTTATTTTAATATACTTAAATAACGTCTTTGGATTCACCCTAATCTTCTCAGGCAAGGCTATCTTTTCGGCCTTCGGATTTCCATCTCCAGTAAACTCCTCTATCCCCTGCACATGGTCACAGATTCCCTTGATCCCAGCTGCATGGATCTGAGACACGCCTCCTTTTTGCTGGTCAAAGCCTCAATATCTCCTGACATCCAGGGTTCCCTATTCCTCCCAACTTGCCTTTTACCCTCACAGGAACATATAGATCTTGAACTGTAGATATTTCACTTTTAAAGTCCTCCCACTTGCCAGACGTCCTTTCGTCTGCAAACAACCTCCTCTAACCAACCCCTACAAGCTCCTGTCTAATTCCATCAATGGTCGCCTTTCCCCAATTTAGAACTTGAACATGTGGACCAGTTTTGTCCTTCTCCATAACTGTTTTAAAATTAATGCATCTACGGTCACTGGACCCAGAGTGCTCCCCCACTGACACCTCAGTCACCTGTCCTGCCCTAGTTCTTAGAGCAGGTCAAGTTTCGTCCCTTCCCGAGTTTCACCCTCTACTTACTGCTGGAGGAAACTATTCTGAACACACTTAATAGATACAGCCCATCTAGTCCTTAATTCTATGTCATCCCCAGTCTATGTTAGGAAGATTAAAATCTCCTCCTATGGCAATCCTATTGACCCTGCAAGTCTCCCCAATCTCTTTACATATTTTTATTCCTCTAATTACCCATTTACTATATGGGGGCCTCGAGAACAACCCAAATACTATCACCATTCCCTTCTTACTTCTGAGTTCCACCCACAAATCCTCACTGGACGATCCATCATTTATTTTATCTCTGATTACTGCTGTGCTACTCGCTTGAATCAAAACATATAACTCCTCGTCCCCTCCTTCCACTATCTCTGTCCCGCATAAAGTACCTGTACCCTGGTACATTAAGTTGCCATTCCTGTCCCTCCCTTAGCCATGTTTCAGTAATAGCTATAAAACCCAGTCCCACAGAACTATTCACATCCTGAGTTTATTGGCCTTACCTGTCAGCCATCTTGCATTGAAACAGTTGCAATTTAATCCAACAGGCGTTCCTTGCGGCCTGTCGTGTTCCAGTCTAACCTGTCTCTTCACTTTACTGTTTCTGATTCCTGTATCTCTTTCCGGCCTTATACTTGCCTTCCTGCTATTGAGGATCCCACCTCTCCCCAACCCCAGCCAAATTCGTTGAAACCCTCCCTTGTAGTACTAGCAAACCTGCCTGACAGGATATTGGTCCTCTTCCAGATCAGGTACAACCTGTCCTTCCCGAACAGATCACCTCTGCCCCACAAAAATTCCTAGTGATCCAAAAATCTAAATCTCTGCCCCCTGCACCAATTATTAAACCACCCATTCATCTGCCATATCCTCCTGTTCTTACCCTCACGAGCACAGAACACTGGAAGTAAACCGGATATTACCATTGTCGCGGTCCTGTCTTTTACCCTTTTTCTTAGCTCTCTGAAATTACTCTTGACTTCATGACTATGTTTACCTGTGTCGTTTGTACTAACGTGCACAATGACTTCTGGCTGCTCCCCCACCCCGGTGAGAACGTTCTACAGCCGCTCTGCGACATCCTGAACCCTGGCACGTGGGAAGCTACACACCATCCTCGATTCCCATTTGCAGACACAGAATCTCTTGTCTGTCACCCTCATTATCGAGTCTGAATAAGTACCTCTGAAGTTAATCTGCTCGCACAATCTTCTGACAATGGGATTTCTTCCTGAAACAGTTGGATTTGACTGAATTGCTTTGCTTCATGCAGTGGGGAGATTCCAATGAATCATCATCAGGAACCCTCCATGAGAGGGAAAGGTGACTGTTTTTTCTTTCACTCTCACATGTTGTTGTGCTGAGCGGCAGGGAAACAGAAAGGGAGCAATAGACTGTCCCTTCACAGAGAGGCTACATTTTTTCCATCTCTAAGTTAAATCAATAACGTTATCAGACCCCAAGCTGTACATGTGAGCTCTCCTTGAACATTGTCAGAACTATATGTCACCATCACATTCTCGACTCCAGGTCAGTGCATTATTGCTGTTGTCGTACACAGAATCAATTCATTAACAATAAATGGCCCTGCTTGTTTTGAAGATCTGTTAATATGTGCTTGCATAATGTAAAAAATAAGCGTTTCATGTCTTCACAATATCTGTGGTAAGATGAATATGTTTTATTCTTAAACAAATACAGAAATTACTGTATAAGCTCAGCCTGTCTTGCAGCATGTATGAAGAGAAGTCAGAGTTCAATTTTTCTGTCCAATGACCTTTCGTTTCAAACTGATTTATTCTGAAATTATTTCCCCAGTTTTATTCTCCCACACAAGAAGAAATATCCATTCGGTATTCACCAACTACACTCTTCTCAAGTTCTTATATAGTCTATAAAACCACCCTCATTCTCAGGCTGAACTGTTAATTCTTCATAACGTAATGCCTTCATCCCAAGAATGAGTAAAGAGAAAAATAAAACTTTGAAACGTTCCGAAAGCAATTTTGTTTTTTTTTAAATTTAGGCAATTACAACTACACATAATACTTCAGATGTGATCTCAGCCAAGCCCTGTACTGATGCAGAAAAGTGTCGCTAAGATCATTCCCAACACCCCTTGCACGATACAGAATCATTCCATTTACTTTCTAATCATTAGCTGCATCTTCACAGTAATTTGATGTGAGTAATGTGCCAGAACACAGAAATCCCTCGGTACCACTAAGGTCTGCATTGTCCTTGCATTTAAATCATTTTCTGCTCTTTGGTCTTTTCCTCAAAACAGTAGGGAAAGAGGGAAAGAACTTATTGTGATCATCACTGAGAGTGTGCTTGAGCCAGTATTTGGGTATAATGGACAGATTGTTTCTCCTTTAAAAGGAATTATCTCATTGGAATAGAGGCTGTGTAAAGGTATTTCACAAGAATAATCCCTGTGCTGATGGTAAAAGAGGGGTGAGTGAAGGTTAATCTGTAGCACTGTCAGAGAATAATAGGTCATTGCATTGAAACTTGATATAGATAGACAATTACTCGTTATGTTCTACACAGACACTAAGTATGTGATACATTCCATGGCTTGTATTTTTATTTTTACACGGGATGCATGATTCTGGATATTTAAATGCCTCTGAGGATAAAATCTTCAGTCAAATCCTGCCTTGATATCAGGGTTAATCCCTCTTACCTAAGCAGGTCAGTTAACCACTATTGTTAATGTTAATACGTGATGGTATCTGTGTGGAGAGTGTTTTCTTCTCATAGAGAGTCGTGACTGTCAGGAATTCTCAGGTCTAGAAAGTTAGGCGAGCGAGATCACTCCAAATATTTAAAGAGGAGGTAGATGGATTTTTGACCTGTGAGATTGTTGAGGGGCGTGAAGAATTGCTCATTAAAAAAGAGGTAATGCCAACAGTACGTCAGCCATGATGGCATACAATGGCGTGAGCATCCAAATTACCTATTCCTGTTTCTTATGTTCCCATATTCTGTCTTTGGAAAATGAATGGTTGTAATTTTCCTGGAAGTGTTGCTATTGAATGTTGAGGGCAGTGAGAGAAAAGTATTTTGTGAGCCATCTCTGGGAGAGATATGGGCCCGATATTCACAGTGAATCTGGATGTACCACATGAACAACAAATGAAATACCACTTGCAGAGATGAGACACTCTTTAAAGAGGTGGGAGACCACATTCATATCTAGCTTGGATTTCCCATCACATTTTCCAACCCACAGCAAACCACACAATGTTGAGGGACTGAATGATATCCTGTAATACTGTGGACCAGGTATTTGGAGCAAGTGGTCTCCATCTGCTCCTATACAAATGGTTTTAAGGACTGAATGGAACATAGGAACAGAGACCTGAGGAACCAGAGTGGGTCATTAGACACTTTGTCATTGCTCGACCAGACAGTAAGATCATGGCTGATCTGAGTGTGGTCTCCACAGCACTTTTCTGTCTGTCCATAATTTTAATCCATTCACATGTCTGTCAAATGTTGAACAAACTCAACTTTGAATAAATACAAGTACCCAGGCACAATACTAGGGAACTACACAAAGCCAAATTTCAAAGGCAGTACAGTTCTGGAAGGCAACAGGCATTTATCTACCAGTCTTGCTCCCATCGAATTAATTCTGCTGCAGTTTATAATTTAAGATTTGTTCAGGAATGTGGGTGTTGTTGACAGACCAACATTTATGGACCATGTCTATTTACGCTGGAAATGGTGATGTTGAGCTGCCATCTTTGGATGAAACCTCTGGGGAAGAGAATTCCCATTTGTACAGCTGGTGCGAATTTCTCATTTCTGGTCCGACCAATGTTGGAGGGTCACTGTGTCCTTTTCCAGCCCCACTTCTCCACTGATTACGACAGGTTTGAAGTGTAACCTAGGTCATTCTCTAGGAAAATGTGAGACACAGAGTCACACACGTACATACACATACGCAATCGCACTGTCTGAAGAGGAAACGTAATAGGAAAAGGTTTCCAGAGTTTCATAGTAGTTGAACTCATTTCAAATGGTAAAGAGATAATGTGTCCCAACTGATACTCTGTCTCCGACATTATTCTACTCAAACAAGCTGCTTGTATGAGACTTCTTCCTGGAACAGTTGGTTTTGGCAGAATTTCCTTTCCTTCAAGCAGTGGATCGATTCCCATTAATCCTCAACAGGAATCCTCCAAGTTTGGTAAAGATATCTCAGGGATTTTTTACATTCACATTTTGCTGTCAGGAGGGACAAAGTAAAGAGAGGGTAGCAATAGACTGTGGCTGACGGCCATAAGGTCAACGGATATAGGAACAGAAGTTAGGACATTCAGCCCATCGATTCTGATCCACCATACAATTATGGCTGACAGGTTTCTCAACACCATTCTCCTGCTTTCTCTCTGTAACCCTTGATCCCTTCGATAAACAAGAAGCTAACTATCTCTATCTTAAATATACACAAAGACCTGACCTCAACTGCCTTCTGTGAAAATGAATTCCATAGATTCTCCACTCTCTGGCTGAAGACGATACTCCTTACCTCCGTTCTAAAAGGATTTCCCTTTACTCTAAGGCTATATCCTTGGGTCCTAGTGTCTCTTACCAATGGAAGTCTTCTCACCATCCGCACTGCCCAGGCCGTTTAGTGTTCTGTATGTTTCAATTAGATCCCCCCACATCCCTCTGAACCCCATCAAGAACAGACCCAGAGTCCTCAAACGTTCTCATATGTTAAGCTTTTCATTCTTGGGACCATTCTTGTGAACGTCCTGTGAACCCATTCCAAGGTCAGCACTTCATTCCTGAGATATGGGGCTCAAACCAGCGCACAATACTCCAAATATGGTCTGACAAGAGCCTTATAGATCCTTAGAAGTACGCCCCTGCTTTTATATTAAAATCCTTTCCAAATAAATTCCATCGCTGCATTTGCCTTCCTGACTACTGACTCAACCTGCAAGTTTACATTGAGAGAATCCTGGAGTAGAACTCCCAAGTCCCTTTGCGCTTCAGACATCTGAATTTTCTCGGTAGTCCATGTTTTTATTCTTCCTAACAAAGTGCATGTTCTCACAATTTCCCACTTTGTACGCCATCTGCCACTTCTGTTCCCATTATCCTAAATTATCCAAATCTTCCTTGAGCCTCCTTGCCTCTTCGACGTTACCTCTCCCGACATCTATCTTTGTATCATCTTCAAACGTAGCCAGAATGCCTTCTGTTCCTGCATTTAGATCGTTAATGTATAAAGTGAAAAGTTGTGGTCCCAACACTGAGCCTTATGGAACACCACTTGTCACCGATTGTCATCCTGAGAAGGACACTTTTATTGACACTGTTTGATTCCTGCCAGACAGCCAAACTTCTATCCATGCTAGCACATTGCCTCTTACACCATGGGCCCTTGCCTTACTCAGTAGCCTCCTGTCGGCACATTCTCAAAGTCTCTTCTGGAAGTCCTGGTGGATGACATACATTGGCTCTCCTTCATCTAAGTTGATCGTTACGTCCTTAAAGTTTTCTAGCAGATATTCCAGGCATGACCTCCCCTTGATGAAACCATGCTAACTTTGTCCTAATTCACCATCCACACCCAAGTATTCAGAAATCTCATCCTTCACAATGGATTCCAGGATCTTACGCAGAGCCAAATTTAGATTAATCAGTCTGTAATTTTCCATTTTTTTGCTTTACTCCCTTTTTAAACATTGGAATCACGTTAGCGATTTTCCAGTCCTCTGGGAATCTCCCTGCTTCGAGGGATTCCTGAAAGATCACCACCAACGCCTCCACTGTCTCATCAGCTATCTGTCTTAGAAATCAGTAGTGCAGTCCATCTGGTCCAGCTGATTTACTTGCCTTCAGGCCATTCAGTTTTCCCAGCACCTTCTCCTAGGTGATGGCCACCTTACTCAGGTCTGTCCACTAAGTCTTTTCAATGTTTGGGATATTACTCGCGTTTTCAACCGTGACACCAAGTGACACCAAGTAATTTTTCGGCTCCTCAGCCATTTCATTGTATCACATTACTGTCGCTCCTGTGTCAATTTCGAACGATCAGATGCCCATTTTTGCCTCTCGTTTTCCCTTTATGAAAGAAAGAAGCTCTTTCTTTACATGACGGGCTTACTTACCCTCATATTTAGCATTCTCACTCCTTTTTTTCTCTGTGTTGGTCTTTGCAAGTGTTACGACATGGTGGTGAACGCATCTGTTAATTAAACCAAACACCCAGGAGAGCTCACCTCACCTCGTAATCTATTAGAATATGAGTGACAGAGAACTCCCAAATTCCACTTTTTAAAGAAAATAACGCCAGTTTATTTTTAACAGCAAAAGTTAACATTTCGCCACAACTATTTACATTTTTAACCAACCCATCCCCCACAACTGCCCCCAAATCTCTAACAACATGCTGTTTCAATAAGACACATACGAAGATTACATCAAGTTAATTTCAAAACCACACGGCCACTGCCGTCCTCTGTGATCTTACTCTCCTGGCTACTGAATTCCCTGGGTCGTCGTATTTTGTTTTACTGTGAATAGGTTTCATGTGAGAAAATATATATGATAGTGAGTATTTCCTAATTGCTTGTGGAGCATGATGGTTGATCCCCAGGCTTCTTCCGTCTCGATAGCATCTGCTCTCGCCCTAATTTTCCAAATAATCGCATTTTTATGTTCTCAGCATCAAATTGTCTCACTGGTTCAATGTTGGCAAAACAAAAAAATTCAATCTTGATTTGCTTTCAGTGACAGAGAGAGTGAAGGAAAGAGAGTGTTGCATTCAAAGGTGAGAGTGGTGGAGCAAGAGCCTTGTTCGGGGGTAGGTGCTGTAACAGATAAATAGAGAGTGTGAGGGAGTAGAGAGAATACGGAGACATTTGTCCTGGCAGAGCGGGGAAGGATATTGTTGCTTGTCCTGTATTGATGGGCATTTCTTCAGATCATCTCAGCATCGGGGTGAGCCTCGTCTCGTGTCCACGTCTATCACTAGTAACACCACAGAGCACATCCCACAGCTTCTTCAGAATCGGATTGCAGGATCTTGCAAACAACAAGGAGGAACACACATTGTTGTCTTACATATCTAAACCAAAACTGTTGTGCAACTTTGTGCATCCGATTCTCTGGAAATTAGATATGCAAATATCGTGGGTGCTGCAGTAATACTGGATCTAAAATTGCATCTAAACTGCTTTAACTAACCGATTGCTAGTACTGTGAAAAATAAATTTCATAAGTGTATATGAGGTAGGCTGAAGAGTGTGTTGTGAACCAAAGTAGAGAGCAGGTTATTTCGGGCGTGATGTTGTGTGGTCAGAAGGACTCATTACTTACCGTGCTCTGAGGCAGCTATTGGGCAATCGTGGCATTAATATGTTGCATTTTAGTAGGCACCTGCAAGCAATATAGAATGTTTGAACATTACACTCAAATATCATGGAAACCCGAAGGCTAGAGTGTCAAGTGAATTGGAAAAATACAAAATGACATCTAGTGTGAGACATGCATTGGCTGTTAGTGATAGAAATACTGTAAAGTCTGAAAAATATGTACATTTCACTAAGTTACAAACACTAACGAAAGGGAAGGTGACTCATTAATGGTTTACGTAAGAAATTAATGATTGCATTAAATCTAAGGAAGCAGCTTCAGAAGAATTCCAGATATTGTGCAAACCCGAACATATAAAGAGATTTACTTTTCTGAAAATAAGGACGAAGAAAGTTTGAAGGAAATCAAAAAGAACAAGAATACAAACAAAGAGGAAACACACAGACTGCTCAAATCTACGATCCATATCCAAAGAAAACAAAAGCAAGAGCAACGTTGGAAACTTGTAAGGTCGAGGAGAATTTATTGAGGGGAACAACAAAATGGCAGAGAACCTAACCAGCTACTTTGCATCTGTCTTCATGGAGGAAGCGCCAGGAAATCTCTGTGTAAAACAAGTGATCACATGGTACTTGTGGAACTAAAGACATAAAGTCCATTCATATCAGCAACAAGGTAGTACTTAAAATTGAGCTAGATTGATCATTGCTAAGTCTGATGGGCCAGATATACTTCATATCAAAATACCAGAAAAAAACAGCATATTTATTGAACTGTCGGTGACTGTGATTTATTTTCTTGCAGATCCTGCAAAGGCTATAGACATTGTAGATAACTGAAAGGTAGTAAACATGATCCATCTATGTACACAGGGAAGAAGAGATGATGTGGAGGACTGCAGACCAATTAATTTGACATATGCAGGGAAAGAGTTGGAATCCATTATATAAGATTTGATATTGGGTACTTAGAAATGAACAGCAAAATTGCAGAGAATCACAATGCATTTCTGACAGAGAAATCATGCGTGACAAACGTCGGAAATATTTGAAGATGTTTCTTGCAGCATAGACCACGGACAACCAATGGAAGTAGTGTATTTGGATTTTCAGAAGTCTGGGTGGGAAAGATTTCCGGCAGTAACAGCTGTTCCTTTTTTTGAGGTATTTTAGGTGTTGGAGGTGATTTCCTCGAATTCCAGGAGCAGCAATTACTGTTTTGTATGCTGTTGCATAATTTTGGAACTTTGGGGGAAAATGTCAAAGCAACAGCAGATTAAAGAGGGAGAAGAACAGACAAAGGCAACACATGGTGAGGGGAAGAAACTGACAGTACAGCAAACCTGCACAGTTCCTACCTTTGCTGTTTGAATTCATGTATCGCTGGATATCGGAGTGTGTCTAGGAAAATTAACAAGCAGTGAAATTTACAACTGGTTTGGAGGAACTGTTTGGGCAAAGTTTCCATCAAGGTAAGTGAATTGTTTTAACTGTGTCCTACAGAAAGTCTGCAGAAGTGAGTAGATTGGGTTCTTCCTTAATTATATGTTTTTGAGATATGTCTCTTGATTAATCTTAAAATATAAGCCATAAATATGAATTTAACCTTGGGCAGTGTTTTGTAGACGAATAAGACAGTTTTGTTTTTCTGGGTCTGTAGATTGTGAAGGAGCACAAGTGGCTTTAGTGGAATCATATGCGCTTCTTGTCAGATGTAAGAGTTTAAAGAGGATTTAAGGGTTACTGCGGATTATATCTGCAATAAATGCTCCTGGTTGTGAATCCAATCAGATCGAATGGAACGGTTGGAAAGAAATTTAAAGACAATGAAGAATTTGTCGCAGCAATAGTATGAGATGGATGGCTGTTATAGGAAGGGGGGTATGTCTCAGATACAGTCACATAGATGGATTAACTCCAAGAATGGTAAGAGAGGTATGCAGCTAGTGTAGAAGTCTTCTGGGGCTGTGCCCTTTTCAAACAAATATGCTGTTTTGGAAAATGTAGGGGGTGATGGATTCACGGGGGAACGTAGCACGAACAGGCAAGTTTCTGGTATGGAGACTGGCTCTAATTCAACAAGAGATACGTCGTATTCCACGAGGTCATTTGGGTTAGGGGAGTCACTAGTCTGAGGTACAGATAGACTGTTTTATTGCCAGCAGAGAATAAAGTAGAATGGTGTGTTGCTTCCCTGGTGCCAGGATCAGAAAGGGGGCAGAATGTTCTCACGGGGGAGAGGGGCCAGCATGAGGTCATTGTTCAAATTGGAACCAACGACATAGGAAGGGAAAAGTTTGAGATTATGGATGGAGATTGCAGGGTGTTAGGCAGGAATTTAAAAAGGAGGTTCTCGAGAGTAGTAATATCTGGATTACTCCCGGCGCTACGAGCTAGTGAGAGAAGGAACAGAGAGAGAGAGCAGATGAATGCATGGCTGTGGAGCTGGTGTATGGGAGAAGGATTGACATTTTTGGATCACTGGAATCTCTTTTGGGGTAGACGGAACCTGTACCAGAAGGACTGATTGCACCTAACTTGGAAGGGGAAGAATATATTGGCAGGGAGATTTGTTAGAGCTGCTCGGGAGGATTTAAAATAGTAAGTGGAGTTGGGGGGAGGGGGCAGGGAGATGGTGAGGAAATAGATCAATATGAGATTGGTACAGTTGAGAACAGAAACGAGTCAACCAATCAGGGCAGGCAAGGACAAGGTAGGACTAATAAAGTAAACTGCATTTATTTCAATGTATGTGGCCTAACAGGGAAGACAGATGAACTCACGGCATGGTGAGGAACATGGGACTGGGATATCATAGCAATTACAGGAACATGGCTCAGGGATGGGCAGGACTGGCAGCTAAATGTTCCAGGATACAAACGCTCCAGGAAAGATGGAAAGGGAGGCAGGAGAGGAGGGGGAGTGGCGTTTTTGATCAGGGATAGCATTACGGCTGTACTGAGGGAGGATATTCCTGGAAATACATGCAGGGAAGTTATTTGGGTAGACCTGAGAAATAAGAACGGGATGATCAACTTATTTGGATTGTATTATAAACCCTCTAATAGTCAGAGGGAAATTGAGAAACAAACTTGTAAGGAGATCTGAGATATCTGCAAGAAAGTAGTGTGATTATGGTAGGAGATTTTCCAAACACACACTTTGACTGCCATAGCGTTAAAGGTCTAGATGGAGAGGAATTTGTTAAATGTTTACAAGAAAATTTTCTTATTCAGTATGTGGATGAACATACTAGAGAAGGTGCAAAACTTGACCCACTCTGGGGAAATAAGGCAGGACAGGTGACATGGAGGTCCACGTTGGGACCAGCTACCATAATTCTATTAGATTTAAAATAGTGATGGAAAAGGATAGACCAGATTTAAAGTTGAATTTCTAAAGTGGAGAAAGGCCAATTTTGAAGGTATTTGGCAAGAACTTTCAAAACCTTATTGGAGGCAGATGTTCACATGTAAGCGGACAGCTGGAAAATGGGAAGCCTGCAGAAATGAGATAACAATAATCCAGAGAATGTATATTACTGTTAGGATGAAAGGAAACGCTGGTAGATATAGGGAATGCTGGATGACTAAAGGGTTTAATTAATAAAAAGGAAGAAGCATATGTCATGTATAGACAGGAGAGATCGAGCGAATCCTTGGAAGAGTATAAACGCAGTAGGAGTATATGTAAAAGGGAATTCAGGAGGGCAAAAGGGGGCCATGTCATAGCCTTAGCAAGTAGAATTAAGGAGAATCCAAAGGACTTTTACAAATACATTAAGGACAAAATCATAACTAAGGAGAGACTAGGGCCCCTCAAAGATCACCAAGGCAGCTTTTGTATGTAGCCGCAGAAAATAGGGGAGATACTAAACGAGTATTTTGCATCAGTATTTACTGTGGAAACGAATATGGAAGGTTTAGAATGTCAGCATATAGATCGGTACACGTTGAATAATGTCCATATTACAGAGGAGGAAGTGCTGGATGTCTTGAAACGGGTAAAGGTGGAAAAATCCCCAGGACCTGAACAGGTGTACCATAGAACTCTGGGAAGCTAGAGAGGTGATTGCTGGGCCTCTTGCTGTGACGTTTGTACCGTTGATAGTCACAGGAGAGGTGCTAGAAGACTGGAGTTTGTCAAACGTGGTGCCACTGTTTAAGAACGGTGGTACGGACAAGCCAGGGAACTATAGGCCAGTGAGCCTGACGTCGGTGGAGGGCAAGATGTTGGAGGGAATCCTGAAGGACAGGATGTACATGCATTTGGAAAGACAAGGACTGATTAGGGACAGTCAACATGGCTTTGGGCGTGGGAACCCAGATCTCCTAATCTTGATTGAGTTTTTTTGAACAAGTATCGAAGAGGATTGATGATGGTAGAACGGTAGATGTGACCTATATGGGCTTGAGTAACGCATTCGACAAGATTCTCCATGGGACACTGGTTAGCACGTTTAGATCTCAGGGAATACAGGGACAACTAGCCATTTGGATACAGAACTGGCACAAAGGTAGAAGAAAGAGGCTGGAGGTGAAGGGTTGTCTTTCAGACTGGAGGCCTGTGACCAGTGGAGTACCACAAGGATCAGTGCTGGGTCCTCTATTTTTGTCATGAAATGATTTGGATACAAGCGAAGGAGGTATCGTCAGTAAGTTTGCAAAACCAAAATTGGCAGTGTAATGGACAGCGAAGAAGGTTACCTCAGAATACAACGGGATCTTGATCAGATGGCCAACGTGCTGAGAAGTGGCAGGTGGATTTAATTCAGATAAATGTGAGGTGCTGCATTTTGGGAAATCAAATTTTAGCATGACTTATACACTTAATGACAAGGTCCTGGCGAGTGTTGCTGAACAAAGAGACCTTGGAGTGCAGGTTCATACCTCCTTGAAAGTGGAGTCACAGGTAGATCTGATAGCTAAGGAGGCGTTTTGTATGCTTTCCTTTATTTTTTAGAGTATTGAGTATTGGAGTTGGGAGGTCATGTTGCGGCTGTACGGGACACTGGTTATGCCACTGTTGGAATATTGCGTGCAATTCTGGTCTCCTTCCTATCGTAAATATGTTGTGAAAATTGAAAGGGTTCAGGAAAGATTTACAAGGATGTTGCCAAGGTTGGAGTATTTGAGGTATAGGGAGAGGCTATACATGCTGCGGCTGTTTTGCTTTGAGCGTTGGAGGCTGCAGGGTGACTTTATAGAGACGTACAAAATTATGAATGGCATGGAGAGGATAAATAGACAAAGTCTTTTCCCTGGGGTCGGGGAGTCCGTACAAAAGGGCATAAGTTTAGGGTGAGAGGAGAAAGATGTTGGGTGGCATGGTGGCATGGTGGCACAGTGGTTAGCAATGCTGCCTCACAATGCTCGAGACTCAGGTTGAATTCCCACCTCAGGCTGTGTGGAGTTTGCACATTCTCCCCGTGCCTGCGTGATTTTCCTCCCACAATCCAAAAATGTGCAGCTTATGTGAATTGGCTATGCTAAATTGCCCATAGTGTTCGGTGAAGGTGTAAATGTAGGGGAATGGGTCTGGGTGAGTCTTGCTTCGGCGGGTCGGTGTGGACTTACTTCCACACTGTAAGTAATCTGATCTAAATTAATCTGGAGAATGTCCATTGCACGTCCTCTGTGATCAGTGTAATCTTTCTTAGATTAGGTCACCAACACTGCACTCAATACCTCAGATACACTCGTAAACGTAAAAGAGACCTAAAGGGGCAACGTTTTCACACAGACGGTGGTACATATATGGAATGAGTTGCGAGAGGATGTGTTGGAGGCTGGTACAATTGCAGCATTTCAAAGGCATTTGGATGGTTATATGAATAGGAAGAGTTTGGAAGGATATGGACCTGATGCAGGCAGGTCGGACTAAATTGGGTTGGGATATCTGCTTGACATAGACGGATTGGACTGAAGGGTCTGTTTCCATGATGTACATCTCTATGACTCTATCACTCACACAGTCAGTTCGTAAATGCAATTAGTGTGAATGGCATTTGGAGGAATACGTGTCGTGGGAAAGTTAAAGTTAGGTTGGAGTTTGTTTAAGGAAATCGGAATATAGAGGTAAAGACATCAAGAAGCAGTTGCATAGAGCGTTGGTGAGAGTGTACCTGAGGTATTGAGTGCAGTGTTGGTGACCTAATCTAAGAAAGATTACACTGATCACAGAGGAAGTGCAATGGACATTCTCCAGATTAATTCCTCAGATGTCAAGAATTTCTGATGGAGAGAGTTGTCTTGCGACCTCTCCAGTTTCAAAGCATGAGAAGTGATTGCAGTGAAATTTCAAAAATCTATGATACATGTGATGAGGTGGAAACAGACAGGATGTTTCTCTAGCTGTCTACTCTATATTTAAGGCAAATGTTGACAGGATAAGGGATATGCTATTTGAGACCATAATAAGGAGGAAATTCTTCAATCGGAGGGGACTGACTAACACAGGGGCATGGAAGCCAGTGGCAGGGCAAGATTAAGGAGAATTCCCAGATATTCTTCACGTATTTCAGGTAGGACAGAACAACCAGGGAACATGTAGGGCCTATTAGTGTCTTGCGAATTTGCATCCAAACTCAACTTCATGGTAGAAGGCTGTTTGTGTGACTGGAGCCCAATTTCCTCTGTTGCACCGCAGAGATCAATGCTATGTCGCTTATTATTTGTGGTATTCATAAGTGATGTGAATGTGAATTGTGTAGGGGGAGTGTGATAAGTATGTTTGTGTTTGACACAAAGATTGGCCGGGTGGTTGGCAGTGAGGAGGAAGGTCTTATGTTACAGAAAGATACAGATGGAATGGTCAGATGGCCAGATCAATGGCAGATGGAATGTAACCCTGATAAATATGAGGTGATACACTTTGGAAGAAGGAACCAGACAGGGGAGGACTCAAAGAATGGCATCACACTAGGAAGCTCAGAGCGTGCTGCTCCACACATCCCTGAATGTGACTGGATATGTTAATTGATGAGTTCAGCATTACTGTAGATGAAGCCTTGTTTCATTGACCCAAAGATTATATGAGTTTTATATCGCACTTTGGTAAGGCCAAATGAAATATTGTGTAGAGTTCTGGGAGCCACATTACAAGAAGGATGTGATTGTACTGGATGAGGTGCAGAAGAGATTCACCAGGATGTTCCCTAGGATGGAACGTATGAGCTGTGGAGAGAGGCTGGGTAAGCTCGAGTTTTTTTTTATTTTGGAGCAGAGGAAGTTGAGCGGATAAGTAATTCAGGTTTAAGATTATAAGGGCCATGGAGAGGGTGAGTCGACAACAGCTGTTCTTTTTAGTCAAAGTTCCAGCTTCCTTCCAGTCTGAAACAGGGAATGGAGAATGGAGAACAGCGAAACATGACACAGCTACTTCACTTCTGTCTTCACAAAAAAAGACATAAACAAAGCCTTCCCAGCAATAGTAGAAAATCTGAGTCTGATGAGAAAAGGATGTAGAATGAAATTAGTAAATAAACTAATTTGGAGAAATTATTGGAACAGAATATAATGGGCATAGGAAAAAATCAATACACATTGATGAAATGGGAAACATTTTTGAGAAACTGACTGGTAGATTAATTACAGAAAAAATATAGGGGAACTGAACTTGGATTTTCAGCAAGAATTTTAATAGATCCCAAACCTAGTGTGCAAAGTAAAAGCACATGGGATACGGGGTAATATATGAATATGGTGTTAAAATGGGAGTCTTGACAGGAAACAATGAATAGGAATAAATGGATGGTTTTCAGTTTGGATGGCTCATGAGGCATCGCAATGATTGGTGCTGGGGCGCCAGATATTCACAATACGTCTCAAACATCTCGTTGAGGGAATCAAATGCAAAGTTTCTAAGTCTGCTGACGGAACTAGGATTTTGAAAAGTGAGGACTATGTGATAAAATCTTCAAGGTGATTGAAACAAATGGTCTTCATGTGGCAGATGAAGATCAGTGTGGATAGATGTGATGTTGTCTACTTTGTTGGGAAACACTAAAATTCCAGCGAACCATTTGAAAAGGGAGTGGTTGAGAAATGTCAATCTATAAAGGGAACTGCACTTTTCTTTTGTTATTGTTTGGACAGACATCTGAGATCCATTCAGGGCATTGAGTTCTGAAGACAGAGGCCAATACAGGGAATACATTGGCACACAGACCAGTTTACGAAGATCCACCATGTGGGGAGCTGTAACATTGAAAAGGATCAGGGATCTCCCTGTACACCAGTTACTGAAAGCAATATTGCAGGAGCAGAAAGCAGTCAAGAAGGTAAAAGGGGAAATGACCCTCATTTCAGCGGGACGTGAGTCCAGGAGTAAGGGTGTCTCAGTGCAGCTGTACAGGCCCTTGGTGAGACCTCAACTCGAACATTTTGCAGTATTGTGTTCAGTTTTGGTCTCGATACCTAGTAAAGTACAAAGCTGACATTGAGGGAATGCAGAGAAGGATGAACAGACTGATCTCTGGGATGACAGTCTTTTTGTGGGAGCAAAGTCTGGGACGACTGAGCCTGTATTCCATGGGGTTTAGGAAAATGAGTGGAGATCTCAGTGAGATATGTAAACCACTGATAGGGTTAGTGTAGATTGGATAGTTCCCCTGACTGGGACGTCTAAAAGAAGAGGCCACAGTGTTAGGTACACTCAGGTCACATTGCATTTAGATAAGAATAAATGTCTGCACTCAGAGACTGGTGAACCTGGGAATTCTCTCTCACATAAGGCTGTGCAAGACAAGGCAGTGAAGACTAATAAGGATGTCTAGACACCAAAAGGATGGGGGAGAGAACAGGAGTATGGTGTAGAAATAAAGTGTCAGCCATCATTATATTGAATTGGATAGCAAACTCGACAGACCAAGGGGACGACCGCAGTTCCTAGTTTGTAGCTTCACAAGGTTACTCAAATTAAGGGATGTGTACAGTGTGTGGGGAAAGTGCACTGAGGAGATGTTCAGACATGAACTAGAATGGGGCAGGCTCAATGTGTTGTGTGGCCTGTTCCATTCCCGATGTTTCTGAGCGTTCTGTGGGAAAGCTCTGTAAACGTTGTCACAAGTTCGCAGATGTTCGGAAAGAGGTCTCTGTAGGGTCAACAGGACTGTGTTTCCCGTTCCCTTTTCCATACTGAGGCTGGGGCTGGGTGTTCTGTCCGGTTTTATCCTTAAAGACGTCGGAGCAGTTTGATACAAAAGAGTGTCTTGCTTGGCCTTTTCAGAGACCATTGAAGAGTTTATCACATGTCTGTGTGTCTGGAGTCACTTTTAGGCCAGACCAGGAAAGCACGAGAGATTCACTTCCTGAAAGTACATTGGAAAAACAAATTGGTGTTTGCAATCGACATTGGCTTCAGGCTCACTGTTACTGTCAACAGATTTGAGATCTCGATATTTTATTAATTGTTTTTACTTCCACCAGCTGCCAGAGCATTAGCCTGGTCTGCATTATTAATCCAGTGACTTTTCCAAAACAGCACCATCTCCACATGGGGACCTATCAGAAACCACACTGAGCAAGTTATGTCTGTGCTGCTTGACAGCTCTATCTAAAAGAACTCCCAATTTGACTATCGTGATGAGACTGAGAGGGTTGTAATTGGTCAGATTGTAATTATTCCCCCACACTGAGTAATTTTCCACATTGCCAGGGAGATGTCAAATTTGGAGCTGGAAGGATAACGGCTTCCTCATGGATACGGCTTATTGTGCAGCACAAGTCTTCAGTCCTATTGCAGGAATGGCGTCAGGGCCCATGGCCTTTGTCGTATCTACTGTGTTCAGCTATTTCTTCATGTCACGTGCAGCGAATCGAATTGGTTGAACACTGATCTGTGATTCTGTGGGCATTATGATGACGGTGAGTTGAATCGTCGACTCAATAACCCCGGCTCAGATGGTACAGATACTATTTCCTTGTTTTTTACACTGATGTGCAGAGCAGAACCATTGATAAAATGGGAATATTCAGTTAGTTGTTTTTTCGTCTATCACGATTTTTGGCCGGATGTGGCAGGCTGCAGAGTTGGATCTGGGTGTATTGACCTTGTGACAATTTCGCTCTCTCTATCATTAGATTTGGTTGCATTTGATTTGATAAGATTCATTGTCGCATGTATCTAAGTGGAGTGAAATTCTTTATTTATACACAGTTCTGGCAGATCATCGTGAGAGTTGGAGCTGCCTTTTTTTGAGACATGGAGTGGACGAAATTTAAAAGTCTACTTCAGCTGTCTGTTTCTGAAGAACCACAAAATAGCCAGAAATTAAAATAGATTGCTTCAGCATTAGTGAAAAAAAGGGCCTTTGAAAAAGGAATTATTCCAAGGCAAAAGAAAGGATAATCTGATTCGCAAGATTCTGAAACATGCCAACATAGTGATAAAGAAAGTTCTTTTTTTAAAAATTGATGATTTGTAACAAAACACAGATGAAATAATGACATTGTAGCACAAAAATTTTGAAGAATCACGACAAAAGTAACTTATTCTGATCTCAGTAAGGATTGTTTTCATCCACAAAAACAGCAACTCAAGTTATCTTTCAGAAGCTAGCTGTGCCTTTGAAACTATTTACAATAGTAATACGTTCTAGTAAAATATTTGGCAAATAATCATGGACACAGATTTCAACGTAATTATAAAACCTTAAAGAGATGCCTGGCTTGTCTTGTCTAATTCGCAAAGAAAAATGTTAACAGTAGAAATAATAATGATATTAAAATTTTTGTAACAGACTCAACTTTTTAATGTAAAATGTGATCACGGAATTTGATAAGAGATAGCCTGCCCATTGGAGAATAGAATTTATGCAATCCTTCAAGATAAACAATGAGGGGTATGACTGAAAAGAGCAGAGCCCCGAACTTTGGAATGCATTATAGAAAGATCCCAAGGCCTAGAGATACCAACAATCATTAAACATCCGAAACAAATAAGAAGCTCGGGCTGTCCCTGGGAGTGTCCATCATTGATCAGTTGTTTTACAAGATTGGTTCTGCAGAAGGGGAGTGGAGGGTACACTGACAAAGTTGTGTACGATCATTGCAACACAGAACGTAAAAAAAACTGTACTTTTACTGTAAAACCAAAGTGGGTCATTGATTTGCCGTCTGATCTGAGCTAAAGATTAAGGAAAGGATTGTCTTCTCATGTCAAAGCCAGATTCGAGGAAGATCCTTTTGTAATCTCCCAGCATTAACCAGGTTTTGCTTGAATTAAAGTCCATTCCATGCCTGTGTCCTGTCTGCCTCCAGAGTCTTTGTCCCTAGCTGGGGAATCTCGCTCCTACAATAAGCAAGGAACATACAGATCATATGGTAAAGGAAAAACTTATACTGAGGAATACAGGCGACACCAGGAAAGGCATGCTATAGGCAACATCCATGTGAGCAAGATCAGCATAATTTGAGGATAGAAAGTCCATTCCTCAGTTTAATAATGGCTGAGAAGATGATGTTCATGAGCCGCTAGTTCGTGTGTTCATGCTTCTGTATTGTCTACATGATGGAAGAGATTGTAGGAGATCCAGGGTGCGATGTGTCTTTGATAATGTTGTCAGCCTTTCCGCGGCAGTGAGCTGTGTAAATAGAGACAATGGATGGGATGTTGATTTCTGTGATGGCCTGGGCTGTGCACACAACCTTCTGTCATTTCTCTTACTGTCCTGGGCAGGGCTGTGGCCCCACCAGGCCATTATGCACCCAGATACTTTGCTGTCAGTGGCGCATTTGTAGACATAGGTGATGGTCCTTGTGGACATGTCAAATGTCCTGAGCTGCCAGAGAAAGAAGAGGCGTTCTTGTGCCATCTCGGCTGTCACATCTAAATGGGAGGTCGGTTATCGTCACTCCAAGCAACTTAATGCTTTCCACTCTTTCAACTTCATTTCCATTGATGTAGATGGGGGCATGTTCTCCTCATTTCTTTCTGAAGTCATTGATCCGTTGGTTAGTTCTACCAAAGTTGAAAGAGAGGTTGGTCTCAGTGCAGCACATCACTTAAGTCCTCTATTTTCGTTCTGTATTTTGACATGCCATCATTACATACCTGTCCTACTATGATGGTGTCATCAGTGAACATGTAGATGGCGTTCGTTCAAAATTTGGCAGTACAGTCGTAGGTGTACAGGGAGTATAGTAGGGGGCGGAGGACACATCCTTTGGCATTTCAGTGTTTAATGTTATCATGGGAGAGACACACTTACCTATTTTCATTGATTGTGCACTATAGGTCAGAAAGCTGAGGATCCAACTTCAGAGGGCGGGGCCGAGACTAAGGTCAGGGAGTTTGGTGATCAGTCTGAAGGGAATAATGGTGTTAAAGGAGAACCTATAGTCAATGAGCAGTGATTTGACGTGGGTGTCCTTGTTGTCCAGATGTTCCAGGGATATGGCACCCGCTATGGACCCATTACACTGGTAAGATAATTTTAGGGTTTCGAGGCAGGCTGGGGGACTGGAACTGCTGTGGGCTATGACGAGCTCCTCGAAGCACTTCACTCCCCTCAGTCTCCTGCGCTCTGAAGAGAAATGTCCCAGCTTATCCAACCTCTCCCTATGACTCAGACCCTTGAGTCCTGGCAACATTCTTGTAAAGTTCCAGTTTAATACCATCCTTCCTACAGCCAGGTGACCAAAACTGAACACAATGGTGAACTTGGACCTATTTGGAACTGTAAGTTTTACTCTGCTGCCAATTATTATGCTGCTGTGATATTGCTCTATTTTTGTGTTATTCTGAAATCTTATTATTCATTGAATCCTCTGGCGGCAATCTCCTTGGGTGAACGTCCTCCTGACTGCTTGAATTTGAATCTATCTATTTTGTTTGGACTGATATTTTGAGGCCGCTGTATATCAGAAAACAGGAAGAGATGATGGATGAATGTGCAGTGTGTGTCCTTTACTAGACCAGCTTGTCTCTCCAGACACCTAAAACTTTTATTGTGGGCCAGAGTACCTCAGAATCGTTACATCACAGAAGGAAGCTATTTAGCCCATTGTAGATCCATGCACATAGAACATTGCAGCTCAGTACCTACGACATCCTTCAGCACTGCCGACAGATCCACCGACCGTACTGACAACCGTAAATTTACGAACTCATCCTTCTATACCCTCATTAAGGTCATTTTCAAAAGGACAAACAACAGTCACTCCAAAGCAGATCCTTGAAGTATACCACTAGCGACTGAAATGCAGGATGAACATTCCCCATCAACTACCACCTTCTGTCTGCTTTCAGCTAGCCGATTTGTGATCCAAAAGCTAAATCACCCACAATTGCACGTTTCCATATTTTCTCGGAGAAAGTAAGGACTGCGGATGTTTGAGATCAGAGTCGAGAGTGTGGCGCAGGAAACGCACAGCAGGTCAGGCAACATCCGAGGAGCGAGGAGAAAATGAAGATTGCAGATGCTGGAGACCAGAAAACTGATTCCTGATGAAGGGCTTACAATAGAAACATCAACTTGCATGCATCTTGGACGCTGCCTCATCTGTTCTGCTTTTCCAACACCACACTCTCCATATTTTCTTCAATAGCCTACATGTGGGACCTTATCAAATGCTTCACTGAAATCCACATACCTCACTTTACCCTCATCCACCTGTTTGGTCACCTTCTCAATGAACTCGGTAAGATTTGTGAGGCTTGGCATACATTTCACAAAACCTTGTTGAATATTCCTAATCAAATGTTTCCTTTCTTGATGATGGTAAATCCTATTTCTTATAATCCTTTCCAACACTTTGCCCACAACCAAAGTAAGCCTGGTATGTAATTACCAGGGTTGTCTCTTCTCCATTTCTTGAGCAGAAGGACAACATTTGCCGTCCTCCAGTCTTCTGACACTATTCCTGTAGACAATGGCGATGTAAAAATCCGAACAGATGGTATTGTAAACTCCTCCCTAGCTTCTCAGAGAATCCTAGGATAAACACCATCTGGCCCGGGGGACATATCTATTTTCACACTCTCCAGACTGCTAACATTTCCACGTTACGAACTTCAATCCCGCCTCGTCTAATAGCCTGTATCTCAGTATTGGCCTTGACAGCATTTTCTTTTTCCATTGTGAATACTGATTCAAATATTAATTTACAGCCTGTCCTATCTCCTCAGACTCCACACACTTAACACTGCTGTCCTTAATTGCCATGAATCTTCATTTGTTCATTCTTTTATTCGTGACATACTGATAGAAAGCTTGAGGGTTTTCCGCGATCCTACTTGCCAAAGACTTCTCATGCTCTCTACTGGCTATTCTTAGCTCTTTTTAACGTCCTTCCTGGCTGACTTGTAACTCTCAAGCATCCGAACTGAGCCTTCACGTTTCATCTTTACATAAGCCTCCTTCTTCCTCTTGACAAGAGGTTCAACTGCTTCAGTAAACCACAGCAGCCTCACTCGACCACTTCCACCTTTCCTGACAGGTATAAACTTATCAAGGACACACATTAGCTGTTTTTTGAAAAAGCTCCACACTTAAATTATACCCATCCTCTGAAGTTTCCTTCCCCATCCAATGCATCCTAAAACCTTTCCTAATCGCATCATAATTGCCTTTCCCCCAGCTATAACTCTTGTCCTGCGGTATACACCTGTCCCTTTCCATCGCTAAGGAAAACATAACTGAATTGTGGTCACTATCAGCAAAGTGGGACCTCCTACCTCCAAATCTAACTCCTGTTCTGGTTCATTACTCAGTACCAAATCTAATTTGGCCTCGGCCCTTGTTGGCCTATCTACGTACTGTGTCAGGAAACCATTCTGCACACATTGGACAAAAACTGACCCATATAAAGCAATTGAACTGCAGCATTTCCAGTCAATATTTGGAAAGTTAAATTCTTCCATAACAACTACTTTGTTATTTTCATTCCTATCCAGTATCATCTTTGTAATCCTTTCCTCTACATCTCTGGAAGTTTTCAGATGGCAATAGAGAACTTTCAATCGGGTGACCTCTCCGTTTTTGTTTCTAACCTCTTCCCATACGACTTCAGGAGGCGAGTCCTTATCAAGCATTCTTTCTTCCAACGTAAATGCTGTCTTTGATTTTCAATGCCACTCCACCCTCCCCCACCCCAACCCCCCACCCCCGCCCCACTTTTAGAACTTTCCTTGTTTTTATTGAAGCATCTAAACCCCGGACCCTACAACGATCAGTCCTGTCCCTGCTCTATCCATTTCTACAAAATGGCCAAGTCATCAAGCTGTACAACTGCACAATTTGGAAACAGGAATGCTAAACGAGGGTGAGTTGGATAGATCAGAAGACAGCATGAGGGGAGATAGACAGGAACGGACAGAAAATGAAAGTTTTATTTAGAAATTCTCATGGGTGGCAAGGTCTTTATCTATTTCCATACCATTTTTGCACTGTGCAGATACTGGCTGTGTTCCCAGAGCATTTATCGCCAATAATATCACAGAGCTGAGTTGCTGACAGTTAAACAGAGTCCAAACGGCCAAGTGATTTTTTTTTCTCTACAGTGATTTAATTTAAATAAACTGGGTGAAGAGCAGCAGGAACTGAGAACCCCCTCAATACTGAGATACTGCACCAGAGAATCTCAATGAGGTGGATCACTGACAGAGGGGAAATCAACATCTCAGCTGTGGGCCAAATAATGATAGATAAAGACTGCACACCACTTCCGTGGTTTTGTAACACACATTTCAATTTATGTAGCTCAATATCATGAGTGTATCTTATTTCTTTGTACATCCCATAGTTTAGTACGGACAGAAAATCATGTTGCCCTATATTTTGTTTTCAATAAACAGGTTTTACTCCTCATGCCTCTCTTTAAATGTATCCTTGAACCTGTTCTTCATATGAGTTATAAAGTGTAACATTCCAATACTGATGACTGGGGGATATTATTGTCCTCCCTCCAGTCTGAACTGCCATTTCCCACAATTCTCTCTGTTTTCTGTCTCCTCCACAAGACCATAATCACCCAGTAATTGAAGTCCAGTAAATGACATTTCATCACAGTCCACTAACATCGATAACATCAATAGCACAGGCCTCATCTGCCTCTATCTAAACCTGGAATAACAATCTGAATTGGATTTGTCACGTTCAATTCTCTGTTAACATATCCATGCCATTTGTCTGTTACAACCCCACGTTTCTCAGACACACATTCACCTCAGATCATGAACTATAAAAATTGTCTCAAGGTTTAATTGAAATTATGATGCTTGATCAATAGTTCCAGGATGTATGTTTCCATTTATAATCAGAGACACACGTTTACGTTCTGATAAACTTATGGCATTACTCGTGCATCCAAGTCAGATTGAATGGTTACACTCAATTGATTTACCGACCTCAGGATTTGTTCCATCAGTCACCCTCACATAGACCATCCAGAAAATGACAGTTTGAATCATTGTTTTGAATTTGAATAAAACATATTGAATTGAAAGGCGTTGGCTGGAGCCATTTATTCAGTGACTGTGATTGATGTCAATCTCCGTGGATCCGAGATGTGTCACTGGAATGTTTGCCTCTTCTATTAATTAAGGACTCGGTTCAATGTGTTATCCCAGTCTGGGCGAGAGCATCAAAGGCTGGACTAACAGGGATCAGTAGCTCGAGAGACAGGGGAGGAGAGATAAGAATCTGAGAACATTAGACTGGAATTTTCCAATAGTGGATCAGAATCTGAGAACATTAGACTGGAATATTACAACAGACAGGAGTTTATCCTTTGGTCTTTACTACCTTTCTCAGCCTTGGTTTTATTAGCATCACGGATCGAAGATATCCTTTGGATTATTCAAGGTGGTTACTATCCCATCCTCGCTATAGTTGGTGTTCCTGGTAAGTCATTCCATCTGACCATGAAACTGAATTGAACTGAATTGCTGTTCATATTCAAATTTTAAAATTTGGAAGTCATCATTTTCAGATCCAGTCAAAAATTTTATTCTTTACTGATTTATAACTAGCAAATAAATTACTATACACAGCTTACTCAACAATACACGAGGAGAAACCAGGCTGTTCTTAATCTCCATTATCTTTTTTCTTCATTCGTATTTACATTTCTAAATATTCTCCCCACTCACCAATCCTGCCCAAGACCACTATCAAGATATTTCAGTCACCTTCTCAGCCTCAATGCAGCTGCTGAATAATCCATCGTTTGTGCCTTTGGTAAATCCAGATGTAGCCTTTCCAAGTCCCTTCTAACTATGCTTACGTCACAAAACATTTGCACTTGAGATGGTTAATTTGTCCTCTCCACAGAATCTGTCAGATGGACAGACAGTGCATGGTGGTCAAGTCATTTACGCACAATCAAGCGGCACAGAATAATAATCTTTTGGTGTCTCATGAAGGAAGTTGATGGAATGCAAATGAAATCATCTCCACGAGTTTTCCACAGAAGCATATCTGTTTGCCTCATGTCCTTTAGAGAAGGCAATGAGTTATCCTTCCATGTTCAGGTCTCTGTGTGACTGCAAACCCACAGCAATGTGGTTTACTCTTTATTGTCCTGTGCAACAGCTGAATCAGCCACTCAGTTCAAGATCAGCATAACATGCTGGCCTGACCAGGGCTGCACACATCCCGTGAGGAAAGAACAAAAGGAAAGATAGCTCCCTTTCTCTGCCTGATTTCCATGTTCCTGCAAGTCATTTCCATTCAGGTAGGTGACCATTCCCTGTTTCAATTGAATTCTTTCTGATTGAGTCTCCCTCTGAACGTGATATGCATCTCCAACGGCACCTCTGGTGATGACTGATGCACAGATGTAAGAAACTTCAAAATTCCACATCATTCGCAGTGCAGAGAGAAGGAATGGCTTTTTATACCACAGGAAAGAAGCTGAGACAGCGAAGTGAGGGAACAGAATTATTGTGATCAGCCCTGAGAGTGTTGTAGAGGTAGTATTTGGGGTATTGTGCACAGATTTTCTCTCCTCTATAAGGAATAATCCTCTTGGCAGAAAGAGTATAAAGGAATTTCACCAGACTAATTGTTGGGATTATTGTACCATCGGGAGTGCATGAGGATTAATCTGTTGCGCTTTGAAGAATAAGAGGTGATTGTATTGAAACTTAAGGTAATGGACAATCACTCATTATATTCCAAACAGAACTAATACGATGATAAATTCCATGTTTTTTTTAACTTGGTTTACATGATTCTCAGTGGCTTAAAAGACTCTGAGAACGATCTTCTCAGTTCACGCCACTCCCCATTTCGATTGAGAGAGAGAGACCCAGTCTTTAACTAAACTCTTCCAACATTAATACAGTGCATTTGGTGTGTGATCATACATAGAACTTCTAGTTATCCATCATCGCGACAGGAGCCACAATACCTTCATTCTAAAACAGTTAACACTTGAGATGGTTAATGGGTCTGTCCTCTTGGAGATGGAAGATACCTCCTTGAGGCTTGGCACAAAATATTTAGCTTCCTTCCTCACTGCCGGCAAAACACGTTAAAGTATCATTTGTTCCACAGGCAATGGAGCCACGAGGTACATTGTAAGCAGTTTATGAGTGCAACATCTGCTCCATTCGTTTTCCAGGTTGGAGCATCAATGACACCCTCCTATTCCTGTGTAAGTGTCTAGAGGTCTCCTCCTGGTTCCATAGAACAGGTTTAGGGATCTTACTGGACTCTGCCTGTTTAACAGCTCAATGTACAGACCAGACGCCTCCTCTTCCTGTGGAACAGGCAGAAGGATTTAATGGGCTGTCCCTCTTCTTAATCAATCATATCGATGGGCTGAATAGTTTCCACATATCCGAGTGTAACCAGCTTGAGGTGCTGAATGAGCTCCTCTTTTAACTGTGGAAATGTGCAGTGCCTGGCCGTTCTGTTACATCAATGTTACCGACACTTTAATAGCATAAACGTGAATGTGGTTTGGGTCTTGCTGAATATGGACACAGACCGGTTCAGGCGCTGAGTGAGGACGAAATGTTCTGAATATTGTGTGATCTTCAGTGATCACTCCGCTTCTGATCTTGGGATAAATGGGGGGCGCCGGGAATGGGGGCACATAGGCGTTGCCGAAGGAGCTGAAGATGTTTGTGCTGAGGAAGTTAATCTGAGGATCTCCTGAAGTGATGTCCCGGGACTGAGAGGATTGTCGGCCACCGACCACAAACATCTTCCTTTGTGCTCTGAAAGACCCCAACCAGTGAGGAGGTTAGACCTGATTCTCATTAAGCTCAAATAAGTAGGTGGTCCCGATGACATCCTCAGTCAACTACTTCCTTGATATCAAGGCCATTCACTCTTTCCTGAGCCCCTGTGTTCACCTCTTGTTCATATCAATAGGTAACGGTGTATGTGTAGAGAGTGTTTTCCTCTCACAGAGGGTAATCAATGTCAGGAATTATCTGGACTAGAGAGTTAGGGGAGCTACATCACGGAAAGTCTTTAAAGAGGTGGTACATGAATCTTTGACCTGTCAGAGAGCTGAGGAGTGTGAAGAACTGGGCATTAAGGACGAGTTTTGCTAACAGTAGATCAGCCATGATCATATACAATGGCTTGACCGTCCGAATTACCTATTCCTGTTCTTATGTTTTCATTTTCTGTAATTTCAAAGTAAACGGCTGTAATTTTCCTGGATGTACTGTTATTGTATGTTGTAAGCAGAGAGAGCAAAGCATTTTTGAGCCATCTCTGAGTGAGGTATGGAGCTTTAATCGTAACGAATCCTGGTCTAGATCAAGACAAACAAATGAAGCACAAGTTGCAGAGAGGGGGCACTCTGTAAACAGACCAGAGGGGTCTTTCAAAACCAGCCTGGATTTCCAAATAACATTTTCCAATCCGTACCAATCTGTGTGTGACAGTTGTGAGGAATTATTTGAGATCCTGTTTTACTGTGGACCAGGTATTTGGAGCAGGTGGCCCCCATCTGCACCTTACACGAGCTGTGAGAGGCTGAATGCACCATAGTAAAACGGGACTGTGGAGCAATAGTGGGTCATCAGACACTCTGTCACGGTACTACCATGCACTATGATCTGATTAAGGTCTCAGCAGCACTTTTCTGTCAGTGTACCATTTCCCTACATTCATTTGTCTTTCAAATGTCTTACATAGATAATTTTAAACAAATGGAAATATCCAGGCATCACAATATTGTGTGGAAGGGAATTCACACCTTAACAACCCATTGAGAATCTCTTGTTCGTGTTCTGAACAATGTTGGAGGGTCACTCATGTCCTTTCCCACTCCTCTATTGGTGAAAGCAAATTTTAAATGTAACCAGTGGAGTGCTGTGTCCAATGATACAGGTATCGGACTGGGTAATTTTCTAGAAAAATCTGAGACGCAGAAAGTTGAACTGTGAACAAATGGTAAAATGATAGAGTGTTTCAAATATGTTTCTGACTTTGAACTTATTCTGCTCACACAAATGTCTGGGATTGCGGATTTCTTCCCGGAACTGTTGGATTTGGCTGAATTCCCTTTGCTTCGAGCTGTACAGAGATTCCTGTGAATCCTCATCAGGAATCCTCCACGAGTGGTAAAGATGACTCCGGATTTTTGTGCTCTCACGCCTTGTTTTTAGGCAGAACAAAGTAAAAGAGAGAGACCAATTGGCTGCTCCTTCTGAAGCAAGTAATATTTTTCTCCGTCTCTGTGTGGAAAAATACAAGAATGTCAACTGAACACCAAACTGGACCATGTGCACTCTCCATGTACATTCTCTGGAATGGATGATATAAGACTGTATGCTGTATGCAGCATCATTGCTATTGTTGTGCACAGTGCCTTTCATTAGCAAAATAACATAATGTGCCCGTTTTATGATTTGATGAGATGTTTATATGCATCTGCATAATTTTTAAAAATGAGTTGATATCTTCATAATATTTGTGTTGATACCAATGCATCTCATTCAAAAAATTATTATCTAGCTTTAGTCTTCTTAACAAGAGAAAATATGTATCCAGCTGAAAGACTTCTCTGAAAATCGTTTTTTCAATAAGATTTCTCATCTAAGATATAAACATATAATCCCCGATAACAGAAGGCCTTTATTTCAGGAATGAGTAAAGGGAAGCATCTTTGAACATCTTTGAAAGGAATTGTATCTTTTTTTTAGTTTAGAGGATCAGAACTGCACCCAGTGTATCTGATGTGGTCTCAGCAATGCCCTGCACAGATACAGTGAAATATTCCGAATTAAACCCAATACCCGTTGCCACAAACAGCATCATTTCACTTACCTTCCGAATCTCTTGCTACATCTGCAGACAGACTTCATATGATTCATGTACCAAGTACATGAAAAACATCTGCAATCTCTCTCCATTTAAATTGTTCCTGCCTGCAATAGACAACTCACATTATATTATTACTGCTGAGGGTATGCTCACTAACCTTCCCTGTCCACATTATTATGCAGATTCACTACCTCCATTTGAAGATCTATTGATTGACAATTGTGGTGTACAAGGTAGTTCAGCTTTGATCCATTCAGTCCCTTCATCCAGATACTTGACATAGATTAGTGATCATTGATGACCCTACAGTGATCTCTGAGTCAAAACTAGTTACAGTTTTGTTTTAAAAAATCATACATCTCTACTCTCTATTTCCTGTTAGTGACAGCATCCCTGTTCCTGTGCAGCAGTTCAGGCGGGTTGAATGGCCTCGTCTTGGGCTGTGTAATGTATTCAACGAGCTGAATTAATTCATCCTATATTCCTGTGTAATTCTTTGGAAAGGCAGCATGGTCTCCGCCCGTCTCATTGTAACGATCCAGTCTGGCTGAATGGGATTGTCCTCTACCCTGTAATTGCATTGAGGGGTGGTTTGAGGAAACAACACATGGGGAAGGGGCAGCAGTATATCTCTAGGGGTGGATTGAGGGAACAACACAAGGGGTAGAGACAACAGTATATCTCTGTAACAGCCGGGAGAGTGGATTGAGGGAACAACGCATGGCGTAGGGACAGCAGTATATCTCTGTAACAGCCTTGAGGGGTGGATTGAGGGAACAATACATGGGATAGGAGCAGCAGTATATCTCTATAACAGCCAGGAGCATGGATTGAGGGAACAACACTAAGGATAGGGGCAGCAGTATATCTCTGTAACAGCCTCGAGGGGTAGGATTGAGGGAACAACACAAGAGGTAGGGGCAGCAGTATATCTCTGTAACATCCTCGAGGGGTGGATTGAGGGAACAATACATGGGGTAGGGACAGCAGTGTATCTCTGTAATAGCCTCAAGGGGTGGATTGAGGGAACAACACCTTGGCAAGGGGCAGCAGTTGGACATTTAGCGGCACAATTCAGAATGCTCATGGCTGATCCGAGTGTGCCTGACCATCCGTCTCCTGTCTGTTCCCAATAAACTTTGACTCTCCTGTCCGGCAAAGATCAGTCAAGCTCAAACTAAAATACCTTAATTAACCGAGTCCTCACTGCTCCCTGAGGATGAGGACACCACAGATCGCACAACAGGAAAGGGAAAGGGACATCCCTCTTTCATTGTGGGACACATTTTTAAAAAAACTCTGTTAACCTCATATCAAATCACTACCCCTTTTCGGATAAAGTGGTACAATAACTAGGAATAGACATTAACTATTCTGCACTCCAATCTTTTCCCACATTACCACTGACTGTTTCCAATCAAATATGTTGCTGCTGCTGTCTTCGGAAGAGAATAGCTGATAGCATAACACCACATGAGCATTAAAAAAGGTGCAGAATTAGACCATTTGGCCTATCGAGTCTGTTATACCATTCAGTCATTTCTAATATGTTCCTCAACATCATTCTCTTACGTTCTCCCTAGAATCCTTGATCTCTTAAAAATCAAAAACTTATTTATTTGTGTCCTAATGGCACTCGCTTCTGTGTCTTAATGTGTATTTATGTGTGTGTGTGTCCATGTGCTTCTTATTTTTGTATTTGTGTGACTATGTCTGTCTGCCGTTGTATCAGCCTGTGTGTTTCTATCTGTGTTTCTGACTATTTGTGTATGACTGTTTATGTCTTTGTGTGCTTCTACATATGTGTATGCTTATCTCCTTGTATGCATTGTGTATGTTAGTATATTGGGGTATTTACCAATACGTCTGTGTATTTCAATGCCTGCATCTCTGTGCAATGGGGTATCTGTTCTTCTGCGAATGAGAGAGATGAGGTTGGAACTGACAGCAGGTTTGAATTGAGAATTGCTCTTTAATGAACACTGCTCCTTATTCGGTAGGTGGGACGTGTTTTGTTTCAGAATCTCCACACAAGGCTACCTGGTCCTCTCTGGCTCTCTTCAGGGTCCAACCCTCATGTCAGGGTAGGGGGATGAGGGAACGGATATCCGGCACTCCACCACCGGGTTGGCCCTTTCTGTCCTATTCCAAGCTGTTTCTCTTGGAATGGGAGAAAGGGAGGGAATGAGTGAGGGTGGGAGTGGATGGCCCTACTGTTAGTGCTGGACTAGGTGAGGTGTGACATGGTGAGGTGGCCGGAGGGAGTCTGTCCATAGTGTTGTATCCATGTAGTGCTATTCGTGTGAAGGGGCTATTGCATCAGTGACAGAAAATGTGGGGGCGGGAAGGTGCTGAATTCAACAGAGGGAGTGGTCGTGCTTGAGCCTTATTTGGAGATAGAACGTGAGCCTTGGTCGAGGGTAGGTGCTATAAGAGACATATAGTGACTGTGAGGGAGCAGTGAGAATATACGGTGACACTTATCCTGACAGAGTGGAATGGATACTTGTCCTGTATTGCCGGACATGTCTTCAGATCATCTCAGCATCGAAGTAAACCTCGCTGAATGTCTTATCCAAGTCTATCACTAATAACGACGCAGGCTCTGTCCCTCAGATTCCACAGATTCAGTTTGGGTGGGTCTTACAAATAGCAAGGAGAAACAAACTTGTTATGCTATATATCTGAAACAAAACTGTCGCGCAAATATTTTGCATCATATGCTCTGGAAATCATATATGCAACTATATGTAAAGGGAAGCTATGACATACTGATATTATCACTGGGGTCTAAACCCAGAGACCCAGGTAATGTTCTGGAGCCATGGTTTCAAATCCTGCCATGGCAGATTGTGGAATTTGAATTCAATAAGTATCTGGAATCAAGGGTTTATGATGATCAGGAATCCATTCCTGATTGTTGAAAAAAACTCATCTGGTTCACTAATGTCCTTTAGAGGTGGAAACGGATGTTATCTGGTCTGGCCTGCATGTCACTCCAGATCCAAGGCAACGCTGTTGATGCTTAACTGCGCTCTGGTATGGCTAGCAAATGCTGATTATCCAGCTAAGCCCTCATCCTGTGAATGAGTAGCAAATACTCGTGGGTTTTGCAGTAATAATGGATGGTGTCAAGTTGCTTCGAAACTAAGATCACTAAGTGACTGCTAATGTTGTGAAAAAGAAATTCCTTAAGTGTATATCAGGTAGGTTGAAGAGTATTTTGTGAATGGTGGTGCAGGCTCGAAGTGCAGAATGGCCTACTCCTGCACCTATTGTCAATTGTCTATTGTGTGGTTGGAAGGACTAATTACTGACCTTGCTCTGAAGCAGCTTTAGAGGAGTAGTGACATTAATATGTTGTATTTTACACGGCGTCTGCATTCAATGTGGAATGTTTGAACATTCTGGTCAAACATCATGGAAGCCCAGAGGTTAGAGGGTCAAGTTCACTCCAGTGAATTGGGAAAGTACAATATAACATTCAGTAGGAGAACAATGGTTGTTAGACCCATATAGTCTTACAGCAAGGAGACAGGCCATTCGGCCCAAACTGGTCCATTCCGAACAAAATGTCCATTCACACTAACCCCATTTCCCTGCCATTTCCCTCTATCCTTCTAATCCTTTCCTACCTGTGTATTTGTCCAAATGCATTTTAAATTTTGTGAACGTACCCGCCTTCTGCTGGCAGCTCATCCCATATGCATACCACCCTGTGTGTAAAAGAAATGTCCCCTCAGGTTCCCTTTTACTCTTTCCCCTCTGACCTGAAATTGCTGCCCTCTAGTCCGTGATTGCCCAATCCTGGGGAAAAAAAGACTGAGTGCATTAACTCTATCCATGCCTCCCATGATCTTATACACTACTATCAGATCCACCTCAGCCTCGTACATGCTAAAGTAAAAACTCCTAGCTTGTTCAACCTCTCACTATAACTCAGACCATTGAGTCTTGGCAACATCCTTGCAAATTTCTTCTGCACTCTTTCCAGTTTAATAATATCCTTCCTCGAGCAAAGTGAACAAAACTGAACATGACACTACAAGTATGGACTCGCCAACATCTTGTATAACTGCAACATAACTCCCTAATTTCAATACTCAGTGCTCTAACTAATGAAGGCCATTGAGTCAAAAGCCTTTTTCAGTGCCTTGTCTACCTGGGACTCCACTTACAGAAAACCGTGCACCTGAATTCCAAGGTCACTCTGTTCCACTATACTCGTTAAGGCCCTACCATTCACCATGAAACTACTGCCTTGATTTGACTTTCTAAAATGCAAGAACTTACACTTATCTGAATTAAACTCAATTTGCCATTTCTCGGCCCAATTCCCCACCTGATCAAGGTACTGCTGCAATTTCTGAAATTTCTGACAACCTTCCTCACTGTCCACGATTCCACCTATTTTAGTGTCACCTTGAAACTTGCAAACCATGCCTGTACATTCTCATCTAAATCATAGATATGTGTGATATATGAATATATGTTCCCAGCATCGACCCCTGAGGCATTCCACTCATCACAGGCCTCCAGTCTGACAAGCATCATTCCATAATTACCCTCTTCTTCCTATCATCAAGCTAATGTTGGACCTAATTTGCCAGCTCCCCCTCAATTCCATATGATCTAACCTTCCAGAGCAGCGTACCATGGGGAACCTTATTGAAGGCCTCACTGTAATCCATATAGACTATATATACAACCATGCCCTTGCCACAGTTACTGGTCACTTCATCAAAGCAGTCTAACAAATATGTGAGCCATAATCCCCAATTCACAAGGCCCTGTCTTTTCAAATGCATGCATATCTTCTCCCTCAGAATCTTCTCAAATAACTTACCTGCTACAGATTTTTAGGTTAACTGTTGTATAGTTCCCCGGTTTTTATTTGTAGCCCATCTTGAATAACGGCACAGCATTCATTACCCTCCAGTGCTCCAGGACTTCACCCGTTGGCTACCGCTGATGCAAAAGAACCAACCAGGGCCCCCGCTATTTGTTTTCCTATCCCCCTGCAGTGTTCCTGAATATATATGGTCAGGACCAGGAGATTTATAGAAATACTACAAAATCTGAAAAATATGTCTATTTATTTCAGGTAAAACACCCAAGAGTGAGAAAGTGAGTTAACAATGATTAGCATAATAAATTAAAGATTATATTAATCACAGGAAGTGACTTCAGAAGAATTCCAGACATTGTGGAATCCTGAGAATTCTCAGAAATTTACGATCCAGAAAAGGAGGGCCATGAAACGGGTAAGTAAATCAAAAAGCAAACATGCATGCAAACAAACAGGAACACAAAGACTGCATAAATCTATGTTCCATGTTTCAAAGGAAAGAGAAAAGCAAAGTCAAATGTGGAAATCTGCAATCAGGAGAGACGAGCTTATTATGGATAACTGGGAAATGGCCAAGCTAATAACCAGTTACTCTGCATCTGTCTTCATGGAGGAAGAAACAGAAAATCACCCAGAAATACGACGTCATTATATAAGACTTGTGGATCGAAAGACATAAAGTCAACTTATATCAGTAACAAGGCTTTACATGAACATGCAGCTGGATTGAACATTGCTAACCTTGACAAACCAACTGTACTTCATACCAAAATCTTCAGAAATAAACCACTCATAGAAATATTAGTTGCACTGTCGATGACTGTGTTCTATTACCCAGTGCATTCTGCATAGTCTAGAAGCCGTTGTAGATAAATGGACATTAGTAAACGTGATCCAAGCACTATAGATGTACGGTAGTGATTCAAGCATCTACAAAGGGAAGAAGAGATAGTGTGGCGAACTGCAGACCAATTAACTTGACATTTGTGAGGAGACTGTTGGAATCTATCATATAGGATGTGATATTCGTTATTTATCAATTAACAGCAACATTGGAGAGAATCAGTATGTATTTCTGAAAGCGCAATCATACTTGATAAGCTTTGTAATTGTTTGAAGTTGATTCTTACAGCATAGATAATGGGGAACCAGTACAATTGGCATATTTTATATTATCAGAAGGCTTTCTATAAGAACTCACACAATGAGTTCGTAAATGCAATGAATGTGAAGGTTATTTGGAGGAATATATGCAAGTGGTAAGATAAATTTTGGATTGACTTCCTTTGCGGGAGTCAGAATATAAATGTAAATACATGTTGAAGCAGTTTAACAGCGTGTTGGTGAGTACTGTACCTGGAATATTGAGTACATTTTTGGTCACCAAATCTGAGAAAGTATATACTGGCTGCAGAGGAAGTTCAATGGACATTCTCCAGATTAATCCCTCAGTTGGCGAGGTTGCTTGATGAGGAAACTAGGCCTGTGTTCTCTAGAATTTCAAAGAATGAGAGATTGGTCACTGTGAAATGTATAAAATTCGCAAAATATGAGATAAGTTGGAAATTAACAGGATGTTTCTCCGGCTGCCTAATCCATATTCAAGGGTAATAATGGCAGGATAAAGGACAGACCATTTAAGACTGCAATAAGGAGGAAATTCTGCACGCTTCTGGGACTAACTAACACAGGACCATGGGAACCTGCTGGCAGGGCGAAGATTAGGCAGAATTCCCAGATATTCTACAAGTGTGTCCAGCGGAACAGAATAACCAGGGAACAGGTAAGTCTCATTAGTGACTTGCCAAATTGCATCCAAATGAAGTTTAGTGGTCGGAGACACAAAGTGATGGCTGACTGCTTGTGTGACTGGAGGCCAGTGTCCAATGGTATAACACAGGAATCAGTGCTGTGTCTCTTATTGTTTGTGATTCAGAGGTGCTGGTGTTGGCAGGGTGGACAATGCTGTAAATGTCATTACACCAGGTTCGAGTCCGACAGGTTTATTCGGTGGCACTAGCTTTCGAAGTGCTGCTTCTTCATCAAAACGCACAATCACCTGATGAAGAAGTAATGCTCCGAAAGCTAGTACCTCCGAATAAACCTGTTGGACTCTAACCTGATGTTGTGTGATTTTCAACTTTAATATTTTTGGTCCTCATACATGATGTAGCTGTGAATATGGACGAGGGGTGGGGAGTGTGATAAGTAAGTTCTGTTTGATATGCAGATTGGCCGTTGGCTGGCAGTGAGGAGGAAGGCCTTAAGTTACGGTACATACAGATGGAATGGTCAGCTGGGAAGATCAATGGCAGATGGAATGTAACCCTGATAAATATGAGGTGATACATTTTGGAAGAAGGAACCAAATAGGACAGGACTCAATGAATGGGAGCACACTAGGAAGGTCAGAGGGTGCTTCTCCACACATCCCTGAATGTGACTATCCAGGTTCATACATAATTTGGGAAAACATAGAGGACTGTAAATATAACCTTGATTCATTGAGGCTCAGATTATAAGAGCTATGCGGGACTTTGGTGAGGCCAAGATGGAATACTGTGTGTAGTTCTGGGAACCATATTACAGGAAGAATGTGACTGTACACGAGGGTTTGCAGAGGAGATTCACCAGAATGTTCCCTGGGATGGAGCATATCAGCTATGTAGAGAGGCTGGATAAGCTTGAGTTATTTAGTTTCGAGGAGAGGAGGCTGAGGGGGACGTATTCAGAAGCATAGGATTACGAGGAGCATGGACATGGTGGATGGAAAGCAGCTGTTCCTTTTGGTCAAAGGGCCACTTTTGGTCAAAGTGAAGGGTTTGCGGTTTAGTGAAGATTTGTGGATTGCTTTCCAGCCAGTGTGTATTGGGGTCTGAAGTGCACTTCTTCAGAGGGGAGATGTCATGGCAAACTCAAAACCATTAGAAAATACACGGTTGTGCACTTGAAATGCCTTAAGATTCACGGCTAGGCGTATTGTGTCGGACAGTGGGCCTTATGTAGACCATGCTGTATTTCTGATAGTACAGAGTCTTTACCTCTGTGATTGTATGGCTGTGGAAGGCCAATCAGTGAGTACCTTAAAATAGGAATTGATAGGTTTCTGAAGAATGTCTTAACAAAGTTGATAAGACAGAACTTGTGATATTATCTGAAAATATGTTACTGGCAAAATTAAGAGAAAGAAATGTGCAGCTTTCTTATTGTTTGATGTCAGATAATTGAGGACCGGGAAATAGCAGAACTATGAAACAAAAGTTTCAGTCATGCCTTCACTGAGGAAAACAAAATAAAAAAGAAACATACTGGGAATGACATTGACATGCTGACCAGTGTATATAGACCCAGCAAGTGGGGAGCTGTAACATTGAAGGATCACCTTGTACACCAGTCACTAAAGCAATATTGTAGGAGCAGAAAGCAGGTAGGCAGATAAATGACATATTCACCTTCATTTCAGGAGAATTGAGTACAGGATTAAGAGTATCTTACTGCAGCTGTACAGGGCCTTGGTGAGACCCCATCTTGAACATTGTATAGTATTGTGTGCATTATTGGTCTTCTTATCTCATAAAGGACAAAGCTGACATTGAGGGAGAGCAGCGAATGATGACCAGACTGATCTATGGGATGACAGGCTTGTTGTGGGAGAAGAGTTTGGGTCGACTGGACCTGTATTCTATGGAGTTTAGGAAAATGAATGGTGATCACAGTGAAATATATAAAACTCTGACAGGGCGAGACAGATTGAAAGCTGGCTTGGACGTCTCAGACAAGGGGCCACAGCATTAAGTACAGTCAGGCCACTTTGCATTGAGATGAGAATACATGTCTTCACTCAGAGACTGGCGAACCAGGAGTACTCTCCCCCAGCTCGGGTTGTGGAAACCAAGGCACTGAATATCAATAAGGATTTCTGGAAATTAAAAGGTTAGGGAGAAAGCAGAAGTATCGTGTGAAGATAGATGATCAGGTATCAGTCCAGGTTATTCTCCAATAACTCAATAGCTGCGTTCCTGTGCATCATCGTATCGTACAAAATCGTGCAATATTAATAATGGGATCTATGGGAAAAAGAGGGTAAGAGGCGAACCCCCAAAAATATCAGTAAAGCCAAAAAATTGTTTTAGTCTAACACACACTAGCGCAGTCTAAATAAATCTTTAAGTCACATATTGTAATAAAACAGTGCTGTAAATGTAACTTTCAAACTACAGGTCACTGCCTACTTGTTTTGTCTGCTATCTTGTCTGCTCCTACAATATTTCTTTAGTGACAGGTGTACAAAGTGAACCAGATTCTTTTCAATGTTACAGCGCCCCACTTGCTGGGTCTACATACACTAATCAGCGTGTCAAAGCCATTCCCAGTATTGACTTATGGCTTCAGACCTTTCACCACACTCTTCACCAGAAAGCGCGGGGGGCTGACTGACCACGTGATGCCAATGGGGAAATTAAAGTTCTCCTCAAGATTCTCCCCACAGTTTGAAGTAAAGTTCTTTCTAAATGGATACTACAATTCCCCGTTTCAGGCTCAGTTTCAAGGCTTCCAGAGCGGATTGTATTCCTGATTGTACTTTTGCAGAGAGAGGATTCTGAGGCTGGATTTATCTGTTCAGCTGTTTCCTGGAAAGGAATTGCGTCACAATGAATGGGAGCTGACTTTATGGAAAAAGGTTCACGAATCACATTGAAGCCAAATTGTTTTTAATCAACACACGTTATCTGAGAACAGCATGTACATTGAACGGAGGAGCAAAATTGATGGGCTGAAGGGACGACAGCAGTTCTCATTTTATATTTCACAAAGTTTAAACATATTAAGGGATATTAATATTGTATGGGTAAACCTGCATTAAGGAGATATTCGACCATTAACGAGCACAGGGAAAGCTCAATGTGTTGTGTGACGTACTCATTTCCTGATGTTCCTGTGCAGTGTGTGGGAAAGCTCAGTAAATGTTGTCACATATTGTCAGATGTTAGGAAGGAGGTCTCTGCAGGGTCAACAGGACTATGTTTACTGTTCCCTTTTCTGACACCAAAGTTGGAGCCGGGTGTTCTCTCTGGGTATATCCATTAAGAGCTCGGAGCAGTTGATAGAATTGAGTGTCTTGCTTGGCCGTTTCAGAGACTATTGAAAAGTTTATCACATGGCTGTGTGTCTGGAGTCACTTTTAGGACAGACCAGGCAAGCACGGAGATTCACTTCCTGAACGTAAATTGGGTAAGGAGATCGATGTTTACAATCAACATTGGACTCAAGATCACTGTTACTGTGCCAGATTTTAGATCTTGATGTGTTAATAATTGTTTTTATCTTCCACCAGTTGCCCAAGCATGAGCCTGAGAGCTGAAAATGTGTTGCTGGAAAAGCGCAGCAGGTCAGGCAGCATCCAAGGAGCAGGGGAATCTTCGTTTCGGGCATCCTGAAGAAGGACTGATGCCCGAAACGTCGATTCTCCTGTTCCTTGGATGCTGCCTGACCTGCTGCGCCTTTCCAGCAACACATTTTCAGCTCTGATCTCCAGCATTTGCAGTTCTCACTTTCTCCTCAAGCATGAGCCTAGTCTTTTTTAGTAATCCAATGACAATTCCACAACAGCACCATCTCCACATGGAGACCTATCTGAAACCACACTGAGCAGATTATTTCTGTGCTGCTTGAACCCTCTGTAAAATAGAACTCCCAACAATTTGATTGCCGTTATGGGACCAATGGAGTGGTAATTGGCCAGATTGTATTTATTCCCCTCTTAGGAAACTGGACATAGCTTACTAATTTTCCACATTACCAGGGAGATTTAAGAGTTGGAGATGGACTGAAACAGCTTCCGCAGGGACACGGCTTGTTGTGCAGCACAAGTCTTCAGTCCCATTGCAGGAATTGGGTCAGGGTCCATTGCCTTTGCCGTATCGACTGTGTTCAGCTGTTTCTTCATATCACGTGCAGCTGATCAAATTGGTTGAAGACTGGCATCTGTGATTCTGTGGGCATCATGATAGGGTAAGTTGGATCATTCACTCAACACATCTGGCTGAGGATAGAGCAGACACCACATACTTGACTTTTACACTGAAGTACAGGACTGTTACATTATTTAGGATGGGGATATTTGTGGAGTCCTCTCCTCCAGTAAGTTGTTTAATGGTCCATCGATATTTATGCTTGGATTCGGCAGGATGACATTGCTTAGATCTGATTTGTTACTCGTGGTATCATTTCTGCCTCTGTAGCGGATGGTAGTTCTGCTGTTTCGAAAGTAACCAGCCAATTGCGGTAGCTTTAATGGGTTGTCATCAGGTAAATGTACACATGGTACGGACCCTGACATGTTGACCCACACTCGTCACTAAACCATAGATCGGCTTGAGGGCAATGGTGGACTAAGGGGTTATCCTGAGGGTAAGGTTACAGATTGTCATTGAATACAATTCTGCTTCTGCTGCTGATGCTGTGATCGACAGCATCAGATGATAACCCAATTTAAGCTGCAATATCTACAATTCAGTTCCACTGACTGTTCCACAGTTCACACCGAGACCCATTCACCCAACAGCCCTGTATTCAGTGACCTACTCTGGTGTCTGATGCGGTAACACTCGAGTTTCATATTCTCATTGTGCTGAAATTCTTTCCTTGGTGTCACGCCTCCAATTTGTTACTTTAACTCAATCAATTTAAAGTACGAATCTAAATCTTTTCCTTTCAGTAATGCCATCTTCTGCATTTGAAGTGAATATGTCTCCTTCTGTTTTTCTCCCTGACCATGATTCAGAGCTCTGCAGTGTCAGTGATGCCAGCCTTATGCACTTTCAGAGTCAAGGAACTTATCACCATGTGTTATCGTACAGTTCCCAGTGTACGACGCTCCATGTTGGACACAATGTTTGGGCATCTTTGCCATATGTCGTTGGAAATTGTTCAAAACAGAAATGGCTGAAGAAATTGCTGAAGATATTGCAGCATCTTCTGGAGTAAATGCAGATATAAACGTTCAGGTCCAGTGAAACTTCTACAAAGCTCCCAGTTTCTCCAGCAAATTTTGGCATTTTTATTTCCAGTATCGATCGTTATTTGCTTAATTGAAAATATGTTCTGTGCCCCTATTCATTTCTGGAGAAACTCAGCAGATCTGTCAGCATCTGCAGAGACAGAGAAACAGAATTAGAGTTTCAAGTCTAGTGTGACACTTCTTCAGAACTGAAAAGGATTGGAAGCTGGGTTTTTAAATCTCTTGCCAGAGTTGTGAATGATTGACAGGGGAAAGAGGGTGTGGCAAATGATAAAAGAAGATTCTGTGAAACGGGTTGAAATTAAGATGTGATTAGGGGAAAGGGGTTCTCTCTATTGAGTACAAGATAAGTAAGACACAAGCACACAAGGTCATTGGGAGGCCAGGAGGGGGAATGATCACTATATGGTATTATATAGATCTGGCCACAGATACGTTTTCATTGTCGAGATCATCACCCCCGTTAGACAAATAAATTCACGTGCGTGACTTCTTATTGGCACTAAATAAGCGTTTCATGCTGCCTCAGTATTGCAAGAAGGAGAAAAACAAAAAATAATATGAAGTTTTGGCTGAGTATTGTTTTACTGTCATGTTTAATATAGTTTCAAATTTGCAGCACTTATCTTTAAATGCTTGTTCTTGAAGTTAGTATCAGATGGAGTGTGGAAGGCTGTCGGCTGACGTTATAGAAGTTTATGAAATCATGAGAGGTATGGATCGGGTGAATAGCCAAGGGCTTTTCCACAGGAGGGGAGAGTTCAACCATAGAAGGCATAAGTTTAAGGTGAAAGGGGGAATATTTAAAAGGGATGCAGGGGCAGTGTTTTTATTCAGAGATTGGTGTGGGTATGGAATGAGCTGTCAGAGGAAGAGTGGTCGATGCCAGTACAGCTACAACATTTAAAAATCATTTGGACAAACTTATGAATGCGAATCATTTAGAGGCCTATGGGCAAAATGAAAGCAGATGGGACTAGTTTAGTCTGGAAAACCTTGCCAGCATGAACATTGAGAAAAGCTTCACGCAGAGACAGTGTGAATCTGTGAAAGGGAAATTATGTTTTGCCCTATAAGATCATGCAAAGATTTCTGGAGAAGCCTGACAATATAACAAGCGGACTTGAAAAAGGGGATCTGGTAGACAAGAGGCTTTTCAGAGACTTTCCACAGGGTATTACAAAATAAAAGATCTTACTCAAGCCGGAAGCTCGTAGGATGACGGATAATGTATTAACATGCGATGATGATTGGTTAACACATAGAAATCGGAGTGTCAGGATTAATGGATCTTTATGATAAAAGTGTATCTGCTGGAGTACCACATATATCAGTCTGATGGAATCAGTTATTGTAATCTATACTGACAGCCTGAAGGAGGGAGCTGAGTGCAATATACATCCGAGTTTGTGGAAGACACTGAGAACCAAAAGGCAGGCAGTTATTTAATGGAGAGGACTCACAGAAAAGGAACAGTACAAAGAGATTGGAGTCTTCCTGTATATGAAATAAAACGTCAGCATGCTGATGCAGCAAGTAATGCGGTTGGATCGTTAACCGGCTTCCAGAGATGAAACGGTTGAGTTATTCAGAATCTCTATAATGGTGAGGTGATTATCCATTGGGGTTTAAATGAATGAATAGTGATACTGCTGAAACGTACAAGATACACAGCGGGCTTGAGAAGGTAGATGTTGAGAAGTTGTTTCCATTCGTGGGCAGAGTGTCGAACTCGAGGATATAGATACCAAAAAGGAACGTCGATTTCAATCTAAGATGCAAAGTGATGTCTTCTCTCAGAAGGTAGTGAATATCTGGAATTCCCTGCCACAGAAAGGTGTGGAGAGATAGAGGAACTGGCAAGAAAGTGGAGTTGAGCCCTGGAATGGATCAGCCATGCTCTTATTTTATGACAGGGCTCACTTGAGCGGCCGAATGACCTACTTCTGTTCCTATTTATTAATTTCACATGTTACGCTATTGGAAACTAAGAGGTTATTTTCCTGGAAGTCGTGTTGCACAATGTTGCATTCAGGGACAGCAGATGATTTGTTTCGGTTAACCGTAGGTGGGGTATGGGGGCTGTATACCTAGCGTATCTTGGTCTGTAACATGACCCACATCGGGAGCAGAGGTTACACAGAAGGGAAGCCTGGAAAGAGAGCTTGGGAGTGGGGATCGGTTCCTGACCAAGCCTGGATTTTTCAAGTACTTTTCTGAAACTACACCTAACCATCGGAGTGGCCTCGATGTGCCTCTGTGTAGCAGGTCTGAAGGGCTGAACGTAACATCAGAATGTGGGGCTGAGGGACACGAGGGGGCCATTCGGCCCTTTGACACTACTCCACCAATAAATAAGGTTGTGGTTCATCTCATTGTGGTCCCAGCTGCACTTTGCTGTCCATGCACCATTATCCCTGATTTACCTGTCTGTGGAAAATCATTTTATAAAATATCGAAGCCAGCGTCGACATAATATAAAGATTCAGCCATCCCAAACTTCTGGAAAATAGAATTCCCACTGGAATAAATTCCCATTTGGTGAATTTCTCCGAATTCATGGTCTGACTGAGGTTGAAGGGTGTCACTGTTCAATGTTTATCCCACTCCTCCACTGCTCCCAACAAATTTTAAATGTAGCTTAAAATGTGTTGCTGGAAAAGCTCAGTAGGTCAGGCAGCATCAAAGGAGCAGAAGAATCCACGTTGCTGGCATAAGCCCTTCTTCAACAATGAGGAGGGTGTGCCAAGCAGGCTACGATAAAAGGTAGGGAGGAGTCACTTGGGGGAGGGGCGTTGGGAATATGATAGGTGGAAGGAGGTTAAGGTGAAGGTGATAGGCCAGAGAGGGGTGGGGCGGAGAGGTCGGGAAGAAGATTGCAGATCAAGTAGGCGGTGTTGAATCTGAGGGTTGGGATTGAGAAAAGGAGTGGGGGGAATGAAGAAGCTGGAGAAACCTGCATTCATCCCTTGTGGTTGGAGGTTTCCTAGGCGGATGATGAGGTGCTCTTCCTCCAGGCGTCGTGTTGACATGGTCTTGCGATGCAGGAGGCCAAGGACCTGCATGTCTTTGGCGGAGAGCGAGGGGGAGTTAAAGTGTTCAGCGATGGGTTGGTTGGTGCAGGTGTCCCAGAGGTGATCTCTGAAACGTTCTGGCCTGTCTCCCCAATGTATAGGAGGCCACATCAGATGCAGCGGATGCAGGAAGTGATGCACGTGGACGTGCAGGTGAATTTGCAGGAAGGATATCTTGGGGCCTTAGAGGGAAGTGAGGGGGGAGGTGTGGACGCATATTTTGCATTTCTTGCGGTTGCAGGGGAAGGTGCCGGGAGTTGAGGTTGGATTGATGAGGGGTGTTGATCTGACGAGAGAATCGTGGAGGGAGTGGTCTTTCCAGAATGCTGATAGGGGTGGGGAAGGAAATATATCTTTGGTGGTGGGGTCTGTTTGGATTTGGCGGAAATCCAGAAGGTTGATTCGATGTATCTGGAGGTTGGTGGGGTAGAAGGTGAGGACCAGTGGGTTCTGTCCTTTTGGCGATTGGAGGGGCGGGGTTCAAGGGCAGAGGACCGGGAAGTGGAGGAGATGCGGTGGAGAGCTTCGTCAACCACGTCTGACAGGAAATTGCGGTCTTTGAAGAAGTAGGCCAGCTGGGTTGTTTGGTATTCGAATTGGTCCTCCGAGGAGCAGATGCGCCGGAGGCGAAGAAATTCGGAATATGGGATGGCGTTTTTACAGGGGCAAGGGTGGGATGATGTGTAATCTAGGTAGCTGTGGGAGTCATTCGGTTTATAGTAAACTTCCGTGTTGAGTCGGTCGTCGGGGATAAAAATTGAGAGCTCTAGGAAGGGGAGGGAGGAGTCTGAGAAGGTCCAGGTAAATTTGAGGTCAGGGTGGAAGGTGTTAGTAAAGTGGATGAGCTATTCTCCTCATAAACGTTAAATGTAGGAGGCGCCGGAGGGAGGCGCGGTAGTAGTTTGGTGCACCGACCTTTACACCGATGAGGCTAAACGCCAGCTCACGGACACCTCGTCCTACTGCCCCCTTGACCATGACCCCACCTCCCACCACCAAACCATCAGCTCCCAGACCATCCATAACCTCATCACCTCAGGGGATCTCCCATCCACCGCCTCCAGCCTCATAGTCCCACAACCCCGCACTGCCCGTTTCTACCTCCTGCCCAAAATCCACAAACCTGACTGCCCCGGCCGATCCCTGAAGAAGGGCTTACCACCGAAACGTCGATTCTCCTGTTCCTTGGATGCTGCCTGACCTGCTGTGATTTTCCAGCAACACATTTTCAACTTTAAATGTTACCAGGTTGGTGATATGGCCGATAATAAAGTTCTCAGACTGCGTCATAGTTCAGTGACAGGAACAAGTCAGGCAGATTTCTTTAGTCAGCCACAAATAATTAATAGAACTAACGGATGTGCATGGTGGATCTCTGGTTAGCACTGCTACCTCCCATCATCAAGTAGCTGCGTTCAATACCAAACTCAGGCGATGCTATGTGTGGAGTTTGAGTATTCTCTGTGCATTTATCTGTGTGAGATTCCTCCCAATGCTCCAATCTCCTCCCACAGTCCAAGAATACGCAGCTTAGAGTAGATTGCCGGTGCTAAATTGCCCATCATGACCAGGGATGTGTAGGTTAGGTATGTTAGTCATGGGAAATGCAAGGTGACTTGGATAGGGTGGGGGAGCATGTCCGGGGGATGCTGTTTGGAGGGTCAGTGTGGACTTGCTGGATGGGATGTCCGGCTTCCACACTGTAGAGATTCTGTGAAAATGACAAGACATTTGGACTATACTCAGTGGGTATCTGTCTGATCCACTCTCGTCTAGGTCTTGTATGTTTCAATAAGATCACCTCTCTTTCCAAGAGTGACTTGTTAAAGCCTTCATAATATAAGGTACTCATTCCTGGAATGCGTGAAGTGAAACGTCTCTGAACTGCTTCCAATGTCCTTTCTCAGATAAGGAGACAAAGCAAAAAACAATCTCACACTCAGATCTTGACTTTTAGTTTTGTTTTCTCAGTGTTGTGGTTCTTTGTAAGTCTCTTCCAAACAGAGCATTGGAGGCAGAGATATTGAATATTTTTGAGACACAGACAGAATGTTCATAAATAACAACGGTTTCGAGGATTATCGGGGATTGGCAGTAATGTGCGGTATGGGGGAAAATATAGACAGTGGTAACAAATGACACTGCTCCAGAACATCCAGGAATATAATTCAAAACGAAATGGTAATATCGATAAAATGCTAAGGGGGAAGCCCAGATGTCGGCGATCTTGAAGGTCTGTTTTACTGGGGTCTGCATCACAGCACAGGCTAAGTGGTTCTCTAACCCACCGCATACCAGCCAGTTACTTAACATTCAACACTAAAAAGAGCGATAGAATCTTTACTAATCACGTTTTGTCAAGTGGAAATGACAAAACATGGGGAAGGATCGAGCAAGTCCCAACACACGGTGCACCCGTCAGAAGCATCGAGCAGGCCTGAGGCTGTAGTTGCAACCTAAATCTGCTCATTCAATAGACCCAGTTACTCACCAGGCCTTGGTCACTGAGTTCACCAACTAAAGTGAAATGATTGAAGGCATGACTGAACAGAAGTTCAGCTGTGGCTAGAACCGCTGTCAGACGTGCTCCAAAAACATGAGCAGCAACTAGCCAGCCTTGGAAACAGAACAGACAATGTCAAGTGCCGAACTGTATTGACAGAGACTGTGATCAATTCCTCTCGGGCGAGGATCCACCCCCTTGAAATACAGGTCCGTACCTTAACTGAATAAGATGACCACCTTGAGAACAGGGACAGCTTGCAGAATGTTCACATCGTCGATCTGCTGGGCCAGACGGCAGGTGGTCAGCTTTGATCTGGCTGCTGTGATTCCTTCACTTCGAAGCTGAAGAGGGACGGGTGAAGACAGTTCATTTGGTTACGACACTGCGGTCAGACTCAGACCAACGCCTTTGCCCTGTCCTTGTGCGGTTACATAGTTACAGGGATAAAAAAAAGACTGATGGAAGCTCAGTGTGGTTTCCGGTGGCTTTAATCCACGAGAGCTCCAGCATTATGTTCTTTCAGGACTTTTCAGTATCGGTGATTCAGGAAAGAAAATCTTTTGATGATATCAAGAGAAGATTAAGAGAACTCGGGATTCAGTATTCCTTAAGGTTCCCAGCGGTGCTCCGTATTGCTTTGAATGGATCAATGAACTCGTATGATTCTCCAGAGAAAGCGAAAACCTTGTGGACATTTTAAAGTAAGCTGGATGTTTAGGTAATCATGTTTCTCCCTTAAAGAAATTTTGTCAGATTTTTCTGGTATTAACTAGTGTTGAATTATAGTCGGAGATGAGTAGACTTCACACTTTTAACTTCTTCATTAGTATTACTACTCGATTTCTCTTTCTTTGCTTGTGTCTGAGTTGTGGCTCAAGCTGGAGGGAGTTACAAAGGTAGTTGTGATGACAAAATGCCGACCTAAGGACAGTTGAAGCCTGGTTTTTGTTATTACTTGCCCTGAATGTCATATTGATAGCGGGGAGAAGATAAAGTTTTGGGATATGTAAGCGGCTTCAATGGGCGGGGTAAATTCCCCTATAAAGTGTCATTGGCACTTGCGATTTGTTTCGTTCGTTGTTTTTTTATGTGTTTAGCTTTGGAAAGTTTGGTGAGCTTGTTAGTTGTAGTAGTAATAGTTTGTATCGTTTTTAGGGTCGCTGAGTCTTTTATCATTAATGCTCAGCGATGTGTAATTCGATTTGAAACTCTCTCGAATTCAAATATTGCTGCAGTGTGTTATGGATTATTATGTGCTTAAATGGTGTACCTGAAACATTAAGGGGAGCGATCTGCCAGTCAAGAAGAAAAATGTAATTTCTCGTCATAAAAAAAAGTGGATGGATGTTGCTCGATTGCAGGAGATGCACCGTGATGACAAGGAACATTTGACGTGACAGCAGGGCGGCTTTGATCGGGATTAGTTCACGTCTATTAATATTGGGAATAGGGGAAAAGCCGTAATGGATAGTAAGTATTTTCCATTTAAATTACTAGATTGTATTAAACACTCATGGAAGGATCATAATCCTCAAAGCCTTGAACTATGGGAATTAATACAGTATTTTGAATTGCCACCCAATGCACCCTCTTAAAATCCTGGTAGATGCATTTCCCAAATTAAGTTATCTTGCATCGTGGCACATTATTGTAGAAGGATATTACAACAGTCTTATGCGCTCCACAGTGGACATAATGTCCAAAGGCCCCCAGTACCCTAGTTATAATGTAAATAATTAGTGGATTTGTGTGCAGAATCAGAGCTGGTGGATGTCTGTAGTCAGTTCTACTTCACAAGTAGAGATTTTATTTTCTTCTTGAACCCGCATAAATGGCACAAGAGGGTTGATCTCTTCCCCGTCCCAGCAACAATCTTAGATTCATTGGCATCCTGCACAATTGGGAATATTACCCCAACATACCTGCCCCAGAAATGGAAAAGAAGTCACATAAGATTATGTTGTTTGCAGATGAAGGTCTTATATTTTTGTCAAATCCCGCAATTTCGGCAGGTCACGTGATGCAATGCATTAATTCGCTCGTCGCCTTTTTGGGCTTTAACATTAATTTTACAAAGTTGGAGGCCATGCCTATGGGAGGTCTTAGGGAAATACCAGGTTTTGAGGGTAAATCCTGTTTTCCTTTTGAACTGACGGGGAGTGGGGGGAGGTTTCTCTATTTTAGTATGCTCATTACATCCGTTTTTGATCATTTATTTAACGTGAACTATGTCCATTTGTTTGAAAAAATTTAACAAGACTTTCAAAGAAGGGAGGCACCTCCAAAATCCTGGCCAGGATGGATAGCTGTTCTTAAGATGAATATCCTTCCTCATTTACGATACCCCGTGTGAATGCTTCCTTTGACATTTCCCAGACAGACATTTAGGAGACTTTATGGCTGGTTTAGCTCTTTCATTTGGCACCATAAGCGACTCTCTATGAAGCTAACCAAATTGTAACTACCCAAAAGTATGGGGAGTAGATCTACCAGATTAAAAGCTATGAATTCAGTTCTTTTTTATCCTTTGTTAGTGCCTGGGCCGCTGAGGACTCGGCTTCAATAGGATTAGATATTGAACCCTCTCAGACAAAGTGAACCCTTATTAGTCTGCTGGTCTTAGACAAAATGAGAACATTTAAGGAGTATTGCCATAACCAAATAATTATCAATACCGTTAAAGCATGAATGGCAATGCGTCAGATTGAGGGCAATACAGCCAAAATAATGTTTCTTACCCCTCTAATTGGTATACCGGGTTGTCATCCTGGGATAATGGATTCCAGGCTTAAACTGTGGGCAGCAAGGGTTGTGCCTTGTTTGAGTGATTTAGAATTAGTAGAATCCCTACAATGCGGATACAAGCCCTTGGGCCCAGAAAGTCCACTTTGACCCTTTGAAGAGTAGCCCCCCCGACCCATTCCCCTACCATCCTATAATTTCCCTGACTAATGAACCAACCTACCCATCACTGAATACTATGGGTGATTTATCAATCATGAATTCATCTAACCAACACATCTTTGGACTGTGGGAGGAAACCACAGAATATGTTAACTCCACACAGCCAGGACCCCAAGGCCAGAACCAATTCAGGACCCTGGTGCTGTGAGGCAGCAATGCTCATCACTGAGCCACTTCGTGCTATTTGAGGGAGAAACAATTATGTCATTTAATCAAATAAATCGTACGTATGGACTGGCTAGTAGAGACCTCTTCTCTTTCTTTTCCAGATCAGAGATTTGATTAAAAAAAACACACTTTTATCAGACTCTTACAGATCTGATCGAGAGAAGAGGCCGCTTATTTCTTAGAATACACTCTCTGTCAGTACCCTTTATCATTAGTTGGAGAGTGTCCCCTCAGACGAGACTGTGCAGCTTTGTAATGTCTGCGAGAGAGAGTTGGGGCTTCAGAACACTTCGGAGAGATGGGAGGATATTTGTTAAAATGCTTGAAGAATTTAATCTGTAATAGTACCCCCATTCCATGCAGTTGAAAGTTCTTCATAGGGTCTATCTGACCCTAGATTATCTCCCAAACTTCCAAGTGGGATTATCTTCAGCATGTCCGAAATGCAGAATGACTACAGACACTCTTACTCATTGCTTGTGGTCCTGCTGCAGGCTTCATATATATTGGAGCACTGTGCCAGGTGTGAGAGAGTGGGTCGAGGGGACTGAATTGGAGATGGACCTGGTTTCTCTTTTCCTGGACCTGCCCAGGTTACTTTACACAGATGCACAGGTGAAAAAATATCCTTACTTTCTGTGCTAGGAAAAGATTCTGTTGTGTTGGATGTCTGAATCAACCCCACCCCCACCCCCCAACCCCCTCCCCCACCCTCAGCCCGGGTCTGTTGGGTCGTTGTAAGCTCTTCATGGAGAATATCCCTTTGCCCTTTCTCACCAACATGCTGCACCAAAAACAGAGATTTATATAAGACCATGGCAGACCTTTTTGAATTACCAAGATGCAGGCTTATCTGCCACGCTCAGAAGGGCTTTTATACAGCCTTGACGATATTATCTAATGAATCTTATATCCAAAGAGGAAGAATAATGAACATAAAAGGGATATCAGTTAATGCTCTTGAAGAATGAAAGCTATCATTTTGTTACGCTGAGCTGCATTATTTATTCATTATTTATTGTTTAGTTTTGTTTTTCTTCTGTCCGTTTAGTGTTTTTAACTTGTTTTGTATGTACATGCACATGGGTGCAATTTTGATCAGTTACTTGAGTTGTGTTGTTACTGGTTTATTATAATATTATAATTTTTTAAACTCATGTGGTTACACACTGGGGCACTGCCATTTTCCTGAAACTGAGCATTATTTGTAACACTATCGGGAACATTCCATATTTGGTATTCTCCGGAATATTCTCTAACTGTATGGGGGATATTGCAAAGGCGAGAGAGAGAGAGAGAGCGAAGCTGTTGCATGCGGAAGTGAGAGTGGTGGAGCATGAGCCTTGGTCGTGCTATAACAGATATGCAGTGAGTGTGAGGGAGCAGAGAGAATACGGTGACTATTTACCCTGACAGAGCGGGGAAGGTGATTGATCCTTGTCCTGTTTTGCTAGATATTTCTTCAGGTGGCAGATACTACACCGAGTTCGGTGGTGAGCACAGACCATGCTCTGTGGGCCTGGTGGTATGGCCCCCTCTGGGAAGGGAATGGTCCCCCTCTATACTAGCCCATCCACTATGCACACCATGTACCGTCAACAAACTGTGGTATAATTGCTTCTTATCTGCCATGCTCGGGGTAAATTGTACAGGGCAGCTCCAAACTGAGAAGCTCAGCCGTGTGCCCCTTGGCCTTTTAAAGATGGCACTCGTGACAGGGAGCACGGAATATCTAGGGAAATCCTTGCGACTGTGAGTATCTCCAATCATAATGGGCGGGAGAATCGGGCTGGAATTCAATGAGAGGTGGGTGAGGTGGGTGGTATTTAATGAGGTGAGTTCGGTAAGATAGCACAAGGAAACTAGCTCAGCTTCGTACAGACAATCCCTCTGTCACACTCAATGAAAATGACACATAGACAAATTGCTGTGTTATACAGTTCAATGAGCCAAAGACTCTGCTGTCCTCACTCCCAGTTACAAAGCTGCAGAACAAATGCTCATTCAAAACTCTCCATCGCCTGAATTCGCAACAATATTCCATTCACTCATAATTCTTCATAATACTGAACCGTGTTGCATGATACTATCGAAATATCTTCATATCAGCATTCTGAAACCTGTGAACATATCTTTCCATGACATTTTTTCTCAGTCTGTCCCTCTCTGTCTCTATCCTGAAACACACGTATTTACAGTCATACGTTTCTACTGCATGGAAACAGGCCCTTCGGCCCAACTGGTACATGCCGACCAAAATGTGCATCCACAATCACCACATTTCCCTGCCCTTGCTCCTTTCCTATCCATGTATTTATCCAAATACCTTTTTAATGTTGTTATTGTACCCACCTCAACCACTTCAACTGGCAGCTCAGTCCATATGCAAAACACAGTCTGTATAAAAAAGTTGACCCTCAGGTTCCTTTTTATTTTTGTCCTCTCCAAACATTAACAGATGTCCTATAGTCCTTGGTTCCCCAACCTTGCAAAAAAAATTGAAATATTCACTCTATGCATGGTTCTCATGACTTGATAAGAGCCACACTTCTATATAATCCTCCTCAGTTTTCTATGCTGTAAAGAAATATGTTCTAACCTGTTCAACTTCTCCCTAGAACTCAGACCCTTTAGCTGAGGAAACATCTTTGTAACTTTCTTCTACAATCTTTCCAGTTCAATAATATCCTTTCTAGGGCAAGGTGTTCAAAACTGAGCACAATACACCAACTGCAGACTTAGCAATATCCTGTAAAACGGCAACAGAACATCCCAACTTCTATACTCAATGCCCTGATGAAGGCCAGTGTACAAACAGCCTCCTTCACTGTCCTGTATATCTGAGACTCAAATTCAGACAACCGTGCACCTGATTTCCTACATCCTTTTGTTCCACTCCACTCCTTAAGGCCCTCTCATTCACCATTAAACTCCCACCTGAATTTGACTTTCCAAAATTAAAGATGTCGCAGTTATCTATATTAAACTCCATTTGCTATTTCTCTGCCCACTTCCACAGCTGATCAAGGTAGTGCTGCAATTTCCGATAACGTTCCTCACTGCAAACAATGCCTCCTATTTTAGTGTCATCTGCAAACTTACTAACCAGCATTGTGCACTCTCGTCTAAATCATTCATCTAGATAACACACAGCAATGGGGACAGTACCGACCCCTGAGGCACTGCACTAGTCACAGGCCTCCAGTCCAACAAGCATACCTCCACTATAGACATTTGCTTTTTCATGTCAAACCAATTGCGTCGCCAAATTGCCAGCTTATCTTGGAGTCCGTGCGATCTAACCTTCTAGAGCAGCCTTTCATGTGGAATTTTACCAAAGGCCTTATTGAAATCCATATAGATTATGTTCACCACCCTGCCCTCGACAACTTTCCTGGTCACTTCCTCAAAAAACTCTAATAAAATTTGCAGGGCATGATCTGTCACGCACAAAGCTATGCTGACTGATCCAAGTCAAACTCTGTCTTTCGAAATGCATGCATAACTTATATCTCAGAACCTTCTCAAGTAGTTTACCGAAAACAGATGTGAAGCTTACTGGTCTATATTTCCCAGGCATTTATTTGCAGCCATTCTTAAAGAAGGGCACTATATTTGTTACTGCCCAGTCTTCAGGGACCTTGGCCCCTGTCTTCTCTCGCCTCTTGCAGTGTTCTTGGATATATCTGGTCTGGACCAAGAGATTTATCTGACTTTGCGCATTTTAATATGTCCATCAGCACCTCTACTGTGATATGGACAGGACCAATATATGACAATTAACCTTCCAAATGTCACAGGCCTTCATGTATTTCTTCATGGTAAACACAGAGGCGAAATTGAGGACTTCACCCATCTCTTGAGGTTTTACATATGCGAGCCCATTTTGGTTTTTAAGGCGTCCTATTCACTCTCTAGATGTTCTTTTTCTTTACTATAGTGAATTTCGGTTCATCCTAATCCTCTCAGCCAAGGCTATCTCATACTCCCTTTTCGCCTTCCTGATTTCCTTCTTCAGTAAACTCCTGTATTCCCTGTGTACCTCCAGGGATTCCCTTGATTCCAGCTGTCTGTACCTGAGCCAAGCCTCATTTTTGCTGGCTACGGCCTTAATATTCCTTGTCAACCAGGGTTTTCTCTTCCAGCCCCACTTTCCCTTCACCCTCACAGGAACATGTAAACCTTGAACTCGAGCTATCTCACTTTTACAGCCCTCCCTCGTGCCTAATATCCTTTTACCTGAAAACAAACTACTCCAATTAACCACTGCAATCCCCTGTCTAATTCCAATAAAATATGCCTTGCCGCAATTTAGAACTTGAATCTGGAGACCAATTTTGTACCTCCCATAACTAATTTAAAATTATTACAGCGCCAGTCACTTTTCCCAAAATACTCCCCCACTTTACCACCGTCACCTATCCGACCCTATTTCCCAACAGTAGGTCAAGTTTGTCCCTTCCCGTGTCGGACCCTTTATATACTGCTTGGGGAAACTGTCCTGAACAATCTTAAGAAATTACATTCCATTGAAGTTCTTAACCATCTGGATACCCCAATCTATGTTAGAAAAAATTAAATCACCTATTATGACAATCCTAATGCTCCTGCTACTCTCACCAGTTTCCCTGCATATTTGTTCCTCTAATTCCCATTGATGATTTGGAGGCTTATAGTGCAACCACTATAACATCACTATCCCCCTCTTACTTAGTTGTACCATTCACAAAAACTCATCGGATATTATCTCAGTTATTGCAACTTTAAATACTTGTGTGATACTCGCCATAATCAGAACTATTGGTATTTCAACTGTTTCCATTTACATCTCTACCTGGCAATGATTTTCACATCTGCAACAAAACTTGTCATGGTACAGTGGAGATATGGCGCTGTAACTGAATGGGAGCTGCACATCCTGTTACTTCCAGAAGTTTCCCACACTGGGCAGTGATCTAACACAGTATTACCGAAAACTGGAACAACCTGTGTTTATATATGAATGAACCAGTGAGGTCTGCACAGCTCCCCACGCTGGACACTTATCCCAGGATTATAGATCAAGTATTCGTGTGGGCTGCACAGAGTTCCATTCTGGATGTTGCTGGGTTGTGTTCAGCAGTACGCTCGCCATATCTACACAGTGCTCTATCCTGAATGTATTATGGATGGGCTGTTTATGTGAGTTTGATTACGAATGTGAGAGAACTAAACACCTGGAAATACCTTTATTTTGTGTTTTCATTCTTGTGATTGGACCCTTCAAATCCTGACTCATCCTTAGACCCGACCCTCTGGATGAGTGATGGTGACTGTTGTAAAAGCATCTGGGTCTGCAACATGACGAACAAATGGAGCAAAGGCTGCAGAGAGGACAGTCTCCGTAAAATGGAATGAGGGAATCACCATCAGATCAGCCGTGGTCTTCGTGAATTATGGGGCAGGATTGAATGGACCACGAATGCAACTTATTCATGTATTTATGTTTGTTCCAAGCAAAATCCTCTTCTCTCCCAATGTCCTGTATTGGGGGTAAGCTCTGTGCTCACCACCTGCTCCTGTGGAATGGAATTGAGGGACTGAATAGCCTTTTCACATTCCTTACAGCTTCTGTTGAACAAAAGCAATTCTCCTGAATCTGTAAACCACCATCAAAATCTGAATAATGTATTTTTGTATTTTACTCTCAGTAATTGAGCAAACAAGTTGACTGACAGAATTCAGAAACTGAGTAGCCTCCTCCTGTTCCTGTGTTATATACTCAAGAGGCAATACAGTCTCAGAGATGCACAGTACAGAAAAAGATACTTCAGTCCGGTCGTCTATGCTGACCAAATATCCTCAATAAATCTCGTTCCCCTTGGCCCATTTGGCCCATTTCCATGCATGTATCCATCCAAATGCCTTTTAAATGGTGTAACTGTACCTGCCTCCACCACCTCTTTTGGCTGTTCAATCCATACATGCAGCAGTCTCTGTGTGAAAATGTTGTCCCTCATGTCCTTATTTAAATCTTTCCCCTCTCACCTTAAACCTTTGTCTTCTAATTTTGGACTCGCCTATACTGGGAAAAGACGTTGACTGTTTACCTTATCTATTCCCCTCATGATTTTATAAACCTCTTTAAGGTCACCCCTCAGCCTCAACACTTGAAAATAGCCCCAGCCTATTCAAACTCTCCCTGTAGGTCTAACCCTCCAACACCTGACACATTCTTTTAAATCTCTTCTGTACCCTTTCAAGTTTGACAACATCTTTCCGACAGCAAGGAGACGAGAATTAAAGGCAGTATTACACAAGTGGCCAAACCAATGTCCTGGACAGATGCAACATGTCGAGAAAATGTTAAGACGCAAAGCACGCACCAATAAAGGGAACATCACCAAGTGCCTTCTTCACTGCGCTGTCTACCTGTGACGGTACTTTCAAGGAACGGAGAACCTGCACCACAAGGTGACACAGTAGCTCAGTGACTAGCATTGCTGCTTCAGCGATCTGTGTTTAATCCCATCCTTGAATGACTGCCTGTGTGGAGTTTGAACATTCTCCCCGTGTCTGCATGAGTCTCCTCCGGATATTATGTTTTACTCCGACAGTATAAAGACATACAAATAAGGGTAGATTGGCCATGCTAAATTGCGTAAAGTACCCAGGGATGTGTAGGCGAGGTGGATTAGCCATGGAAAATGCAGGCTCAGAGGGATACAGTAGGGGTTTGTCCACTGGGAAGCTGCTTAGATGTTCGGTGTGGCCTCGATGGGCCGAATAGGCTGTTTCCTCACTGTAAGGATTCGATAATTTCGATGGAGTTCTCCTTGATTGGCAGCTTTCGACGGGATCCTACCTATATGTCTTGCCTTGATTTGTCTTGCCAAAATGCTATACCTCACATTTATCTAAAATAAACTCCATCTGCCACTCCTTGGTTCACCTAAGCAAAGTCCCATTGTGGTCTGAGAGATCATTCTTCACAGTCGAGTACACCACCAAATTTGGTATTATCTACAAACTTACTGACCATACTTCATATACTCAAATGCGAATGATTTGTGAAAGTGACAAGAGGCAGTGGACCCACTAGTGATCTTTGTGGCACGCCACTGGTCACAGGTCTCCAAGTTTCAAATATTCAAGAAAATCTTGAATCTAAATGGCGAGCTCTCCCTGGATCCCAGGCAGTCTAAACTTGCTAACCAGTCTACCATGTAGAACATTTTGGTTTTATTAATGAATTCCATAAAGACAACATCCGCTGTCCTGCCTTAATCACTTCCTTAAAAAAAATCCATCGAGTCACTGAGACGTGATCTCCAATGTATAAAGCCCTCTTCAGTCCTTGTCTTTCCAAATGCATATACATACTTTCTCACAAAATCTCCTCCAACAATTTAGGCACCCTTGAAGTCAGGCTCACTGATCTATAGTTACCCGTTTTTTCCTACGTTAGCAGCCCTCCAGTCTTTTGACACCTCAGCTGTGGAAATCAATGTTACAAATATATCAGCAAAATGCTGAGCAATTTCTTTCCTAGCTTCCCACATACTTCTGGGATGCAACTGAGCAGGTCCCAGGGATTTGTTCACCGTTATGTGTTATAAAATGCCCAACACCTCTTTGTAGTATAGATACGTTTCAAGGTATCACTATATATTTCTTCATCCTCTCGCTCTTGTAACCTCTTCCACATTAAATACTGAGGAGAAATGCTTGTTTTGTAACCTTCCAATCTCTTGCATTTCCATGCATAGGTAGCCTTACTGATCATTAAGGTATACTATTCTCTCCCTAGTTAATCGTTTGCCATTAAAGGATGTGTAGAATTTCTTCAATGCCTCATTAACCCTATTTCTAAAGCCATCTCATGGCCACATTTTTCTGGCCCGATTTCCCTGTTGACTATACACTTACTGCCCTTATATTCCTCTCGGGATTTACTTGATCTCAGCTCTGTTACCTGACATATGCCTCCTTCCTTACCTTGACATATGCCTCCTTCCTTACCATCAATATATCTAGCCATCAGGCACTCCCTGCACCGACCAGCCTTGCCCCTCTCACTATGGGAACACCTTGGCTTTGGACTCTCTGAAACCAAGTTTTGATGGCCTTGCATTTTCCAACCATCCCTTTACCTGTGAATAGGGTATTCCAATCAGCCTTTCACAGGGCTCACCTAATACTTTCAAACTTGGCCTTGAGGAAAGTTAGCACTTTAATGTTTACATCAGGTCTTTCCTATTCCAAAACTAATTTAAAACTAATATTCAAGCGTAACAGACTTGAAAGTTAAATACACACTTCCTGCCCCTCTGTACCAGGCTCGAGAGGCTGAATGGGCTCCTCGTGGCCCTCTGTCATAGACTGGAAAGGCTGAATGGCATCCTCCTGTCCTTGTGTAACAGACCAGAAACATTAAATGACACAGCAACCAGTGGATTACGAGCAGCCGTTAAACTGTATCTGATGGATTCCTTCCCAGTTACAGAAACACAAACAACACAATGTACTCTAGGTGCCCTCTCAGTAACACCTCATACAGCTTCAGCGACACATCTCTTTCAAGTTTCGCAGGCAGTCTAACCTTGTTAAGCAGTCTACCATGTGGAACATTTTGGTTTTCTTACTGAATTCCATTATACAACATCCACTGACCTGCCTTCATTAATCATCTTCATCACTTTCTCAAAAAATTGCACTGAGTCAGTGAGACGTGATCTCCAATGTACAAAGCCCTCTTCAGTCCTGGTTTTTCCAAATGCATATACACCCCTTTCCCTGAAAATCCCCTCCAACAATTTAGTTACCATTGACGTCAGGCTCAGCGATCTCTGGTTACCTGTTTTTTCCTTACTTTCTTAAATAATGTTGGCAATATGTGCCAATATTCGAGATTTCCACCTATTCAAGTATGAACAGGTTAATATAGGCTCAATGGCCTTCTTTTATCCCTCTGTAAGAGGCCCATAGGGACAGAATGGCTTCGGCCTGTTGCTGAGCAGCAGTCTCAATTCTCTGTCTCAAGGTTATGAAAGGATTTGATAGCAGGGCACTTAAAACCAGGATAAGTCTCACACTGGGCAATAAGCATTATACTTTGGGTTAAGGTATCTAGAAACTTGCCTACCCGACTTTTTTTATGCAGCCAATCGGTTATTTTAAAATGCCTCCTTTCATAAACAGATTGGAACATATATAGACCCCTGCAGTGTTCTGTTAATACTCTCATATACAACTGAAAAAAAGATTAAAAATATTTAATGATTTATGTTCCATCACTCAGCAACCCTCATCCATTCCATCCAAACCGCGTAAATGTTCCCTTTTATAGTGATATGAAGAGTGATGTGTGGAACTGGTTAATTGAGCCTGTTTGCTCAGTCATGAGTTGGAGATGCCGATATTGGACTGGGGTATACAAAGTTAAAAATCACGCAACACCAGTTTATAGTCCAACAGGTTTAATTAGAAGCACATTAGCTTTCGGAGCACTGGTCCTTCATCAGGTGATAGTGGAGGACACACTTCTAAGGCACAGAATTTATCGCAAAAATTTACAGTGAGATGTAACTGAAATTATACATTGAAAAATACCTTGATTGTCTGTTGAGTCTTTCATCTGTTCCAATACCATGATAGTTGTTGAGGGTGTTAGCCCCTTGTGTTCTCTGTCTATGCCATTATGTTTAGATTGATTCAAATCTGAAAAGTGAAATAACAGAGTTTTACATGAATTCATGCAGTTTTTGAGCTCAGCGATTTACATGAATTCATGCAGTTTTTGAGCGTAGTACAATAAAACTCTGGAAGTACAAATGCTCCCCACAAAATATATGTATGCATGTGGGTCTTTGTCTGTTTGTGTGTGTGTGTGTGTCGGTCTGGGTTGGGGTGTGGTGAGTGTGAGAGAGAATGTATATGTGTGTGTGTACTGACGTAGAGTGTATTAAGTCTATGAGGGGGTGCATGTAGGAGTGTGTGTGCTTGTCTGGGGTGGGGGATTTTGAGTGTCAGTGAGAGAGTGTATATGTGTGTGCATGAGTGTAGAGTGCTCTAAGTCTCTGAGAGGATGCCCATGTGATTGTGGGAGATTGTGTGTCGATAAGGGTGTGTGTGTGTGTCTGTATGCGTGTCTGTGTACTTGTGGGTACCTGTGTATGTGTATGTATAGGAATGCCTATGTTTGTGTGTGTGTGTGAGAGAGAGAGAGAGTAGGAGTGTGTGGTTGTGTATAGTGAAATGGTGGTCACCTGTAATGTGACATGAACCCAAGGTCCCGGTTGAGGCCCTCCCTTTGCATACCGAAATTAGCCATCAGCCTGAGCTCGGCCAATTTTTACTGCAACCTGTCCGGAAGTCCACCTTGGAGGTTTGTCACCCGTAGGTGCAAGCATGAAGGTCCTGGTCCACTGAAGTATTCCCCAATTGGGAGGGAATGCTCCTGTCTGTCTGTCTCCAGTCTGCGGTGCCCATTCATCTGTTGTCATAGCCTTTGCTCAGTTTTCCAGTCTTTGTACAGTGATTGTGATTAATGCCAATCTCCATGGATTCTAATTATCCCGGTGGAGGATTTACATCTTTAAATGATAAATGGGCGCCATTCAATGTGTTATCCTATAACATGAGCGGGAGCATCACCGACAGCACTGACAGGGAACAGCAGATCCAGAGAGAGGGCGAGGAGAGATCAGAATCTGAGAACATTAGACAGGAATGTTCCAAAAAATATCAGAATCTGGGAACATTAGACTGACACGTTCCAACAATAGACAGGAGTTTATCCAATTATGTTTGGCATCTTTCTGCATTTTATTGCTGGTCATTATCATTGCGGATTTATTACACTATTCTCATTATTCAATATTTTTATGATCCTTTCCTGGCTATCGGTTGTGTTCCTGGTAAGTGTCACTGTCCAGATTTTTTTTTCCTATAAACCGATTATGACTGTATGGCTGTTCTTTCATATGGTCCACACTTCTTGTCACTTTTATTTTCCTGTTGAAACTCTCACTCCATATATTCACTCTACAGACTACTATTAACTACATCAATGAACGTGTTCTATTAATGACTCCCTCTCTGTTCTGGCAGCATTACTCATGGGTCTCTATGTTGATCTACTCAGTTCCAGCTGCGAACTACAATTTAATGTATCATTGCCTTTGTTATTTAAATATTAAGAACATGGAGGTCACTGTCTACTGTTCTGGTTACAAACTCCACTTCCTTCCACTGTTTCCATCCCATCCCTGGCCAATAACTGCGACTGAAGCAGACAAGTCACAACTGTGAGTGATCCCTTTGACCATGAGCTGATTCCTGACATCATTCCCTGACCATTTCTAACTTGAAATGCTCTCTGCTCCAGAATATATCTCACTGGTTTATTCCATCTGCTGTTTGAACCTTGAGCTATGAAATACAGTCTTAAGGAAGTTAATAATCTGGTGCTGACACTCCCAGCTTCAAATCCTCGAAGCAAATCTGATTCGAACTCAACCAAACTCCCATCCATCTGTCATTCATGTGCACGCCGATGTATATTGCTATTGTGTCTGGCAATGCCTTTATTTTAACATTCTCAAACACTTTACGTTATCTGTCCTTGAAACTTGTCTCGTTCTCTCTCTGTCGATGAACAAAAAGCCTACTAGCTGTTCTTACTGAAAATAGTTTCCTCCATGTCCGTTCATTCTCAAACAATGAGTTTAACTTTCAACCACGCCAATCGCGCACAAACACGCACTCTCTCTCAGTTTCTAATGAGCACACACACGCAGCAAACCTTCCCATTGTAGGCAGTAATCTTATTGGGAGGAGAAAGTGAGGACTGCAGATGCTGGAGATCAGAGCTGAAAATGTGTTGCTGGAAAACTGCAGCAGGTCAGGCAGCATCCAAGGAGCAGGAGTATCGACGTTTCGGGCATAAGCCCTGCTTCAGGAATGAGGAAAGTGTGTCCAGCAGGCTAAGATAAAAGGTAGGGAGGACGGACTTGGGCGAGGGGCGTTGGAAATGCGATAGGTGGAAGGACGTCAAGGTGAGGGTGATAGGCCGGAGTGGGGTGGGGGCTTATGCCCGAAACGTCGATTCTCGTGTTCCTTGGATGCTGCCTGACCTGCTCGGCTTTTCCAGAAACACATTTTCAGCAGTAATCTGAAGCGAGTATAGTTAGCATATGATAGTAAAGTTTGCAATACTCTCCATGCTGGGCAGACCGTGCAGTTTACTGAGCAACACACTAGCATGGTCTGCACAGCTCTCCATGCTGGGGCTGTCATCTTGTCCCAGTTTATGTTGTTTGTGGTGTTCATGAAGCAGATTCAGAATTTGATGTAACAAATCATTCCAGCTGATCTGACAATGCCTTTAATCAATGTTCTCATTCTTCTCATTTTACTCTCGAAGATCTCACTTCTCCAGTTTATCCCACTGCCCTGTCTGATTCCCCATATTTACACAATATCTTTTACGTTAATTAACTGTCTGTTTCTGTCTTTAATGTGAATCTTTCTGTCCCTCTGTATCTTTCCCTGGGCTAAGCTTTTGGCTCCCTAGTGTATCAAGTGCTGGCATTGTGTAGATAAGAAAGAGTGAAATGGTGTGTTTCAGGCTGTGGTTCACTTCGCGCTATGTCCCATATGATGGTCCATGGACAGGGGTGTTTTAGAAGTTATGAGACACATCCTTGTAACTTGGTCCGGACCTGAATTTGTCCCTCTCCGCTGACCTTGCGATCAGTAACACGAGGAAGTCCCTTAAGTAAACGCCCAGGCATCTAAATTGTGTGACAATGCTGTCACGTTTTTTTTTAAAAAGATTATTTTCTCCTTTTTAAAATAAGAGATCTTAAAGGCCAAACTGCCTACTGAAAACGGCTCAAATAAATAACTTACGACGCTGTTAGGGTTTTTAATAAATGCTCGTAACAACGGCCTAGTAACTTATTCCCAGGTGCTACTCTCTCTGAAACCTGACTTGATGCTGTTTCCTCCTGAATTGGAGAACTGAATGCAAGAATGCATGTCTGAATGTTCCTTTTTGCCAAGGGGTGTGTTTATGGGATGTTAATATATTGGAACAGTTCATTTGTAGAAGGTATTATATCCATTATTTGGTTAAGGTTTCCAGTAGTTAAATTATTCTAAATTCCTCTTCATTATGTGTGTATCTTCATTAGAGTGTTTAAATGTATTGTTTTCTGCTTAATGGTGGGTGGGATTGGCTAGTAGCATCACATCTGGAACACCCAATTCACACCTACCTTTAAAATAAGAAAAGGGTGGCATCCACGTTACCCTCTTAAAATAGTTTGAGTCAGTCTGGTTGGTCTATAGTAAACTGGGGTCTCTTGTCTGGTTCTAAATCGATAATACCAAATTGGGTTTAGAATTACAATCCCTACAGTGTGCAAACAGGCCATTCGAAACAACAAGTCTACACCGAACCGCCGAGGAATAACCTACCCAGACCCATTCCTCTGCCCTAATATTACATATTTACACCGACAAAGGATCCTAACGCACATACATCCCTGAAAACTACGAACAATTTAGCATGGCCATTTCACCTGACATGCACATCTTTGGATTGTGTGAAGAAACCAGAGAATCCAGAATAAGCTCATGCAGACACTGGAGATTATGCACCGGGAGACTATTGGGTTCAAAGGTTGTGTATGGTAGCTGTTAGTGTCTTTTGTTCGGGATGTTGAATTCGGTTGGTTTAAACAGTGTTTTGTGTAAGACGATTCTTTAGTCACTAAGAGTTCTCTGGGTGTGGGAGAAGTGAAGTTGGGAGTTTTACAAAAGGTAATGAAGGCAAAGTTGTAGGAATTGACAGACAAGCTGGAGTTGGGTTTGCTTTTGTCTGTGAGAAAATGAGAGATAATTACAGCTATAGCTCGGCAATTACATTTGGTGGAACCGCCATCAGACGCTTTCGAAATGGCTAGAATTCAATTTCAAATGAGGCACTTTGAACATGAGAAGGAATTGGAACCGTTTGAATTATGATGAAAAATAGAAATAAAAGAAAAGGAAATGAAGAAGGAAGAGAGTAAAGGAGAGGAGAAAAGCAGAGAGTTCCAACTTCAAATGTTAGCCATTAGAGAGGAAAGTTGACATAGAAGGCGGAGATCAAGGTAGATGGTAAGCTGGATGAGGAGGATAGTGAGGTTGAGCAACCCTGTGGTAGCCAATGGCCTAATGAGGTTCTGTTTAAATAAATCCAGGCATTCTCTAAATTTGATGAGAAGGATGGGGAAGCCTTTTGAATTTCATTTGAGAAAGTGGCTAAACCAACGCAGTGGCCAGTGACCATGTGGATTTATTTGATCTAAACAAAGCTGATAGGTATTTGCATCCCTATCGAAGGAAGTATCTGGCCAGAATGGGGTGGTGAAGAAAGCCATCTGAAGTGTATATGAACTTGTGCCAGAAGTCGACAGACAGCGTTTCAGGAATCTAAATAACGGTCCATGGTTAAACTCACATTGAGTTTGAAAGGATAAAACAAGTAATTTCGAAAGGTGCGTAAGGGTATTAAAAACAGAGCAAAGCTATGACATTGTTAGAGAGATCCTTATTTTGGAGAAGTTCAACAATTCACTTCCTGCAGTCGTGAGAATGCGTGTGGAAGAGCAATTACAATGCCAAGATTAGAAGCTGAAATGGCTGATGATGACGATTTGGTTCAGAAATCAAAATTTGGTTTCTGTAATGGATGGAGAAGAATGTGCGAGATCTTAAAATATATACGTGTGAAAGTAAGCTTTACTGGCATAGGCCAGTAGTAGCAGGGAAAGAGGTTAGAGCATTAAGAATTACAGAAGCTTGTAATTCTTTTATGCTGAGACATGAGGAGCTATGTCATTCAGAAGAACTACTGGAGAGATGAGAAGTGCTCCATTATGTAACATGTGGTTAGAGTGTCCGGTGGAAACATCAATAGATTTATTCCACAATGGGGAAGGAGGCTTTGAGCTTCGTGTTGGTGTTACAACATTTCAGCATTTAAATTGCGAATAAGATACATGAGACAAATCTTTACCACTGATCGTGAACCCTTAAAATTTTGGAGAGGTTTAGAGAGAGAAAGACCAGTCTGTTTCGATTGAGATTATTATTGCTGCCATTCAATTTGAAATTATACAGGTGACAGGGCGAGAAAACCTAAATTTTCACATGTTGTGGAGAGTTGGATGAAAAAAGACAAAGGCATTATGTGGCAGGAGTTAAATGATTGAAATCGAATCTGGTTGCGAACAATTGTGCTCAGAGTCAATGTTTTTTTTATATATACATATATATATATATATATACATACATTGCAGGCTACTAACAGAGGAAGTTTAGGAGGTCTAAAATGAATCCACTTTTGTATATTGATCGATTATTTTATTAAAGGTGGAGTCGTGAGGATACTATCACTGTAAAAAGGTTATTTTCTCTTGGATTTTTTTTTGAATAGAGGTTTTAAATGCAGAGGTGCAAAACTGCTGTCTGAAAACAGCTTCAGTAAGTAACTGAGAAAGCCTTTATGTTTCATTAAAACGTTGGTAGCCAGCTCTCCCAGACCAGGTTTCCTCGTTTTGTTTTTAGCTGCAGCATTCAGAAGCTGTTGGGGATCCCAGAAGGGTTGGAAGTTTAAATACGTGATCCCCAGCTGCTTTTATCTCTGAGATCTCTGTTGATGTTGTTCCCTCCTGGATTGGAAACCTGCTGTAAGGATCTGTATTTGAATATATCTTTGTGCCAAGCAGTGTATACCAAGAAGGTACGGTATCTATTGTTTGTGTAAGTGTTCCAAAATATAAGCTATCCCAAAATGTTATTTTTTTTATTGTATTTTAACTAAAGCATTTTAATAGATTATATTTTGCTTAATGTCGAGTGGTTTGACCAGCCGCAATATATCTGGAACACACACTTCACATCTATATTCAAAATAAGGAAAGGTTTGGGTCTAAGCAGCCTTCTTAAAACATTCTGGGGTGATCTGGTCTGGTCCACAACAGTTGTACCGAGGGGTTTCTGACTGGCTCCTGTCAATGAAAATTTAGTTGAGGGGCTGGGAATGGTTTGTTGGAGGTTGTGCGGGGAGCTGCCTCAGACGTTCAGCGATACCTGAGAATTTGGGGACCCAACTCTGCATGGACCATGGGGACCGTAGTTACAGCATCAGTGATGTAACATGAATAACCAATGGAGCAGAGGCTGCAGAGAGGGGAAGCTCTGAAACCATAGAGTGAGTGTGTGTGCGGGGAAAGGCATCTGCTATATCCACCCCGGGTTTTCCAGGAACAGCTTCCCAAACTCCACTTAACCCAGGAGAAGAGTGAGGGGCCCTGACTGAAGTAGGAACTTGTCATAGAATGGTGTCACCTCCTTCAACACGACCTGCAGCTTCACACCAGGAGGAGGATGGTGCTGCCAGTGGCTGTGAAGGTCACTGTTTCATTCCGCTTCTATGATCCAGAACTTTCCAGGCAGGACTAGATGACATATCCATCATTTTCCAGTATCTCAACATCAATGTCACCATTCGGTGAAGGAGGATATATATGGTGGATGAGGTAAATAGATTGTTTCTCCCACAGCAGGAAGCTGCCGGGTGTATCCAGTATCGTGGGATTCCCGATGGTGTACATGGTATCTGCAGAGTACCCATGTCAATGGGGAGAGGTAGAGGAACTGAAGGAGCTCTCTCTCTCTCTCTCTATTAATGTTACAGTGTGTCCATGCACAGTACATCATGTTGGGGAATACCCACTGTCCTGGCAGCAATCACGGCCTCTTCATTCAGAAGCAGTCAGCCATTTTCATCGCCATCGGGTCTCCATGAAGAAAGAAATGAATATATCTTGGATAAAGGCCGTCCCCTTAATGCATGTTTCAAAAAACCATCCACACAACCACTGAACCACATCAAAGTATTCCATGTGTACGGAGGGCAATGGGGTCACTTGGGGTGTCTGGGAGCATGCGATCAAGGATGCAGCAAAATCTCCCCTGTCTGAACGGATCTGAGTGAATCCCCAGTACACAGTATCATTAAGTCCTGTAATCCCTCTCCATTTCAGTAACATATTGCTTCTCATTATTCCTGTAAATGAAATGGCAGGTTATATCATCTTAAATTCCACCTGCCAAACTATTATCTATGGTCTTTACCTCTCTGAATTTATTTGCAGACTTTCCACCCTCTCTTCATAATTAAATATCTTGCTTACCACAGCGACATCACCAAAGTCAGCATCTGTACATCTGTTCAATTTCTCTTCATAAGGCCAACACTTCAAGTATGGAATCAATCTTATGAAGCTTTTCTGAATTGCCTCCAATGGAAATACCTCATTCTGCAGGACACCCAAACTGTATTCCAGTTGCAGCCTCACTAATGCCTTGCATAGCTACAGCAATACTCCCTACCTTTCTACTCTATCCTTTTAAAAATTACGACTGGAATTATGCTTCCTTTTTTTATTACTAGCATTACCCGCAGGCAGGTTTTCTGTGATATGCAAGCAGACACCCAGATCCCTCTGTACCTGAGCACTTTTCTCTCCATTTAGATAATAATTTGTCTTTCTATTATACTGGCCAACTTGAATAGCTCCATATTTATTCACTTTAATTTTCCTTGCCAAATGTTGGCCCGTTCACCTAACCTATCCATATAGTTTTAAAATCTCTTGCATCATCATTCCAAAGTAATTTCCCACCAATGTTAGTGTCATCTGAAAATGTGGCATCGTATTTTCTATCCCATCAACCGAGTACAGTAATAACATCGATCGCAAATGCTTGAGGCATGAGAACTGAAATCAATGGCATCCCACAAATTGCATTTGCCAAAAGAAAATGATACATTTATTCCATTTGACTACATTTTGTTGGTTAACCAATCCACTTATCAAGCGAACTAATTTCTCCGAGACCCATGTTGTCTGACCTTACCACTTACTCTTTGGAGAAGCGACATATCCGATGCCTTCAGGAAGACCAGATATGTTCTATCTCCAGGATTCCCACAATCCACCTTGTTTGTGACATCTTCAAATAACTCAAGCAAACAATTGAAACACGATTTAGCCTTCATAAAACCCATGTTGACTCTGACGAATTGTGGTTTAAGTTTGCAAATGTCCTGAACAATAGTTTCTAATAATTCGCCTTAAATTACAATAGTTTATTGTTACACTTTAGTCCCTAATGTATACCATTATTATAAGTTCTTCCCTTTCGAAAACTTTCACGTGTTCTTTGAATTCCTATTTAATGGGCACAAGGCTTTAAGAGGTCTACTCCAATTGCTGTGTAAGAGCCATGTGTGGCTGAATGGACTCATCATCCTGCTGGTGTACAATATCGATGGGCTGACATCTTTCTGGTGTTCCCATGTTGTCATCTCAAAGGCCAGAATAACCTCCTCCTGTTGATTCTTTAGAGGATTGGGAGATTATGGAATCTTACTGTTGCTGTCTAACTTTGAGGGGCTGATGGGTCTTCTCATATTTATCCATAACAGGTGAAAATACTGAACGGTCTCCTCATGTATCCCGGAGATGGGACCGAGGGAGTGATTGGTCTTCTCTTCTTCCCATACAACAATCATGTGTCTAAATTACCTCTTCCTTTCTTATGAAAGAAGTCTCAGATAGTTTTTATCCTTATCCAATTCCCTTGCAATAGGCTCAATAGGTCTGAATGGTCTCCTAATATCCCAGTGTAACAATCTCCAGTCACTGTGTGACCTCTTCCAGTTCCTATTTTACAGACATGAAGAGGCTGAATGGACTGATCCTGTTGCTGTTTAACAGGATACTGGTGCAGCATAGGCTCGAGTGGCTGATTGACCTCCTTCTGTAAGTGTATATCAGCCTCCAGGGGCTGAATAGTCTCATCCTGTTTTGGTGTAACAGGTTCGAAGGCCTGGATATCCTCCTGTTGTTCCTGTGTAACAGGCTGGAGAACGGAATGGATTCCTCCACTATCTGTGTAATTCACTTCACTTGTTGAATCCTTCTGTCATCTATGTTCAAATAAGATCATCTTTAATTTTTGTAAACTCCAATGGCTACTGGGTCAACCTGATCATCCTTTCGTTATAAGCTAGCACATTCATTGCAGGAATCAGTTGAGGAAACCATCTCTGAGCTGTGTCCAATTTAAAACATCCTTTCTTCATTGAAGAGATTAAATCTGTACACACTACTCCACATGTGATCTCACTAAGACCCTGTACAGCAGCAGCAACACTTTACCAGCCTGCTGTAAGGTTCCCACCCAGGTTAGAGCTGTCTCAGCTCTCTGGGGGAATACAGAGCATTGTTGGAAGATCATTGTCCTTCTCTACTCCATCAGCATAACGGGAGAGCTGGAGAAGTTAAAGTTTGAGAAGATCATAAATGATGTGGTGAGATGATCTCTACCATTCATCTCTCCAAAGCCCACGTCGCTCAGATTCCACAGAATCTAGTAAGGTGGAGCACAAAAACAGCAAGGAGGAGCAAATATTGATGGGAGTTATATATCAAAGTGAAAGCTGCAGTACAACTGCTGGACATGTTACAAAACAGGAAATGAGATATTCACATTTGTGAGTACTTCAGTAATAATGTACTGTTTAAATTATATCTAAACTGTGTTAACCCAATTGAATGCTAATGCTGGGACAAATGGATTTCATAACCAAGTGTGAGATGGTTTACATGAACATTATTTCGAGGACTGCTCTCGAGATCAGGTTATTTAGGAATTGGTATTGAGTGATCAGAAGAGGTAATTGAAACGTTTGCTGTAAAGGACCTTTTGGGAACAGTGACCACAATGTATTCGTTTTCCTTTATGCTGTTTGAGTACACAACAGTTTTTGTTTTATATGAAGAAACGTGATAAATCTGAGTCATGCAAGCCATGATGGTGTGAGGAGAAAGTGGGGACAACAAATGATGGAGATCAGAATCGAAGAGTGTGGTGCTGGAAAAACACAGTCAAGGAAGCATACTAAGAGTAGATAAATCGATGTTTCGGGCATAAGCCCTTCATCAGGAATTAAGCTTATTGGCGAAGGAGGCTGAGGGATAAATGAGAAGAGGGTGCGACAGGGGGAGGTAGCTGGGATTGCGATAGGTAGATGAAGGTGGGGTTGAAAGTGATAGGTGATTAAGGGAGACAGAACGCCTCATCTGCTGCATCCATTAAACCCAATGTGGTCTTCTCTGTATTGGCGAGGCAGAAGTTCAACTCGTGGATCATTTCAGAGAACATCTCTGGGACAACCACACTGAACAACTCCATCGCCTTTTGGCTGAGCACTTTAAGTCCCCTTCCCACTCTGCCAAAGACGTGAGGTCACTGGGCCTGCTCCATCGCCAAACCCGAACCACCAGAAGCCTGAAGGAAGAAAGCCTCATCTTCTGTCTTGGGACATTCCAACCACAGGGAATCACATTGGATTTCCCCATTTCCCAATTTCACCTAATCCCACCTAATCCTACTCCAACCTTCCAAGTCGGCATCGCCCTTTTGAATGTTCCTATGTGTCCACCTTCCTCCCTTTCAATCTGGTCAACCCTCCTTCCTCTCCGACTATCACTTTCAACTCCACCTTCATCTACCTATTAGATGAAAGGAGGCAGCTCAGAAAAATGCCAAGTGTTGCAGTAAGCCAGTGGATTCAGAGAAATGTAGGACCCAGCAAACGATGACCAAGAAACTGAGAATAAAATCATAAAGAGAAAAAGTATGCAAACGAAAGAAAAACATAAAGACTCATAAAATGCGTTTTTCAATGTATGAAAAAAAAATAAAAACAAGGTCAAATGTGGAACAGTTAGTGTCCGTTCACGATAATTTATTGCATAGAACAGAAAAATCACAGGGAAAATAAACAGTTTCTTTGTGTCTACCTTCATGGAAGAATGTCCAGAAATTCTTCCAGAAATACCAAGTGACCATGGGACTTGTGGAAGTAAAGTCTAAGATCATTCTTATCAGTGTTTTCGTCATCTTTGAAAAGAAAGCTGGATTGAGTATTTATAAATCTGACAGACTAGATGTTGTTCATACAAGAATTTCAGAGGAAGCAGCAATAGACATGTTGATTGCATCGCGGATTTTCACTTTATTTTCCGACACATTCCCGAAATCTGGATAAGGCAAAGGTTATAAATATTATCCAACAGTTTATGAAAGGATGAAGATGGAGAGAAGTGAACTGCAAACCAGTTAACTTGTCATCCGCAGTCGGGTGTCTGTTGGACTCGATTACAAAGAACATTAACAAGATAGTTAGAAGGTAAAAACAAAACTGGGGAGTATGATAATGTATCGATGAAAGGAATACCAGAAGTTGCAAACATTTTGGGGAATGGTTTGAAGATGATTCTTGGAGACTTTGGCAGTGAAGAACCAAGGGTAACTGGAGTTGGATATTTAGGAACTTTTTTTTAAGAACTCACAGTGTAATCTCAGAAAAAAAATTAAAGCGAGAGGTAGTTGGAAGAACATATGCAAATGGAAAGTAAAAATGAGCTTTACATTCTTGTGAATTTAATTGGAATATAGAGGAAGCAGTGAACCAGTTGTATCAAGTGTTGGTGAGACTAAACTTAGAGTATTGTGTATCGTTCGGAGTCACAATCTCAGAAAGAATACACTGACGATAAAAGAACTGCAAAAGGTATCATCCAGATTAATCCCTAAAATGGCAAGATTGTCTGATGTGGAAACTCAGCCTGTGATCTTGAGTTTCAAAACATGAGAGGTGATTGCAGTGAAACTTAGAAACATAGCGGCGACTGAATAACAGAAGGACATGGAGAAGTACAAGTAGGCGAGATCTGGAAGAATCCCACGATATTCTGCACGGACAAGTAGAACAGAATAATCAGCAAACAGTTAGTGTCCATTAGAAACCAAAGGGGCAATCTGTGTGTCAAACTGGAGAACATTGCTGGATTGTTACATTAGACCTTCACATCGATTTTACTTGGGAGAAGGAGGATGTAGGTACACAATTCAAGAAGATGGACTGGAAAAATCTTGAACAGATTGATGTAAAATACGAGCAGGGATTTGGGGTTTTGTTCTGTATAAATTTGGACCAATCTCCATGTCTAAAAGAGTTGTATCACAGTCGGCTGTTGGGGGTCAAGGGAGGAAACACCCTGACTGAATATTTAATTAGAGTCTGACCATAGGGGAGGTGCCAGAGAACTGGAGATTTGCTCATACTATTCCACTTCACAGTAAGGGTGGGAGAGATAGACCACGTGACGATAGACGAGCGAGTATTCGATCACTGTTAAGGAAACTGCTGGAGAAAAGTGGGAAGGAGAAAATTGAACTCCAATCAGAGTCGCAAGGTAACTTCAGGGATAATCATCATGACTTTATCAGAAGGAAGTCACATCCAATGGGTTTGATTGCATTAGTTTGAGGTGGTCGATTGTTTTGTTTTGTAGGAAGGCCTTTGAAAAAAAATTCCACCTGGAAAACTGAAAAATAAAGTAAAACCTCACAATATGAAGGATAACTTGACAAGTTACAAAGAAAATTGTCTTAGTGGCAGGACGCAGAGTGTGGTGAGAGACGGCTGTTTGTGAGACTGGAGACCAGTGTCCCCTGGTGTACTACAGACATCAGTGTTCTGTCCCTTATTATTTGTGTTATTCATGAAAAGAAAGATGTGAATTTGGAGGGAGCTAGGTGGCGAGTGGGAGAGGTATGAAAAATAAGTGTATTTTTGACATAAAGATTGGCTGGGTGGTTGGCAGGGAGGAGGAAAGCCTTAAGTTACAGGAAGAGGCAGATGGAATGGTCAGATGGGCACATCAATGGTAGATGGAATGCAACCCTGATAAATATGAGGTGATGCACTTTGGGAGAAGGAACCAGGCAGGAGGGGACTCAACGAATGGCAGCACGCTGGTAACCTCAGAGTGTGCTTCTCCACACATCCCTGAATGTGGCTGGACAGGGTAGTGAGCTAGTTAAGAATTGGACGTTGGGTGTTGTGTTTCCTAAACGGCCCTAGATTATATGTGCTATATAGGACATTGTTTAGTCCATGATGGAGTACTGTATGTGGTTGTGGGAGCCACATTCCAGGAAGGTTGTGATAGGTTGCAGAGGAGATTCACCAGGATGTCCCCTAGGATGGTGCATATCAGCTATGGAGAGAGCCTGGCTAAACTCGGGTTGTTAACATTAGAACAGAGAAGGCTGGGGGGGGGGGGGGGGGACTGATTCAGAAGGATAAGAATATGAGCGACACAGACAGGGTGGATAGGCAGCAGATGTTACTTTTAGTCAGAGGTTCAAGAACAAGGGAGCACACTTTTAAAGTGAAACGTTTGAGGTTCAGAGAGGATGTAAACATTTTTTTCATCTAGAGGGTGTTCTCTTCTGGGATTACTTTCTGAGAGGGAAATCATCACAGGTAACCTGACAATCATTAAAAAGTACTTGGACGAGCACTTGGAAGTGTCATAACATTCCAGGCTATGGGCCTGCTGTAGGAAAGTGGGACTAATATAGATCGTGCTCTACTTCTGTAGGTACAGAGTCGATGCTCCTGTGAGTGTATGGTGTGGAAGGTCAATTATCAAGGCAAGCATTGATGAGTTTCTGAAGACTATATTCACAAGGGTTATAAGAGTGAACTGTAATAACTTGTCAAATCATGTCAATGTGAGAAATATGAGAAAACAAGTGCAGTTTCCTGATAGTTTGAGACAAGAGAATTGAGAATGGGGAACAGGGAAATGGCAGAATTATGAAGCCACTACTTCCGTTATGTCTTCACAGAAATCTCAAACAATACAAGGAAAAGCAAGTCCGGTGTGGGAAAATGGTAGAGTACGTGCAACATAGAACATAGTAAGGAAATGGTTTAGCAGAAATTATTGAGGCTGAAAGTAATGGTCATAGACAAGACTAACATAGATTTATGGAATGGGAATGATGTTGGAGAAACAGACTGGGAGACAAATGAAAGAGAAGCAAAGGATGTTAAACATTTTGATTTTTAGAAAAAATTTGGTAAATCTCCAAGCCCAGTGTGCAAAAACAAATCTGAGTGGATTGGGGCTAATGTATGGGTATGTTTCTAGAATGGGAGAGCTGGCAGGAAACAATGAATAAAAATAAACAGACTCGTGAAGCAACAGTCTGACATTGTCTGTAAGGTATGATTCTGTAAGATATAAGTCCTTCCACATCTACTCAAGAAAGGTTGTGGACAATTAAATAATTCACTGGAGGAAGAGATTCCATAAATAAACCCTTCCTCCATGATTGAAAAGTCCAGCACTTTAGTATATAAGATAAGGTCGATTTATTCGTAACCATCTTCGGTCAGAAGTACTGAGTGGATGGTATATTTCAGACTATGTCCCAGACTCCCCATCACCTTCCCCGGATATCTCCTGGCTCATCAGCAGGACAGATACAGCAGAAGTGGCGGCACATTGGAATACAGTTGAAAGGGAATTGCTCTGGTGTCCTCAACAGTGACTCCGTATCCCGTGAAGTCTAATGGCATTAGTTTACACATGGAAAAGGAAAAGTCCTGCTGATTACCATGTAGCAGCCTCTTTCAACTGATGAATCAGTACTCCTCCAAGCTGATCATCACTTGGACGAAGCACTGAGGGTCGCACGAACGCAAGATGCACTCTGGGTAGCGGATTTCAGTGTCCACCTCCAAGAGCATCTCAGCTACAGCAATACTGATCGAGTTGGCTGGTTCTTAAAGGATATAACTGCTAGACTGGCAAGTGGTGAAGGAACCAACAAGAGGTAAAAACATACTGACCACAGACTTACTAATCTGCCAGTTGCAGAAGCAGCTGTCCATTACAGTATCGGTAAGAGTGGCCACGGCATAGTCATTGTGGAGACAAAGTCACACCTGCACATTGAGAATAGCCTCCACCATTGTGGGTGGTACTATCACAGTCCTTAATAGGACAGACTTCGAACAGATCTAGTAGCTCAAATCTGGGTGTCCATAAGGTGCTGTGGTTCATTTGTAGGAGCAGAATTGTACACCACACAACCTCATGGCCTGGTATATCCCCCTCACAACAATTACTATCAATCCAGAGGATCATCATTGGTTCAATAGAGTGTGTAGGATGGCAGGAGCAAAACTAGGCATACCTGACAATGAGGTGTCAGCCTGGTGATGCCACCAAACAGGACAACTTGTGCACCAAACAGCATAAGCAATAAGTGATAGACAGAGCTAGGTCATCCCACAAGCAAAGGATCAGATCTAAGCTCTGCAGTCCTTCCATACCTAGTCTAGAAACGTTGGAGACAATTAAAGAACTCACTGGTGGAAGAGATTCCACACATAACCCCTTCCTCCATGATGGAAGAGCCCAGCACTTCAGGGTATAAGATAAGACTGGTCAATTCGCAACAATCTTCAGTCAGAAATGCTAAGTGGATGATCCATTTCAGCCTCCTCCAGTGGTCGTCAGCAATTCAGTTACCAGTCATCAACCAATTCGATTCAGTCCACGCGATATCCAGAAATGGTTGGAGATACTGGATACTCCAAAGGATCCATATTATGACAACATTCTGGCAATAGAACTGAAAACTTGTGCTCCATAACTTGTCAATCCCCTAGCCAAACTGTTTCAACACAGTTACAACAATGGCTTTCCCCGGTTATGTGGAAAATTACCCCCAAGTATCTCCTGTATATAAAATGTCGAACAAATCCAATCCAGCCATTCACCACCGCATCAGTCTACTTTCGATCATCAGTAATGTGGTGGAAGATCTCAGTGCTTTTAAACAGCACTTGCTCAGCAATACCCTAGTCAATGACGCCCAGTCTGGGCTCCACCAGGGCCACTCAGCTCCTGACCTCATTACTGTGGTTCAAACATAGACAGAAGAGCTGAATTCCAGAGGTGGGGTGAGAGTGATAGCCCTTTAAATCAAGGCTGCCTTAGACCAAGTGTGGTATCAGGTGCTTTAGCAACACTGGAATCAATGTATCAGAGGCAAACTCCCTGCTGGTTAGATTCACACCTAACACGTAGGAAGATGGTCATGGTTGATGAAGGTCAGTCAACTCAGCTCCAAGTCTATCGGTGTCCCTCGAGCAGTGGCCGAAAACTTCTTTAGGACTGCTTCATCAACGGTCTTCCCTCCATTTTAAGGTCAGAAGTGAGGATGTTCGCCATTGATTGTACAATGTTTTGCAACATTTGTGGCTTCTCAGATACTGAAGCAGTCCATGTTCAGATTCGACAAAATCTGGACAGTATCCAGGCTAACAAGTGGCAAATAATATTCAGGCCATGCAAATGCCAGACCGTGACAATCACCAATAAAATACAATCTAACCTGCCCCTTGGCATTCAATAGCCTTACTATCACTGAATCCCCAGTATCAAAGTCCTGGTGGGTAATCATTGCTCAGAAACTCAGTGGTCTCGCCACATAAACACACTAACTATAACAGCAGATCAGGAGCTAGGAATACTGCGGTGAGTAACTCACATTCTGACTTCCAAACGTCTGTCCATCATCTACAATGCATAAGTCAGAAGTGTGATGAAAGACTCCCAATTTGCCTGGATGAGTGCAGTTCCAACAACACTCAAGAAGCTTTACACCATCTAGAACAAAGCAACCGCTCTGAGTGTCCCTTCATCCACAATGCTCCACCATCAACGCTCAGCAACAGCAGCAGTGTTTTACTATCTACATACTGCAATGAAATGATTCACCAAAGATCCTCAGATACCATCTCCCCAACTCACGACCACGTCTATCTAGAAGGACAAGGGCTACAGATGTATGGGAATACCATCATCTTTACGTTACCCCCCGCAAGCCATTCACCATCCTGACTTGGAAATATATCACCCCCCCATTCACAGTCATTGGGTCAGAATCCTTGAATTCCCTCCCTAATGGCATTGGAGGACAGCCACAGCAAGTGGACTGCAGTGTTCAACAAGGCAGCTCACCAGCATCTTCTCAATGGCAATTAGGGACAAGCAATAAATGCTGGCCCTGCCAGTGACACCCAAATTCACGAAATAAATAAATGGAAATTAACAGAGGAAGTTTGCTGAGGTGTCACAGGGATCAGTGCTTGGGGCCCAGCTATTCACAATGCCCTTTCAACATTTGGTTGCTGGAATCAGATACAATATATCCCAGCCTGCTGACAGCACTAACGGATGTGGGATTGTGAGTTGGTGAGGAGGATGTAAAAAAGCACCGAGAAGACGAAGACAGGTGGAGTGAATGGGTAAATACGGGACAGATGGAGAACAATGTGGATAGAGGTGATGGTGTGCCCTTTGGTGGAAACAGTAAATTGGCAGCCTACCATTTGGAAGGGATTGGTTGAAACATGTTGATCTACAAAGGGATTTATGTGCCTTTTTATTGTTTCCTTCTGCAAAACCCTCTGAGGCCCATGCAGCGCAGTGAGTTCTGCAACCAGAAGTCAATACTGGGCATGGCATTGCCACGCCGACCAGTGTATATAGAACCAGCAAGTGCGGAGCTATAACATTGAAAAGGATCAGGATCTCCTTGTACACCAGTCACTGGAAGCAATATTGCAGGAACAGAAAGCAGTAAAGGAGACAAAAGGCGTGTTGACCTTCATTTCAGGGTGATTTGAGTCCAGGATTAAGGGTGTCCTACTGTAACTGTACAGGGCCTTGGTGAGACATCATCTCAAACAGTGTGCAGTATTGTTGGCAGTTTTGATCTCCGTACGTCATAAAGGACAAACCTGACATTGATGGAGAGCAGTGAAGGATGACCAGACTGATCTCTGGGATGACGGGCTTGTTGTGGGAGCAGAGTTTGGGGTGATTGGGCCTGTATTCCATGGGGTTTATGAAAATGATTGGAGATCTTAGTGAAATGTACAAAACTCTGACAGGGTGAGTCAGATTGGAAGCAGAAATGATAATTCTCCTGGCTGGGATGTCTAAAACAAGGGGTCACAGTATTAGGTACAGGCAGGTCACACTGCATTGCGATGAGAATAAATGTCTGCACTCACTGACTGGTGAACGTGGGGAATTCGCTCGCACATTGAAACCAAGGCACTGATTATAAATAAGGATTTAGAGACAGTAAAGGGATGGTGGGAGAGCAGGAGTACGGTGTGGAAATGAAGGGCCAACCATCATTACATTGAGTTGGGTAGCAAACTCAATGGACAAAACGTACTACTGCACCGTCTATTTTATAGCTTCCCAAGGTTACTCACATTAACGGATATATATATATCGTGCGGGGTAAGTGCATTGAGGAGATCTTTTCCATGAACTAAAATGAATTAAAACTTTGTATGACCTACTCCTTTCCCGCTGATTCTGTGCAGTCTGTGGAAAAGCTCTGTAAATGCTGTCACAAGTTCTCAGATGTTAGGAAGAAGGTCTCCGCAGAGTCGACAGGATTGTGTTCCCATTCCCTTTACCGACACTGATACTGAGGCCAGATGTTCTGTCCGGTGTCATCCTTTCAAACCTCGGAGTAGTTTGATACAAATGAATGCCTTAATTGACCATCAGAGACCATTGAAATGTTTATCACATGTTAGGGTCTTTGGAGTGAGTTTTAGGCCAGCCCAGGAAATCATGGGAGATTCACTTCCTAAAAGTCCATTGGAGAAGGAAATTCTGTTTACAATCGATATTGGCTTCAAGGTCACTATTACTGACACCAGATTTTAGATCTCGATATTTTATTAATTGCTTTTAACTTCCACCCTCTGCCAGAGCATTAGCCTGGTCTGGATTAGTAATCGAGTGACATTTCCACGACAGCACCATCTCCACATGGGGACTTATTGGAAACCATACTGAGCTGGTCATTTCTGTGCTGCTCGTCAGCTCTGTTAAAAAGAACTCCCACCAATTTGACTGAGGGGGTAGTAATTGGTCAGTCTGTAATTATTCCCGTTTTAGGGGACGGGACACAGCTGACGGGACACAATTTTCCGCATTTCCAGGGAGATGTCAGAGTTGGAGCTGGAATGAAACAGCTTCCCCAGGGACACGGCTTGTTGTGCAGCACAAGTCTTCAGTCCTATTGAGAATGGGGACAGAACCCATTGTCTGTGTCATATATACTGTGTTCAGCTGTTTCTTCATGTCACATGCAGCGAATCGAATTCGGTGAAGACTGCCATCTGTGATTCTGTGGGCATCATGATGAGGGTGAGGTGGATCATTGACTCAACCCTTCTGGCAGAGGATGGGGCAGATAAAACACCCTTCTCTTTTACACTGATGTGCAGGTCTGTTCCATTATTTAGGATGGGGATGATTGTGGAGCCCTCTCCTCCAGTCAGTTGTTTAATCGTCCATCACCATTTATACCTGAATGTGGCAGGACCTCAGGGCTTCGTTCAGATCTGTTGGTCAAGTCCGGTAGCTTTAATGAGTTAGCATCAGGTTAAAGTTCATGTGGTTGTGACTCTGATATGTTCACCCACACTCGTCACTGAGCCATACATGGTGTTGATGGTAATGGCAGACAAAGGTGTCATCCTAGTAAAAAGTTACAGGTTGTGTATGAATGCAGGTCTGCTTCTCCTGCTGTGGTCTACTGCACTAAATGAATACGCAGTTTCGAGCTGCAATATCTGTAATGCAATTCTGCTGTCTGTTCCCCAATTCTCACTGAGACCCATTCACCCATCAGCCCTGCACTCAGTGACCTAACCTGATTGCTGATTTGGAAATAATACAATTTTCAAACTCTCGTTCTGCTGACGGTCTCTCTCCTCGGGTCTTGCTTCCAATCTGTCACATTCTGTGTAAGAGTTCTGTAGTCTCAGTGATGCCAGCGTCATGTAGTTTCAGAACCAATGAATTCACTGGCTTCCCAATCATATTCACCACATTGTATGTTTTCTCTTTTGGTTTGATGCCTTATCACTCATGGCTACCTTGTCCTCCATGAGTTTGTTTCATCTTCTTGGGGTTGAATTTCTGGTATTATCTTCCGACGTATCCCCAGCATCTCCTGCCATTGTTGCTTCATGGTCTTTCCTGCTCAAGTGCCCTTCCAAATAACTCTGGACAGCTCCTCCCACATGACTTTGTAGTTACATTGCTCAATTCTAATCACATTACATCTTGAAGAGAACATTAGCTATACACAGAAAGAAGGAGTTTCAAGAGATGGGCCACGAAGAATAATTGGTGGATTTCTTACGTAGATACAAAGGGAGAACGAGAGAGAGGATTTAGATATGGGGATGTGGAAAATGAGAAAACTACATTATGAAAAGAAGTCGATGTACTTCCCTCAATGTTTTAGCAATTCCTGTGTGCTGTGGTCCTTTGTACAGTGCATGCACAACAGCGGAAAATGTTCAAATGCTGGGTCTAATGCCAGAACTTTTATCTCCAATAATATGACAGACACTAGTCTTGGAAAAAAACAGCAAGCCAACATATTTAATTGCTGCTAGAAAGGAGCTTAACTGAAATAATTTGGGACACGAGAAGCAAGAATTTATAACACACATCCTGATAAGAATGAGAGACTAGAGTTGGGAATCCCAGGGGAACGTTGAGAGAAAGGAAAGGTATCACTTCAGCTGAGGATCAAATAAAGTTTTAATGCTTTATAAATTTTATTCATCATGAGCATCATTTTTCGTTAACTGTGTCTCCGTTGTTCATTCAGAATGTGTTGTACACATATGAACAATCTTCCTTATCTGAACACACACTGATTAAACAGTGTTTATAAAATCATTTACCCTCGATTTCGAACTGTCCTGTTGTTGTGCTAGCCGGACATATGAACACATCAACAAACACATCAATTTAGATACTATCTACCTTCCCTTGAAAAAAAAAACTGGAAATGACATCACGCACCTTAAGAAACCAAGACCTATAAATAGAAAGACCAGACATACCACCAGTGCATCATCAGAGACTCTCACTGATGATGTGACCTTGTCATGGTGACGAAACATCTGGAAAAAAAACCTTCAAGCTCAGCGAGCTAACTTGCATACTTATAACTAGTTATTTTTCTCTTTATTTAATAGTGGAATTTGGGACCTCTCTGTCACTCATTTTTTAACAGAGTAAGAGGCGAGGTGAGCTTTCCTTGGTGTGTGGTTTTCATTAACAGAGGGGTTCGACATCGACATCATAACGGTTTGAGGGCTTGTTGTATGGGATTTGAACAGATTTGGAGTACAAAAGGTCCCAGTAGATTCCATCACTTGGTAGTTAGTGACCTTGATCCTCAAATGAAACAGGTGACAAAATTCATTTAATTTTGCTTCCTTGTGGTTGGTTAAATTAAAAGAAATGGCTCTTAACATTACTAAAGAGGTTCTGAAGTCTGAAGATGATTCACAAATTTGCCAAGAAAGTGTAGAAAGACAAAGGAAGGGCATACTTTTAGAATTAATATGTAGATTAGAATTGGGTTTCACCAGGGACATAGGAAATCTATAATCATAATGGAATTGGTCAAGTACTTTGGTGTAACAGAGAAGCAGGCAACTGCAGTCGAGTTAGAAAAGGCTTAAATTGCAAGTGGAGCAGCTGGAGTTAGAAGATAAAGAGAGAGACAGAAAGAGAGAGAGAAGATAGAGAAAAGAAAGAGAGGAAAAAGGAAGAGAAGGAGAATTTGAAATTCAGAAGTTGGAATTAGATAAGAAAGTTAAATTAGCAGGATAAAGATGAAGGGAGAACGTTGGGATATATACAACTATGTTAATACATTGCCATATTTCGGTGACAAAAATGCCAAAAACGTCTTTTATTTCATTTGCAAAATTGGCGAGGCAGATGGCGTGTACAGTGAACATGTGGGTAATGCTAGTTCAGACTAAGGTGGTTGGCACAGCTTGAGAGGAATGTGCAGTGCTGTTACATGAGGGAGCAAGAGATTGTGCAGATGTCAAACAGGCTATTCTGAGTGCTTATGAATTGGTACTAGAAGAATATAGACAGCGGTTCAGAAATATAGACACGAAACCAGGTCAGACTTATATTGAGTTTGAAAGTGGGATAAGTGGGAACAGGCCTTAAAAATGGATACGACCTGTGAGGCCCGGTGGGAGATTATTCTGCTGGACGAGTTTGAAGACTCACTTCCAGAGATGGTAAGAATTCATGTGAATGAACAGGAAGTTCAAGATGTGAGAAGCGTAGCAGAAATGGCAATTAAGTATGCATTGGTGCATGAGATGAAATTTAGCTTCTGGGTGGATTTCCATCCTGTGAGGGAGAGAAATTGGGAGAAGGGGAGATTCTACACTGCAAAACATAGAATAAAGCACACTAGCAATAGTTTACTACAGGTGAGAAAAGAAACCCAAAGGGTTTGAAAGGAGGTGAAAGGCCTCAGGTATTCTCACTATAACGTATTGGAACACATAAAATTACAGTGCCGATGGTTTAAGAAGGGCACTGCGAAAATCTGTTTTCACTGCAGTAAGGTGGGACACACAGTGCTGGGGCTTGAAGGAAGACACTTTGGGAAAAGATGTGGTAAAAGAGTTTAAGCCAGTGGTATTAGTGAACCTGGTAAAGGAGATCCCAGGTAGAGGCAAGGAGCTGCAGGAGAGTGTACATCCTAGACAGGGACTGTGTATGGAGTCAGTGCCTGATCTCTATAAAGAATTTGCCCCCGTAGATAAACCTTACTAAGAAAAAATGGGGTATGGAGGGAGGACAAGCAGTTATAATTTTGCAAGATACGGGATCTGTTCAGTATCTAATAGTTGAGAGTGAGGTGCCGGAAAGGCACAAGAGATCGGTCAGCATCCGAAAAGCTGGACAATCGACATAGCAGGCATAAACCCATTGTCAGGAATGTGGCGGGGGGACAAGGGGGCTGAAAGATAAATCAGAGGTTAGGAGGTGGCAAGGCTGGAGGGTCACTGGGAGGGTGATAGGAAGATGTAGGTGGGAGTGATAGTGATATGTCGGAGGGGAAGGTGGAGTGGATAGGTGGGAAGGAAGATGGACAGTTAGAACAGTTCAGAGGGCAGAGCTAAGTTGAACGTTTGGATCTGGGATAAGGTTGGGGGAGGGGCGATTTGGAAATTGGTGAAGACAACGTTGGTGCTGTATAGTTTGATGGTTTCAGCTGTCCTACCACCTATCCACTTCACCCTCCTCTCCGACCTATCACCATCACACCCCACCTGCATCTACTTATTGCCTTCTAAGCTACCTTCCACCCAGTTCCAACCACACCCTCCTATTTAATTCTCAGCCCCTTCCCCCTCCCTTACCTCCCACTTTCCTGAAGAAGGACTTATGCCTGAAACGTCAACTCTCCTGCCCCTCGGATGCTGCCGACATGCTGTGCTTTTCCAGCCCCACACTTTGCAAATCTGATCTCCAGCATCTGCAGTCCTCACTGTCCCTCAGCCTCTAATAGTAAGAGATGGAAGTATTTTCACTCTTTCTGACATGTCACTCAAGACTGTGATAATTTGTGGAATGGGGACAGAAATTAAGCATTCTCTTGTGTAACATCAGGTTGGAGTGCCAAATCAAGGTTAGGGAAGTAACAGAGAGATTGAGTGACAGAGTGTTCCAGGAATACAGTCTGTTCTTTGGAATGATTTAGCTGGATCCAAGATGGGAGAGGCACCCCTTATGGTGGAGAAGCCAAAGTAAGACCAGGAGACTGGGGAATTAAATGAAAAATATCCAGGGATTTTTTCCAGACTGTGTGGTAACATGATCCCACAGTCATAAGTTCCAAAAGGAAGGAAAACTGAAAGGAAAAGCCAAAGCAGTTGGTGCACAGAAGACTCAGGCTAAAGCTTTTCTCGTGGCCTGAAATGCACAAGGACGTGGTTATTTTTTGTTGTACATGTCATACATTCCAAATGATAGGTACGTGATAGGCAGTATTAAAACCAGCACCTTTGTTGCCAATTCCTGTATTCGAAGAACCTTTCACGTGGGTTTTGATTAATTGTGGAGTTCCGCTTTCTAAAATAAAATTAGAAACCAATATCTGCTAATCATAATGGATGTGTCTACCCGATTTCCAGGGATAATTCCATTATGGGGTGTTAAGGCAAAACAGGGAGTTGCAGGAGATGGTAGCTTTCTTTACTCACTGTGGGCTACGCAGAGTGATTCAGTCAGACCAAGGGTCTCATTTTACCGATCAGCTGTTTAAGGGCGTCATGAATAGCTTCGGCACACAGCAGTTAAAATCAAATACATCTCATCCAAAATCCCAGGGAGCCTTAGAAAGTTGGCATCAGATGCTGAAGACAATATTAACAGCGTACTGTCAGAATGACCCGTATGATTGGAATAAAGGCATCCCATTATAGTGTTTGCCATTAGAGATGCCCCAAATAAATCTACTCAGTTTACTTCCTTTGAGTTAATATTCGTATATGAAATGAGAGGTCCTTTGAAATTAATTAAATATAAACTGACAGGACTGAAGCGGAGATCTTACACTTGGATTATGTATCTGGGGTGAGGGAGAGATCGGATGGAGTAGGTGAGTTAGCTAAACAGCACTTGAAGACGGCACAGTAAGAAGTGATGCAGGGGGCAGATAAAAACTCTGAAACTTTGATGATTTCCTGTTGGGATAACGTATCAGTATAGCCACCAGTGGTTGGAAATCCCTTCAAAGCCAGGTTTAGTGGCCCCTTTCAAATTTAAAAAATGTTGAGTCAGTTAAATTATCTGGTGAAGATACCGAATGTGACAAAAATGTTAGAATGTCATGTAAATGAATAACGTTCCAGACACATTTAAGATTCAGGAACAGAGTTGTGGCCAAATGAACAAATTGTGCAGGTTATCTATATGATGTAGTGTTCTTTAGCAAGTGATTGAAAGCTCCCATGTTACAGTTGGCAGAGCATGTTGAACGATTGCAAGAAGCAAACTTGGTAATAAAGTTAAAGAAAACAGAATTCGCAAAGGCAGAGGTGACGTTCTTGGGACAGTACACTGGACATGGGAGGTTGACTCCATGGAACACAAAGACGAAGGGCTTTGAGGAATTTACACGACCATACTCGAAGAAAGCGGTGTTTCGATTTTTGGAACTAAGTGGATTCTATTGGAAGTTTACTGCAAACTTCAGCAGTGTATTGGCACCACTGATGGATTTATTAAAGAAGAACACAGAATTGGTGGGAAGAACAATTCCAGGAGGCATATGAGAATTTTAAAGCAGGATTAATCACCACACCAGTTTTAGCATCACCAAATATTCTGAAACACTGTGAAAATTGTATTTGATACTAGAGATATAGGGCTCGGAGATGTATTGATACAGAAAGATGATGATGGAATTCAAAGGCCAATTGGCTACTTGTCGAAAAAACTCAATAGCCACCAGAAAAAAAAATACAACATCTCCATTATTGAAAAAGAATGATTAAGTTTCGCACTGGACTGACAATATTTTAATGTTTATATGATAAACAAATTGTCAGAGATGATTGTGGACAACGACAAATCTCTCGCATTTTTTGGAATATTTAAAGAACAGAATATGAGACTATTTCATTGGAGTCTTATCTTACCGACTTTAAACTTAAAATGTACATGCTATGGGTCCTAAAATGTGATAGCAGATGTGTTATCGCGGATTTAAAGGAAAAACGTTTAGATAAGATTTGACCTATTGCAATGTTATATATGTGTGCAGAATTAATACGTATGGTATAGCTGAGATTAATACTTTTGTAATTCATAATAATGGGATTATGAATTAGAGGAAAACAAATGAAGCCATCTATTCATTCTGCTGGTTGTTTTTTTTTTCTGAAGGGGGGAGGTGTTATGAAGCTGAAACTATGTCAGATCACTTTAAGACAGAACGGGTTTTGCTGAATAGAAAGTAAAGCCCCAGATGCCAGCTGAAGGTCAGCCTGTTCCACATGTCACCATTAGCTGGGAAATGGATACCTGAGTTTTGGTAGCTGTTTTCATAACAATTCAAATACAACCAAAGAGGTTAAATAACGCTCAGGATACCAGACGCCAAAGGAATTTAAATATTATTATTTGGACACCTGGAAAGCAATCACATTATATCATGGGGAGTATATAAACCTAGCATTTTGGAACTAGAGGGAGAGCCACTGCCATCCAGTAGCAGAGAAACTGCTGTAGAGCAGGAGTGCTAACTTGCCATCCCAAACACTCTCTATCAAAGATACATGTCTATGTAAAAGCTACTTGCAGTATTTGAAATATGACCCAGGGAGATCAGCAGCTGGAAGAGTGAACACAGCGGGGAAGATAGAGACTGTGTGGTCTTGTGATTGTAATGTTTAATATGTGGGTTGTTGGAATAGCATATGTTTTACAGAATTGGAGTGAGATAGTAAGTAGCAAAGAAAAGAGGGGCTTGTATTTGTGAATAGTTGTTGTTTAGTATTCACTATTAAAGATAAGAAATAAACTTGTTATTTTTAGTAAAATAATACAACGTAGGAGATCTGTGTCACTCGTATTTTAACAGATTACGATGTGAGGCGAGCTTTTCTGGTTGTTAGGCTTTAATTAACAGAGGGGTTCGAGTCCACCTTGTAAATGTCCATCCACGCGAACCCCATTTCCCTGCAGTTGGCCCATATCCTTCTAATCCTTTCCTATCCACATATTTATCCAAATGCTTTTGAAATGGTAATAATGTACCCCCTCCCCCACCACATCTGCTGGCAACTCATCCATGTACCAGCTTCTGTGTAAAGACGTGGCCCATCATGTTCCCTTTTATTCCTTCCCATCTAACCTTAAACTGATCCCCTCTCGTCCACGATTCTCTAAACATGGAAAAAGACTTAGAGCATTAACCCTATCCAACTCTATCTTATACAGCTCTATAAGGGCTCCCTCAGTCTCCTACACGCTAAAGAAAATGTCCTAGCTTGTCCAACCTCTCCCTATAACTCAGACCATTGGGTCCTGGCAACGTCCTTGTAAATTTCTTCTGCACTCTTTCTAATTTCATAGCATCCTCCCTATAACAAGGTGACAAACACTGAACACAATACTCCAAGTGTGGCCTTACCAAAGTCCTGTGTAACCGCAAAATAAATTCCAAACTTCTCTAAACAATGTCCTGCCTGATGAAGGCCAAATGTGCCAAAAAGCCTTCTTCACTGCCCTGCCTACCTGTGACTCCACTCTCAGAGAACCGTGCACCTGAACACCAAGGTCTCTCTGCCCACTGCACCCCTTAAGACTCTCCCATTCACCATGAAACTCCTACCTTGACTTGAGATGCCAAAATGCAAGACCTCACACAACTATATTAAATCTCATTTTCCACTTGCCCACCTGATTAAGGTCCTGCTGCAATTTCGGATAAACCTCCTCACTAATCACCACCCCACTTACTTTAGTGTCATCTGCAAACTTTCAAATCATACCTTGTTCATTCTCAACCAAATAATAGATAATAAACACCCATGGACCCAGCCTCCAGTCTGACAAGCATCCCTCCGCTAAACCCTCTGCTTCCTATCACCAAGCCAACTGTGTGTCCAATTGGCCAGGTCCCCAGCATTCCACGTGATGTAACCTTCCAGAGCAGCCTGCCATGTGGAAACTTATCAAAGGCCTTACTGAAATCCATAGAGACTCCGTCTACTGCTCTGTCCTCGTCAACCTTCCTCGTAACTTCATCAAAGAACTCTAACAAATTTAGGAAGCATGATCTCCCACTCACAAGTCTATGCTGTCTGCTCTGAATCAAACCCCGTGTAATTAATTGGTGCAGTCAATGGTATGTTGTCCTTCATTGTAAGATGATTCGAGTACATAAAGTAAAGCCACCTTCCGGCTGTTTTAGATCCTTGCTTAGGGAGCATTTGGGGCACTCTGTACAGATTTGATCTCCTTTGTAAGGAATGATCTCCATACCACAGACACCGGTGATGGTAACATGAGGACAGAGTGAAGAGGCTGAGTGTTTCATCTGTAGAGCTGTGAGAGATGAAGAAATGGTGATGCTGAAACAAGAGGAGTGGCAGCGATCACTTATTTCCAAAAGAGCCATTGATAGAGTGAGAAATTCCATACTTTACCCAGGATTGATTGGTTTGATTTATTGTCACGTGTACCTCAGTACAGGGAAACACTTTATTTATGAGCAGTGGAGGCAGATCATAGTAAGCATGGCCAGACAGATCATAGGGTGGAAAGAGACTTGGACAGAGTAAGGCATACAGGTTACACTGCAAAGGACATGCACTAGACAAGGTCAACATGAATAAGATCATCATTATTTGAACTTAGAGAGTCCATTCATCAGTCTAACGTGACTTTCCTAATAGTTTATATGCCTCAATTAACTCTCCCCCCATTAATGTGAAGTCGACGTGTGAACCCTGTACTGATCGTCATGTTATTCACAATCCCCAACAGCAGCCACAATACCTTCCATCTGAAACAGGTAGCCATTCCCATCAGCTTCCGCCCTACATACAGAACACCGGGCTGTCACCTGAGAGATGGAAGATGTCTTCTTGAGACTTCACACAAGACATATGACTTCCCTGCTCACTGCGACAAAACCACATTAAAGTCACACGTGTGCATCACGAGCAACGGAGCCAGGAGCGACAACATGGAGCAGTCTCTCTGTGCATCCTCTGCTCCACTTGGTCATGTTAACGCATCAATTAGGAGACAGTGAGGACTACCGATACTGGAGATCAGAGTAGAGAGTGGTTTGCTGGAAAAGCATAGAAGGAGAGTCGACGTTTCGGGCATAAGCTGTGCATCAGGATCAACATCAATTAGCTCATTCTGCCCCCGTGTAAGTACATTGAGGAGGAAATGGCCTCCTACTGTTCCTGTATAAGTGGCTCAACGGGCTGAATGGCCTCCTCTTGTTCCTGTGTAAGTGACTCAAGGGGCTGAATGGCCTCATTCTGTTTCTGTGTAATTGACTAAAAGGACTGAATGATTTCTTCCTTGTCCGGTTGGACAGGGCCAAGAGCCTGACTGGTTACCTCTGGTTCCTGTTTGACAGGTTGATGTACTGACAAGTGCGATGATGCTGCAGCTTTAAGAGGTTATTTTGTCCTGGTTTCTCTTAAGAGAGAGTTTGAATGATCGTTACCAAGCTGGCTAATTAAGACCACTGTGTAAACAGAGACGGAGGCCTTGGGTTTATTTTAATGCAGCCTTAATAGGTGTGGTCAACTCTCACAGATTAGGATTTCTGGGTTTTGGTTCCTCAGCAACATCAGAAACTATTGGGGTCTCAACAGAGTTGGAAGTTTCAGTGAATGTTTCCTAGCTGGTACTCTCTCTCAATTTTCTCTTGCTGCTGTTTTTAACTCCTGGATTGTAGAAATGTTTGTGACATTCTTTGTCTGAATATTCTTTTTTGCCAGGAGCTGTGTTTATGCGATTTTCCTATATTGGAACAGTTCATTAGTAATTGCTCCACGATCTATTATTCTGTTAACTTGTCCAATAGAATTACTTTATTCTAAATTCCTCTTTCTTTGGTTTCATTTTATCTTCCATGTTTAAATAAATGGTTTTTGCTTCACACCAAGTAGTTTGACCATTCACATTGCATCTGGGGCAGACATTTTACATTTCCTTTAAAATATGAAAGCATTAGAGTCTAGGCTACCGCCTTCAAATATTTTCAAGGGCATCTGGTGTGGTCCATCAGACTAGACTCCTTCTCTTCTTGAGTAATAGGCTGGAGGCACTGAATGGGCTGTTCCTGTTCTTCTCCAATACTGTCAATGGGCTGAATGTTTCCTCATATTTCTGTGAAACCAGCGTGAGCTGCTGAATGAACTCTTATTTTACTGTGTCAATGTGCAGTGTCAGGCAGTGCTATGGACCCTTTAACAGCACAAACCTGAGTGGTGTCTGGGTCTTGCTGCACTTGGACAGAGACCGGTTCAGGAACTGACGGGGGATAAAATGTTCTGAACATTGTGGAATCTTCAGTGACCATCCCCACTTCTAATCTTATGGTGTGGAGGGTGGGGGCAGGGAGACATTGATGAAGCAGCTGAAGATGTTTGAGAAGCGGAAGCTACCCTGACGATCTACCACTGAGGTGACCCAGGACTGAGATGATGAACATCTTCCTTTGTGCCATATTTGACTTCAAACACTGGAGAGTTTGCTCAGATTCCCATTAAGTCAATTTTTGTTCAGCTCCTTGATGTCAATAGAAGGCAACCACTGCCTTAATATCAGGGCCATTCATTTTTATTTGAACCCTTGAGCCAACCTCTTTTGTTCATATCAATAAGCCATGATACAGGAGCAGCAAATGTTTTCTTCAAACAGGTGGTATTGAATGTCAGGATTTCTGTTCTCAAGAGTGTGCTGGGAGGTAGATGAGTGAAATTATTTGAAGAGGAGGTCGATGGGTATTGACCTGTCAGAGAGTTGAGCGCTATGAAGAATTGGGTTGGAAAAGGATTTGAGACCAAGAGTAGATCAGTCATGAATTTAGTGAAGGGCAAGTTAGGCTTGGGGAGTGAACGACCTGTTCCTGTTTCTCATGTTCTCACATTCTGTTATTGGAAATTTAGTGAGTGTTATTTTCATGAATGTTATGTTATTGAATATTGCAGTCAGGAAGAACTGATGATTTTGTGAGCCATGTCTGGGTGAGGTATATGGGCTGTATTCACAGTGAATCTGGGTCTACAATATGTCCAACAAATCAAGCACAAGTAGCAGAGAGGGGAAGCTCTGTAAAGAGAGATGAGGGGCCTCTTTCATACCCATTCTGGGTTTTCCAATTACATTTCCCAAATCACATCAAAGCGTGTGGACAGTGTGAGGGGCTGAATGGGCTCCTCTGTTTCTGTGCACCAGGTTATAGCAGGAAGTGGCCTCCAACAGCTCCTGTCTAGCAGGCAAGAGGGGCTGAATGGAACAGAGAAACATGGAACTGAGGAGCAGGAGTGGGTCATTCGATACTTTGACCCTTCTCCACCAGGCACTAAAATTGTGGCTGATCAGATTGTGGTCTCAGCCCCACTTTCCTGTCTGCATCCCAATATCCGTGACTTACTTCCCTGTCAAATATATAGCTAAAGCAGCTTTCAATCAATGTGAACATGGAGGCACGATAAACTTTCAGTGAAGAGAATTCCCACTTGAAAAGTCGTTTCAGAATTATTAATCATCCTTCTTATAGAATCAGAGAGTCATGCAGAACGAAAACAGGCCCGCTGGTCCAATCTGTTCACTCTGATCAGATATCAAGACTGATCCAGTCCCATTTGCCAGCATTTGGCCAATATCCCTGCTCTTTCAGATACTTTTTAAATGTGGGATTGTAACCGCCTTCAGCACTTCCTCTGACAGCACTCTCTGTGTGAAGCATTTATCTTCAGGTCCCTTCTAAAGCATTCGCCCTCCTGTCTTCAGCCTATGCCCTCTTGTTCTGGACTCCCTTATCCTGGGGAGCAGAACATGGCTGTTCAGAATATCCATGCCCCTGCTGGTTTTATAAACCTCTATAATGTCACCCCTCAACCTCTGACACTCCATGGGGAAAAACCTCAACCTCATCAACCTCTCCCTAAAGCTCACATTTTCATCGTGGAACATCTGTGTGTATGCGATTTCTGCAGAAAACCGAGTTGTACGCAATATTCGTGAAGTGGTTTCACCAACATCCTGTACAGATGCAACATGCCACCACAACCCCTATAGTCAATGCTCTTACTGATTAAGGCAAATGTGCCAAATGTGTTCAGCACCACTCTGTCTACCTGCAACTCCACCTTCAAGAAACAATGTACCTGCAGCCCTATATCCCTTGTTTCACAACACGCCCCAGGACCTTGCCATTAAGTATATAATTTCTGCCCTAATTTGCAAAGCCTCGTATTTATCAAATGAAACGCCATCTGTCACTCCTTGCCCCTTTGTCCCATCTAATTGTGGTCTCGTTGTACTATGAGATAATCTACTACACCACCTTTCTGCTGTCATCTGTAAACCTACTAACTATGGCCCCAATATTCACATAAATGATGAAATGCAGTGAACTCAGTACTGATACTTACAGCACACTGCTGCTCACAAGCCTCCAGTCTGAAAAGTATCCCTCTTCCTTTCAGCTAATTGTGACAAGCTTCTTCTGTCCAATGTGACTGAAACTTACTAATCTGTCTACCAATCAGAATGAAATACTAGCTATGAAAAGAGGCTGAGTGGGTTAGGTTTAATTTAACTAGAAAAAAAAGAGTTTGAGGGTGGACTTGATTGAGGTTTGCAAAATCACGAAGGGTATAGACCGGGTGGATAGAGACAAGCTTTTTTCCAGGATGAAGGATTCAATAGCGGAAGGTCGTGCTTTCAAAGTGTGAGGTGGAATGTTTAAGGGGGATAAACGCGGTAAGTACTTCACACAGAGGGTGGTGGGCATTTGGAACACGTTGCCAGCAGAGGTGGTAGAAGCAAGCAAGACAGATTCATTCAAGATGCTTCTGGACAGATGCATGAGTAAGTGGGGAGCAGAGGGATACAGATGCTTAGGAATTGGGCGACAGATTTAGACAGTACATTTGGATCATTCAGGCTTGGAGGGCGAAGGGTCTGTTCCTGTGCTGTAAATTTTCTTTGCTCTTTGTTCTTGAAATGAACACCTTGCTGAGGTCCATGTAGACAATGTCTACCAAACTGCCTTCATCAATCTTCTTTGTCACCTCCTCAAAAAACACAACCAAATTAATGAGACTTGATTTCCCATGCAGAAAGCTACGTTGTCTACTCCAATCAGCCCTTGCCTTCCCAAATGTATGTAAATCCTGTCCCTCAGAATCCCCTCCAATAACTTACCCACCACTGACATCAGGCTCAGCGGTCTAAATTTCCCGGCTTTTTCGGTCATTGTTTTCTTTTCTAGTCCCACTCCTCCACTGCTCACAACAAATGTTAAATGTAACCAGGTTGGTGATATGGCCGATCATATCAGTCTCAGACGGGGTCAGGATCAGTTTTAGGAAGAAGTCAGGCTAGTTTCTTTGATCTGCTAAAACAACACGTTTATGATCCAGAGCAATGTTACTCAAACTATGATGAAAAGAAGGATTTCAAAGTGTTTGTGTATTGCAAATATATAATCAATATTCCGGTTTCTAAAACCGCTGACACACACACACACATACACACAATATCTCTGCAATTGTAACTTGAAAAATCTTTGTCCAGATATTAGTGTAACTCATGACATAACGAAAAATTGAGATATTGTCCAAACTGTCATTCTGCTTCTGAAGATATTCTCCTCACACAATCTTCTTGCAATGGGATTTCATCCTGGAACAGCTGGATTTGGCTGAATTCCCTTTGCATTAGGCAGTGAGGAGATTCCAGTGAGTTAGGGTCAGCAATTGCCCAAAAGGTGGCACAGTGGCTGAGTGGTTAGCACTGTTGCCTCACATCCTCAGGGACTTGGGTTTGATTCCAGCCTAGGGCGGCTATCTGTGTGGGGTTTGCACATTCTACCCGTGTCTGTGTGAGCTTCTAATGGGTGCTCCAGTTTCCTCCCACAGCTCAAACTGTGTAGCTTAGGTGTATTATCAGGGATATCATGCTAAATTATCAGGGATTTCTAGGTTAGATGCATTAGTCAGGGATGAATGTTGTGGAACGGTTCTGGGAAGTTTACTCTTTGGAAGGTTGATTTGGACTTGTTGGGTCGAAGGACCTGTTTCAACACTGCAGGGTTTCTATAAAAATAAGAATGGCAACACTGACTGTAGAGGTTTTTTTTTAGCTCGCACACATTGTTGTGATGAGGAACAATGAAGGAGAGAGGTGTAATAGGACATTCCTTCTCGGGCAGATTACATTTTCTCCCTCTCTGAGCTGAATCACACAATAATGTCATCCTCTCCCAAACTGGACCATGTGAGGTCTCCTTATACATTGACCAAACTATGTCTCCATCACGTTCCCTGTTCCATGTAGATGCATCATTGCTGCTGTCATACACAGAGACATACCCTTCGCAGAAAATGATCTTGGTCGATTTGAAATATATTTACAAGGCCCTGCGTCATTAAAAAAGTTTAATTAATTCAGAATACCTTTGTTAAAATGAATGCATTTTTTAAGAAATACAGAAATTGCTGGAAATGCTCGGCAGGTCTGTCAGCATCCAGACTTATTTTACATGCTGTAGTTGTACCAGCCTCCACTACTTCCTCTGGCAGCTCATTTCACCACTCTCTATATGAAAAGGTGCCCTTTAGGCCTCTTCAAAACACTTCCCCTCTCACTTTCAACCAATGCCCTCTAGTTTTGGACGCCCCTAACCTGGGGAAAAACCCTGACGACTCACTCTATCCAGGACTGTTCTGATTTTATAAACCGCTTCTGCGGCGAAATATGATTCCAATCGACACGAATTTTGGGCTTAAATTCTGAAATGCAATACTGACACCTCTTCCTTCTCCATCATGTCACAATTCTAAATCCATTTTAATCAGTTTGTTCAGATGTATCATGAGACACTTCTGTGGGATTTACACCTCGACCTTTGTGCCGAGAGGTAGGGATTTTAGCTTCACTGGGCAATACCCATAAAGCCGCAACAATATTCTCCTGTGTGTTTGCTCATCAGCCTGTCCTGACATGCTGTGACAGATCTCTGCAACAGGCAGAACTTGAATCCAAGCCTTCTAGTCCAGGTATAGGATCACTACCAAGCAAGTTCAGGAATTGGAATCAAATCCAGAGCTCTAGCTCAGAGCCAGGGACACTACCCACCACACTACCATACCCAGATTTTGGGTCATATTTTAGTCCGCGCTTTCAGCTCGGTGTGGATTTATTATAATCAGGTTACCATTACTGAACTACACAAAACACTTTCTATTGTTAAACAAATGCAAGATATTTGTCTCAACTGTCGGATATTGAGTGTACGTGCTGTGCCATTGAAATTAACTATGATCAGCTTTAATTGCTATGATCTGTAGTCTGCAATATTAGGGAAAGAAATCCTGCAGACACACTCTGCCCAATGAAGGGACTCAAATGGATATTTATTACTGAACGCCAGAGACAAAGGACGAGCTTAATTTCTGGTCACAAAACACTGATCACTCTTACCAAACGCTAACGTGCGACTCCCCTCTTCCTAAACACATGAAATGATTCCTAGCCGCTGTTTACTGTCCAGCATTTCCTCCCCACTGACTGTATTTGCAATCTGTCCCTCCTCCCCCTAACCACACAAGGCAAACCAAGCTCAGGGTCTTTGTGAAAATCAAGGCTGGAGTGTGCAGGCCTCCTGGAGATGGATGGGCATTTTAAAGTTGAAGGGGGAGGGTGAGGAGGCAGTAATATCACACACTGGGCTGAGGGGTGGCAGATGGAATTTAGTTTAGATTAATGCGATGTATTGGATTTGGTAAATCAAACAAGTGTAGAACCTATACAATTGAAAGTAGGGCTTTTGGCATTGTTGAAGGACAGAGACCGCGGCCGTCAGGTATAATTCTTTAGAAATTGCATCTCATATAGGTACGCTGAAAATGTGTTGCTAGAAAAGCTCTGCAGGTCAGGCAGCATGCAAGGAGCAGGAGAATCGACCCAAGGAGCAGGAGAATCGACGTTTCGGCATGAGCCCTTCTCAAAAAGATAGTGTGGTTAAGAAGGTGTTTAGCACACATGTCTTCATTGGTCAGATTTTGAGTATTGGAATTGGGATGTCAATGTTGAGGTTGTACAGGATATTGGTGGAATACTGGAATACTGTGTCCAGCCTGGTCATCCTGCCCGCTCATTTCATATGCACACCACCCTCTGGGTGAAAAAGCTGCCCATCAGGTCACTTTTAAATGTTCCCCTCTCACCTTAAACCTATGCCCTCTAGTTTTGTACTCCCCTTACCCTTAGGAAACACCTTGATTATTGATATTTGATATTATTGACCTTGATAGTATTAAGCTAGAGAGGGTTCAGAAGAGATTAACCTGGATGTTGCTGGGAAAGAAGGGATTGAGCTATAAGGAGAGGCTGGATAGGCTGGGACTTTATTCACTGGAGAGTATGAGATTAAGGAGTAACTTTACAGAGGTTTATAAAATAATGATGGATACAGATAAGCTGACGAGCTGATGTCTTTTCCCTAGAGTTGGGGATTCAAAACTGAGGGATATTTTAAGGTGAGAGAAAAAATATTTACAAAGGTCATGAGAGGTAATTATTTTAGACAGAAGACGGCTTGTGTGTGGAATGAACTCCAGAGGAGGTGGTGAAAGAAGGGACAGTTACAACGTTTAAAGGACATTTAGATCAGTCCATGGATAAGACATCAGTTTGGATGGTGCTGTGAGCAGCTGCCCTCTCCCTCCCCCTCTCTAAATGAATCACTCTTGGTTTTCACCATCTGCCAATGCCTGTGCAGTGGCGCGGGGAGGCCAGCAGAGGGTGGGATTTTATCACTTTAAGCACCACAGAGACTGCCAGACCTGCCCCACACAGAGACACATAGATACACACACGGGAAAGGTTCGGACGCGGTGTGAAGCTCATCTGGTAATTTAAAATAAACATAAAGAAATGCTCAAATTCCCTCGTAAACTATTAAAACATGAGTGACAGAGAACTCCCAAATTCCACTGCTTAAATAAAAACATTAATTTATTTTTTCACTCTGAAAGAGAACATTTTACATCAACTATTCACAACTCTGAGAACCCCAATCTCTGAACCACTTATTTACCGACTCCAACTGGATAGCAATATACTGCTTCAATAAGATGCTTATTAAAATTACATAAACTTAGTTTCAAAACCACACGGCAGCTGTTGTATCATCTGACCTTACAACAGTTTCCCTTTTTCCATCTTTCCTGGGAAGACTGGTTCATGTTACAGGATGCTATCGAGGTCTCTACCTTTCAGCATTCTGAAACCTGGGAACACATCCTTCCATGATACTGTCCCTCAGTCTCCTCATCTCTGTCTATTTCCCAAACCCCTCCCATGTGGTGATATTTAAACTGATTCCCACACCATCTCTCCCTGGCAGTGATGTTCACACCCACAGCACCCCCTTGTTCGGGCAACAATGGAGATATGGAGCTGTAAATGGATGGGAGCTGCATATACTGTCACTTCCAGCACGGGCTGCATGTTGCCCCACACTGGGCAGGGATCTAACACAGTGTTACTGAGCAGTGCACTGGGGTGGTGTACACAGTCCTACATGCTGGGAGGGTATCTGCTCCTGGTTTATAGATCAATGCACTGCTGGTGGGAGACACAGTCTTACGTGCTGGAGGGTAACTGCTCCTGGGTTACGGATCAATGCACTGGGGTGGTGTACACAGCTCTACATGCTGGGAGGGTAACTGCTCCTGCTTTAAAGATCAATGCACTGGGGTGGTGTACACAGCTCTACATGCTGGGAGGGTAACTGCTCCTGGTTTACAATCAATGCACTGTGGTGGGGTACAGAGTCCTACATGCTGGCAGGGTAACTGATACTGGGTTACAGATCAATGCACTGGCGAGGTGTACACAGTCCTACATGTTGGGAGGGTAACTTCTTCTGGTTTACAGAATAATTCATGGCTGATAACTGCACAGATCGCTGTGCTGGTCAGACTATCTGGTTGAGGTTAATAGATAATGCAATGATGCGGTTTGTGGACCTCCTGATTTTGGATTAATATTTGTTTCAGGTTTACACATTATTGCTCCGCTGTGGTCTGCAAAGCTCCCCGTGCTGGACAGATATCTAGTCCAGGTTTATAGATCCCTGCACTACTGTTGTCTGCACTGCTTCCCCTGCTGAATACTTGCTGGAGGAACATCGCAAGCCAGGCAGCATCAGGAGGTGTGGAATTGGATGTTTCAGGTGTCGACCTCCTTCAGGATTCTTGCAGAAGGGTTACACCCAAATTGTCGACTTCTCCACCTCTTGATGCTGCCTGGCTTGCTGTGTTCTCCGAGCTTCTTGCCTGTCTACTTTGGATTCCAGCATCTGCAGCTTTTCTGTCTCTGTTCGGCTACCCGCAATGGACAGATGTCTCATCTGCCTTTGAAGATAAGTGCTGTGACATGATCTGTGCAGTGTTCCACTCTGGACAGATTGCTGGATTGGATTGACTTGTGCAATGGATGAATCTGGACAGATTACTGGGTTGTACTGAGCAGTACATTGGCCTGGTCTACACAGTGTTCCACGGTGAACAGATATCGTCTCTGAGTTGATGGTGTCTGGGCTGGTTCTGTAAGGTGGATTGAGAATGTGGTATATCTAAACATTTCAGCTGATCTGGCAATGCCGTTAGTTCCCATTCCTGTGATTGGACCCTCCGTCTCTCACCCCATTAATGTAACAGTATGTCCAGGCACAGTATATCATGTTGGTGGGGTGGGTAAGGAGGGAAGGTGATGGACAGGTCAAGGGGTTACCCGGAACGTTCTGTCCCCGATATTCTATAACTGACATTCCCAGGAACGTTCTGTCCCCGACATTCTATAACTGACATTCCCCGGAATGGTCTGTCCCCGACATTCTATAACTGACATTTTCTGGAAAGTTCTGTCCCCAACATTCTATAGCTGACATTCCCCGGAATGGTCTATCCCCGAAATTCTATAACTGACATTCCCCGGAACGTCCTGTCCCCGACAGTCTATAACTGACATTCCCCGAAACGTTCTGTCCCCAACATTCTATAACTGCCATTCCCCGGAACGTTCCGACCCCAACATTCTATAACTGACATTCCCCGAAACGTTCTGTCCCCGACATTCTATAACTGATATTACCCGGAACGTTCTGTCCCTGACCTTGTTTGTGTCCGGCCGGACGTCAGTGAATTGAACAAATGATAAGATCCCGAGGGAAGAGATCCCGTACCAGGGAGAAGGAGACACTGTTCCGAAGGCCCCTCAGGCAGTTAAAGGGGTGAATGCATTTTCCCTGCGTCTACAGTTCTTCTTGACACAGGATCGACCACAATTTAGACAAAAAGACAGAAATTCCCAAACTCCGTTTGTCTTCAGGAAACTGGGAGAGAATCCTTCAGTACAGCAACGTTTCCACCCACCGTATTAGGAACTGGGAAGGAGTGACCTGTGTCTGCTCTCGAGTGATCGAGTGTGTGTGAATGTTCTAGAAACCATCTGTCCTTATGGATGTGTCTCTGCGTGTTTGGGGAGATAGGGTTTCTTGTGGATTATGTCACATTTTTGTCAGTAATTCCGAACTTCAAATTTGTTATTCCAGCTCCAATTATTTTAGTAAATCCCTGAATACAGGGACACATTTGAAAATCTCACTGGGTCCCCAATCAAACGGGTCCCTTTGCCTCCAGGCTGATGGATAATGGGTTTGTTTTCCTTCCTCACAGTTAACTTAGTGACCATCTACGTCCTGCTGTTTAAAGATTGTGGATTGTCTCCATGTGTCAGACGTTACCTGGGGGCCATGGCAGCGGCCGATCTCCTGGTCATTATCCTCGACCTGATCCTGAGACACATTCCCATTGTTTTTTGGGAGCACTTCTTTTTCCTGATGTACTCCATCCCCGTGTGTAATATCCACGCCGTCCTGCTTTATGCAGCCACTGACTGCTCTGTCTGGTTCACTGTCACTTTCACCTTTGATCGGTTTGTGGACATTTGTTGCCAGAAGCTGAAAAGTAAATATTGCAGTGAGAAAACGGCGGCTGTGGTTCTGGGAGCAGTGACTGTTCTGAGCTGTTTAAAGAACATTTCCTGGTATTTTATGCTCACGGATTGGTATGGGCTGATTAACCTCCCCTGGTTTTGTGCTTTTACAACTGCTGTTCTATCCTCCATTGTCTGGGTCACAATCGAGTTCCTCCACCACATTATAACCCCGTGTGTCCCATTTCTCCTGATTCTGCTGCTCAATGTTCTCACCATCAGACACATTTTAGTGACCAGCAGAGCCCGCAAGAGACTTCGCGCTCACACCAACGGGGACACTCAGTCTGACATAGAAATGAAGAAACGAAAAAAATCCATCATTTTACTGTTTGTGATATCGGCCAATTTCATCCTGTTATGGTCAATGTTCATGCTGTATTCTATATGGAGACGGATGTTTGATATTGGGTATAAGTCTGTGTATCTCCCTGTCTTTGCGCAGGAATTGGGCTTCATGCTGCAGCTCCTCAGTTGCTGCACAAACACCGTGATTTATGCCGTGACCCAGACTAAGTTCAGGCAGCAGCTGAAGAATGTGCTGAAATATCCCTTCACCCAAATCCATCCATCAATCAAATTCGCTCATTAATCAATCCATCCGGGATTTTCCCATTTCAGTTCAGTGTTTCAGCGATGGAGCAGCCTGTCGCTATGGTAACAGACTGAGGGTAGCGCTGGTTTGTCCATCCTTATCCCACAGGGGGGGTTACAAGGAAACATTTCAATGTTTCTCACAACTCAGGGGCCAGAGAGAAAAGGCACCATCCCACTGACTGTATCCATCACTTCAATTTGTAAACAATAAAAATGTTGATTAAAGCGCACCAAGCAGCAGAGTGACCGATATTGTTGTGTGTCTTTGTTTTGGAGAAGCTGAGCTGGAGAGAGACAGACTCAGCCCCAAGTCGTGGTCCTCAGGGAAGGGGAGAGCATCGCGCCCTGAGTTCAGGAGCTGGGTTTAACTCCCTCTGTCCATACTTTCACCTTTGGGGCTCCAACTCCAACTTGGCTCTCAGCAGAATTCACCTTGTTCCATTTGTCCCTCTCCCTCCATATATCCCTCCCACTCTCACACTGCACTGCACTTCTCTCTCATTTTCCCATTTACACACTCAATTCCACTATCGTTGCCTTCCCTAATCTCATTCACTCTCTCTCCATCTTGCGATCATAACCTGCCAATGTTACTGTCTTGCTCGAATCCTTCGGTGCTGGGGGAACAGAAGAGGGTTGTCGATCTTCAGGCCGCTGTCAGGGAACAGAGATTGGGACGGCATATCAGGTCATTGCCAGGGCAACAGTATGGAGTTTGGGTCAAACGCCATTGCTAGGGGACAAAGTGGGTGTGAGAACATGAGCCGTTACTAGGGGGTAACAGGTGGAGTGGCAGCGTAGGCTGTGGCTGAGACTGGTACAACAGGTTAGCACAAACAGAACACATTGTGTGCGACACCCTGTCTGTTACTCAGGGAATAGAATAGGGATTGGTTTAAAGGCCATTTAGAGGGGATCAACTGGGACGGTGTTCACAGGCAGGAGCTCAGCTTAAAATGTGAGAGGAGTGTGATGGTGGGAGACTGCGTGGGCATGTGAGTGTGATGCTGGGGGAGTGTGCGAGGAGGTGAGCGTGATGGTGCGGGAATGTGTGGGGGAGTGAGTGTGATGCTGGGCGACTGTGCAGGAGAGTGAACGTGATAGTAGGGGAGTGTGTGGGAGAATGGTGGATTATGTGGGTGTGAGCGTGAAGGTGAGGGTGGTGTGGTGCAGTGTGTGAGGGTGAGCGTGATGGTGCGGATGGTGTGGGGCAGTGTGTGTGATGGTGGTGGAGTGTGTGGGGTGAGCGTCATGGTGGGCGTGGTGTGGGACAGTGTGTGTGTGGTGGAGTATGTGGGTGTGAGCGTAATGGTGGTGGTCATGTGGTGCAGTGTGTGTGAGCGTGGTGGTGTGTGTGGTTGAGAGCGTTACGGGGTGTGGTGTGGGGCAGTGTGTGTGATGGTTGTGGTGTGTGTGGGACTGAGCATGTTGGTCGGGATGTTGTGAAACAGTGTGTGTGATGGTGTTGGAGTGTGTGGGGGTGAGCATGACGTTGAGGGTGGTGTGGGGGCAGTTGTGTGATGGTGGTGGAGTGTGTGCGGGTGAGTGTAATGGTGAGGGTGGTGTCGGGCAGTGTGTCTGACGGTGGTGGATTGTGATGGGGTAAGCGTGACATTGGGAGTGGTGTGGGGCAGTGTGTGTGATGTTGGAGGAGTGTATGGGGGTAAGCGTGACGGTGAGGCTGGTGGGGGCCAGTGTGTCTGATGGTGGTGGAGTGTGGGGGGGTGAGTGTGACATTGGGGGAGATGTGGGGCAGTGTGTATGACGGTGGTGGAGTGTGTGGTGGTGAGCGTGATGGTGAGTGTGGTGTGGGGCTGTGTGTCTGATGGTGGTGGAGTGTGTGAGAGTGAGCATGATGGTGACAGTGGTGTTTGGCAGTGTGTGCGATGGTGGTGGAGTGTCTCGGTGTGAGCGTGACGGTGGGGGTGTTGTGGGGCTGCGTGTGTGAAGGTGGTGGAGTGTGACGGGTTTAGCATTACGGTGAGGCTGGTGTGGGGGTGTGTGATGATGGAGTGTGTGGGGTGCGCATGACGGTGGAAGTCGTGCAGTGCATTGTGTGACATAGTGAAGTGAGTGTGAGGGGGTTAGGGCGTTGGTGATGGAGTGAGTGTGATGGGGTCAGGGTGACGGTGATAGAGTGAGTGTGAGGGGTCAGTGTGACGGTGATGGAGTGAGTGTGAGTGGGTCAGGGTGAGGATGATGGAGTGAGTGTGAGGGGGTCAGGGTGATGGTGACGGAGACATTGTGTCTATGTCACAATGACAGTGATAGAGTGAGTGTGAGGGGGTCAGGGTGACAGTGATGGAGTGAATGTGAGGTGGTCAGGGTGACAGTGATGGATTGAGTGTGAGGGGGTCAGTGTGACGGTGATGGAGTGAGTGTGAGGTGGTCAGGGTGACGTTGATGGAGTGAGTGTGAGGTGGTCAGGGTGATGCTGATGGAGTGAGTGTGATTGAGTCTGGGTGAGGGTGATGGAGTGAGTGTGAGGTTGTCAGGGTGATGGTGATGGAGCAAGTGTGAGGGGGTCAGCATGATGGTGATGAAGTGCTTGTGAGGGGGTCAGTTTGATGGTGATGGAGTGAGTGTGATGGGGTCAGTGTGACAGTCTTGGAGTGAGTGTGAGGGGGTCAGGGTTATTGAGATCGAGCGAGTGTGAGGATATCAGAGTGACGATGAAGGAGTGAGTGTGAGGGGGCCAGGGTGACATTGATGGAGTGAGTGAGAGGGGATCAGCGTTAGAGTGATGGAGTGAGTGTGAGGGGGTCACGGAGGTGGTGATGGAGTGAGTGTGAGGGTGTCAGGGTGACAGTGATGGAGTGAGTGTGACGGGGTAATGATGATGGTGACGGGATGATTGCGAGAGGTTAAGGGTGACGGTGATGGAGTGAGTGTGAGGAGGTCAGGGTGACGGCGATGGAGTGAGTGTGAGGGGATCAGGGTGAGGGTGATGGAGTAAGTGTGAGGGCATCAGGATGACGGTGATGGAGTCAGAGTGACGGGGTCAGGGTAACGGTGATAGAGTGGGTGTGAGTGGGTCAGGGTGATGGTGACGGAGAGATTGTGTCTGTGTCAGATGACAGTGATAGAGAGAGTGTGAAGGGGTCATGAAGATTGTGATGGTGTGCGTGTGAAGGGGTCAGGTTGACAGTGATGGATTGAGTGTGAAGTTATTGTGAAGTTGATGGAGTGAGTGCGAGAGGAGCAGGATGACGGTGATGGAGTGAGTGTGAGGGGGTCAGTGTGATGGTGATGGAGTGAGTGTGAGATGGTCAGGGTGACCTTGATGGAGTGAGTGTGATTGAGTCTGGGTGAGGGTGATGGAGTGAGTGTGAGGTTGTCAGGGTGACGGTGATGGAGCAAGTGTGAGGGGGGTCAGTCTGACGGTGATGGAGTGAGTGTGAAGAGGGTGAGGGTGATGGTGATGGTGATTGTGATCAGGGTGATTGTGATCGAGCGAGTGTGAGGGTATCAGAGTGACGATGAAGGAGTGAGTGTGAGGGGGCCAGGGTGACATTGATGGAGTGAGTGAGAGGGGATCAGCGTTAGAGTGATGGAGTGAGTGTGAGGGGGTCAAGAGGGTGGTGACAGAGTGAGTGTGAGTGTGTCAGTGTGACAGTGAGGGAGTGAGTGTGAGGGTGTCAGGGTGAGGGAGATGGAGTGAGATTGAGGGGATGAGTGTGACTGTGATGGAGTGAGTGTGAGTGGATCTGGGAGACGGTGAAGGAGTGAGTGTGAGGGGGTCAGTGTGACAGTGATGGAGTGAGTGTGACGGGTTCAGGGTGACGGTGATGGAGTGAGTGTGAGGGGGTCAGGGTGACTGTGATGAAATGATCTGTGAGCGGTTCAGGGTGACATTGATGGAGTGAGTGTAAAGGGGTCAGGATGATGGTGACGGAGTGAATGTGTGAGGGTCAGTTTGCCGATGATGGAGGGAGTGTGAGAGGGTCAGAGTGACAGTGATAGAGTGGGTGTGAGGAGGTCAGTGGGACTGTGAAGGAGTGAGTGTGAGGGGGTCAGGGTGACGGTGATGGAGTGAGTGTGAGGGGATTACTTGACGTTGATGGAGTAAGTGTGAAGAGATCAGTGTCATTGTGATCGTGGGAGTGTGAGGCGGTCAAGCTGATGTTGATGGAGTGATTGTGAGCTTATCAGGGTGAGATGAAGGAGTGAGTGCGAGAGGGGCAGGATGCGTTGATGGAGTGAGCGTGAGGGGGTCATGGTGACGGTGATGGAGTGAGTGCGAGATTGTCAGTGTGATGGTGATGTAGTGAGTGTGAAGGGGTCAGGTTGAGGGTGATGGATTGAGTGTGAGGGGTTCAGTGAGATGGAGATAGAGTGAGTGTGAGTGGGTCAGGGTGACAGTGATGTAGTGAGTGTGAAAGGGTCAGGTTGAGGGTGATGGAGTGAACGTGAGGGGGTCAGGGTAACGGTGATGTAGTGAGTGTGAAGGGGTCAGGGTGAGGGTGATGGATTGAGTGTGAGGGGTTCAGTGAAATGGAGATAGAGTGAGTGTGAGTGGGTCAGTGTGACAGCGATGCAGTGAGTGTGAGGGGGTCAGTGTGACGCTGGTAGAGTGAGTGTGAGGGGGTCAGGGTGACTTTGACGGAGTGAGTGTGAATGGGACAGTGTGACAGTGATAGAGTGGGTGTGAGGATCTCAGTGGGACTGTGATTGAGTGAGTGTGAGGGGTTCAGGGTGATGCTGATGGAGTGAGTATGAGGGGATTTCTTGACGTAGATGGAGTAAGTGTGAAGCGATCAGTGTTTTGTGATCGTATGAGTGTGAGGCTGTCAGGCTGTTGTTGATGGAGTGAGTGTGAGGGGGTCATGGTGACGGTGATGGAGTGAGTGTGAGAGGTCAGAGTGAGTGTGAATGGATCAGTGTGACAGTGATGTAGTGAGTGTGAGGGGGTCAGGATGACAGTGATGGAGTGAGTGTGAGGGTGTCAGTGTGACGCTGATGGAGTGAGTGTGAGGGGAGCTGGGTGGCGGTGATGGAGTGAGTGTGCGTGGGTCAGCATGACGGTGATGTAGAGAGTGTGAAGGGTTCAGGGTGAGGGTGATGGAATGGGTGTGAGGGGTTCTGTGAGATGGAGATAGAGTGAGTGTGAGAGGGTGAGGGTGACGGTGATGGAGTGAGTGTGAGTGGGTCAGGGTGAAGAAGATGGAGTGAGTGTGAGGGGGTCAGGGTGACGGCGATGTAGTGTGTGTGAAGGGGTGATGGAGTGAGTGTGAGGCGGTCAGGATGACGGTGATGGAGTGAGTGTGAGATTGGCAGTGTGATGATGATGGAGTGAGTGTGAGGGGGTCAGGGCGATTGTGACGGAGTGAGTGTGAATGGGTCAGTGTCACGGTGATGGAGTGTTTGTGAGGGTGTCAGGATGAGGGAGATGGAGTGAGATTGAGGGAATGAGTGTGACAGTGATAGAGTGAGTGTGAGTGGATCAAGGTGACAATGAAGGAGTGAGTGTGAGGGGGTCAGTGTGACCGTGATGGAGTGAGTGTGAGGGGTTCAGGGTGACGGTGATGGAGTGAGTCTGAGAGGGTCAGGGTGACGGTGATGAAGTGAGTGTGAGGGGGTCAGGGTGTCTGTCATAAAATGAAGTGTGAGGGGTTCAGGGTGACATTGTTGGAGTGAGTGTGAGGGGGTCAGGATGATGATGATGGAGTGAATGTGTGAGGGTAAGTTTGACGATGATGGAGGGAGTGTGAGGGGGTCAGGGTGACAGTGATAGAGTGGGTTTGATGAGGTCAGTGGGACTGTGATGGAGTGAGTGTGAGTGGGTCAGGGTGACGGTGATGGAGTGAGTGTGAGGGGACTACTTGACGTTGATGGAGTAAGTGTGAAGTGGTTAGTGTCACTGTGATCGTGTGATTGTGAGGCGGTCAGGCTGACGTTGATGGAGTGAGTTTGAGCTTATCAGGGGAGAGTGATCGAGTGAGTGCGAGAGGGGCAGGATGACGTTGATGGAGTGAGTGTGAGGGGGTCTTGGTGATGGTGATGGAGTGAGTGTGAGGGGATCAGTGTGATGGTGATGGAGTGAGTGTGAGAGTGTCAGGGTGATGGTGATGGTGTGAGTGTTTGGGGTCATTGTGACGGTGATGGATTGAGTATGTGGGAGTCAGGGTGACAGTGATGGAGTGAGTGTGAGGGTGTCAGTGTGACGTTGATTGAGTGAGAGTGATGGTATCAGAGTGACGATGATGGAGTGAGTCTGAGAGGGTCAGGGTGACAGTGATGGAGTGAGTGTGAGGGGGTCAGTTTTAAGTTGATGCAGTGAGCGTGAGGGTGTCAGTGTGACGCTCACAGAGGGAGTTTAATGGGGTCAGCGTGACGCTGATGGAGTGACTGTGGGGGAGTCAGTGTGAGGGTGATGGAGTGAGAGTGTGGGAGTCAGTGTGACGGTGGTGCAGTGAGTGTGCGGGGGTCAGTGTAAGGGTAATGGAGTGAGTTTGAGTGTGTCAGTATGACGGAAATGGAGTGAGTTTAATGGAGTCAGTGTGATGGAGATGGAATGAGTGTTAAGGTGTCAGGGTGAATGTGAAGGACTGAGTGTGAGGGGGTCAAAGTGTCGAAGAAGGAGTGAGTGTGTTGGGGTCAGGGTGACGGTGATGGAATGAGTGTGTCGGGGTCAGGGTGAGGATGATGGAGAGAGTGTGCGGTGGTCAATGTGACAGTGTTGGAGAGAGTGTGAGGGGGTCAGGGTGACGGTGATGGAGTCAGTGTGAGAGGTTCAGTGTGACGGTTATGGAGTGAGAGTGAGGAGGTCAGGGTGACAGTGATAGAGTGAGTGTGACGGTGTCAATTTGACGGTGATGGAGTGAGTGTGAGGGCGTCAGTTTTAAGGTGATGCAGTGAGCGTGAGGGTGTCAGTGTAAAGCTCACAGAGTGAGATTAATGGGGTCAGTCTGACGCTGATGGAGTGACTGTGGGGGAGTCAGTGTGAGGGTGATGGAGTGAGAGTGAGGAAGTCAGTGTGACAATGATGCAGTGAGTGTGCGGGGTCAGTTTGACTGTGATGGGGTGAGTGTGAGAGGGTCAGGTTGACGGTGATGGAGTGAGTGTGAGGTTGTCAGGGTGACGGTGAAGGAGTGAGTGTGACGGGATCAGTGTGACGGTAATGGAGTGAGTGGGAGGTGGTCAGTGTGACGGTGATGGAGTGAATGTGAGGGGGTCAGGGTGACGGTGATGCAGTGAATGTGAGGGGGTCAGTGTGACGGTGATGGAGTGAGTGTGAGGGGGTCAGTGTGATGGTGATGGAGTGAGTGTGAGGGCGTCAGGGTGATGGTGACGGAGTGAGAGTGAGAAGGTCAGGATGACAGTGATGGAGTCAGTGTGAGAGGATCAAAGTGATGGAGGAGGAGTGAGTGTGAGCGTCAGTTTGACGGGGATGGAGTGAGTATGAGGGGTTCAGGGTGATGGTGAAGGAGTGAGTCTGAGGGAGTCAAAGTGACGGAGAAGGAGTGAGTGTGAGAGTATCAGGGTGACGGTGATGGTGTGAGTGTTTGGTGTCAGTGTGACGGTGATGGAGTGAGTATGTGGGAGTCAGGATAACCGTAATGGAGTGTGTGTGAGGATGTCAGGATGATGGTGATGGAGTGAATGTGAGGGGGTCAATTTGATGGTGATGGAGTGAGTGTGAGGGGGTCAGTTTTAAGGTGATGCAGTGAGCGTGAAGGTGTCAGTGTGACGTTCACAGAGTGAGTTTAATGGGGTCTGTGTGACGGTGATGGAGTGACAGTGGAGGAGTCACTGTGAGGGTGATGGAGTGAGAGTGTGGGAGTCAGTGTGAGGGTAGTGGAGTGTGTTTGAGTGTGTCAGTATGATGCTGATGGAGTGAGTTTAATGGAGGTGCTATGACGGAGATGGAATGAGTGTTAAGGTGTCAGGGCTTACGTGAAGGAGTAGTGTGACGGGGTCAAAGTGTCGGAGAAGGAGCGAGTGTGTGGAGTTCAGTGTAACGGTTATGGAGTGAGAGTGAGAGGGTCCTGGTGACGTTGATGGAGTGAGTGCGAGGGGGTCAGGGTGACGGTGATGTAGTGAGAGTGAAGGGGTCAGAGTGAGGGTGATGGAGTGAGTGTGAGGGGTTCAGTGAGATGGAGATAGAGTGAGTGTGAGAGAACCAGGATGACGGTGATGGAGTGAGTGTGAGTGGGTCAGGGTGACAGTGATGGAGTGAGTGTGAGGGAGTCGGGGTGACGGTGATGTAGTAAGTGTGAAGGGGTCCGGGTGAGCGTGATGCAATGAGTGTGAGGGGTTCAGTGAGATGGAGAGAGATGGGTGTGAGAGGGTCAGGGTAACCGTGATGATGTGTGTGTGAGGGGATAAGTGTGCCGGTAATGGAGTGACTGTGAGGGGGTCAGGGTGAATTTGATGGAGTGAGTGTGAGGGAATCTGGGTGATGGTGACCGAGTGAGTGTGAGGGGGCCAGGCAGATGATGATGGAGTGAGTGTGTGGGGGTCAGTGTGACAGTGGTGTAGCGAATGTGAGGGCGTCAGGATGACGGTGATCGAGTGAGTGTGACCGGGTGAGGTTTAGGGTGATGTTGTGAGTGTGAAGTGTTCTGGGTGAGGGTGATGGAGTGAGTGTGAGTGGGTCAGGGTGATGGTGATGGAGTGAGTGTGAGGGAGTCAGTGTGACAGTGATGGAGTGAGTGTGAGGGGGTCAGGATGACGGTGATCGAGTGTGTGTGACCGGTTAAAGGTGAGGGTGATTTAGTGAGTGTGAAGTGTTCAGGGTGAGGTTAATGGAGTGAGTGTGTGGGGGTCAGTGTGACATGAAGGAGTGAGTGTGAGGGGTTTAATGTGACGCGGATGGAGTGAGTTTCATGGAGTCAGTGTGATGGAAATGTCACACCGTCACACTGACCCCAAACACTCAAGCCATCACCATCACCCTGACACTCTCACACTCACTCCATCACCCTCACAGTGTATCTTATCGAAAGGATTGTTCTTTGTGTCAGTGCTGATCAGTTACTGAATACTTAATTCAGTGGTGAGCCATGGTGGTAAAAGGAGGGCCAGTAAAACCATTATCATGGAGACTAAGCTTGGCCCCACCCAATAACCTCAAACATCACACATGGTCACATAGCAGCACCTGAGGACATTGAGACAAGTTGCAGTACATCCACCCACTGGCCCAGTCAAAACGTGTGCATTCAGCATATACTGTAGAATGGACCCATCCCATTCCAGCATTTATTGCCTGTCCCGAGTTGCCCTTCAGAAGGTGACCTGCTTTCTTAAATCGCTGCAGTCCATGTGCTGTAGGTTTACCCACAATGCCCTTAAGGAGGGAATTCTAGGATTTTGACCCAGCAACACTGAAGAAATGGTGATATATTTCGAAGTCAGGATGGTGAGTGGCTTGGAGGGGAACTTGCAGGGGGTGGTGTTCTCATGTTCTGCTGCCCTTATCCTTCTGGAGGGAGGTGGTTGTGGGTTTGGAAGGTGCTGTCTGAGGAACTTTGGCAAATTTCTGCAGTGCATCTTGTAGATGGTACACACTGCTGCTAGTTAGCATCAGTGGTTGAGGTGAGTGGATGTTTGTGGATGTGGTGCCAATCAAGTCAGCTGCTTTGTCCTGGACAGTCTCAAGCTTCTTGAGTGTTGTTGGAGCTGCATCCATCCAGGCAAACGGGGAATGTTCCATTACACTCCTGACTTGTGCCATGTAGATGGTGGACAGGCTTTGAGGAGGCAAGAGATGAGTTACTTACCTAGTGCCACTCTTGTGTCTTAATTTCAGACTTCATTTTGTTCTTTTAAAATTTCGGCTCCCTAAGTAATTCCGAAACATGTCAACCAATCGCTTACATTTTCATGCCATGGTTTTTCCATCCTTCCAGAAGGCGTAGGCACCTCTTTGGGAAAAAAGGGGGTCAAGCAGCTTGTTATTCACAGTCAAACGGCAACAGAAATTGTCAGGGCTATTTGAGCCGTAGCAGAAGAATATAAAAGTGCAAGTTCTGTCTGAGAACTATATCACCATTCTTTCATTGTTATGGGATCCTGGAACTCTTTCCCAACAGCACTGGGAGAGTATTTGCATCAAATGATCTGCACAGTTGAAGAAACCAGTGCAGCACAATTTTCTCAAGGGCTATTAGAGATGTATAATAAATTCTGGACTTGCCAGTAACACCCAGAATAAAAATAAAGTGTCCTCTAGTGCATAGTTGAGGCATCCTCTACTTGCACTCACCTCCCAGGGGAGCACGTTTCTACCACACTGTGGATATCCCTGGTGGCCTAGTACAGTGTGAAAATCCTCTGTTCTACAATGCTGTGGCAAAACAGCTGCCTTGTATCACCTAACCAACAGGATGATACTTCATTCACAACAGTGTGGTGAAACTTGAAAGGGTTCAGAAAAGATTTACAAGGATGTTGCCAGGGTTGGATGATTTGAGCTGTAGGGAGAGGCTGAATAGGCTGGGGCTGTTTTTCCTAGAACGTTGGAGCCTGAAGGTGTACAAAATTATGAGGGGCATGGATAGGATAAATAGACAAATTCTTTTCCCAGGGTGGGGGAGTCCAGAACTAGAGGGCGCACGTTAAGGGTGAGGGGAGAAAGATATAAAAGAGACCTGATGAAGGAGCAGTGTTCCAAAAGCTAGTATTTTGAAATAGACTAAAACCTGGTGTTGTGTGATTTTTAACTTAAAAAAATCTGACAGAGCCACTTAAGGACAGGAATGGTGAATAACCAATTTGTAGGAAAGGTAGTTGCCATGATGTTGGACTCAGGTGGACAAAGTTAAAAATTGCACAATACTGGTTAATAGTCCAACAGGTTTATTTGAAAATCACAACCACCTGATGAGGGAGCAGAACTCTGAAAGCTAGTGCTTCCAATTAAACCCGTTGGACTATAAGCTGGTGTTGTGTGATTTTTAACTTTGTACAGCCCAGTCCAACACTGGCATCTCCAAATCAGGTTTATTTGAAACAGCATGTTTTCAGAGCCCCCTCTCCATTTACCTGAGGAAGGAGCATTGCTCTGAAAGCTTGGAGTTCTGTTGGACTATAACCCGGTATCATGAAGCTTTTGACTAGGAAAGAAAGAGCAAGAGAGACAGAGCAGTTGGATGAACAGCTAAGACCATGGACACTAAGGGCTGAGCAATGAAAATTAAGGTTGTGTAGGAGGCCAGAACTGGCCAGAAAGAGATGTAAAATTCATGTTAGTTTTCCCTGGTCTTAACCAGGTTGACCCAGGGACAGGAAAATTTGGTTTTGATCAGCTTGGTGGCCACTCCTTGTGAGTAATCCCCACTCCTATCCACAAAGAAATGGAATATGTGGACAGTGATCAAGGGAGGTTTGGCCATTGGTGTGATAGTCCACTTGAACAAATAGCACGCTGACATTATCATTGGCATGAACAATGACTCAGGTAGGTAGGGTGCTGGAGGAAAATGTTGTCTGCGGAATGGAATTCTGTGAGCAGTGGCTGTTCTACAGAAAAGGAGCAAACATTGGAAAAAATGCCGGATGAAAACCATTGCAAAAGTGTCACATTGGGATACTGTTCAGCAATCAGGAGGTACTGTTTACAGATTGGTTCTTGGACAGGCTGTCATCCATTTACTGTCTCCCTGAAATGGCAGTGTTAAATGTGGCTTCCTTAATCTATCAGGAGAATCACGGACTGACACAAAGCTGCCTAAACTAATTCTTCTGCCAGGCTATTTAGCAGTGGAGATGCAAACAGCTGACATCACGCTGAAATGGGCACCACACTAAAAGCTACTTAGAATTCTCTTTATAGAGACAAATAAACTGCAGATTCTGAAATCCAAAGTAGACAGGCAGGAGGCTGAGCAAGCCAGGCAGCATCAGGAGGTGGAGAACTCGACTTTTCAGGTGTATCCTGAAGAAGGGTTACACGTGAAATATCAACTTTCCACCTCCTGATGCTGCCTGGCTTGCTACGTTCTTAAAACCTCCTGCCTGTCTACTTTGGATTCTCTTTACATCCCAGACTAATAAAAAATAACTATAACTAGTAAAATACCAAAATCAGTGAGTAGTTCTGAGTGAATTTTAGTGAAAAGCTGGAAGATTCATTGGTTTCGGTTTCCATCCTTGGTGAAAAGCATCACAGGTTGGCATGGTGGCTCAGTGGTTAGCACTGCTGCCTCACAGTACCAAGGTACCAGGTTCGATTCCAGCCTTGGGCAACTGTCTGTGTGGAGTTTGCACATTCTCCACGATTCTGCGTGGGTTTCCTCCGGGTGCTCTGATTTCGTCCCACGTTCCAAAGATGTGCAGGTCAGGTGAATTGGTAATGCAAAATTGCCCATGGTGTTAGGTGCATTAGTTAGAGGGGGGTGGGTCCCTCGTCGGAGGGTCGGTGTGGATTGGTTGGGCCGAAGGGCCTGTTTCCACACTGTAGTGAATCAAATAAAAATCTAATATAAAAAAGTGTGGAAACCACAGAATGTGCAACAACAGCTTGAATGGAAACTGATAGAATATTACCTTATGCATATGTTATGAAGGCTATATATACCTCAAAAAGAGAAATTTGATTGTTTATAGTAGCAAAGACAACAATGTATATTTTGCTTTGTAAAACATGGTAGGTAGAACTTCAATTACACATCCAACATGTTCATGATTTATTGTTTTGTATAGAGCAAGTTCTGTTATTGCTGGGTCAAGGGCTATTGCTGGCAACTCCGAAGCAAACTGATACAATAGATGTTGATTAAATAAATAGGTTACATTCGGAAAACTAAATAAGTTTACTTTGGGACAAAAGTGAAATATTTCAGCTGTTGGAAATCTGAATGGAGAGTAGAAAACGTCAGCAGGTCAGACAGTAGCTGCGGACAAAGAAACTCGGAGTTAAAAGATTAAATCCCACTCGGGCCAAGAAAAATAGGTCAGTAGCTAAACCTAGTGACTGCCAGAATCCTGCCAGTTCTCCAGTTCCATCACTCCTTCAGGCGATTTTCCTTATGAAACGAATGGCAGTCGGGTTGCCTGCATGTGCATGCTGAGCTTATATTTTATAAGCAATTCATTCAGAGCTGTTATGACACACCTCTGGAGGAGGTTGGACTTTAATCCAAGCCTCTAGCGCAAGCCAGATGCCTTTTAAATGTTGCAATTGTACTAGCATACACCACTTCCTCTGTCAGTTCATTCCATACACGCACCACCCTCTGCATGAAAAGTTGCCACTTAAGTCTCTTTTATGTCTTCCCCCCTCTCACCCTTAAACCTATGCCCTCTAGTTCAGAGCTTCCCCACTCCAGGGAAAAGACTTTGTCTATTTATCCTATCCATGTTCCTCATGATTTTTAAAATCTCTATAAGGTCAACCCTCAGCCTCCGACACTCCAGGGAAAACAGCCCTAGCCTATTTAACCGCTCCCTACAGCTCAAATCCTCCAATCCTGGCAATATCCTTGTAAGTCTTTTCTGAACCTTTTCAAGTTCCACAACATTCTTCTAATACGAAGGACACCAGAACTGCATGCATATTTCAAAAGTGGCTTAACCAATGTCTGGCACAGTTGCAACATAACCTGCATCCGGATGGGTATATGAATAGGAAAGGTATGGAGGGATATGGCCAGGTGCTGGCAAGTGGCACTAGATTGGGTTTGGATATCTGTTCAGCATGCATGAGTTGGACAGAAGGATCTGTTTCCATGCTGTACATCTCTATGACTCTATGACTAAGTAAGGACATTACCACTGCACCATGACATTCCTATGGCGAATAGCCAATTGTAGTCATAAATTGGCCTTAAGCGGCCGTTGAAGAAGGCCTACTGCAATTTTGCAAATCTGAGTCTAAACCTCCAGGAAGTATTAGAGGTCCTGCCTAAAAAAAAATCAAGCAGAAATTGCTGGAAAAATATTGTGGGTCTGAGCATCTGTGGAGAGAAAGCAGTGTTAATATTTCAGGTGCAGTGACCCCTCAGATTTGGAGACTCGTCTCTGCCTGATTGGGGGTCAGTCTACCCTGTGGGTGGCCACCCTCCATAGTGACCTAGCAGGGAGAATTACTTTTTATTTAAGCTTTGAAAATGTTTGAGGGACAGCAGCTCCACTTTGTAGCCTCTCTCTTACTTATCGACCATGATAACCTACTGCTGCTGACCTTCCAGCTTCGACAGTCTTACCACTGACCTTAATCACAATGCCAGCTCACCCTCTGGCCATTATAATTGGCTGCTCCAAGGAAAGTCAGAGTGAACGTCACAGTGAGTCCCCATACATTCTGGTCCCCACTGTAGCCTAATGGACAGGGAAATCTCAGCCCTAGGCAGTTCTATGACCTTTCATCTGAACTCAGTTCTTACAAAAAGTTAATTCTGGGATCGCAATCAGCTCCACGTGTTCAAGGTTCATCGGAATTTGCATAACTTTCCCAAAACTTGCACAGCCAACAGGCGGAAGTCCAATGCACAGCATGCGGAGAAGAGGTTCCATTCATTCCCATAGCATCACAGGCACCAGGAAACACAAGTCTGCTGGTCAGCAGGTCCCCTTTAGTCTTGCAGATGCAACAGACCTAGTTTTCTGGAAGACAGCAGTGAACAGTGAAATGAGGGCAATATTGTCACAAAGCTGAAAGATTTGCATTTCATAACCTCGGGACATCCAAAACACTTTACAGCTGTGAATAAACCTTTGAAGTGTAGGCACTGTCACTGTGCAGTCAATTTATGTCAGATCCCCTAAACAGTAATCTGTTCATGTGAAGGCACAGAATTGACTCAACTAGTTTTCCCCATACAGGGCTGTGCAAACTTTAACTTCTACCTGAGAAGATCTACCATAACAGAGAAGGATAAAAGAAAGAGATGTGAGAGAAACTCAGCTGGTCTGGCATCATCTATCACTAGAGAAAAACACAGCTATTGTTTCAAACTCACTATGACTCTTTGATTCCAAAACGATATATGGCAGATCGGCAGTTTATTGCCTTTAGTGAAAGATGCATCTTCAACAGTGTAGCAGTCCATTAGTGTTGCCCTACAGAAGAATCCTTGAGTTGGAATCTCTGGAATGGAACCCATGACCTTGCGAATCAGCAGCTCAAGTGCTACATGTGAAGTTAGCACCTGGGCCAACTCCTCAGTGTAAACTATTCATTTACCATTCCCAACTGGCAGCAATTCTTTTCTTCAAAAGGTACAGACTTCAACAACAACTTGCATTAATGTAGCATTTTTGACATAATAAAATGTCCCAAGTTGCAGGAGTATAATCAAACAAAATTTGACACAGGAGTCACAGAGGAGATTAGTCATAGATGATCGAAAGCTTAGTCATAGAAGTTCATGGGGGCATCTTAAATGATGTTGATAATGAAGATTGCATTAAGCGATCCAGAGAAGGCTTATCATCAGGTGCCAAGGGAGCAGGTCCCAGGGAAATATGTACAACAATTACAGAATAATTTCAAGGAGTATCAGCCAAGGATGAGGAGCACTGTGGGGGAAAGTAAGAGTTTCCAAGTCAAAGTTGGGTTGTATCAAGATTATCTGTGAGCCGTTCCTCCTCCTCCTGATTGCCATGGATCTTCGCAATCAATGAGACAGGAATTGTCAAGGTTGATGATGTTTGCTGCTGATATTGAGCTTTGTGCTGGAAAGGATGGGAATGTGGCCAGCAACTGGAGAAAAGGCATTTCTAGTTTGTCCTTTTCCTGGTGTAAGGCGCTTCCACGCTCATCAATAATGTAACTTTTTTGTTTATGTTTATACATTGCAGGTTACTGAATACAGCTCTTTATTGCAGTGTCAGAGCCCTCTCTATGTTTTTCTGTTTCGTTCTGCTCCTTCGAGTGTCAGAGTAACATCATCAGTTATGTCATCACCATCATCATTTGCCCTTTCCGTGAAACCAGACAAGTTGGGACTGCTGGGGAGGAGAGGAAAGCCTACGATCAGTTGGAAAGCTGTAGCGGAAACAGACTTAAACACAGCGGGATTGGAAGATGAATGGGTACAGGAGGTAGAGAAGGCTGGATAGCCCGCAGGTAAAATGGGAGAAGTTAGAAGACGAAAAGGAGGGGCAAAAATACAGATTGGTTTAAAGAAATTTAAACTTAGGACCCATGCAGCTGAGGAAACATTCGTACTGGTGGAGCAATGAAAACTAGGGATTGTGCAAGAGGCAATCAGTGGAGAAGCACAGAAACCTGAAATGCTGGATTAGTTTACAGAAATAAACTACAGAGGAGGAGGAAATTCATGGAGGTATTTCAAAACAACAACGAGAAATTTAAGTTTATTCCAAGAATATCCCAGTTCAGCCCACTGAAAATAACAAGTCAAAGAAAGAACTTGCAGTGGTTCAAAAAGGAAAACAGAAGAAAGCTGGAAACACTCAGCAGTCCGGAAGCATCTGTGGAAAAAAAAACCAGCAGTCAGTGTTTCAAGCTGTTGGCCCTCTCTCAAGACCAGGAGATGTTATAGATGAGTGACACTTTTAAAAGGAACAGGGCGAGTGTAGGAAGGGGGCTAAAACATACAGGAAGAGAAACAAAATGAGCCATGAAATGTTTGGGTGCAAGATAAATGATTAAATGGCAGATTAGATGTTAGCAGGAGACAAGAGGGAAGCTTAATGAGAAAATGGAAAAAAAGGAGACATGAGAGAGACAAAGAATTGATGAAGAGGGAGAAAGGGAAGCTGAAAAAACCAGCAGCTTGGAGCAGGCTCGAATATCCCTGGAGCCTCATGAAAGAAGAAAACAGAAAAGAAAATGCAGACACATCCAGCCATCTGCTATTGAAGTGGGAAAATGGAGTTGAAGTGGAAGGACAAGGAGCTGAATGGCGTCCTTCTGTTTCTATGCTGCTCTTTATTAGATTCTTAACTGCCTCAAGATTACAGTTTCTCTCTGGCCTTTTTTTTATTATAGCAGGATCGGCCTTTCACCCCCTTTTCTTTCTTCCTTTGAAACAACAAACCATTCCCTGGAGCAGGAAATGGCAGTCAATTTTCAGGTCTCAGCAACCACTACTCTCAAGATTGGAATTGGAAGGAGCAGGAACGCAGTCTTCAGCGGCTGACAAATCAACATAAAATTATTGGAGTGAGTTTTCTGAGCCTTAGTCATGTGTGTTTTTTCAAACTGGGTCTTCCAAACAGCCACCAGTAAACATGCTGCCATAACACAGCTGCTGGCTTTGCTGTGACCCAGCAGCACATTCTGAGAACATTGTCTTGCAGGACAACGTGTTCAGTCAGTTGACATAATGGTAAAGCCAGGCTTGCATTTCTAAAGCATCTTTCAGGGCCACATCAGATCCTACAGCTGTTTACAACTTTAGTCTCCTTATTTTAAAAAAGCATAAAAATTCAACAAAGGCGATTCAGAGAAGTTTGCTCGATTGATATCTAGAATGAGGAAGTTTTTCTTATGAAAATGGGTTGGACAGGTTGTGCTTGTTTCCATTTAGAATTTAGAAGCATGAGGAATGACTTGACTGTGATGTGAAGGAATCTGAATAATCTCAACAAGATTATTTGTGGGTGGCACGGTGGCACAGTGGTTAGCACTGCTGCCTCAGAGCCAGAGACCCAGGTTCAATTCCCGACTCAGGCGACTGACTGTGTGGAGTTTGCGCATTCTGCCCATGTCTGCGTGGGTTTCCTCCAGGTGCTCCGGTTTCCTCCCACAGTCTAAAGATGTGCACGTCAGATGAATTGGCCAAGCTAAATTGCCCGTCGTGTTAGGTAAAGGGGTAAATGTAGGGGAATTGGGTGGGTTGCGCTTCGGTGGGTTGGTGTGGACTTGTTGGGCCGAATGGCCTGTTTCCACACTAAGTAATCTAATCTAATTTAAGATACTCAACAACCAATGAAGTACTTTTGAAGTGTCACTATTACAATGAAAGGAACACAGTAACCAACTTGTGCACACATAAACAGCAATGCGATAACGTGCCTCTGGGATGACATTTAAGGGATATTTTCCAGATCAACAGGAAGAGATCAACTGCTCTTCTCTTGCATCATCTTACATCCACTGAGAGGTGAACCAGGACTTTGATGTGAGGGATCATGTGAAAGGAATCAACTCTGAAACAGCAGTTTTCTCTCAGTACTGCCATGGCAACAACAGCTTTTATCCCTGGAGTGAGACGTGAACCAAGAACCTTGGGATTCTGGAGCATCACCCATCAAGCTATAGCTGATACCTGAAGGGCAATGTAGTTACAACATGTATTGATGTAGCTCCTTTTATAAAGACAATTGGCTTCACAGGAATGTGAATTACCAGGCAGAATTCGACACAGGCAAGATTCACCAGGCAAGCCTGTATCTCCTTGTTGGTCTGGCAGCATCAGTGGAGACAGCAACAGAGTTAACACTTTCAAATCCAATATGACTCATCTTCAGAATGGAAATGTTCTTCAATTCTAAAGAAGAATCAGAACAAACTCAAAATGTAAACTTCGATTCTCTCTCCACTGCTGTCGCCAGACCTATAGAACATAGAACATAGATCATAGAACAATACAGCACAGAACAGGCCCTTCGGCCCACGATGTTGTGCCGATCTTCTATCCTAGATTAAGCACCCATCCATATACCTATCCAAATGCCGCTTAAAGGTCGCCAATGATTCTGACTCTACCACTCCCACGGGCAGCGCATTCCATGCCCCCACCACTCTCTGGGTAAAGAAAACACCCCTGACATCTCCCCTATACCTTCCACCCTTCACCTTAAATTTATGTCCCCTTGTAACACTCTGTTGTACCCGGGGGAAAAGTTTCTGACTGTCTACTCTATCTATTCCTCTGATCATCTTATAAACCTCTATCAAGTCACCCCTCATCCTTCGCCGTTCCAACGAGAAAAGGCCGAGAACTCTCAACCTGTCCTCGTACGACCTATTCTCCATTCCAGGCAACATCCTGGTAAATCTTCTCTGCACCCTCTCCAAAGCTTCCACATCTTTCCTAAAGTGAGGCGACCAGAACTGCACACAGTACTCCAAATGTGGCCTAACCAAAGTTCTGTACAGCTGCAACATCACTTCATGACTCTTGAATTCAATCCCTCTGCTAATGAACGATAATACACCATAGGCCTTCTTACAAACTCTATCCACCTGAGTGGCAACTTTCAAAGATCTATGTACATAGACCCCAAGATCCCTCTGTTCCTCCACCTGACCAAGAACCCTACCATTAACCCTGTATTCCGCATTCTTATTTGTTCTTCTAAAATGGACAACCTCACACTTGGCAGGGTTGAACTCCATCTGCCACTCCTCAGCCCAGCTCTGCATCATATCTAAGTCCCTTTGCAAATGACAAATGCCCTCCTCACTGTCCACAACTCCACCTATCTTCGTATCATCTGCAAATTTACTGAACCACCCTTCGACTCCCTCATCCAAGTCATTAATAAAAAATACAAACAGCAGAGTACCCAGAACTTATCCCTGCGGAACTCCACTTGTAACTGGGCTCCAGGTTGAATATTTACCATTCTACCACCACTCTCTGACTTCGACCAGTTAGCCAGTTCTCTATCCAATTGGCCAAATTTCCCTCTATCCCATGCCTCCTGACGTTCTGCATAACCCTACCAAGGGGAACCTTATCAATTGCCTTACTAAAATTCACGTACACTACATCCACTGCTCTACCCTCATCCACATGCTTGATCACCTCCTCGAAGAATTCAATAAGACTTATAAGGCAAGACCTACCCTTCACAAATCCGTGCTGGCTGTCCCTAATCAAGCAGTGTCTTTCCAGATACTCATAAATCCTATCCCTCAGTACCCTTCCATTATTTTGCCTACCACAGATGTAAGACTAACTGGCCTGTAATTCCCGGGGTTATCCCTATTCCCTTTTTTGAACAGGGGCACAACGTGGGTTTCCTCCGGGTGCTCCGGTTTCCTCCCACAGTCCAAACATGTGCAGGTCAGGTGAATTGGCCATGCTAAATTGCCCGCAGCGTTAGGTAAGGGGTAGATGTAGATGTAGGGGTATGGTTGGGTTACGCTTCGGCGGGGCGGTGTGAACTTGTTGGGCCGAAGGGCCTGTTTCCACACTGTAAGTAATCTAATCTAATCTAATCTAAAACATTCGCTACTCTCCAGTCCCCTGGTACCACCACCGTTGACAGTGAAGACGAGAAGATCATTGCCAACGGTACTGCAATTTCCTCTCTTGCTTCCTGCATAATCCTAGGATATATCCCGTCAGGCCCGGGGGACTTGTCTATCCTCAAGGTGTTCAAAATGTCCAACACATCTTCCTTCCGAACAAGTATCTCTTCTATCTTACCAGTCCGTTTCACACTCTCCTCTTCAACAATACGGTCCCTCTCGTTCGTAAATACTGAAGAGAAGTAATTGTTCAAGACCTCTCCTATCTCTTCCGACTCAATACACAATCTCCCACTACTGTCCTTGATCGGACCTACCCTCGTTCTCGTCATTCTCAGGTTTCTCACATACGCATAAAATGCCTTGGGGTTATCCTTGATCCTATCCGCCAAGGATTTTTCATGCCCTCTCTTAGCTCTCCTAATCCCTTTCTTCAGCTCCCTTCTGGCTATCCTGTATCCCTCCACTGCTCTGTCTGAACCCTGTTTCCTCAACCTTATGTAAGCCTCCTTCTTCCTCTTAATAGACATTCAACCTCCCTCGTCAACCAAGGCTCCCTCAAACGACCATTTCTTTCCTGCCTGATAGGTACATATATATCAAGGACACGTCGTGTCTGCTCCTTGAAAAAGTTCCACATTTCCACCACATCCTTCCCTGAGAGCCTATGCTCCCAACGTATGCTCCTCAAATCCTGTCTTTCAGCATCGTAATTTCCCTTCCCCCAATTGTAAAGTCTACCTTGTTGTGCGCACCTATCTCTCTCCATAACCAAGGTGAAAGTCACAGAATTGTGGTCACCATCACCAAAATGTTCACCCACTAACAAGCCCATCACTTGTCCCGGTTCATTACCGAGTACCAAATCCAATATGGCCTCCCCTCTGGTTGGACAATCTACATACTGAGTTAGAAAAGCTTCCTAGACACATTGCACAAACACCGCCCCATCCAATCTACTTGATCTAAAGAGCTTCCAATCAATATTTGGGAAGTTGAAGTCGCCCATGACTACGACCCTATGGCTTCTGCACCTTTCCAAAATCTGTTTCCCAATCTGTTTCTCCACATCTCTGCTGCTATTGGGGGGCCTATAGTAAACACCCAACAAGGTGACTGCATCTTTCCTATTTCTGACTTCAGCCCATACTACCTCCAGAGGCAGATCCCCCTCAAACTTCCTTTCTGCAGCCGTTATACCATTTCTAATTAGCAATGCCACCCCCCCTCCTTTTTTACCACCCTCCCTAATCTTACTGAAACATCTGTAACCAGGAACCTCCAACAGCCATTCCTGTCCCTCATCTATCCACGTTTCCGTGATGGCCACAACATCGTAGTCCCAGTTACCGATCCACGCCTTAAGTTCACCCACCTTATTTCTGATACTCCTTGCGTTGAAGTATACACACTTGAGCCCATCTCTGTGTCTGTAAGTATTCCTTGTCAGTGTTACCTTCTCCACAGCTTCCCTACAGTCTTGGACATCCTGACACACAGCTAGCTTACTTGCTGGACTACAAGTCCGTATCCCATCCCCCTGCCAAATTAGTTTACACCCCCCCCCACCCCCCCCCCCCCCCCGAAGAGTGCTAGCAAACCTACCCCCGAGGATATTGGTGCACTTCTGGTTCAGGTGCAACCCGTCCTGTTTGTACAGGTCCCACCTTCCCCAGAATGCAGTCCAATTGTCCAAATACCTGAAACCCTCCCTCCTACACCATCCTTGCAGCCACGTGTTCTGCTCAGCCACCTGCTGAGCTTCTCCTGTACTTTCTCTATTTATTTCAGATTTCCAGCATTTGCAGTATTTTGTATCAGCTATGGTTCACTGGGTAGCATTCTCACCTGAGTTATAAGAGTCTCGCCTGAATGGGTATGGGTCCCACTCAAGGATTTAAGGACAAAAGTCAAGGCTGACACTCCAGGGTAAGATTAAGCGTGTGCTACTGTTATAGGGACAAAATTTTAGATAAGACATTTTGGATGTAGTAAATGTACAGTAAATGATCGATGACACTACTTAGAAGAAGAGCTATGGTATTAGCCCTGATCACCCAATATCCTAAACAGTCCTTATCCCTGTCAGGGATAAAGTGAGTACTGTAGATGCTGGAGATCAGAGTCGAGAGTGTGATGCTGAAAAAACACAGCAGGTTAGGCAGCATCTGAGGAGTAGGAGAATCGACGTTTCGGTCATAAGCCCTTCATCAGGACCCGAATAATTGATTCTCTTACTCCTCGGATGCTGCCTGACCTGCTGAGCTTCTTCCATACTTTCTATGTTTATTTCAGATTTCCAGCATCCGCAGCTTTTCCAGTACCACACTCTCGATTTATCCCTCAGTTAGGGACATAAATAACACCAGATCTGAATGTGATCACGCTGCTGTTTGTGGGACAAATTGACTGCCTCCATTCTTACATTATAGCAGGGACACTACATTCCCTCCTCATCAAAAGAAAATCATTTAATTAATGATAAGTGCTTTGAAATGTCCAGTGGTCATGTAAAGCACCAAAGAATTACAAACCTATATTTCCCAAATTAAGGACCACAATCACCAGAATGTCAGTAATACCAGAATATCCTTAAATGGTTAAAGGTCATATTTAATTATAACACTTGGTAAATGATTGACTATGTCATAACTGAGCGAGACGTTTACCCAGTCGAAAGGAACTGTTGGGAACATAACTTCTAGAGAAATTTTATACACTCAGAACAACTACATCATTCTGGCATCATGCTTCGTTGCGTGTCTTTTGCCTCTGTCTTTAAAATTGATTATTTCACTGAAACTACTAACAATAGGTAAGATTATACAAAAAGTCCTTTCACACAGAAGTGTGCACGTGAGCACTGCACGCAATCCATATCATCTTTGATTGTTTTTAAAGATTTACTTAATCAGTCTAGGTTCGTTACTCCGCATTTGAACTGTCTTTATTCTTACAAAATCTGAACTGTGGAAAGAAAGCTGCCTGTAAAATTTAATTGCATACAAATATACATTCTAAACTGTAACTTCAGGCCATCACATCTGAAAGAAGTTCCAGTTACTTTTGGAATTATGAAATACTAATAACATTTATCATCAAAAATCAAACCTGCAATATTCCACCCACAAGGAAATTCAGTGAGGAACGGACCCATTAGGATACAGAACTGGCTCGAAGGTAGAAGACAGAGGGTGGTGGTGGAGGGTTGCTTTTCAGACAGGAGGTCTGTGACCAGTGGTGCATCACAAGGATCGGTGCTGAGTCCACTAATTTTTGTCATTTATGTAAAACATTTGGATGTGAACATAGAAGGTATAGGCAGATGACACCAGCATTGAAGGTGTAGTGGATAGCAAAGAAGGTTACCTCAGATTAAACAGGATCTTGATCAGATGGGCCAATTCGCTGAGGAGTGGCAGATGGAAGGTGCTGCATTCTGGAAGAGCATATTAGAGCAGGACTCATACACTAAATGGTAAGGTTCTAGAGTGTGTTGCTGAACAAAGAGACCTTGGAGTGCACGTTCATAGTTTCCTTGAAAGTAGAGATGCAGGCAGATAGGATAGTGAAGAAGCCATTTGGTATGCTTTCCTTTATTGGTCAGAGCATTGAGTATTGGAGTTGGGAGGTCATTTTGCAGCTGTACAGGACATTGGTTAGGCCACTTCTGGAATACTGCATGCAATTTTTGGTCTCCCTGTGAGAGGAAGGAAGTTGTGAAACTTGAAAGAGTTCAGAAAAGGTTTACAAGGACATTGCCAAGTTGCAGGATTTCAGCTATAGGGAGAGGCTGAATAAGCTGGGGCTGTTTTCCATTTGGCGACGGAGGCTGAGGGGGTGACCTTATAGAGTTTTTTAAATCATGAAGGGCATGGATTGGATAAATAGACAAGGTATTTTCCCTGGGGTGGGAGGGTTCAGACCTAGAGGGCATAGGTTTAGGGTGAGAAGGGAAAGATATAAAAGGGACCTAAGAGTTAACGTTTTCATATGGAGTGTTTTGCATGTATGGAATGAGCTGCCAGAGGAAGTGGTGGAGGCTGGTACAATTACAACATTTAAAAGGCATCTGATGGGTATATGAATAGAAAGGTTTAGAGGGATATGGGCCAAATGCTGGTAAATGGGACTAGATTAGGTTAGGATACCTGATAGGCATGGACGAGTTTGACCAAGGGGTCCATTTCCGTGCTATACATCTCTATGACTCTATGACCTCTTCTTTGGAAAGTGGGAAGGGGAGAATTAGATACAGTGTCTGTAGTTTTCCTTTGTTTTCATAAGTAATCATTAAGCACTTGCTTTGCAATATAATTATCTAAAAGAACTTCACTGCACACTAACATAAAATAAAGAACGGAGGGTGCCAGAGATTCTGAAATACAAAAATCATAAGTGAATAAAGGGCACGAAACGTTAACTTTGCTTTCTCTCCATACAAGCTGCTATACCTGCCGAGTTTCTCCAGCAATTTTGTGTTTCACTACACAAGACTTCAGTATAAATAACCTCCTTTGCACGTGAATGTGTTTTAGCAACAAACAAATTGGAAACTTCTTTAAAAATTGCAATATTAAATGGCTACATTGCGCGATCGATGGTGCAACAAGGCAACTTTGAAAAACAACATACCTGTCTAAAGAACATTCACGGTCAGCTGCAAGCGCCACCGAATATTCCCAGTGACAGACCCAGCAAAATAGTGATTTCTCATCGATATTGAATCCATTCAGGATTCTCCTGAAAAGTCGTCCCAGTGCATGAATTGCTCAATCCTTACTGTTACCGTCCGCCTCGACACATAACACCTTCCGCGGACTACACTGCTGAGAGACATGAGGAGCATTCTCCCTCAGTCAATATGTAACATGCCCTCCGGTATATACTGCACTGTGCATGCTTAAAGTTGCAATTCTAATGAATCCGGCGAGGGTAAGAAGGTTAGATTTTACTTTCGCATCTTGAATCTGTTAATTCAGTGTAATGTTTTTTGAAATGTTATGTGTGTGTTTTCCACTGAAAGTTGCAGGTATCAAATCAATCTGTCTGCATATTAAATCAACTTTGTACACCATTGTTGTATTTGAGATCATTTGTAACATCAATCTTACTCACTAACATTTCAGTGTTGGGATGAATTGGGACTGCAGTGTTGATACTAAAAGCATTCCCCGGCGTGTGGTCGTCGATCTTTTTGTTTTGCTTTGATAATAGAGATTCTGACGGGATGGAACCAGCCTGATAGACATAAACTCAACTGGCTGCTGTTTCAGAGTCTGTCAGGAGCTCAGGACAAGTTTGGCGTTTAAAGGCTCCTTGGGGGCGGGCAAAAGTGAGCGTGGCTGTTAATGATTCGTAGATGCCGGTGTTGGTCTGGGGTGTACAAAGTTAAAAATCACACAACATTATGTTATAGTCCAACAGGTTTAATTGGAAGCACACTAGCTTTCGGAGCGACGCTCCTTCAGCAAGAGTGAGTCTGTTCATGACATGGTTCGAAAAGCCCGGCGATATCACGGGGGGTGGTGGGTGGCAGTGAGGAGATAGTGACAGTGGAATGAGGAAATAGATGCTTCACAAATGACAGGGAAACAAGTGATTTTAGGAGCCGAGTTCAGAGTTCAGAAAGCGATTTGAGAATTTATAAGGGTAGAAGGAAATACACGAAAATGTGGAAACGTGAATCGCTAAGTTAAAGATTGTGTTGTGGGTCGAATGGTTTTTTTTTAAATACAAAGATATTAAAATATATAGAGCTATTTCTACCCCCCACCCCACCTCCCCCTCCCCCCCCCCTCCGACCCCCCCCCCCCCCCCGCCTCAGACTGTGATATCAGGGCTGTGCTATAACTGGGGTGGGCACAGATGAGCTTTTTATTTTAAAAACCCAACAGCCGCACACTGGGGAGAGTGAGGGAACACCAGCCCTCATGATACAGGGGGTTGAAGAGGGTCCTTAGCTGTGGTACAGAGTTTCTGTGCGCGTTGTAGACCCATTTTAGTTTTAGAACTCAAAAGTTTTATTTTAACCTACAATCATTCACCAGAAATCTACCAGGAAAAGAAACTTCAAATTTATTTGAATATTCACAAGTGCTAGATAATAACTGTCCCTGTTTTAAAAACAAAAATGTCGGGTGAGGTAAGTTAAGTAATAAAAGCCCCGCAGTCTCCACCCAATGAAAGTTTCATTTCTCAGCAGAGCTCATATTTCTCAGAAAACAATGTGCAGATAGCACAGGGACCTGTAACTACAGTTACTGGTTGTCTTGTTTCTTTCGCTCAGTAGCTCTGTTTCTGGTCGTTTGCTAATTATAATGTTTCACCTCATTGCTTTTGCAAACTGCATCCCTGTCCTTGAGTGGGATCCTGAACATTTTGTGTAGTTTTCTGTTTGCCTTTCTCGAGCCCACGGCCAAGTTGTTCCTGCTCTGGATTTGTTCTTCTAGCTGCTCTCCCATCAGGACATCATTCCATCAACTTGGCCCCTTGGAATGGCACAAATTGCATTGGAAAACGTAGAGTGTCTGGCACTGGGAGACAAGCAGGAGGCTGGAAAACACATCAAGGCAGGCAACATCAGGAAGGAGAGGACACAGCAAGGCAGGCAGTATCAGGAGGGAGAGGACACAGCAAGGCAGGCAGTATCAGGTGGGAGAAGACACAGCAAGGCAGGCAGTATCAGGAGTGAGAAGACACAGCAAGGCAGGCAGTATCAGGAGGGAGAGGGACACAGCAAGGCAGGCAGTATCAGGTGGGAGAAGACACAGCAAGGCAGGCAGTATCAGGAGGGAGAGGACACAGCAAGGCAGGCAGCACCAGGAGGGAGAGGGACACAGCAAGGCAGGCAGCATCAAGAGGTGGAGAAGTTAACACTTCAGCTGTAACCCTTCTTCAGGACTGGGGCGTTGGGTGTAGGGGGAGCTGCAGATCAAGGGGGAGGCGGGTGCAGGGTGGTGAGGTGGGGATAGGTGAAGACAGGTAGAGGGTACGACCTGGTTGGTCAATGGGAGGGATGAATCCAGTTGGTGGCTGGGATGGGAGGGCTGGGAAGAGAGTCAGGAGATGGGAAGGGAGGTTATTTGAAATTGGAAAACTCAATGTTGAGTCCTCCAGGCTGAAGGCTGCCAGGTGGAAGATGAGGTGTTGTTCCTGTAATTTGCGGTTTAGTTTGTTGTGGCAATGGAAGAGGCCAAGGATGGTCATGTCATAGAGTCATGGAGATGTACAGCATGGAAACAGACCATTCAGTCCAACCCGTCCATGCTGACCAGATATCCCAACCCAATCTAGTCCCACCTGCCAGCACCTTTTAAATGTTGCAATTGTGTCTGCCTCCACCACTTCCTCTGGCACGTTAGCCTCAAGTCTGAAAAACAACCCTCCACCACCACCCTCTGTCTTCTACCTTTGAGCCAGTTCTGTATCCAAATGGCTCGTTCTCCCTGTTTTCTATACATGTACCACCCTCTGTGTGTCACAGTTGCCCCTAAGGTCTCTTCTATATCTTTCCCCTCTCACCTTTAAACCTATGCCCTTTAGTTCTGGACTCCCCTACCCCAGGGAAAAGACTTTTGTCTATTTATCCTATCCATGCCCTTCATAATTTTGTAAACCTCTATAAGGTAACCCCTCAGCCTCCGACGCTCCAGGGAAAAAGCCCCAGCCTGTTCAGCGTCTCCCTATAGCTCAAATCCTCCAACCCTGGCAACATCCTTGTAAATATTTTCTGAACCCTTTTAAGTTTTACAACATCTTTCTGATAGGAAGGAGACCAGAATTGCAAGTAATATTCCATCAGTGGCCTAACCAATGTCCTGTACAGCTGCAACATGACAACCCAACTCCTGGACTCAATACTATGAAAAATAAAGCAAAGCATACCAAATGCCTTCTTCACTATCCTATCTACCTGCGACTCCACTTTTCAGGAGCTATGAATCTGCACTCCAAGGTCTCTTTGTTCTGCAACACTCTCTAAGACCTTACCATTTAGTATATAAGTCCTGCTAAGATTTGCTTTCCCAAAATGCAGCACCTCGCATTTATCTGTATTAAACTCCACCTGCCACTTCTCAGCCCATTGGCCCATCTGATCAAGATCCTGTTGTAATCTGAGGTAACCCTCTTTGCTGTCCAGCACACCTCCAATTTTGGTGTCATCTGCAAACTTACTAACTGTACCTCTTATGCTCGCATCCAAATCATTTATGTAAATGACAAAAAGTAGAGGACCCAGCACTGATCCTTGTCGCACTCCACTGGTCACTGGCCTCCAGTCTGAAAAACAACCCTCCACCACCACCCTCTGTCTTCTACCTTTGAGCCAGTTCTGTATCCAAATGGCGAGTTCTCCCTGTATTTCATGTGATCTAACCTCGCTAATCAGTCTCCCATGGGGAACATTGTCGAATTCCTTACTGAAGTACATATAGATCACGTTCACTACTCTGTCCTTATCAATCTTCTTTGTTATTTCTTCAAAAAAACTCAGTCAAGTTTGTGAGACATGATTTCCCACACACAAAGCCATGTTGACTATCCCTAATCAGTCCTTGCCTTTCCAAATACATGCACATCCTGTCCCTCAGGATTTCATCCAACAACTTGCCCACCACCGAGGTCAGGCTCACTGGTCTATAGTTCCCTGGCTTGTCCTTACCACTCTTCTTAAACAGTGGCACCACTGGGAATGGGAATTAAAATGGGCGGTTCCTGGGAGGTGTTGTCAGCCCCTACTGGCCTGGCTGGGATGTTCGGCGAACTATTCCCTGATGTAGAGAAGATAATTGCGGCAGATGATTCAGCCCAGCTCGTCCATGCAGGTATTCATGACTCAGAGCAGTCCTCCTCCCATTAGACTTCATCTCTCCCTATCACCAATACACTACTGCTGTTTTCACCCGAAGGAGCTTGTTCATCTTTCTCAGTCTGAAAACCTAAAAATAAATCACCATGTTGGTAAATGATAAGGATGTGTTGAATTGGAACATCAGCCATGATCTTATTAAAGGACAGAGATCCTCCTAGGAACCCCTCTGGCACAGCTATTGTTCCTGTTCTTCAGTGTACCTTTTAAGTCTCAATTAAGTCACCTCTCAACCTTCTTCTCTCTAACGAAAACAGCCTCAAGTCCCTCAGCCTTTCCTCATAAGACCTTCACTCCATACCAAGCAACATCCTAGTAAATCTCCTTTTAACTCTTTCCAAAGCTTCCACATCCTTCCTATAATGCAGTGACCAGAACTGTAGACAATAAACCAAGTATGGCCACACCAGAGTTTTGTACAGCTGCAGCATGACCTCGTGGCTCCGAACCTCAATCTCTCCACCAATAAAAGCTAACACACCATATGACTTCTTAACAACCTGGGTGGCAACTTTCAGGGATCTATGCATATGGACACAGAAATCTCTCTGTTCATCTACACTACCAAGAATCTTACCATTAGCCTAGTACTCTTTATGCCTGTTACTCCTTCCAAAGTGAATTATCTCACACTTTTCCACATTAAACTCCATTTGCCATCTCTCAGCCCAGCTCTGCAGCCTATCTATGTCCCTCTGTAACCTGCAACATCCTTCAGCACTACCCACAACTCTACCGATCTTCGTGTTATCCGCAAATTTACTAACCCATCCTTCTATACCCTTATCCAGGTCATTTATTAAAATGACAAACCATAAAAACTATTAGTCATCTGCAGCCATGACAGATCTGGGCTGTACTGAGTTGGCGGATCCTGCTGTGGAGTCATGATTATTCAACTTCCTTTGATGGGAACATATCACCCTGGGTGGGGTGTGCCTCCTGATTATCACTCACAGAACAATGTGATTTATATCAGAGTCACTCTGCTTGTTCTGGAATGAAACCATGAAATGAAACTGACTCAATAGCATTGACTTAATAGAACAGCACGGAAACAGTCCCTTTGGCCCAACTTGTCTACACTGACCGACATCCTAACCTAATCTATTCCCACCTGCCAGCACTTGGCCCATATTCCTCTAAACCCTTCCTATTCATATACCCATCCAGATGCCTCTTAAATGCCGTAATTGTACCAGCCTCCACCACTTCCTCTGGCAGCTCATTTCATACACGTACCACCCTCTGCATGAAAGCGTTGTTCCTTAGGTCCTTTTTAGAATTTTTCCTCTCTCACCCTAAACCTGTGCTCCCCTATCCTGGGAATAAAGACCTTGACTGTTCTATTTACCCTGTCCATACCCCTCATGATTTTAAAAACTTCTGTAAGATCATCCCTCAGCTTCTGACACTCCAGGGAAAATAGCCCCAGCCTATTCAGTGCCTCCCCACAGCTCAAACCACCCCTTGATGCCCCCAGATCCTGGCAACCTCCTGTAAATCTTGTCTGTATCTTCTCAAGTTTAACATAACAATATGTATGAATATAAGACTATAACATATACAAACAGAATTAGACCCTTTGGCCCATCAAGCCTGCTCTGCCATTTGATCATGGCTGATATGTTTCTCAACGCTATTCTCCCTTAACTCTTGATTCTCTTACCAGTCAAGAACCTATTTATCTCTGTCTTAACGACACTCAATGACTTGACCTCCATAGCCCGCTCTGTGCCAAAGAATTTCACAGATTCACCACTTTCTGGCTGAAGAAATTCCTCCTCATTTCAGTTCTAATGGGTTGTCCCTTCACTCAGGTCCTACTTGTAGAAACATCTTCTCCATGTCCACTCTATGCAAGCCTCTCAGTTTTGTTTTTAAGTTTCAATGATATTCTGCTCTAATCCTTTGAAACTCCATTGAGTGCAGATCCAGAGTGCTCAACTGATCCTTACCTTGTAAGCCTTCATCCCTTGTAAATCTCTTCTGGATTCCCTCCAACTTAAGCACATCTTTCCTTAGATATGGATCCAAAACCGCTCACTATTTCAAATGCAGTCTGACCAGATCCTTGCACAGCCTCAGCAGTACATCTCTGCTCTTCATTTCTAGCCCTCTTGAAATGAATGCCATCATTTCATTGGCGCTTCTGCCCGCTGAGCCTACATGTTAATCTTGAAAGAATCCAGAACTCGGACTTCCATGTCCCTTTTGAGCTTCAGATTTCTGAAGTCTTTCCCCATTTAGAAAATAGCCTGCACTGCTATTCTTCTTAACAAAATGTATAACCTCACACTTTCCCACATTTTACTCCATCTGCCACCTCTTTGCCCACTATCCCAGCCTGTCCAAGTCGTTCTTCAGCTTGCCTGCTTCCTCAACATGACCTGACCTTCCACCTACCTTTGAGTCATCTGCAACATTTCAGTCAGTTCCTTAGTCCAGATTGTGCATGTATTTTGCAAATAGTTGTTCTCCCAACACTGGCCCCTGTGGAAATCCACCAGTCACTGTCTGTCATCCTGAAAAAGACACCCTTATCCCCACTCTCTGCCTTCTATGAGTCAGTCACTCTTCTATCCATGACTGTACATTACCCTAACATCATGGGCTCCTATTTAGCAACCTCCTGTGTGGCACCTTGTCAAATGCCTTCTGGAAATATGAATTTTGCAAGTGCAGAATTAGAATCAATTGCCATGTGTTAGCTATCAATAACCGCATGTGCATTTACTGGCTAATCTCAGTTGTTGGCCATTTGTGTGACTCACTGGAGGTGTTCCATAGAAATAGTAACAGGAGTACGCCATTCAGCTCATCCAGCTTGGGCAGTGTTCAAACAGATCATGCCTGATTATTGCCCATTATTACATTTATTTTCCCATTATCTCCAAATTTCTTGAAGTCAGCACTACACAGAAGTCTATCCATTTCTGTTTTGGACTGATTATTACAAATGCCAAAAGGGCATCAGCCCTTTAGGAGATTGGGCTGGTGATGCCAGGTGGTCACTGTACCAAGATTCATCTGTGTGTGCTGCTAACATCCCTGTTTCACATGCAATCTGTCAGCATTAACACATATACAGATTTCCTAATCTGCATTTCATGTTGATGTTCCCTTCTGGCTCCTCAAGCCCATTTGGTCCAAGGCATGGATGCAGGTGGACGTGCTGGATGGACACTCACACTGTCTATTTTGTTCACTTCTGGTGCTCGTTTGTTCCTTAATATTGTCTTAGTTAAGTTGAAAAACTGTCGATACTGAGTGTTGGCTTCCTCTTTCAGCATGCATGCTCTTTGCAACTGAACCATTTGCAGCATTTCTGTTTCTGGATCAGTAACTCAATATCAGAGCTACTGAGTCCAAGAGAGAAAGTGAATTGAATCTGGGAGGAAGTTTAAAATACTTTGTGTTTTTATTTTAAAAAGTTGTGTGCAGTGGAACTAATTTGTCTTGCATTTTCAAAGAGTTGGTACAGACCTGATCAATCTCCTGATGTGCTGATTCAGTCTCTGATTGTGTTCCAGAAATGAATACACCATATGTATTTATCTATTTGAGGGAGGTTGCGGGTGAGAGGGAGAGTTGGGTAAGTATGATTGGGCATTGTGATTCAGTGTAAAATTAAATCATACAATTACTAATTACACAATTATCCTGAAACATGTGCAAAAATCCATCATTGCCTTTTTAATTGCAAAATTATAGTTACCTTAAACCTGACTTTTTTGTTGCAGACTTAACGATTAGCTATACACTTACCATAATTAAGACAGGTTTTTCCTCTGAGACTAATTTCTAGTATTGAACAGCTCTGCAGTTACACAGTAATGTAAACTCTCTACTGACTGACAGAGCATCCTGTGATAGCACGTCAATGGCAATGAATCTCCCGTTGGTTTTAGCGTTAGAAGGGAAAAAGAATTTAATTTTCTATTAACCCCCAAATGCCTCAGAAAACAGAAGCAGTCTCTTGACAGTATCTTGCACCAATACAGTGCTATGCGTGTAACAAAATGTCCGAAGGTGCTTCACAGCAGGTGATCAGACACGATTAGGCTGTCAGTTGTGTAAGGAGATATTCAAGGCAGAAGAGCAAAGGCTTAGTCAAAGGTACAAACCTTAGGAGAGGGGAAAGACCAAGAGTTTATGGGAAAATCCCAGGGTTTGGAAACTGGAGGCATGGCCACTAATGTAGGAGTGACAAAGATCTGCCTAGAAATAGGGAAAAAGAAAACTCTGTGACTCAGTGGTTAGCACTGTTGCCTCACAGCACAGGGACCCAGGTTTGTTTCCAGCCTCTGGCAACTGTCTGTGTGGAGTTTGCACATTCTCCCACTGTCTGTTTGGGCTCCCTCTGGGTGCTCCCGTTTCCTCCCACAATTCAAAGATGTGAAGGTCATGTGAATTGGCCATGCTAAATTGCCTATTAGGTGCATTAGTCAGAGGGAAATAGATCTGGGTAGGTTACTGTTTGGAGGGTTTGTGTGGATTGGTTGGGCCTAAGGGCCTCTGTCCACACTGTAGCGAGCCTATGTATCTATCTTAGCTCATATCAAGTCTCATTCACCCTTCATCTGTTTCTGGCTCACTTAACGGCAATGTCTCCCTAATCGAACAATACCATTGATTTTAATATCTTCATCCTTGTTTTAAAATCCCTTTGTGGTCTCAACCCTCCTTAACACCCTGTGATCTTCTGCAATTCAAATAACTTTCTTTGCAAAATTTAGCAAAGGATTTCAAAAATTCTCCTATTAAGATTATAGATAAGGCATCATCATTTCGTGTATGAATTGTCTTCAGTATTACTATGATGCTATAAGCTCTGGAAATCACACCGTCAACTTCTCCACCTCTCTTTTATCCCTTTTTTAAGACCCATTTTCAAACCTACTTTTTGGTCATTTGTCCTTTTTATTTAACTCATCATTAAGTTCTGTCTGATAATGCATCTGTGAAGTGGCTGCGGACATTTTTTTGCTATGCTTTAAGTGTGATGAAAGATTGTTTATATTATACTTGGTATTTAGTTCTGTGAACCTGTGTTTTTAGAAGGCCAGAAAGTAATTTGAAACAGTGACCTAAATACATGCTTTCATGTGACCTCAGTCAAGTGCCTGCCAGGGCAACTGTGATGTTAGTGCGTGAAATGTTTATGCTGCTGAGTTTACAAGCAGCCCAGTGGCCATTACCTTAGCGTTAGCTCAGTTCAGAAGAATCAGGAGTTCAGTTCAGAAGGATGGACTGTTTTCACTTGGCAGGAGAGCAAAGTATTTCAGTTTAGTTCAGGGGAACCAATCACTCTTGTCGAGGTGATTTTAGTTTGTCAGGCTTGCAAACCAGGCAAGTGTGTATAGAAGTCTTCAAGTTGTTCAAACTAAAAGAGTTTTAGACCATGAAACTTGTGAAAGGTTAATAACTGAGGACTTAGAAAGAAATTGTAAACGTGCCTCAACAGTCCAAGGAAAAGAAACAGGAAAGATTTGATCAATTACGATGTGAAATATTTGATAGGAGTGATATTTCTCAGGATTGAATATCTGTAAAAGGATAGTCTTGGGGAACAGATTGAAACTTTATTTTGCCATTAGTGTTAAGATTTTTTGTTTCCATTTCTCTTTTGTGTCATGAACATATGTTCTGTTATAAAATCATCTGCAATCTCACGTGAATATATTTCACTGACTAATCACCACATGAACTAACTGCAAAATTTAAACATTGATTTATCAAGCCATCTCAAGTTGGGCTTATGCCCGAATCCTCAATTCTCCTGCTCCTTGGATGCTGCCTGACCTGCTGTGCTTTTCCAGTAACACATTTTTCATCTCAAGTTTCATGCTTGTATCTGACTTGTACCATCAGCTGCAATTATAATAAAAAATAGTGCAGAAATGCATTTTTTTGTTGTTAACTGATCCAATTAGTGCTCCAATTGTGTGCAATATTAAGTACAATAAGATTCAAATTGTCAGGAATGTTGCTGACTAATAAATGAATAAGTATTACAGACACAAAATAATGTCTGGCATCATTCTGATCCTTCCTAAGAGTACAGCGACAGCTACTATTCCCCAGCTGTCACTTGGTCCTTCTATCCTTTTACAGGTCCATTCTGACCATAGTGTATGTCTATTTCTCTTATACTTCACAAAGTGCCCAGATCAGAGATCTAATCTTGGATTTTCTGCTTGTCCAGGAATGGAAGCAAGCTGAATTGACCATAGGAGCCAAAAGTAAGCCATTCAGCCCATTAAGTCCGCTCCACCATTCAATGAGATCATGGCTGATCTGACAAACAGTAACTCCACTTTTCTGCTTGTAGTGATTGTAATGAGGTCAGCCAGGTGGGCATCATGGAATGAGTTCCCTGATTGGGCCAGTTAAACAGCCCCAATCTGGGAACGCTAGCTGACAGATAAGAACAGCAGTGTCAGACATCCTGTTCACACTGAGAACTGGATTAGTGTCATTGACTCTCCACATATAAATAAAGGGTGAATTTGGTGATGGGACATTGGCCTCTGGAGTTATTTCACTGCCTTTTCCTATAAGCCTGGATTATCTTACTGAGTAAAAATCTGTCTCTCTGTCTTGAATATATTTAATTACCCAGTCTATACAGCCTTCTGAGATAAATAATTCCACAGATTGACGACCCTCGAAGTGTTTATTATGCAGTACACCTTGGGAAGGATGTATTGGTTTTGGAGGAAGTACAACATAGATTTGCAAGAATGATGCCTGGACTCAGGGGTTAAGTTATGACGATACATTATACAAATTAAGTAAGATTTAGAAGGTTAAAGGGTGATCAAAATTTTAAAGATTTTAACAGGAAAAGACATGGTCAGATAAATATAAAGCATTACCACAAGTTGGGGAATTCTAGAACTAGGGGCACCGTTTGGGAATGAGGGCCATGCGTTCAGGAGAGATATTAGGAAGCACTTCGACACACAAAGGGTGGGAGAAGTTTGGAACTCTCTTCCAGAATGCAGTGGATGCTGGATCAGTTGTTAGGTTAAAATTTGAGATGGGTAAGTACTTTTAGTTAGGCAAAGGGATTGTGGGATATGGGTCAACAGCAGTTATATGGAGTTAGGCCACAGACCAGCCATGATATTATTGGTAGAGCAAGCTTGAGGGGCTGAACGGCCTCCTCCTGTTTGTGTGCTCCTAGGAAAAATTCCTCCTTATCTCTGTCTTAAATGGATAACATCTCATTCTAATGTTATACCCTTTGGTTCTGCAATGGGAAACAGCCCCTCTGCATCTAATAGACAACTAGACTTTCTGTGCTATGTCTCTGCCGCATGCTATGTGGCACGGTGCCTCGGTCGTTAGCACTGCTGCCTCACAGCAACGGAGACCCGGGTCCAATTGCACCCTCGGGTGATTGTCTGTATTAAGTTTGCACATTCTCCTCGTGTCTGCGCGGGGTTCCTCCCAGAGTCCAAAGATTCAATTACAATAATTTAAAAGGCACCTGAATGGACACATGAAAAAGAAAGGTTTAGAAGGATAGGGAGCAAATGGGAGTAGATCAGTTTAGGATGTCTGATCTACATGGATACGTTGGGCTGAAGGGTCTGTTTCGGTGCTGTATAACTCTGTGACTCTGTACAGGCTAGGTAGATTAGCCATGGAAAATACAGGGTGGGTCTGGGTGGGATGCTGTTTGGAGGGTCGGTGTAGACTTTATTGGCCAAATGGCCTGCCCCCATACATAAGAACTGAAAATGTGTTGCTGGAAAAGCGCAGCAGGTCAGGCAGCATCCAAGGAACAGGAGAATCGATGTTTCGGGCATCAGCCCTTCTTCAGGAATGAGGGAAGTGTGTCCAGCAGGCTAAGATAAAAGGTAGGGAGGAGGGACTTGCGGGAGGGGCGTTGGGACTGCGATAGGTGGAAGGAGGTCAAGGTGAGGTTGATAGGCTGGAGTGGGGTGGGGGCGGAGAGGTCAGGAAGAAGATTGCAGGTTCGGAAGGCGGTGCTGAGTTCGAGGGATTTGACTGAGACAAGTTTGGAGGGAGCGGAAATGAGGAAACTGGGAAATCTGAGTTCATCCCTTGTGGTTGGAGGGTTCCCAGGCAGAAGATGAGGCGCTCTTCCTCCAACCGTCGTGTTGCCATGGTCTGGCGATGGAGGAGTCCAAGGACCTGCATGTCCTTGGTGGAGTGGGAGGGGGAGTTGAAGTGTTGGGCTACGGGGTGGTAGGGTTGGTTGGTCTGGGTGTCCCAGAGGTGTTCTTTGAAATGTTCCGCAAGTAGGCGGCCTGTCTCCCCAATATAGAGGAGGCCACATCGGGTGTAGCGGATACAATAGATGATGTGTGTGGAGGTGCAGGTAAATTTGTGGCGGATATGGAAGTGTCACTTGGGGCCTTGGAGGGAGGTAAGTGGGGAGGTGTGGGCGCAAGTTTTGCATTTCTTGCGGTTGCAGGGGAAGGTGCCGGGAGTGGAGGTTCGGTTGCTGGGGGCTGTGGACCTGACGAGGGAGTCACGGAGGGAGTGGTCTTTTCGGAACGCTGATACGGGAGGGGAGAGAAATATGTCCCTGGTGGTGGGGTCCGTTTGGAGGTGGCGCAAATGATGGTGGATGATAGGTTGGACATGGAGGTTGGTGGGGTGGTAGGTGAGGACCAGTGGGGTTCTGTCCTGGTGGCGATTGGAGGGGTGGGGCTCAAGGGCGGAGGAGCGGGAAGTGGAAGAGATGCGGTGGAGGGCATCGTTGACTACGTCTGGGGTGAAATTGCGGTCCTTGAAGAAGGAGGCCATCTGGGTGGCCTCCTGGGAGCTGATGCGGTGGAGTCGAAGGAATTGGGAATATGGGATAGCGTTTTTACAGGGGGCAGGGTGGGAGGAGGTGTAGTCAAGGTAGCTGTGGGAGTCGGTTGGTTTATAATAAATGTCTGTGTCGCTTCGGTCACCCGAGATGGAAATGGAAAGGTCTCGGAAGGGGAGGGAGGAGTCTGAGATGGTCCAGGTGAATTTGAGGTCGGGGTGGAAAGTGTTGGTAAAGTGGATGAACTGTTCAACCTCCTCGTGGGAGCATGAAGCAGCGCCGATACAGTCATCAATGTAGCAGAGGAAAAGGTGGGGTGTGGGGCCATGTAGCTGTGAAAGATGGACTGTTCCAGATATCCTACGAAGAGGCAGGCATAGCTGGGGCCCAAGCGGGTGCCCATGGCTACTCCTTTGGTTTGTAGGAAGTGGGAGAATTGGAAAGAGAAGTTGTTCAGGGTGAGGACCAGTTCAGTCAGTCGAAGGAAGGTGTCGGTGGAAGGGTACTGGTTGGCACATTAGCTCTGATCTCCAGCATCTGCAGTCCTCACTTTCTCCCCAAACATAAGAATTCTATTCTATGTCTGGGCCATTTTTGTATGAATGGGATCAGAGGCAGGGAGAACTATATGGCTATACAGAGGGTAACTGACCAAATGCCTGTGTAGGAGTAACTGCCTATATGCCTGTTTAGTGGGTGACTGACTATATGCCTGTGTAGAGGGTAACTGATCAGCTTATTGAGGGCAATGAATGTTCAGGATTTTCCCGTCAGTGTCCAGGTTCCTGGAATAAGACCCTGCTGCCTGAAGCCATGTTGCTCCTTTGAGAGAGTTTCCACAGACTCCCAACTCACTTGGCTGAGAAACGCATAACTTTAATTCAAAACTTTAACAAGTTGGAGACTGGATGACCCCATTTTGATTTAGCAACTCTCTTGTTTTGTTACAGCCTACGCCATTTCTCTGACAAATCATCCAGCTTTCCGAGCTCACCCTGGGCCCTTCCATTAGGCATTAAGCTGGTTTCCAAGTGAATGGTGTGAGTGCAATGACTCCCTGCCCCAGGTGTAAACCCCAATAAGTCAATACGTGACTATCCCCAACCTGCTCCCCCGGGGGGGGGGGGGGGGGGGGGGGGGGTGGTAAATGCCAGCCTCTGGTAATGTGCCAAACACCTACCCATTTCTCTTCTGGTGAGATCACGTCACCAACGCAAGGATACCCGAGGCTGGGAAATTAAGTCTCGAGAAAACAATTCAGTTTTGTCTCACGACATTGGATCCTCAAATTGCTGAATGTTTGCTTATGTAAATATTGTGGGAATAGCTCATTGATTTTGGAAGGATTGTTTGAATGTTCTGCCAGCTGTTGTAGCCCATGTGTGGAGAGACAAAATCACTGCAATGTGAAAGTGCCTGTGTGGAGAAAAGGAGGCCGTTAGTGTTTGGCATCAAGATTTGTTCATAAAGAGTCATTCTGCTTCATTTTCTCTGGATTCAGTTGCAAAGCCTGGCAACCATCGGGAAGACTTCCTCATGAAGCAGAAATGAGACATGGGGAAATGCCGAGAATTTCTCTTCCTCCACACTTAAACCTTGCTCCACTCAATGCTCAGGCTTATTCATCTCCTTCTCCAACATCATTCCTGTCTTAATTTGCTTTTTATTGTACACAGTACCTATTCAGTTTTCTTTCTCAAGACTTTTCCTTTTCACTCCAGAAACATTGCAAACTCATTATGTACCAGATCCTTCCACACCCCCTGAATCATGCCTAATTAATGGTTGATCAGTTAAAACTGAAAGAAATTTGGATGCTGTAAATCAGAAACAAAACCAGAAAATTGCTGGAAAAGTTATGCAGGCCTGGCAGCATCTGTGGAGAGAAATCAGAGATAACGTTTCAGTGTGACAGTGTGACGGTGATCGAGTGAGTATGTGGGAGTCAAGGTGACATGATGGAGTGAGTGTGAGGAGGTCAGGTGGACAGTGATAGAGTGAGTGTGAGGGAATCAAGATGACGGTGATGGAATGAATGTGAGCAGGTCAGGGTGACGGTGATGGAGTGAGTGTGAGGAGGTCAGGTTGACAGTGATAGAGTGAGTGTGAGGGGGTCAGGGTGACGGTGATGGAGTGAGTGTGAGGGTGTCAGGATAACCGTAATGGAGTGAGTGTGAGGATGTCAGGATGACAGTGATGGAGTGAATGTGAGGGGGTCAATTTGACGGTGATGGAGTGAGTGTGAGGGGGTCAGGGAGATGGTGATGGAGTAAGAGTGATTGGATCAGGGTGACGATGATGGAGTGAGTGTGAGAGAGCCAGGGTGACAGTGATAGAGTGAGTGTGACTGGGTCAGAGTGACGGTGATGGAGTGAGTGTGAGGGGGTCAGTATTAAGGTGATGGAGTGAGCGTGAGGGTGTCTTTGTGATGGTGATGCAGTGAGTGTGCAGGGGTCAGTGTGAGGGTAATGGAGTGAGTGTGAGTGTGTCAGTATGACGCTGATGGTGTGAGTTTAATGGAGTCAGTGTGACGGAGATGGAATGTGAGTTAAGGTGTTAGGGTGAACGTGAAGGAGTGAGTGTGAGGGGGTCAAAGTGACGGAGAAGGAGTGAGGGTGAACGGGTCAGGGTGACGGTGATGGAATGAGTGTGTCGGGGCTAGGGTGAGGATGATGGAGAGAGTGGGCGGTGGTCAGTGTGAGGGTGATGGAGAGAGTGTGAGGAGGTCAGGGTGACGGTGATGGAGTCAGTGTGAGGGGTTCAGTGTGACGGTTATGGAGTGAGAGTGAGGAGGTCAGGGTGACAGTGATGGAGTGAGTGTGAGAGGGTGCTGGTGACGTTGATGGAGTGAGTGCGAGGGGGTCAGGTTGACTTTGATGGAGTAAGTGTGAAGGTGTCAGGGTGAGGGTGATGGAGTGAGTGTGAGGGGGTCAGGGTGACGGTGATGTAGTGAGTGTGAAGGGGTCAGAGTGAGGGTTATTGAGTGAGTGTGTGGGGTTCAGTGTGATTGAGATAGAGTGAGTGTGAGGGGGTCAGGGTGAATGTGATGGAGTGAGTGTGACGGGGTCAGAGTTACGGTGATAGAGTGAGTGTGAGGGGGTCAGTTTTAATGTGATGGAGTGAGTGTGAGTGTGTCAGAGTGACGGTGATCATGTGATTGTGTGGGAGTCAGTGTGATGGTGATGCAGTGAGTGTGCGGTGTCAGTTTGACGGTGATGGGTTGAGTGTGAGGGGGTCAGGGTGATGGTGAAGGAGCGACGGTGAGGGGATCAGTGTGACGGTAATGGAGTGAGTGGGAGGGGGTCAGGGTGACGATGATGGAATGAGTTTCATGGTGTCAGTGTGACGGAGATGGAGTGAGTGTGAAGGTGTCAGTGTGCTTGTGAAGGAGTGAGTGTGAGGGGATCGGGGTGAGGGTAATGGAATGAGTGTGAGCGAGTCAGGGTGATGGTGATGGAGTGAGTGTGAGAGGGTCAGGATGACAGTGACGGAGTGAGTGTGAGAGGGTCAGTGATGGAGAAGGAGTGAGTGTGAGCGTCAGTGTGACGGGGATGGAGTTAGTGTGAGGGGTTCAGGGTGATGGCAAAGGAGTGAGTGTGAGGGAGTGAAAGTGACGGAGGAGTGAATGTGAGGGGGTCAGGGTGATGGTGATGGTGTGAGTGTTTGGTGTCAGTGTGAAGGTGATGGAGTGAGTATGTGGGAGTCAGGATAACCGTAATGGAGTGAGTGTGAGGATGTCAGGATGACAGTGATGGAGTGAATGTGAGTGGATCAATTTGACAGTGATGGTGTGAGTGTGAGGGGGTCAGGGAGATGGTGATGGAATGAGTGTGAGGGGATCAGGGTGACGATGATGGAGTGAGTCTGAGAGGGTCAGGGTGACAGTGATGGAGTGAGTGTGAGGGGGTCAGGTTTAAGGTGATGGAGTGAGCGTGAGGGTGTCTGTGATGGTGATACAGTGAGTGTGCAGGGGTCAGTGTGAGGGTAATGGAGTGAGTGTGAGTGTGTCAGTATGACGCTGATGGTGTGAGTTTAAAAGAGACAGTGTGACGGAGATGGAATGAGTGTTAAGGCGTCAGGGTGAACGTGAAGGAGTGAGTGTGAGGGGGTCAAAGTGACGGAGAAGGAGTGAGCGTGAAGTGGTCAGGTGACGGTGATGTAATGAGTGTGTCGGGGTCAGGGTGAGGATGATCGAGAGAGTGTGCGGTGGTCAGTACGACGGTGATGGAGAGAGTGTGAGGGGGTCAGGGTGATGGTGATCGAGTGAGTGTGACCGGGTCAGGGTGAGGGTGATGGAGTGAGTTTGAGGGCGTCAGGATGACGGTGATCGAGTGTGTATGACCGGTTTAAGGTGAGGGTGATGTAGTGAGTGTGAAGTGTTCAGGGTGAAGTTGATGGAGTGAGTTTCATGGAGTCAGTGTGATGGAAATGGAGTGAGTGAGAAGGTGTCAGTTTGCTGGTGAAGGAGTGAGTGTAAGGGGACCAGGGTGACGGTGATGGAGTGAGTGTGAGGGGATCAGGATGACGGTATGGAGTCAGTGTGAGGGGATCAGGATGACGGTATGGAGTCAGTGTGAGGAGTTCAGTGTGACTTTTATGGAGTGATAGTGAGGAGGTCAGGTTGGCGGTGATGGAGTGAGTGCGAGGGGGTCAGGTTGGCGGTGATGGAGTGAGTGCGAGGGGGTCAGGTTGGCGGTGATGGAGTGAGTGCGAGGGGGTCAGGTTGGCGGTGATGGAGTGAGTGCGAGGGGGTCAGGTTGGCGGTGATGGAGTGAGTGCGAGGGGGTCAGGTTGGCGGTGATGGAGTGAGTGCGAGGGGGTCAGGTTGGCGGTGATGGAGTGAGTGCGAGGGGGTCAGGTTGGCGGTGATGGAGTGAGTGCGAGGGGGTCAGGTTGGCGGTGATGGAGTGAGTGCGAGGGGGTCAGGTTGGCGGTGATGGAGTGAGTGCGAGGGGGTCAGGTTGGCGGTGATGGAGTGAGTGCGAGGGGGTCAGGTTGGCGGTGATGGAGTGAGTGCGAGGGGGTCAGGTTGGCGGTGATGGAGTGAGTGCGAGGGGGTCAGGTTGGCGGTGATGGAGTGAGTGCGAGGGGGTCAGGTTGGCGGTGATGGAGTGAGTGCGAGGGGGTCAGGTTGGCGGTGATGGAGTGAGTGCGAGGGGGTCAGGTTGGCGGTGATGGAGTGAGTGCGAGGGGGTCAGGTTGGCGGTGATGGAGTGAGTGCGAGGGGGTCAGGTTGGCGGTGATGGAGTGAGTGCGAGGGGGTCAGGTTGGCGGTGATGGAGTGAGTGCGAGGGGGTCAGGTTGGCGGTGATGGAGTGAGTGCGAGGGGGTCAGGTTGGCGGTGATGGAGTGAGTGCGAGGGGGTCAGGTTGGCGGTGATGGAGTGAGTGTGAAGTGGTCAGGGTGAGGGTGATGGACTGAGTGTGAGAGGGTCAGGGTGACAGTTAGCAAGTGAGTGTGAGAGGATCAGTGTGACTGTAATGGAGTGAGTGTGTGGTAGTCAGAATGACGGTGATGGAATGAGTGTGAGGGGGTAAATGTGACAGTGATATAGTGCATCTGAGGGGGTCAGTGTGAGGGTAATGGAGTGAGTTTGTGGCTGTCAGTGTGACACTGACTGAGTGAGTTTCATGGAGTCAGTGTGACGGAGATTGAGTGAGCGTGAGGGGGTAAGGGTGACGGTGATGGAGTGAGAGTGCAGGGGTCAGTGTGACGGTGATGGAGTAAATGTGAGGGGGTCAGGGTGACAGTGATGGAGTGAGTGTGCGCGGATCAGTGTGACGGTGACGGATTGAGTGTGAGGGGGTCAGGGTGATGTGGATGGAGTGAGTGTGAGGGGTTCAGTGTGATGGTGATGGAGTGAGTATGAGGGTGTCTGGGTGACGTGATGGAGTGGGTGTGAGGGGGTCAGGCTGACGCTGATGGATTGCAATTGAGGAGGTCACGGTGACGGTGATGGAGTGAGTGTGAAGGGGTCAATGTGATAGTGATGGAGCGCATCTGATGGGGTCAGTGTGAGGGTAATGGTGTAAGTGTGAGGGTGTCAGTGTGACACTGATGGAGTGTGTGTGAGGGGTCAGGGTGTCGGTGATGGAGTGAGTGTGAGGGGGTCTGGGTGATGAGATGGAGTGCATCTGAGGGGGTCAATGTGAGGCTAATGGAGTGAGTATGTGGGTGTCAGTGTGACGCTGATGGAGTGAGTTTCATGGAGTCAGTGTGACGGTGAGGGAGTGAGTTTTTGAGGGTCAGAATGAAGGAGATGGAGTGAGTGTGAGGGGGTCTGTTTGACGGTGATGGAGTGAGTGTGAGAGCATCAGAATGATGGCGATGGAGTGAGTGTGAGGGGTTCTGTTTGACGGAGATTGAGTGAGTGCGAGGTGGTCAGGGTGACGATGATGGAGTGAGTGTGAGATGGCCAAAGTGAAGGAGAAGGATTGAATGTGTCGGGGTCTGGGTGACGGTGATGGAGAGGGTGCTCAGGGGCCAGTGTGACGGTGATGGAGTGAGTGTTTGGGTGTCAGTGCGACGGTGATGGAGTGAGTGTAAGCGTGTCAATTTGACGGTGTTGGATTGAGTGTGAGGGGGTCAGGCTGACGGTGAAGGAGTCAGTGTGAGGGGGTCAGGGTGAGGGTAATGGAGTGAGTGTGAGAGTGTCAGTGTGACTCTGACAGTGATGGAGTGAGTGTGCGGAAGTCAGTGTGAGGGTGATGGAGTGAGTGTGAGGGGGTCTGGTTGACGTGATGGAGTGAGTGTGAGGGGGTCAATTTGACGGTGATTGAGTAAGTGTGAGGGATCAGGCTGAGGGTCAAGGAGACAGAGTGAGGTGGTCTGGGTGAGGGTGATGGAGTGAGTGTGAATGAGTCAGAATGACAGTGATGGAGTGAGTGTGAGGTGGTCTGCTTGACGGTGATGGAGTGAATGTGAGTGGGTCAGTTTGACGCTGATGGAGTGAGTATGACGGGGTCAGGATGAGGGGATGGAGTGAGTTTGCAGAAGTCAGTGTGAGGGTGATGAAGTGAGTGTGAGGGGTTCAGGATGACGGTGAACGAGTGAATGTGAGGGCATCAGTATGACGGAAATAGAGTGAGTGTGAGGGGGTCTGGGTATTGGTGATAGAGTCAGTGTGAGCGGAATCAATTTGATGGTGATGGACTGAGAGTGAGGGTGTCAGCGTGACGGTGATGGAGTCAGGGTGAGGGGGTCAGGGTGACATTGATGAAGTGCATCTGAAGGGGACAGTGTGAGGGTAATGGAGTGAGTGTGAGGGTGTCAGAGTGACTCTGACGGAGTGAGTTTCATGGAGTCAGTGTGACGGTGATGGAGTGAATGTGTGAGGGGGTCAGGGTGAGGGTGATGGAGTGAGTGTGAGGGGGTCAGGGTGACTGTGATGGAGTGAGTGTGTCGGAGTCAGTGTGACGGTGATGGAGTGAGTGTGAGAGGGTCAGAATGACGGTGATGGAGTGAGTGTGAGGGGGTCAGGGTGAGGGTGATGGAGTGAGTGTGAGGGGGTCTGGTTGACGGTGATTTAAGTGAGTGTGAGGGGGTCAGGCTGACGGTGAAAGAGTCAGAGTGAGGGGGTCAGGGTGACGGTGATGGAGTGAGTGTGTGGGAGTCATTGTGAGTGTAATGGAGTGAGGGTGATGGTGTCAGTGTGACGCTGACGGAGTGAGATTCATGGTGTCAGTGTGACGGTGATGGAGTGCGTGTGCGAGGGTCAGAATGACGGTGATGGAGTGAGTGTGCTGGGGTCCGTTTGACGGTGATGGAGTGAGTGAGAGGGGGTGAGTTTGACGTTGATGGAGTGATTGTGAGGGGGTCAGAGTGAGGGGGATGGAGTGAGTGTGCGGGAGTCAGTGTGAGGGTGATGGACTGAGTGTGAGAGGGTCAGGATGACAGTTAGCAAGTGAGTGTGAGAGGATCAGTGTGACTGTAATGGAGTGAGTGTTTGGGAGTCAGAATGACGGTGATGGAATGAGTGTGAGGGGATAAATGTGACAGTGATGTAGTGCATCTGAGGGGGTCAGTGTGAGGGTAATGGAGTGAGTTTGTGGCTGTCAGTGTGACACTGTCTGAGTGAGTTTCATGGAGTCAGTGTGACGGAGATTGAGTGAGTGTGAGGGGGTACGGGTGACGGTGATGGAGTGAGAGTGCAGGGGTCAGTGTGACGGTGATGGAGTAAGTGTGAGGGGGGTCAGGGTGACGTGGATGGAGTGAGTGTGAGGGGTTCAGTGTGATGGTGATGGAGTGAGTGTGAGGGGGTCTGGGTGACGTGATGGAGTGGTTGTGAGGGGGTCAATGTGACAGTGATGGAGTGAGTGTGAGGGGATCAATGTGTAGTGATGGAGCGCATCTGATGGGGTCAGTGTGAGGGTAATGGAGTAAGTGTGAGGGTGTCAGTGTGATGCTGATGGAGTGAGTGTGAGGGGTCAGGGTGACTGTGATGGATTGAGTGTGAGGGGGTCAGAGTGACGGTGATGGAGTGAGTGTGAGGGGGTCTGGGTGATGAGATTGTAGTGCATCTGAGGGGGTCCGTGTGAGGCTAATGGAGTGAGGAATGTGGGTGTCAGTGTGACGCTGATGGAGTGAGTTCATGGAGTTAGTATGATGGAGAGTGAGTTAGGATGGGAGGTAAGGGTGACGGAGATGGATTGAGTGTGATGTGGTTGAAAGTGATGGAGAAGGGGTGAGTGTGTCGGGGTCTGGGGGAAGGTGATGGAGTGAGTGTGCGGGGGTCTGTTTGACGGTGATGGACTGTGTGTGAGGGGGTCAGTGTGAGGGGGATGGAGTGAGTGTGCGGGAGTCAGTGTGAGGGTGATGGAGTGAGTGTGAGGGGGTCTGTTTGATGGTGATGGAGTGTGTGTGAGGGGGTCAGTTTGACCGTGATGGAGTGAGTGTGAGGGGGTCAGGGTGAGGGGGATGGAGTGAGTGTGCGGGGGAGTCAGTGTGAGGGTGATGGAGTGAGTGTTTGAGTGTCAGAGTTACTTTGATGGAGTGATGTGAGGCGGTCAATGTGTCAGTGATGTAGTGCATCTGAGGGGTCAGTGTGATTGCAATGGAGTGAGTGTGTGTCTGTCAGTGTGACACTGACTGAGTGAGTTTCAAGGAGTCAGTGTGATGGAGAGTGAGTTAGGATGAGGGGGTAAGGGTGACTGGTGATGGAGTGAGTGTGATGTGGTGAAAGTGACGGAGAAGGAGTGAGTGTGATGTGGTGAAAGTGACGGAGAAGGAGTGAGTGTGTCGGGGTCTGGGTGAAGGTGATGGAGTGAGTGTGCGGGGGTCAGTGTGACGTTGATGGAGTGAGTGTGCGGGGTTCAGGGTGACGGGGATGAGAGTGAGATGTGAGGGGGTCAGGGTGACAGTGATGGAGGTCAGTGCCAGTGGGTCAGGGTGAGGGTGATGGAGTGAGTGTGAGGGGGTCTGGTTGATGGTGATTGTGTGAGTGTGAGGGGGCCAGGCTGACGGTGAAGGAGTCAGAGTGAGGGGTCAGGGTGACGGCGATGGAGTGAGTGTGTGGGGAGTCATTGTGAGGGTAATGGAGTGAGTGTGAGAGAGTCAGGGTGACGGTTAAAGAGTGAGTGTGAGAGGATCAGTGTGACTGTAATGGAGTGAGTGTGGGGAGTCAGAATGACGGTGATGGAATGGGTGTGAGGGGGTAAATGTGACAGTGATGCAGTGCATCATGTGGGGGTCAGTGTGAGGGTAATGGAGTGAGTGTGAGGGGGTCAGTGTGACACTGACTGAGTGAGTTTCATGGAGTTAGTGTGACAGAGATTGAGTGAGTGTGAGGGGGTACGAGTGACGGTGATGGAGTGAGTGTGCAGGGGTCAGTGTGAAGGGTGATAGAGTAAGTGTGAGGGGGTCAGGGTGACGGTGATGGAGTGAGTGTGCGGGAATCAGTGTGACGGTGACGGATTGAGTGTGAGGGGGTCAGGGCGACGTGGATGGAGTGAGTGTGAGGGGTTCAGTGTGATGGTGATGGAGTGAGTGTGAGGGGGGTCTGGGTGACGTGATGGAGTAGTTGTGAGGGGGTCAATGTGATAGTGATGGAGTGCATCTGATGGGGTCAGTGAGAGGGTAATGGAGTAAGTGTGAGGGTGTCAGTGTGACGCTGATGGGGTGAGTGTGAGGGGGTCAGGGGTGACAGTGATGGAGAGAGTGTGAGTGGGTCTGGGTGATGAGATGGAGTGCATCTAAGGGGGTCCGTGTGAGGCTAATGGAGTGAGTATGTGGGTGTCAGTGTGACGCTGAAGGAGTGAGTTTCATGGAGTCAGTGTGACGGTGAGGGAGTGAGCTTTTGAGGGTCAGAATGAAGGAGATGGAGTTAGTGTGATGGGGTCTGTTTGAAGGTAATGGAGTCAGTGTGAGACCGTCAGAATGATGGCGATGGAGTGAGTGTGAGGGGGTCAGTTTGACGGTGATGGAGAGAGTGTGAGGAGGTCAGGGTGAGGGGGATGGAGTGAGTGTGCGGAAGTCAGTGTGAGGGTGATGGAGTGAGTGTGTGAGTGTCAGAGTGACTTTGATGGAGTGAATGTGAGGGGGTCAATGTGACAGTGATGCAGTGCATCTGAGGGGATCAGTGTGAGGGTAATGGAGTGAGTGTGTGTCTGTCAGTGTGATACTGACTGAGTGAGTTTAATGGAGTCAGTGTGACGGATATTGAGTTAGAATGAGGGGGTAAGGGTGACGGTGATGGAGTGTGTGTGATTTGGTGAAAGTGACGGAGAAGGAGTGAGTGTGTCGGGGTCTGGATGAAGGTGATGGAGTGAGTGTGCGGGGGGTCAGTGTGACGAGGTTGGAGTGAGTGTGAGGGGGCCAGGGTGACGGTGATGGTGTGTTTGGAGGTCAGTGTGACGTTGATGGAGTGAGTGTGTGGGGTTCAGAGTGACGGTGATGGCGTGAGTGTGAGGGGATCTGGGTGATGCGATGGAGTGAGTGTGAGGGAGTCAAATTGACGGTGAAGGATTGAGTGTGAGGCGGTCACGGTGACGGTGATGGAATGAATGTGTGGGAGTCAGTGTGATGGAGTTGGAGTGAGTGTGAGAGAGTCAGAATGACGGTGATGGAGTGAGTGTGAGGTGGTCAGGATGAGGGTGATAGAGTGAGTGTGTGGGAGTCAGTGTGACGGTGATGGAGTAAGTGTGAGGGGTTCAGTTTGAGGGTGACGGAGTGAGTGTGTGGGAGTCAGTGTGACGCAGATGGAGTGAGTTTCTTGGAGTCAGTGTGACGGAGATTGAGTGAGTGCGAGGTGGTCAGGGTGACGATGATGGAGTGAGTGTGAGGTGGTCAAAGTGACGGAGAAAGATTGAGTGTGTCGGGGTCTGGGTGACGGTGATTGAGAAGGTGCTCAGGGGCCAGTGTGATGGTGATGGAGTGAGTGTGCGTGGGTCAGGGTGGCAGTGATGGAGTAAGTGTGAGGGTGTCAATTTGACGGTGTTGGATTGAGTGTGAGGGGGTCAGGCTGACGGTGAAGGAGTCAGTGTGAGGGGGACAGGGTGAGGGTAATGGAGTGAGTGTGAGGGTGTCTGTGTGACTCTGACGGTGATGGAGTGAGTGTGCGGAAGTCAGTGTGAGGGTGATGGAGTGAGTGTGTGGGGTTCAGGGTGACGGTGAACGAGTGAATTTCAGGGGATCAGTATGATGGTAATGGAGTGAGTGTGACGGTGTCTGGTTGACATGATGGAGTCACTGTGAAGGGGTCAATTTGACGGTGATTGAGTGAGTGTGAGGGGGTCAAGCTGACGGTGAAGGAGTCAGAGTGAGGGTGTCAGGGTGAGTGTGATGGAGTGAGCGTTTGGGAGTCAGTGTGAGGGTAATGGAGTGAGTGTGAGGTGCCAGTGTGACGCTGACGGAGTGTGATTCACGGTGTCAGTGTGACGGTGATGGAGTGAGTGTGTGAGGGTCAGATTGACGGTGATGGAGTGAGTGTGCTGGGGTCTGTTTGACGGTGATGGAGTGAGTGTGTGGGGGTCAGTTTGACGTTGATGGAGTGATTGTGAGGGGGTCAGGGTGAGGGGGATGGAGTGAGTGCGCGGGAGTCAGTGTGAGGGTGATGGACTGAGTGTGAGAGGGTCACGGTGACGGTTAACAAGTGAATGTGAGGGATCAGTGTAACGGTGATGGAGTGAGTGTTTGGGAGTCAGAGTGATGGTGATGGAGTGAGTGTGAGGGGGTCAATGTGACAGTGATGTAGTGCATCTGAGAGGGTCAGTGTGAGGGTAATGGAGTGAGTTTGTTGTGACACTGACTGAGTGAGTTTCATGGAGTCAGTGTGATGGAGATTAAGTTAGTGTGAAGGGGTAAGGGTGACGGTGATGGAGTGAGTGTGCAGGGGTCAGTGTGATGGGGATGGAGTGAGTGTGAGGGGGTCAGGGTGACGTGGATGGAGTGAGTGTGAGGGGGTCTGGGTGACGTGATGGAGTGAGTGTGAGGGGTTCAATTTGACGTTGATGGATTGAGATTGATGCGGTCACGTTGACGGTGATGGAGTGAGTGTGAGTGGGTCAATGTGACAGTGATGGAGCACATCTGATGGGGTCAGGGTGAGGGTAATGGAGTAAGTGTGAGGGTGTCAGTCTGACGCTGATGGAGTGAGTTTGATAGGTCAGGGTGACTGATGGAGTGAGTGTGAGGGGGTCAGGGTGAAGGTGATGGAGAGAGTGTGAGGAGGTCAGGGTGAGGGGGATGGAGTGAGTGTGCGGAAGTCAGTGTGAGGGTGATGGAGTGAGTGTGTGAGTGTCAGAGTGACTTTGATGGAGTGAATGTGAGGGGGTCAATGTGACAGTGATGCAGTGCATCTGAGGGGATCAGTGTGAGGGTAATGGAGTGAGTGTGTGTCTGTCAGTGTGATACTGACTGAGTGAGTTTAATGGAGTCAGTGTGACGGATATTGAGTTAGAATGAGGGGGTAAGGGTGACGGTGATGGAGTGTGTGTGATTTGGTGAAAGTGACGGAGAAGGAGTGAGTGTGTCGGGGTCTGGATGAAGGTGATGGAGTGAGTGTGCGGGGGTCAGTGTGACGAGGTTGGAGTGAGTGTGAGGGGGCCAGGGTGACGGTGATGGTGTGTTTGGAGGTCAGTGTGACGTTGATGGAGTGAGTGTGTGGGGTTCAGAGTGACGGTGATGGCGTGAGTGTGAGGGGATCTGGGTGATGCGATGGAGTGAGTGTGAGGGAGTCAAATTGACGGTGAAGGATTGAGTGTGAGGCGGTCACGGTGACGGTGATGGAATGAATGTGTGGGAGTCAGTGTGATGGAGTTGGAGTGAGTGTGAGAGAGTCAGAATGACGGTGATGGAGTGAGTGTGAGGTGGTCAGGATGAGGGTGATAGAGTGAGTGTGTGGGAGTCAGTGTGACGGTGATGGAGTAAGTGTGAGGGGTTCAGTTTGAGGGTGACGGAGTGAGTGTGTGGGAGTCAGTGTGACGCAGATGGAGTGAGTTTCTTGGAGTCAGTGTGACGGAGATTGAGTGAGTGCGAGGTGGTCAGGGTGACGATGATGGAGTGAGTGTGAGGTGGTCAAAGTGACGGAGAAAGATTGAGTGTGTCGGGGTCTGGGTGACGGTGATTGAGAAGGTGCTCAGGGGCCAGTGTGATGGTGATGGAGTGAGTGTGCGTGGGTCAGGGTGGCAGTGATGGAGTAAGTGTGAGGGTGTCAATTTGACGGTGTTGGATTGAGTGTGAGGGGGTCAGGCTGACGGTGAAGGAGTCAGTGTGAGGGGGACAGGGTGAGGGTAATGGAGTGAGTGTGAGGGTGTCTGTGTGACTCTGACGGTGATGGAGTGAGTGTGCGGAAGTCAGTGTGAGGGTGATGGAGTGAGTGTGTGGGGTTCAGGGTGACGGTGAACGAGTGAATTTCAGGGGATCAGTATGATGGTAATGGAGTGAGTGTGACGGTGTCTGGTTGACATGATGGAGTCACTGTGAAGGGGTCAATTTGACGGTGATTGAGTGAGTGTGAGGGGGTCAAGCTGACGGTGAAGGAGTCAGAGTGAGGGTGTCAGGGTGAGTGTGATGGAGTGAGCGTTTGGGAGTCAGTGTGAGGGTAATGGAGTGAGTGTGAGGTGCCAGTGTGACGCTGACGGAGTGTGATTCACGGTGTCAGTGTGACGGTGATGGAGTGAGTGTGTGAGGGTCAGATTGACGGTGATGGAGTGAGTGTGCTGGGGTCTGTTTGACGGTGATGGAGTGAGTGTGTGGGGGTCAGTTTGACGTTGATGGAGTGATTGTGAGGGGGTCAGGGTGAGGGGGATGGAGTGAGTGCGCGGGAGTCAGTGTGAGGGTGATGGACTGAGTGTGAGAGGGTCACGGTGACGGTTAACAAGTGAATGTGAGGGGATCAGTGTAACGGTGATGGAGTGAGTGTTTGGGAGTCAGAGTGATGGTGATGGAGTGAGTGTGAGGGGGTCAATGTGACAGTGATGTAGTGCATCTGAGAGGGTCAGTGTGAGGGTAATGGAGTGAGTTTGTGGCTGTCAGTGTGACACTGACTGAGTGAGTTTCATGGAGTCAGTGTGATGGAGATTAAGTTAGTGTGAAGGGGTAAGGGTGACGGTGATGGAGTGAGTGTGCAGGGGTCAGTGTGATGGGGATGGAGTGAGTGTGAGGGGGTCAGGGTGACGTGGATGGAGTGAGTGTGAGGGGGTCTGGGTGACGTGATGGAGTGAGTGTGAGGGGTTCAATTTGACGTTGATGGATTGAGATTGATGCGGTCACGTTGACGGTGATGGAGTGAGTGTGAGTGGGTCAATGTGACAGTGATGGAGCACATCTGATGGGGTCAGTGTGAGGGTAATGGAGTAAATGTGAGGGTGTCAGTCTGACGCTGATGGAGTGAGTTTGATAGGTCAGGGTGACTGATGGAGTGAGTGTGAGGGGGTCAGGGTGAAGGTGATGGAGTGATGTGAGGGGGTCTGGGTGACGTGGATAGAGTGAGTGTGAGGGGTTCAGTGTGATGGTGATGGAGTGAGTGTGAGTGGGTCAGGGTGACGTGGATGGAGTGAGTGTGTGGTGTTCAGTGTGACGGTGATGGAGTGAGTGTGAGGGGGTCTGGGTGACATGATGGAGTGAGTATGAGGGGTCAGGGTGACTGTGATGGAGTGAGTGTGTCGGGGTCAGGGTGATGGCGATGGAGTGAGTGTGAGGGGGTCTGTTTGATGGTGATGGAATGTGTGCGGGCCAGGGTGAGGGTGATGGAGTAAGTGTGAGGATATCATTGTGACGCTGATGGAGTGAGTTTCATGGAGTCAGTGTGACGGAGATTGAGTGAGTGTGATGCGGTCAAGGTGACGGTGAAGGAGTGAGTGTGAGGGGGTCTGGGTGACGTGATGGAGTGAGTGTGAGGGGTTCAATTTGACGTTGATGGATTGAGATTGAGGCGGTCACGTTGACGGTGATGGAGTGAGTGTGAGTGGGTCAATGTGACAGTGATGGAGCACATCTGATGGGGTCAGTGTGAGGGTAATGGAGTAAGTGTGAGGGTGTCAGTGTGACGCTGATGGAGTGAGTTTGATAGGTCAGGGTGACTGATGGAGTGAGTGTGAGGGGGTCAGGGTGAAGGTGATGGAGTGATGTGAGGGGGTCTGGGTGACGTGGATAGAGTGAGTGTGAGGTGGTCAAAGTGACGGAGAAGGAGTGAGTGTGAGGAGTTCAGGGTGATGGTGATGGAGTGATTGTGAGGGGGTCAAGATGACAGTGATGGAGTGAGTGCGAGAGGATCATGGTGACTGTGATTGAGTGAGTGTGAGGTGGTCAGCGTGACGGTGGTGCAGTGAGTGTTTGGGGGTCAATGTGATGGTGATGTTTTGAGTGTGAGGGGCTCAGGGTGATGGTGATGTAATGAGTGTGAAGGGGACTGGGTGAGGGTGATGGAGTGTGTGTGAGGGATTCAGTGAGATGGAGATAGAGTAAGTGTGACAGGGTCAGGGTGACCGTGATGATGTGAGTGTGAGGGGATATGTGTGACAGTAATGGAGTGACTGTCAGGGGATCAGGATGAATATAGTGGAGTGAGTGTCAGGCGTTCAATGTCACAGTGATGGAGTGAGTGTGAGGGAATCAGGGTGATGGTGACCGAGTAAGTGTGAGGGTGTCAGGGAGACGATGATTGAGTGAGTGGGAGGGGATCAGGGAAACGGTGATGGAGTGAGTGAGGGATTCAGGGTGATGGCGACCGAGTGAGTGTGAGGGGTTCAGTGTGACTGTAATCACGTGAGTGTTAGGGAGTCAGGGAGACGGTGATGGAGTGCGAGTGAAGGGGTCACGGTGACGGTGATGGAGTGAGTGTGAGGGGGTCAGGTTGATTGTGATGCAGTGAGTGTGAGGTTGTCAGGGTGTGGGAGATGGAGTGAGTGTGTGGTGGTCCGTGTGATGGTGATGGAGTGAGTGTGAGGCGGTCAATGTGACAGTGATGTAGTGCATCTGAGGGTGTCATTGTGAGGGTGATGGGAGTGAGTATGATGGGGTTAGTTTCACGGTGATGGAGTCAGTGTGAGGGTGTCAGTATGACACGGATGGAGTGAGATTCATGGAGTCAGTCTGATGGAGATTGAGTGAGTGTGCAGGGGTCAGATTGACCTTGAAGAAGTGAGTGTGAGGGGGGTCAGGGTGAAGGTGATGAAGTGAGTGTGAGATGGTCAAAGTGGCGGAGAAGTAGTGAGTATGTCGGGGTCTGGGTGACGGTGATGGTGTACGTGTGAGGGGGTCAGGTGACGGTGATGGAATGAGTGTGATGTGGTCAGGGTGATGGTGATGGACTGAGTGTGAGGGGGTCAGAGTGACTGTGATGGAGTGAGTGTGAGGTGGTAAATTTGATGGTGATGCAGTGAGTGTGAGGGGGTCAGGGTGACGGTGATGGAGTCAGTGTGAGGGGCTCAGGGAGACGGTGATGGCGTGAGTGTGAGGGGGTCAGTGTGAGGGTGATGGACTGAGTGTGAGGGTGTCAGTGTGATGCTGACGCTGTGAGGTACATGGAGTCAGTGTGACGGTGATGGAGTGAGTGTGTGAGGGTCAGAATGAAGGTGATGGAGTGAGTGTGAGGGGGTCAATGTGAAGTGATGTAGTGCATCTGAGGGGGTCAGTGTGAGGGTAATGGAGTGAGTGTGAGGGCGTCAGTGTGACGCTGATGGAGTGAGTTTCATAGAGTCAGTGTGACGGAGATTGAGTGAGTGTGATTGGGTCAGGGTGACGATGATGGAGTGAGTGTGGGGCGGTCAGGGTGACGCTGATGGAGTGAGTGTTTGGGGGTCAGTGCGACGGTGATGGAGAGAGTGTGAGGTGGTCAGGGTGACGGTAATAGAGTGAGTGTTAGACGGTCAGAATGACAGTGAGGGAATGAGTGTGAGGGAATCAGGGTGATGGTGACCGAGTAAGTGTGAGGGTGTCAGGGAGACGATGATTGAGTGAGTGGGAGGGGATCAGGGAAACGGTGATGGAGTGAGTGAGGGATTCAGGGTGATGGCGACCGAGTGAGTGTGAGGGGTTCAGTGTGACTGTAATCACGTGAGTGTTAGGGAGTCAGGGAGACGGTGATGGAGTGCGAGTGAAGGGGTCACGGTGACGGTGATGGAGTGAGTGTGAGGGGGTCAGGTTGACTGTGATGCAGTGAGTGTGAGGTTGTCAGGGTGTGGGAGATGGAGTGAGTGTGTGGTGGTCCGTGTGATGGTGTTGGAGTGAGTGTGAGGCGGTCAATGTGACAGTGATGTAGTGCATCTGAGGGTGTCATTGTGAGGGTGATGGGAGTGAGTATGATGGGGTTAGTTTGAGGTGATGGAGTCAGTGTGAGGGTGTCAGTATGACACGGATGGAGTGAGATTCATGGAGTCAGTCTGATGGAGATTGAGTGAGTGTGCGGGGGTCAGATTGACCTTGAAGAAGTGAGTGTGAGGGGGGTCAGGGTGAAGGTGATGAAGTGAGTGTGAGATGGTCAAAGTGACGGAGAAGTAGTGAGTATGTCGGGGTCTGGGTGACGGTGATGGTGTACGTGTGAGGGGGTCAGGTGACGGTGATTTAATGAGTGTGATGTGGTCAGGGTGATGGTGATGGACTGAGTGTGAGGGGGTCAGTGTGACTGTGATGGAGTGAGTGTGAGGTGGTAAATTTGATCGTGATGGAGTGAGTGTGGGGGTCAGGGTGACGGTGATGGAATCAGTGTGAGGGGCTCAGGGAGACGGTGATGGCGTGAGTGTGAGGGGGTCAGTGTGATGGTGATGGACTGAGTGTGAGGGGGTCAGTGTGACTGTGATGGAGATGTGTGAGGTGGTAAATTTGATGGTGATGGAGTGAGTGTGAGGGGGTCAGGGTGACGGTGATGGAGTCAGTGTGAGGGGCTTAGGGAGACGGTGATGGCGTGAGTGTGAGGGGGTCAGTGTGAGGGTGATGGACTGAGTGTGAGGGTGTCAGTGTGATGCTGACGCAGTGAGGTACATGGAGTCAGTGTGACGGTGATGGAGTGAGTGTGTGAGGGTCAGAATGAAGGTGATGGAGTGAGTGTGAGGGGGTCAATGTGACGGTGATGTAGTGCATCTGAGGGGGTCAGTGTGAGGGTAATGGAGTGAGTGTGAGGGCGTCAGTGTGACGCTGATGGAGTGAGTTTCATAGAGTCAGTGTGACGGAGATTGAGTGAGTGTGATTGGGTCAGGGTGACGGTGATGGAGTGAGTGTGGGGCGGTCAGGGTGACGCTGATGGAGTGAGTGTTTGGGGGTCAGTGCGACGGTGATTGAGAGAGTGTGAGGTGGTCAGGGTGACGGTGATAGAGTGAGTGTTAGAGGGTCAGAATGACAGTGAGGGAATGAGTGTGAGGGGGTCAGTTTGATGGTTATGGAGTGAGTGTGAGGGGGTCTGGGTGATGAGATGGAGTGCATCTGATGGGGTCAGTGTGAGGGTAATGGAGTGAGAATGTGGGTGTCAGTGTCACGCTGATGGAGTTAGTTTCATGGAGTCAGTGTGACGGTAAAGGAGTGAGTGTGATGTGGTCAAAGTGACGGAGAAAGAGTGAGTGTGTCGTCGTCTGGGTGATGGTGATGGAGTGAGTGAGAGGGGGTCAATTTTACGGTGATGGAGTGAGTGTGAGGCGGTTAGGGTGACCGTGATGGAGTGTGTGCGGGGGTCAGTGTGACGGTGACGGAGTGAGTGTGAGGGGGTCAGGGTGACGTTGATGGAGTAAGTGTGAGGGGGTCAGGGTGATGGTGAAATTGTGAGTGTGTGGGAGTCAGTGTGATGGTGATGGAGTGAGTGTGAGGGGGTCAATGTGACAGTGATGTAGTGCATCTGAGGGGGTCAGAATGAGGGTGATGGGAGTATGCGTGAGGGGGTTAGTTTTACGGTGATGGAGTGAGTTTCATTGAGTCAGTATGACGGAGATTGAGTGAGTGTGAGGGGGTCAGGGTGGAGGTGATTCAGTGAGTGTGAGGTGGTCAATGTGACGGAGGAGTAGTGAGTGTGTTGGGGTCTGGGTGACGGTGATGGAACGAGTTTGCGGGGGTCAGTGTGACGGTGATGGAGTGAGTGTGATGTGGTCAGGGTTATGGTGATGGAGTGAGTGAGAGTGGGTCGGGTGACTGTGATGGAGTGAGTGTGAGGAGGTCACGGTGACTGTGATGGAGTGAGTGTGAGGAGGTCAGTGTGACGGTGATGGAGTGAGTATGTGAGGATCAGAATGATGGTGATGGAATGAGTGTGAGTGGGTATGTATGACGGTGATGGAGTGAGTTTGAGGGGGTCAGGGTGAGGGTGATGGAGTGAGTGTGTTGGAGTCAGTGAGACGGTGATGGAGTACGTGTGAGAGGGTCAGAATGATGGTGATGGAGTGAATGTGAGTGCATCTGTTTGACGGTGATGGAGCGAGTATGAGGGGGTCAGGGTGAAGGTGATGGAGTGAGTGTGGGGGGATCAGTGTGATGGTAATGGAGTGAGTGTGAAGGGGTCAGGGTGACGGTGATGGAGTGAGAGTAAGGGGGTCAGGGTGAGGGTGATGCAGTGAGTGTGATGGAGTCAATGTGACAGTGATGTAGTGCATCCGAGGGGGTCAGTGTGAGGCTAATGGATGAGTGTGAGGGGGTCAGGGTGATGCTGACGGTGTGAGTTTCATGGAGTCAGTGTGATGGAGATTGAGTGATTGTTAGGGGGTCAGGGTGACAGTGATGGACTGAGTGTGATGGGGTGAGGGTGACGGTGAAGTAGTGACTGTTAGCAGTTCAGTGTGATGGGGATGGAGTGAGTGTGAGGCGGTCAGGGTGACGGTGATGGAGTGAGTGTTTGGAGGTCAGTGCGTCAGTGATGGAGAGAGTGTGAGGGGGTCAGGGTGACAGTGTTAGAGCGTCAGAATGATGGTGATGGAGTGAGTGTGAGGGGGTCAGTTTGGCGTTGATGGAGTGAGTGTGAGGGGGTCAGAGTTAAGGTGAATGAGTGAGTGTGCAGGGGTCAGTGTTACGGTGATGGAGTGAGTGTGAGTGGGTCAGGGTGACGGTGATGGAGTGAGTGTTTGGAGGTCAGTGCGTCAGTGATGGAGAGAGTGTGAGGGGGTCAGGGTGACAGTGTTAGAGCGTCAGAATTATGGTGATGGAGTGAGTGTGAGGGGGTCAGTTTGGCGGTGATGGAGTGAGTGTGAGGGGGTCAGAGTTAAGGTGAATGAGTGAGTGTGCGGGGGTCAGTGTTACGGTGATAGAGTGAGTGTGAGTGGGTCAGGGTGACGGTGAATGAGTGAATGTGAGGGGGTCAGTGTGACTGTGATGGAGTGAGTGTGAGGAGATGAGTGTGACGGTAAAAGGTGAGTGTTTGGGAATCAGTGTGACTGTGATGGAGTGAGTATGGGGGTTGTCAGGGTGACGGTGATGGAGTGAGTGTGAGGGGGTCAGGGTGACGTTGATGGAGTGAGTGTGAGGGGATCAATTTGACTGTGATGGAGTGAGAGTGACGGGGTCAGGGTGATGGTGAAGGAGTCAGTATGAGGGAGTCAGGGTGAGGGTGATGGAGTGAGTGTGTGGGAGTCAGTGTGACGGTGAATGAGTGAGTGTGAGGGGTTCAATGTGACAGTGATGTAGAGCATCTGAGGGGGTCAGAGTGAAGGTAATGGAGTGAGTGTGACTGTATCAGTGTGACGCTGATGGAGTGAGTTTCATGGAGTCGGTATGATGGAGATTGAGTGAGTGTGATGGGGTCAGGTTGACTGTGATGAAGTGAGTGTGTGGTAGTCAGTGTGATGGTGATGGAGTGAGTGTGAGGGAGTCAGGGTGAATGTGATGGAGTGAGTGTGAGTGGGTCAGGGTGACGATGATGGAGTGAGTCTGAGAGTGTCACCATGACGGTGATGGAGTCAGGGTGGAGGGTCAGGTTGAGGGTAATGGATTGAGTATGTGGGAGTCAGTGTGACGGTGATGGAGTGAGTGTGAGGGTGTCAGTGTGACGCTGACACAGTGAGTTTCATGGAGTCAGTGTGACAGAGAAGGACTGAGTGGGTCGGGGTCGGGGTGACCATGAAGGACTGGTTTGCGAGGGTCAGTGTGTCGGGGATAGAGTGAGTTTGACAGGGTCAGGGTGACGGTGATGGAGTAAGTGTGAGGCGGTCAGTGTGACAGAGATGGAGTGAGTGTGAGAGGGTCAGAATGACGGTGATGGGGTGAGTGTGAGGGGATCAGTTTGACGCTGATGGAGTGGGCGTGAGTGGGTCACTTTGACGGTGATATAGTGAGTGTGAGGGGGACAGGGTGACGGAGAAGGAGTGAATGTGAGGGGATTAGTGTGACGGTGATGGAGTGTGTGCAGGGGTCAGTGTGACGGTGACAGAGTGAGTGTAAGGCGGTCAGGGTGACGAGGATGGAGTGAGTGTGAGGGGGTCAGCGTGACGGTGAAGGAGTGAGTGTGAGGGGTCAATGTGACAGTGATGTCGTGCTTCTGAGGGTGTCAGTGTGACGCTGATGGAGTGAGTTTCATGCAGTCAGTGTGAAGGAGGTTGAGTGAGTGGGAGTGTGTCAGGGTGACGGTGATGGAGTGAGTGTGCAGGGGTCAGTGTGACGGTGATGGAGTGAGAGTGAGGGGGTCAGGGTGACGTGGATGGAGTGAGTGAGTGGGGGTCAATTTGACGGTGATGGAGTGAGAGTGAGGGGATCAGGGTGACGGTGATGAAGTCAGTGTGTGAGAGTCAGTGTGACGGTGATGGAGTGAGTGTGAGAGGGTCAATGTGACAGTAATGAAGTACATCTGAGGGGGTCCGTGTGAGTGTAATGGAGTGAGTGTGAGCGTGTCAGTGTGACGCTGATGGAGTCAGTTTCATGGAGTCAGTATGACGGAGATTGAGTGAATGTGAGGGGGTCAGGGTGAAGGTGATTGAGTGAGTGTGAGGTGATCAAAGTGACGGAGAGGGAGTGAGTGTGTCAGGGTCTGGGTGACAGTGATGGTGTGAATGTGCGGGGGTCAATGTGACGTGGATAGTGTGAATTTGAGGGGTTAGGGTGACGATGATGGAGTGGGTGTAATGGGATCATTGTGATGGTGTTGAAGTGAGTGTGAGGGGATCACTGTGACAGTGATGGAATAAGTGTGAAGGGGTCAGATTGACTGTGATCGCGTGAGTGTGAGGGCGTCAGGGTGACAGTGATGGAGTGAGTGGGAGTGGATCAGTGTGATGATGCTGGGGTGAGTATGGGGGGTGTCAGCTTGACGGTGACGAAGTGAGTGTGAGGGGATCACTGTAGCGGTGATGGAGTGAGTGTGAAGGGGTCAGATTGACTGTGATCGTGTGAGTGTGAGGGGGTCAGGGTGACAGTGATAGAGTGAGTGTGAGGGGGTCACGGTGACAGTGATAGAGTGAGTGTGAGGGGGTCAATGTGACGGTGATGGAGTGAGTGGGAGTGGATCAGTGTGATGATGAAGGAGTGAGTGTGGGGGGTGTCAGGATGACGGTGACGAAGTGAGTGTGAGGGGATCACTGTGGCGGTGATGGAGTGAGTGTGAAGGTGTCAGTGCAACTGTGATCGCGTGAGTGTGAGGGGGTCAGGGTAATGGTGATGGAATGAGTGTGGCAGTCATGTGAATGTGTTTGAGTGAATGTGAGTGCGTCATGGTGACAGTGCTGGAGTGCGCTGTGAGGGAATCAGGGTGACGGTGATGGCGCGAGTGTGAGGAGGTCAGGGTGAATGTGATGGAGTGAGTGTGAAGGGGTCATGCTGACGGTGATGGGATGATTGTGCAAGGTTAAGGGTGACGGTGATGGAATGAGTGTGAGGGGATCAGATTGAGAGTGATGGAGTGAGTGTGAGGGGATCACGCTGACAGTGATGGATTGACTGTGAGGGGGTCAGAGTGATGGTGATGGAGTGAGTGTGAGGCGATCACGGTGACGGTGATGGTGTGATTGTAAGTGGGTCAGGCTGACGGTGATGGAGCAGTGTGAGGGTGTCAGGGTGATGGTGAAGGAGTGAGTGTGAGGGGTTCTGGGTGATGGTGATGGAGTGAGTGTGAGGGGGTCAGGGTGACAGTGATGGAGCGAGTGTGAGGACATCAGTGTGACGGTGGTGGAGTGAGTGTGAGAGGGTCAGTGTGATGGTGATGGAGTGTGTGTGAGTGGGTCAGTGTGAGGTTGATGGAGGGAGTGTGAGGGGTCTGGGTGACCGTGATGGAGTGTGTGTGAGGGTGTAAGGGGGACAGTGATAGAGTGAGTGTGAGGGGATCACTGTGACGGTGATGGAGTGAGTGTGAGGGGGTCAGTGTGACTGTGATGGCATGAGTATGAGGTTTTCAGGGTGACGGTGATGGAGTGAGTCTGAGGAGATCAGGGGGATTCTGATGGAGTGAGTGTGAGGGTGTCACGGTGACACGGGAGGTGGTCAGGGTGACGGTGATGGAGTCAGTCTGAGATGGTCAGGGTGACCGTAATGGAGTGAGAGTGAGCATGTCAGGGTGACGGTGATGGACTGGGAGTGAGGGTTTCAGCGTGAAGGTGATGGTGTGAGTGTGAAGGGCCTTGGTGACGGTGATGGAATTAAAGTGAGAGATTAAGGGTGACGGTGATCGAGTGAGTGTGAGGGGATCAGTGTGACAGTGAAGGATTGATTGTGAGGTTGACCGGTTGACGGTCATGGAGTGAGCGTGAGGGGCTTAGTGTGACGTTGATGGAGTGAGTGTGAGGGGGTCAGTGTGATGCTGCTGGAGTGAGTGTGAGAAGGTCAATGTGACGGTGATGGGGTATGTGTAAAGGGGTCAGTATGACTGATGGAGTGAGTGTGAGACCCTCAGTGTGACGGTGATGGAGCAAGTATGAGGTGGTCAGGGGACTGTGATGGAGTGACTGTGAAGGGGTCAGGGTGAAGGTGATGGAGTGAGTGTGAGGGGGTCAGGGTGACAGTGATGGAGTGAGTGTGAGGGGGTCAGCGTGACGGTGATGGAGTGAGTGTGAGTGGGACAGCGTGACGGTGATGAAGGGAGTGTGAGGGGGCCAGGGTGAAGGTATGGAGTGAGAGTGAGGGTTTCAAGATGACGGTGATGGAGTGAGTGTGAGGGTGTAAGGGTGACAGTGAGTGTGAGTGGGCCAGTGTGATTGGGATTGTGGGAGTATGAGGGGGGTCAGTGTGATTGTGATAGTGTGACTGTGAGTGTCTCAGGGTGACAGTGATAGAGTGGGTGTGAGGGGGTCAGTGTGACGGTGATGGATTAGTGTGAGTGGATCAGTGTGACAGTGATGGAGTGAGTGGGAGTGGATCAGTGTGATGGTGCTGGAGTGTGTGTGGAGGGCTTTCAGGGTGACGGTGATGGAATGAGTGTGAGTGTGGCAGGGTGACAGTGATAGAGTGGGTGTGAGGGGATCAGTGTGACGGTGATGGAGTGAGTGTGAGGGGAGCATTGTGACGGTGATTGAGGGAGTGGGATTGGATCAGTGTGATGGTGCTGGTGTAATTGTGGAAGGGTGTTAACGTGAATGTGATGGAATGAGTGTGAGTGTGTCAGGGCGACAGTGATAGACTGGGTCTGAGGGGGTCAGTCTGATAGTGATGAATTAGTGTGAGGGAGCACTGTGGCGGTGATGGAGTGAGTGTGAAGGGGTCAGTGTGACTGTGATGGATTAGTGTGAGTGGATCAGTGTGACAGTGATGGAGTGAGTGGGAGTGGATCAGTGTGATGGTGCTGGAGTGTGTGTGGAGGGCTGTCAGGGTGACGGTGATGGAATGAGTGTGAGTGTGGCAGGGTGACAGTGATAGAGTGGGTGTGAGGGGATCAGTGTGACGGTGATGGAGTGAGTGTGAGGGGAGCATTGTGACGGTGATTGAGGGAGTGGGATTGGATCAGTGTGATGGTGCTGGTGTAATTGTGGAAGGGTGTTAACGTGAATGTGATGGAATGAGTGTGAGTGTGTCAGGGCGACAGTGATAGACTGGGTCTGAGGGGGTCAGTCTGATAGTGATGAATTAGTGTGAGGGAGCACTGTGGCGGTGATGGAGTGAGTGTGAAGGGGTCAGTGTGACTGTGATCGCGTGAGTGTGAGGGGGTCAGTGTGGTGACTGTGATCGTGTGAGTTTGAGGGGGTCAGGGTGACGGTGATGGAGTGAGTGCGGGGGTAGGGTGAGTATGTTTGAGTGAGTGTGAAAGCGCCCTGGTGACGCTAATGGAGCCAGTGTGAGCGGTTCAGGGTGACGGTGATGCAGCGAGTGTGAGGGGGTCAGGGTGAATGTGATGGAGTGAGTGTGAAGGAGTCATGGTGACGGTGATGGGATGATTGTGAGAGGTTACGGGTGACGGTGATGGAGTGATTGTGAGGGGATCAGTGTGAGAGTGATGGAGTGAGTGTGAGGGGGTCAGGGTGAATGTGATGGAGTGAGTGTGAAGGGGTGATGGTGACGGTGATGGGATTATTGTGAGAGGTTAAAAGGGTGACGGTGATGGAGTGAGTGTGAGGGGATCAGTGTGAGATTGATGGAGTGAGTGTGAGGGGGTCAGGTTGACATTGATGGAGTGAGTGTGAGTGGCTCATTGTGAGAGTGATGGAGTGAGTGTTAGGGGTCTGGGTGATGGTGATGGAGTGAGTGTGAGGGGTTCAGTGTGACTATGATGGAGTGAGTGTGAGGGAATCAGTGTGAGAGTGATGGAGTGAGTGTGAGGGGCTCAGGGTGAATGTGATGGAGTGATTGTGAAGGGGTCAGGTTAATGGCGATGAAGTGAGTTTAAGTGTGTCAGGGTGACAGTGATGGAGTGAGTGTGAGGGGGTCAGGGTGATGGTGATGAAGTCGGTGTGATGTTGACCGGTTGACGGTCGTGGAATGAGTGTGAGGTGATTAGTGTGACGGATATGGAGTGAGTGTGAGGGGGTCAGTGTGATGGTGATAGAGTGACTGTGAGTGTCTCAGGGTGACAGTGATAGAGTGGGTGTGAGGGGGTCAGTGTGACTGTGAAGGATCCGTGTGAGTGGATCAGTGTGACGGTGATGGAGTGAGTGGGAGTGGATCAATGTGATGGTGCTGGAGTGTGTGTGGAGGGCTGTCCGGGTGACGGTGATGGAATGAGTGTGAGTGTGTCAGGGTGACAGTGATAGAGTGGGTGTGAGGGGATCAGTGTGACGGTGATTGAGGGAGTGGGAGTGGATCAGTGTGATGGTGCTGGAGTAATTGTGGAGGGGTGTTAGGGTGAATGTGATTGAATGAGTGTGAGTGTGTCAGGGCGACAGTGATAGACTGGGTCTGAGGGGGTCAGTGTGATGGTAATGAATTAGTGTGAGGGGAGCTCTGTGGCGGTGATGGAGTGAGTGTGAAGGGGTAAGTGTGACTGTGATCGCGTGAGTGTGAGGGGGTCAGGGTGACGGTGATGGAGTGAGTTTGGGGGTCAGGGTGAGTGTGTTTGAGTGAGTGTGAAAGCGTCCTGGTGACGGTAATGGAGCCAGTGTGAGCGGTTCAGGGTGACGGTGATGGTGCGAGTGTGAGGGGATCAGGGTGAATGTGATGGAGTGAGTGTGAAGGAGTCATGGTGACGGGATGATTGTGAGAGGTTACGGGTGACGGTGATGGAGTGATTGTGAGGGGATCAGTGTGAGAGTGATGGAGTGAACGTGAGGGGGTCAGGGTGACATTGATGGAGTGAGTGTGAGTGGCTCATTGTGAGAGTGATGGAGTGAGTGTTAGGGGTCTGGGTGATGGTGATGGAGTGAGTGTGAGGGGTTCAGTGTGACAATGATGGAGTGAGTGTGAGGGGACAGGGTGACAATGATGGGGTGAGTGTAACAGGGCCAGGTTGGTGGCGATGGAGTGAGTGTAAGTGTGTCAGGGTGATGCTGATGGAGTGAGTGTAAGGGGTGTGTGAATGTGATGGAGTGAGTGTGAGGGGATCAGGGAGACGGTGATGGAGTGAGTGTGAGGGGGTCAGGGTGAATGTGATGGAGTGATTGTCACAGGGCCAGGTTGATGGCGATGGAGTGAGTGTGCTGGGGTCAGGGTGACGGTGATGGAGTGAGTGTGAGGGTGTCAGGGTGATGGTGATGAAGTCAGTGTGATGTTGACCAGTTGACGGTCGTGGAGTGAGTGTGAGGGGATTAGTAAGACGGAGATAGAGTGAGTGTGAGGGGGTCAGTATGATGTTGCTGGAGTGAGTGTGAGAGGGTCACTGTGATGGTGATGGAGTGAGTGTGAAGGGGCTAGTGTGACAGTGATGGAGTGAGTGTGAGCGGGTCACGGTGACAGTGTTGGAGCGAATGTGAGGCAGTCATTTTGATTGTGCTGGAGTGATTGTGGAGGGGTGTTAGGGTGAATGTAATGGATTGAGTGTGAGTGTGTCAGGGTGACAGTGATAGAGTGAGTGTGAGGGGCTCAGTGTGACGGTGATGGATTAGTGTGAGGGGATCAGTGTGACGGTGATGGAGTGAGTGGGAGTGGATCAGTGTGATGGTACTGGAGTGAGTGTGGGGGGTGTCAGGGTGACGGTGATTGAGTGAGTGTGAGGGGATCACTGTGTCAGTGACGGAGTGAGTGTGAAGGGGTCACTGTGACTTTGATCGCGTGAGTGTGATGGGGTCAGGGTGACGGTGATGGAGTGAGTGCGAGGGGATCAGGGTGACATTGATGGAGTGAGCGTGAGTGGATCAGTGTGAGAGTGATGGAGTGAGTGCGAGGGTTCAGTGTGACGGTGATGGAGTGAGTGTGAGGGGACAGGGTGACAATGATGGAGTGAGTGTAACAGGGTCAGGTTGGTGGCGATGGAGTGACTGTAAGTGTGTCAGGGTGACGGTGATGGAGTGAGTGTAAGGGGTGTGTGAATGTGATGGAGTGAATGTGAGGGGATCAGGGAGACGGTGATGGAGTGATTCTGAGGGTGTCAGGGTGACGGTGAAGGAGTCAGTGTGAGGGGGTCACGGTGATGGTGATGGAGTGATTGTGAGGGGGTCACAGTGATGGTAATGGAGTGAGTGTGGAGGGGTCAGGGTGGCTGTGATGCAGTCAGGGTGATAGTGATGCAATATGTGTGATGGGGGAGTGTGATAGTAATGTAGCAAAGTTTGGGAGAAGATTTGTAGCTCGGGTGCTCGTTGCTTTCGTTCTGATCGCCGAGCTGGGAATTTGTGTTGCAGGCGTTTCGTCCCCTGATTAGGTGACAACCTCAATGCTTTGGAGCATCCTGTGAATCGCTTCTGTGATGTTTCCTCCAGCATTTATAGTGATTTCTATCTGCCATTTCTGGCTGTCAGTTCCAGATGTCCGCTGCATTGGCTGGTATATTGGGTCAGAGTACATTCAAAAAGCGCAACAACTACTTGCAGATACCAACAACTATCAAAAGAGGGAGTTGCATCCCAACCCACAGTTCACCAACAGGATACCACACTGAGGAACCTACAAAAAAAACGAACAGTTAACCAGGTTTGACCTAGAGAGATTGAAACCTGAAAGCAACAGAACCCCCAGATTCTATGGACTACCTAAAGTGCACAAACTAGACATCCCACTCAGACACATAGTACCACTACCGGGGACACCATCACACAAAGTGGCTAAAGAACTTCAGCAGAAACTAAAACACCTGATCTGCAGATCCAGACACTCTATACAGTCAACCCAGGAATTCTTGACATCATCAGAAATATACACATAGACAAGGAAGAAACTATGGTGTCATTCAATATAATGACACTGTTCACCTCCATCGACAAAACCCTAGCCAGAGAAACAATAGCCAACCTGCTGGACATACAGAACAGACAACAGGACGGTGAACCTATCAACAAAGACGGTATACTCAAACTACTGGACCTGTTCCTCACAACAGACTTCACATTCAACGGTACCTCCATGGGTTCACCCATCTCTGGACTCATAGCAGAAGCAGTAATGCAAAGATTAGAACAAACAGTCCTACTGCAAATTCAACCCAAACTCTGGGTCAGATATGTGGATGACACCTTTGTAATCATTAAAAACTCAGAAATAGAGAACACACACCGGATCATCAACGCCACACTCACAGGAATCCGATTCACTAGAGATGAAGAATAGGATAACCAACTCCCATTCCTAAACATGATGGTACAGAGAACACCAAATGGAGAATTCACCACAAAGGTATACAGGAAAGTCACACACACAGACCAAGTCCTGAACTATGTAAGCAACCACCCAACACACACAAAAGAAGTTGCATCAAGACACTATTCAAAAGAGCCACAACACACTGCAGTACACCAGAACTGCAAAAAGAGGAAGAAAAATACAATGTATTCACCAAAAACGGCTACCCCCGCAATTTCATCAACAAATACCTCAGGGAAAGACAACGGAATGAGGACATGCCACAATCCAAAGGACTAGCCACACTGCCATACATCAAAAACATTTCTGAACTGACAGCCAAACTACTGCGACCACTAGGACTCATAAAGCACACAAACCAACAGCCACTCTCAGACAACTCATCAGGACGAAGGATCCGATACCCAGCATGATTTTGTAGTGTACAAAATCCCATGCAAGGACTGCACAAAACACTACATAGGAAAAACAGGAAGACAGCTAACGATTCGCATCCATGAACACCAACGAGCCACGAAACGACATGACCAGCTATTCTTAGTAGCCACACATGCAGATGACAACCAACATGAATTCGACTGGGACAACACTACTATTATAGGATAAGCCAAACAGAGAATAGCCAGGTAATTCCAAGAGGCATCGACAGATTCAATCAATAAGCACATCGACCTGGACCCAATATACTGGCCACTGCAATGGACAGCTGGAACTGACAACCGGAAGGGGCAGATACAAATCACTATAAATGCCGAAGGAAACATCACAGAAGCGCTTCACAGGAGGCTCCCAAGCACTGAGGATGTCACCTAGACAGGATGTCACCTAAACGTTTGCAACACAAATTCCCAGCTCAGCGAACAGAACCACAACAACGAGCACCCGAGCTACAGATCTTCTCCCAAACTTTGAATATTAGGGGAAAGGTATAGAGGTGACGTCAGAGGTAGGTTCTTTATGTAGAGAGTTGTGAATGCATGCAATGCGTTGCCAGCGGTGGTGGTGGTAGGCGCAGAGTCATGAGGGACATTAAAGTGACTGCTGGACAGACACATTGAGAGCAGGACATTGAGGGGTGTGTAGGTTAAGTAAATATATTTTATAATAGTATTAAACTGGGCAGCACATCATGGGCTAAGGGCCTGTTCTGTGCTGTAATTTTCTATGTGCTACGTCACTATCACACTCCCCCATCACACTTATTGCATCACTATCACCCTGACTGCGCCACTGCCACCCTGACCCATCCACACTCACTCCATCACCATCACTGTGACGCCCTCACACTCACTCCATCACCATCACCGTGACCCCCTCACACTCACTCCATCACCATCACCCTGACACCGTCACACTAATACAATCACTGTCACCCTGACCCCCTCACACTCACTCCTTCACCGTAACCCTGATCCCATCAGACTCACTCCATTACCGTCACCCTGACCCCCTCACACTCACGCCATGACAGTCACACTGACCCACTCGCACTCACTCCATCACCATCACCCTGAACCCCTCAGACTCACTCCATCACTGTCACCATGGAAACCTCATACTCACGGCATCACAGTCACACTGACCCGTTAACACACACTCCATCACCATCACCATGTCCCTCTCACACTCACTCCATCACCGTCACTCTTACACCCTTACACACACTGCATCACCGTCACCCAGACCCCTCACACTCATCCATCACTTTCACTCTGATCCCCTCACACTCACTCCATCAATGTCTCCCTGACTCTCTCACATTCACTCCACCACCGTCACCCAGACCTCCTCACATTCACTCCATTACCATCACCCTGACCCCCTCACACTTACTCCATCACTCTCACACTGATCCCCTCACACTCACTCCATCAATGTCACCCAGACCCCCTCACACTCACTCCATCACTCTCACACTGATCCCCTCACACTCACTCCATCACCGCCACCCTTAACCTCTCACAATCATCCCGTCACCGTCACATGAGCCCTTCACACGCACTCCATCACATTCACTCTGACTGCCTCACACCCACTCCAGCACCGTCACCCTGACACGCTCACACTAGCTCCATCAGCGTCCCCCTGGCCCCCTCACACTCACTACATCACCGTCAACCTGACCACCTCACACTCACGCGATCAAAATCACACTGACCCCTTCACACTCACTCCATCACCGCCACAGTGATCTCCTCACACTCACTCCATCACTGCCACAGTGATCTCCTCACACTCACTCCATCACCGTCACCGTCACCCTGACAGCACCACACACACAATCCAACACCATCACACTGATCCACTCCCATCACTCCATCACCGTCACACTGATCGCCTGACACTAATCCATCAGCGCCACACTGACCCCCTCACACCTACTCTATCAATGTCACCCTGACACACTCACAATCACTCCATCACCATCACCTTGACCACCTCACACTCCCAACATCACCGTCACACTGGCCCTCTCACACTCACTCCATCACCATCACACTAATCCCCTCACACTCACTCCACGAACGTCACACTGATCCTCTCACACTCACTCAATCACCATCACCCTGACCCCCTCACACTATCTCCATCACTGGCACCCTAACAACCTCACACTTGCTCCATCACCGTCACCCTGACCCACTCACACTCACTCCATCACTTTCAGGATGACCCCCTCACACTCACTCCATCACCATCAAACTGTCCCTCTTACATTCACTCCATCACCCTCACGCTGAACACCTCACAATCACTCCATCACAGCCACCCTGACCACATTATATTCACTCCATCACCGTCACCCTGCCCACCCCCCACACTCGCTTCATCACCATCACCCTGACCCACTCACACTCACTCCATCACTGTCAGGGTGACCCCCTCACACTCACTCGATCGCCATCAAACTGTCCCTCTTACTTTCACTCCATCACAGTCACCCTGACCACCTTATATTCACTCCATCACCGTCACCCTGATCCCCCCACACTCGCTCCATCACCGTTACCCTGACCAACTCACAATCACTCCATTACTGTCATGGGGACCCCCTCACACTCACTTCATCACCATCACTCTGATACCCTCACCCTCACTCCATCACAGTCACAGTGATGTCTTCATACTCACTTCATCACCGTCACCATGACCACCCTCACACTCGGTCCATCATCGTCACCCTGACCCCCTTAGACTCACACTGTCACTGTCACCATGACCCACTCACACACACTCCATCACTGTCAACGTGACCCCCTCACCCTCACTCCTTCACTGTCATATTGACCCCTTCACACTCACTCCATCACCTTCACTCTTACCGCCACACAGTCATTCCATCATCGTCACCCTGACACTCTCACTCTCACTCATCACCGTCACCCTCACCATCTCAGACTCTCTCCATCAATGTCACCCTGACCCCCTCACACACACTCCATCACTGTCACAGTGAGCCCCGCACACTCAATCCACCATTGTCACCCTGACCCCCTCACACTCACTCCATCACTGTCACGGTGACCCCCTCACACTCACTCCATTACAATCACCCTGATCCCCACACCCTCACTCAATCTCAGTCACAGTGATGTCTTCACACACATTTCATCACAGTCACCATGACCCCCTCACACTCGCTCCAACACCGTCACCGTAACCACCTCACACTCGCTTCATCACCATCCCACTGACCAACTCACACTCACTCCATCACCATCAACCTGATCCCCTCACCCTCACACCATCACAGTCACAGTGATGTCTTCATACTCACTTCATCACCGTCACCATGACCCCCTCGCACTCGCTCCATCATCGTCACCCTGACCCCCTCAGACTCACACTGTCACCGTCACCGTGATCCCCTCACACTCACACCAACACCATCACCCTGACCCACTCACACACACTCCATCACTGTCAACGTGACCCCCTCACACTCACTCCATCACCCTCACACTGGTCCCCTCACACTCACTCCATCATCGTCACCCTTAACCTCTCACAATCATCCCGTCACCATCACCATGAACCCCTCAATCTCATTACTTCTCCATCACCATGAACCCCTCACACTCACTCCATCACAGTTTTACTAACCCCTTCACATTACTCCAGCACCGTCACAGTGACCATCTCACACTCACTCCAGCAGCAACACACTGACCCCCTCACACTCAATCCATCAGCATCAGACTAATCCCCTCACACTCACTCTACAACTGTCAACCGGTCAACCTCAGACTCACTCCTTCACTGTCACATTGACCCCTTCACACTCACTCCATCATCTTCACTCTTACCTCCACACATTCATTCCACCATCGTCACCCTGCCACCCTCACTCTCACTCCATCACCGTCACCCTCACAATCTCAGACTTCTCTCCATCAGTGTCACCCTGACCCCCTCACACCCACTCCATCACTGTCACACTAACCCCCGCACACTCAATCCACCATTGTCACCCTGACCACCTCACACTCACTCCATCACTGTCACACTGACCCCCGCACACTCAATCCACCACCTTCACCCTGACAATCTCACACACACTCCATCACCGTCACCGTGACCCCCCTCACGTTCACTCCATCACCATCATCCTGATCTTCTCACACTCACTCCATGACCGTCACCCTGACAACCTCACACTCACTCCATCACCGTCACCCTGACCAACTTACACTCACTCCATCACCGTCACGCTGAACTCCTCACACTCACTTCATCACCTTCACCCTGACCCCTCATACTCACTCCATCACCATCACCGTAACCACCTGAGACTCACTCCATCACCATCACACTGTCCCAGTCACACTCACTCCATCACAGTCACATTGAGCACCTTATACTTACTCATTAACCGTCACCCTGACCCGCCACACTCGCTCCATCACCGTCACCATGAACCCCTCACACTCACTCCATCAAAGTCATACTGACCCCTTCACACTCACTCCATCACTGTCACACTGACCCTCTTACATTCACTCAGTCACCATCACATTGACCAACACACACTCTCTCCATCACCGTCACCCTAACCATCTCACACTCGCTTCATCACCGTCATCCTGACCCACTCACACTCACTCCATCAGTGTCATGGTGACCCCCTCACACTCACCCCATCACCATCACCATGATCCCTTCACCCTCACTCCATCACAGTCACAGTGACCTCTTCATACTCACTGAATCACCGTCACCATGACCCCCTCACACTCGCTCCAACATCATTACCCTGACCACCTCAGACTCACACTGTCACCATCACCGTGTTCCCCTCACACACACTCCACCACCATCACCCTGACCCCCTCACACTCACTCCATCACTGTCACACTGACCCTCTTACATTCACCTAATCACCATCACCTTGACCACCTCACACTCCCTCCATCACTGTCACCCTAACCACCTCACACTGACTTCATCACCATCAAACTGTCCCTCTTACATTTACTCCATCACCATCACACTGAACCCCTCACAATCAATCCATCACAGCCACCCTGACCACCTTATATTCACTCCATCACTGTCACCCTGACACCCCCCACACTCGCTTCATCACCATCATCCTGACGCACTCACACTCACTCCATCAATGTCAGGGTGACCCCCTCAAACTCACTCCATCACCATCAAACTGTCCCTCTTATATTCACTCCATCACCGTCACACTGAACCCCCCACACTCGCTCCATCACCGTCACCATGATCCACTCACAATCACTCCATCACTGTCACACTGACACTCTTACATTCACTTCATCACCATCACCCTGATCCCATCACTCTCACTCCATCACAGTCACAGTGATGCCTTCATACTCACTTCATCACCGTCACCATGACCCCCTCACACTCGCTCCATCATCGTCACCCTGACCCCCTCAGACTCACACTGTTACCATACCGTGATCCCTTCACACTCACTCCAACAGCATCACCTTGACCTGCTCAAATACACTCCATCACTGTCAGCGTGACCCCCTCACACTCACTCCATCACAGTCACACTGACCCCTTCACTCTCACTTCATCACCGTCATACTCACCCCCTCACACTCACTCCATCACCATCACCCTGACACACTCACACTCACTCCATCACTCTCACCCTGATCCCCTCACACTCACTCCATCACCGTCACCCTTAACCTCTCACAATCATCCCATCACCATCACCATGACCCCCTCACACTCATTCCTTCACCGTCAACCTGACCCCCTCACATTCGCTCCATCACCGTCACGATGACTGCCTTATACTCACTCCTTCATGATCACCCTGTCCCCTCACAATCACTCCATCACCGTCACCATGAACCCTTCACACTCATTCCATCACAGTCTTACTGACCCCTTCACACTCACTCTATCACCGTCACAGTGACCCACTCACACTCACTCCATCACCGTCAGACTAATCCCCTCACACTCACTCTTCAACTGTCAACTGGTCAACCTCACACTCACTCCTTCACTGTAACATTGACCCCTTCACACTCACTCCATCATCTTCACTCTTACCTCCACACATTCATTCCATCATAGTCACCCTGCCACCCTCACTCTCACTCCACCACCGTCACCCTCACAATCTCAGACTTCTCTCCATCACTGTCACCCTGACCCCCTCACACACACTCCATCACCGTCACCGTGACCCCCTCACGTTCACTCCATCACCATCATCCTGATCTTCTCACACTCACTCCATGACCGTCACCCTGACAACCTCACACTCACTCCATGACCGTCACCCTGACAACCTCACACTCACATCCATCACCGTCACCCTGACCAATTCATACTCAATCCATCATCACCCTGACCAACTTACACTCACTCCATCACCGTCACGCTGAACTCCTCACACTCACTTCATCACCTTCACCCTGACCCCTCATACTCACTCCATCACCATCACCGTAAACCCCTGAGACTCACTCCATCACCATCACACTGTCCCAGTCACACTCACTCCATCACAGTCACATTGAGCACCTTATACTTACTCGTTAACCGTCACCCTGACCCGCCACACTCGCTCCATCACCGTCACCATGAACCCCTCACACTCACTCCATCACAGTCATACTGAACCCTTCACACTCACTCCATCACTGTCACACTGACCCTCTTACATTCACTCAGTCACCATCACATTGAACAACACACACTCTCTCCATCACCGTCACCCTAACCATCTTACATTCACCTAATCACCATCACCCTGACCACCTCACACTCCCTCCATCACTGTTACCCTAACCACCTCACACTGACTTCTTCTCCATCAAACTGTCCCTCTTTCATTTACTCCTTCACCCTCACGCTGAACCCCTCACAATCAATCCATCACAGTCACCCTGACCACCTTATACTCACTTCATCACCGTCACCATGACCCCCTCACACTCGCTCCATCATCGTCACCCTGACCCCCTCAGACTCACACTGTTACCATCACCGTGATCCCTTCACACTCACTCCAACAGCATCACCTCGACTTGCTCAAATACACTCCATCACTGTCAGCGTGACCCCCTCACACTCACTCCATCACAATCACACTGACCCCTTCACTCTCACTTCATCACCGTCATACTCATCCCCTCACACTCACTCCATCACCATCACCCTGACACACTCACACTCACTCCATCACTCTCACCCTGATCCCCTCACACTCACTCCATCACCGTCACCCTTAACCTCTCACAATCATCCCATCACCATCACCATGACCCCCTCACACTCATTCCTTCGCCGTCAACCTGACCCCCTCACATTCGCTCCATCACCGTCACGATGACTGCCTTATACTCACTCCTTCATGATCACCCTGTCCCCCTCACAATCACTCCATCACCGTCACCATGAACCCTTCACACTCATTCCATCACATCTTACTGACCCCTTCACACTCACTGTATCACCGTCACAGTGACCCACGCACACTCACTCCATCACCGTCAGACTAATCCCCTCACACTCACTCCACAATTGTCAACCGGTCAACATCACACTCACTCCTTCACTGTCACATTGACCCCTTCACACTTACTCCATCACCTTCACTCTTACCACCACACATTCATTCCATCATCTTCACCCTGACACCCTCACTCTCACTCCATCACAGTCAACCTGACACCCCACTCTCACTCATCACCGTTACCCTCACCATCTTGCACACTCCATCACTGTCACACTGAACCCCGCACTCTCAATCCACTATTGTGACACTGACCCCCTCACACTCACTCCATCACTGTCACACTGACCCCCGCACACTGACTCCAACACTATCACCCTGACCCCCTCACATACACTCCATCGCTGTCAACGTGGCCGCCTCCAAATTACTCCATCACAGTCACTCGGACCCCTTCACACTCACTTCATCCCCTCACACTAACTCCATGATCATCACCCTGACCCCCTCACACTCACTCCATCACTCTCACACTGATCCTCTCACACTCACTCCATCAATGTTACCCTGAAACCCCTCACTCTCACTCCATCAGTTTCAACCTTAAACTCTCACAATCATCCCGTCACCATCGCCATGACCCCCTCACACTCACTCCTTCACCGTCACCCTGACCCCCTCACATTCGCTCCATCACCATCACCATGAACTCCTCACACTCACTCCATCAAAGTCTTACTGACCCCTTCACACTCACTCCATCACCGTCACAGTGACCATCTCACACTCACTCCAGCAGCAACACACTGACCCCCTCACACTCACTCAGACACCGTCTGACTAATCCCCTCACACTCAATCCACAACTGTCAACCGGTGAACCTCACACTCACTCCTTCACTGTCATATTGACCCCTTCATACTCACTCCATCACCTTCACTCTTACCGCCACACAGTCAATCCATCATCGTCACCCTGACACCCTCACCCTCTCTCCATCACTGTCACCCTGACCCCTCACATTCACTCCATCACCGTCACACTGACATCCTCACACGCACTCCATCACTGACACACTGACCGCCGCACACTCAATCCACCACTGTCACCCTGACCACCTCACACTCACTCCATTTTCATCACACTGACCCCTCACACACACTCCATCACCGTCACCGTGACCCGCTCACAGACACTCCATCACAGTCAGCCTGACACTCTCACTCTCACTCATCACCGTCACCCTCACCTTCTCAGACTCTCTCCATCACTGTCAACCTGACCACCTCAACTCACTCAATCTCCGTCACACTGACCCCCTCACACACACTCCATTCACGTCATCCTGATCTTCTCACACTCACTCCATCACCGTCACCCTGAAAACCTCACATCAATAAATCTCCATCACCCTGACCAGCTCACACTCACTCCATCACCATCACTCGGAACCCATCACACTCACTCCATCACCATTACCCTGACCCTCTCACACTCACTCCATCACCGTTACCCTGACCCACACACACTCACTCCATCAGCGTCACCCTGACACACTCACCCTCACTCCATCACCGTCACCCTGACACCCTCACTCTCACTCCATCACCATCACCCTCACCATCTCAGACTCTCTCCATTACTGTCACCCTGACCCCCTCACACACACACCATCATTGTCACACTGACCCCCGCACACTCAATCCACCATTGTCACCATGACCCCTTCACACTCACTCCATCACTGTCACACTGACACCCGCACACTCAATCCACCATTGTCACCCTAACCCTCTCACACTCACTCCATCACTGTCACACTGACCCCCGCACACTCAATCCACCACTGTCACCTTGACAACCTCACGCACACTCCATCACCGTCACCGTGACCTCTCATATTCACTCCATCTCCCTCATCCTGATCTTCTCACACTCACTCCATGACCGTCACCCTGACCAACTCAAACTAACTATCACCGTCACGCTGAACACCTCACACTCACTTCATTACCGTCACCCTGACCCACACACACTCACTCAATCACCATCATCCTTATCTTCTCATACTCTCTCCATCACCGTTCCCCTGACACCCTCACTCTCACTCATCACCGTAACCCTCACTATCTCAGACTCTCTCCATCACTGTCACCCTGACCCTCTCACACTCACTCCATCACTGTAACACTGACTCCCGCACACTCAAACCACCACGGTCACCCTGACCACCTCACACACACTCCATCACCGTCACCGTGGCCCCCTCACATTCACTCCACACCGTCTTCCTGATCTTCTCACACTCACTCCATCACTGTAACCCTGACAACCTCACACTCACTCCATCACCGTCACCCTGACCAACTCACACTCACTCCATCACCGTTACGCTGAACACCTCACACTCACTCCATCACCATCACCCTGACAACCGCATACTCAATCCATCACTGTCACCTGGACCAACTCACACTTCATCCATCACCATCACCCTGACTCCCTCACTCTCACTCCATCACCCTCACCCTGACCCCTTCAAACTTACTATATCACCGTCACCCTGGCCCACATACACTCACTCCACACCGTCTGCCTGACCCTTTCACACTCACTCCATGATCATCACCCTGACACCCTCACACTCATGCCGTCACAGTCATACTGACCCCTTCACACTCACTTTGTCACCGTCACCATGACCCCTCACAATCACTCCATCACTGAAACACTGATCTTCTCACACTCACTCCATCACCATCAACATGACCGCTTCACATTCATTCCATCACAGTCACCCTGACCGCCTTATACTCACTCCATCACCGTCACCCTGCCCCCCCAAACTCGCTCTATCACCGTCACATTACCCCCCACATTCACTCCATCACAAACACCTTGACGACATCACATTCACTCCCTCAGTGTCACCCTGACCACCTCACACACGCTCCATCACCGTCACGTTGACCCCCTCACACTCACTCCACCACAATTACCTTGTCTCCCTCACATTCACTCCATCAGTGTCACTCTGTCCCTCTCACACTCACACCATCACTGTCACCCTGAATCTCCTCACACTCACACCATCACCAACACACTAACAATCCCACACTCACTCCATCACCGTCACACTGATCCCCTTACACTCATTCCTTCATCGTCATGCTGGCCCCATCACACTCACTCCATCACCATCACTGAGTCCCAGTCACACTCACTCCATCACCGTGACACTGCCCCCCTCACACTCACTCCATCACCATCACACTGTTCCCCTCACAGTCACTCCATTATCGTCACGCTTATCGCCTCATGCTCACATCATCACGGTCACCCTGACCCTCTCACACTTACTCGATCTCCATCTCACTGATCCCCTCACACTCACACCATCACCCTCACCCTGACCCCCTCACACTCACTACATCACCGTCACCCTGACCCCCTCACGCTTACTTGTCACACTGACCCCCTCACACTCACTCCATCACAGTCACCCTGACCGCCTTATACTCACTCCATCACCGTCACCCTGCCCCCCAAAACTCGCTCTATCACCATCACTATGAACCCCTCACACTCACTCCATCACCATCACACTGTTCTCTTCACAGTCACTTCATTATCGTCACACGTATAACCTCACGCTCACATCATCACAGTCACCCTGACCCTCTCACACTCACTCGATCTCCATCTCACTGAACTCCTCACAGTCTCACCAGCACCCTCACCCTGACGCTCTTACACTCACTAAATCACCATCACACTGACCCCCGCACGCTTACTCCATCACTGTCACCCTGACCCCCTCACACTCACTCCAATTACCGTCACCCTGACCGCCTCACACTCACACCGTTACCATCACCCTAACCCACACAGACTCACTCCAACACCATCACACTGATCCCCTCACCCTCACTTCATCAACATCACACTCATCCGCTCACACTCACTCCATCACTGTCATCCAGACCACCTCACACTCACTCCATCACCATCACTCTGACCCACACACACTCACTCCATTACCATCACTGTGACCCCCTCACACTCACTCCATCATCGTCACCCTGACCCTCTCACACTCACTCCATCACCGTCACCCTAACCATCCTCCCACATGCTTCAACACCATCACAGTTGCCCCCTCACTCTCACTCGTTCACCATCACCCTGATCCCCTCACCCTCACTCCATCATACTCACACAGACCCCCTCACTTTCACTCCATCACCATCACACTGAGTCCTTCACACTCACTCCATCCCCATCACCCTGACCCCCTCACATGCATTGCTTCACTGTCACACTGACCACCTCACAATCACTCCTTCACCGTCACTCTGACCCCCTCACACACGCTTCATCACCGTCACCATGACCCCCTCACATTCACTCCATCACAACCACCTTCACTACATCACATTCACTCCCTCAGTGACACACTGACCCCCTCACACAAGCTCCATCACCGTCACTTTGACCACCTCACCCTCACTCCATCACAATCACCTTGACTCCCTCACATTCACTCCATCAGTGTCACCATGTCCCTCTTACACTCACTCCATCACTGTCACCCTGAATCTCCTCACACTCACACCATCACCAACACACTGACAATCCCACACTCACTCCATCACCGTCACACTGATCCCCTTACACCCACGCCTTCCCCATCACGCTGGCCCCATCACATTCACTCCATCACCATCACAGAGTCCCAGTCACACTCACTCCATCACCATCACGCTGACCCCCTCACAATCACTCCATCACCATCACGCTGACCCCCTCACACTCACTCGGCCACCGTCACCCTGATTCCCTTACACTCACCCCATCACCGTGATACTGCCCCCCTCACACTCACTCCATCACCCTCACACTGTTCCCCTCACAGTCACTCCATTATCGTCACACTTATCGCCTCACGCTCACCTCATCATGGTCAACCTGACCCTCTCACACTCACTCGATCTCCATCTCACTGAACCCCTCACACTCACACCATCACCCTCACCCTGACCCCCTCACACTCACACCATCACTGTCACCCTGACTCAAACACTTACTTGTCACACTGACCCCCCACACTCCATCAACTTCACACTGATCCCCTCACACTCACTCCCTCACCGTCACCCTGACCTCCTCACACACACTCTGTCACCGTCACCCTAACCCACACAAACTCACTCCAACACCATCACACTGATCCCTTCACCCTCACTTCATCAACGTCACTCTCATCCGCTCACACTCACACCATCACTGTCACCCAGACCACCTAATACTCACTCCATCACCATCACCCTGACCCCTCTCACTCACTCCATCACCGTCACCCTGTCACCCTCACATTATTCCATCACCGTCGCCCTAACCCCCTCAAACTCACTCCATCATCCTCACCCTGTCCCCCTCGCACTCACTCCATCACTGTCTCCTTGACACCCTCACACTCGCTTCATCACCATCACCAAGACCCCGTCAAACTCACGCCATCACTGTCACTTTGACCACCTCACACTCACTCCATCACCATCATACTGACTCCCTCACATTCGCTCCATCAGTGTCACCCTGACCCCCTCACCCTGCCTCCATCACAGTCACGCTGACAACCTCACACTCACTCCATCACCGTCAAACTGACCCCTTACCCCTCACACTCACTCCATCACGTCACCTAAACCCACTCATACTCACTCCATCTCCATCACCTTGACCCCCTCACACTCACTCCATCACAGTTCCCTAACCCGCTCACACTCGCTCCATCACAGTTCCCTAACCCGCTCACACTCACTCCATCACCGTCTAACAGACCCCCTCACACTCACTCCATCACCATCAAACAGACCCCCTCACACTCACTCCATCACTGTCACCCTGACCCCCTTATATTCATTCCATCATCGTCATTTTGATCCCCTCACACTCACTCTATCACTGTCTACCTGACACAGTCACAATCAATCCATCAAAATCACTCTGACCCCCTCACACTCACTCCATCACCGTCTCCCTGACCCACTCACACTCACTCTATCACCGTCACGCTGACCCCCTCACACTCACTCCATCACCGTCACACTGATCATCTCACACTCGCTGCAGCACCGACACACTGATCCCCTCACACTCACTCCATCTCCGTCATCCTGACCCCCTCACACTCACTCAATCACTGTCTCCCTGACCCCCACATACTCACTCCATCACCGTCACCCTGACCCACTTATAATCACTCCATCAACGTCACACTGATCGCTCACAGTCACTCCATCACGGTCTCACTGACCCTCACACACTCACTCCATCACTGTCACCTTGATTCCCGAACACTTACTCCATCACCGTCACCATGACCCCCTCACACTCACACCATCACCATCACCCTGACCCCATCACACTCGGTCCATCATCGTCACCATGATCACCTCACACTCACTCCATTACCATCACACTGACTCCCTCACACTCACTGCTTCACCATCACCCTGACCTCCTCACACTCACTCTGTCAACGTCACCTTAACCCACACAAACTCACTCCAACACCATCACACTGATCCCCTCACCCTCACTTCATCAACGTTACTCTCATCCGCTCACACTCACTCCATCACTGTCACCCAGACCACCTCATACTCACTCCATCACCATCACCATGACCCCCTCTCACTCACTCCATCACCGTCACCCTGTCACCCTCACATTACTCCATCACCGTCACCCTAACCCCCTCAAACTCACTCCATCATCCTCACCCTGTCCCCCTCGCACTCACTCCATCACTGTCTCCCTGACACCCTCACACTCACTTCATCACCATCACCAAGACCCCGTCAAACTCACGCCATCACTGTCACTTTGACCACCTCACACTCACTCCATCACCATCATACTGACTCCCTCACATTCTCTCCATCAGTGTCACCCTGACCTCCTCACACTCACACCTTCACCATCACCCTGACCCCATCACAGTCAATCAATCAAGGTCTCGCTGACCCCTCACACTCACTCCATTACCGTCTCCCTGGCCCCCTCACACTCACTCCATCACGGTATCTCTGACCCCTTCACACTCACGCGATCCCAGTCACACTGAACCCTCACACTCACTCGGTCAACGTCACCCTTATTCCCTCACACTCACTCCATTACCGTGACACTGACCTCCTCACACTCACTACATCACCATCACCCTGTTCCCCTCACAGTCACTCGATTGCCATCACAATTATCCCCTCACGCTCACATCATCACGGTCACCCTGACCCTCTCAAACTCACTCTATCTCCATTTCACTGGACCCCTCACAAACACTGCATCACCCTCACACTGACCCCCACGCACTCACTCCATCACCCTCACCCTTACTCCCTCACACTTACTATATCACCGTAACCCTGACCCACTCACACTCACTCTATCACCGTCACGCTGACCCCCTCACACTCACTCCATCACCGTCACACTGATCATCTCACACTCGCTGCAGCACCGACACACTGATCCCCTCACACTCACTCCATCTCTGTCATCCTGACCCCCTCACACTCACTCAATCACTGTCTCCCTGACCCCCACATACTCACTCCATCACCGTCACCCTGACCCACTAATAATCACTCCATCAACGTCACACTGACCGCTCACAGTCACTCCATCATGGTCTCACTGACCCTCACACACTCACTCCATCACTGTCACCTTGACTCCCGAACGCTCACTCCATCACCGTCACCATGAACCGCTCACACTCACACCATCACCATCACCCTGACCCCCTCACACTCGGTCCATCATCGTCACCATGATCACCTCACACTCACTCCATCACCATCACACTGATTCCCTCACACTCACTCCATCACCTTCTCCCTGACACCCTCACACTCATTCCATCACTATCACACTGACTCCCTCACACTCACTCCATCACCATCACACTGACTCTCTCACACTCACTCCATCAGTGTCACCCTGACCACCTTACTCACTCCATTACCGTCAACCTGACCCCCTCACACTCACGCGATGCCAGTCAGACTGAACCCTCACACTCATTCGGTCAACGTCACCCTGGTTCCCTCACACTCACTCCTTCTCCGTCTCGCTGACCCCCTCACACTCACTCCATAACCATCACACTGACTCTCTCACACTCACTCCATCAGTGTCACCCTGACCACCTTACTCACTGCATCATCGTCACCCTGACCCCCTCAAAATCAATCAAACTCCGTCATAATGAAACTCTCACACTCGCTCAGCACCGTCAACATGACCCCCTCACACTCATCCCTTCTTTGTCAGGTGACACCCTCACACTCACTCCTCCACCGTCAACCTGACCACCTCACACTTGCTCCATCACTGTCAACATGACACGCTCACACTCACTGCATCACCATCGTCCTGACACTCTCTCACTCACTCCATCATCTTCACACTGATCCCCTCACACTCACTCAATCACCGTCACCCTGACCCCCTCACATTCACTCGGTCACCGTCACCCTGATTCCCTCATCACTCTCGCACTGTCAACCTGACACAATCACAATCACTACATCACCATCACCATCACCCTGACCCCCTCACACTCACTCCATCTCCATTACACTAACCCCCTCACACTCATTCCATCTCCGTCGTCCTGACCTTCTCGCACTCACTCCATCAACTTCACACTGATCCACTCACACTCACTCCATCAGTTTCACCCTGACCCGCTAACAGTCATTCTGTCACCGTCATTTTGACCCCCTCACACTCACACCATCACCATTACCATGAATCCCTCACACTCACTCCATCAGTCATACTGACCCCTTCACACTCACTCCATCACCGTCAGTCTAATCCCCTCACACTCACTCCACAACCGTCAACCGGTCAAACTCACACTCACTCCTTCACTGTCATCCTGACACCCTCACTCTCACTCCACCACCTTCACCCTTAACGCCACACACTCACCCTATCACTGTCACCCTGACCCTCTCAGACTCACTCCATCATCGTCACCCTGATACCATCACTCTCACTCCATCAACGTCACACTGGCCCCCTCACTCTTACTCATCAGCATCAAATTGACCCCCTCACACTCACTCCATTACCGTTATCCTGACACACTCACACTCACACCATCACCGTCTGCCTGATCCCCTCACACTCACTCCATCTCCGTCACTGTGACCGCCTCACACTCACTCCATCACCATCACTCTGACCCGCTCATACTCATTCCATCACCGTCATCTTGACCCCCTCACACTCACTCTATCACTGTCAACCTGACACAATCACAATCACTCCATCACCATCACCATCAGGCTGACCCCTCACACCCACTCCATCACTGTCACCATAACAACCCCATCCCTCACTCCATCACCACCCTCGTGACCCCCTCACAATCTTTCCATCACTGTCACCCTGACCTCCTCACACTCACTCCATCGTTGTCACGCTGACTCCGACATACTCACTCCATCACCGTCACACTGACCCCAAACACTCACACCATCACCATCACCCTGACACTCTAACACTCACTCCATCACTGTCACACTGACCCCCTCACACTTACTCCATCACCGTCACCCTGACCCCCTCACGTTCACCCCATCACCGTCACCCTGATCAGTTCACACTCACTCGTTCACCATCATCCTGACCCCTTCACACTCACTCCTTCTCCGTCACTTAGACCCTCTCACACTCACTCCATCAACGTTAACCTGACTCACTCAAACTTACTCCATTACCACCACACTGAACCTCTCACTCTCACTCCATCACCCTCACCCTGATCACCTCACACTCACTCCATCTACGTCACACTGAACTACTCACACTCACTCCATCACGATCACCCTGACCCCCTGCACACTCACTCCATTACCCTCACCCTGATCCCCTCGCAATCACTCCTTCACCAGCACACTGACACCTTCATACTCACTCCAATTCCATCACACTGACTCCATGAAACTCACTCCATCAGCGTCACATTGACCCCCTCACACTCTCTCCATCACCGTCAAACTGACCCACTCACACTCACTCCATCATCGTCAACCTGATCCACTCACTCTCACACCATCACCTTCACCCTGACCACCTCACACTCACTCCATCTCCGTCACACTGACCCCCTCACACTCACTCCATCACCATCACCCTGACCCGCTCACACTCATTTCATCACCGTCATCTTGACCCCTCACACTCACTCTATCACTGTCAACCTGACACACTCACAATCACTCCATCATCATCAACTTGACCCTTTCACACTCACTCCATCACCGTCACCATGACCCGCTCACACTCATTCCAACACCGTCATCTTGACCCCATCACACTAACACTATCACTGTCAACCTGAAACAATCACAATCACTCCATCACCATCATCATCACCATCACCCTGACTCTCTCACACTCACTCTTTCACCGTCTTCATGACCCCCTGACAATCACTCCATCACCATCTTTCTGAACTCACACATTCACTCCATCAACGTCACACTGACTCCATGAAACTCATTCATAATCACTGCATCACCGACACCCTGACCGCCTCAAACTCACTCCATCACTGTCACACTGACTCCCACACACTCACTCCATCACCCTCATCCTGACACCCTCAGACTCACTCCAACACCGTCAAACTGACCCTCTCACACTCACTCCATCACCATCAAACAAACCCCCTCACTCGCACACCATAACCGTCACCCTGATCCCTTACAGTCACTCCATCACTGTCACTCTGAACCCTCACACTCATTCCATAACAGTGATTTGATCCTCTCACACTCAATCCATCACTGTCTACCTGACACACTCACAATCACTCCATCACCGTCACCCTGACCCGCTCACACTCACTCTATCTCCATCACACTGACCCCCCCCCCACCCTCAATCCATCACTATCACCCTGGCCCGCTCACACTCATTCCATCACCGTCACCTTGACCCCCTCACACTCAGTCTATCATTGTCAAACTGACACAATCACAGTCACTCCATCACCATCACCCTGACCCCCTCACACTCACTCCATCACCGTCACCTTGACCACTCCGACACTCACACCATCACCACCCTCCTGACCACCTCACAACTTTTCCATAAATGTTACCTTGATCTCCTCACACTCAATCCATCACTATCACCCTGACTCCCATATACTCACTCATTCTTCGTCACTTTGACCTACTCACCCTCATTCCATCACCGTCAAAGTGACCCCCTCACACTCACTTCATCATTGTCACCCTGACCCCCTCACACTCACTCCATCACCGTCACACTTATCCCGTCACACTCACTCCTTCACCGTCACCCTGACCCCCTCACACTCACTCCATCAACCTCACACTGACCAACTCACCCTCACTCTATCAACGTCACACTAACCCCATTAAACTCACTGTATCAGCATCACACTGACACCCTCACAATCACTCCATCACCGTCAAACTGACCGCCTCACACTCACTCCATCACCGTCAAACTGACCCCCTCACACTCACTCTATCACTATCACCATGAAGCTCTCACACTCACTCCATCATCGTCACCCTGATCCCCTCACTCTCACTCCATCACAGTCACCCTGACCTCCTCACACTCACTCCATCACTGTCACACTGACCCCCTCTCACTCAGTCCATCACCGTCACACTGACCCCCGCACACTCTCTCCATTACTGTCACCCAGACCCCGACACACTCACTCCATCACCGTCACCCTTACCCCCTCACCCTCACTGAATCTCCGACACACTGACTCCATGAAACTCAATCCGTCAGTGTCACACTGACACCCTCACACTCTCTCCATTACCCTCACACTGACCCCCTCGGATGCACTACATCACTGTCACATTGACCCCTCACAATCACTCAATCTCCGTCACACTGACTCCATGAAACTCACTCAGTCAGTGTCACACTGACAGCCACACACTCACTCCATTACCCTCACACTGACCCCCTCAGATGCACTACATCACTGTCACATTGATCCCCTCACACTCACTCCATCACCGTCACCCTGCCCCCCTCACAATCACTCCATCCCCGTCACACTGACACCCGTGCATTCACTGCATCACCTTAACCCAGACCCCGGCACACTCAAACCTTCTCCGTCACTATGACCACCTCACACTCACTCAATCTCCGTCTCACTGACTCCAAGAAAGACACTCTATCTGCATCACACTGACGCCCACACACTCACTCCATCTCCGTCACAGTGACACCTTCACACTCACTCCATTACCCTCACACTGACACCCTCAGAAGCACTACATCACTGCCACATTGACCTCCTCACAATCACACCATCACCGTCACCCTGACCCCCTCACTCTCAGTCCATCAAGGTCAAACAGACCACCTCACACTCACTCCATCACCCTCATCCTGACCCTTTCACACTCACTCCATCACCGTCAAACTGACACCCTCACACTCTTTCCATCACCGTCAAACGGACCCCCTCACACTTACTCCATCACCATCATCTTTACCCCACACACTCACTCTATCACTGTCAACCTGGCACACTCACAATCACTCCATCACCATCACCCTGACCTCCTCACACTCACTTCATTACCGTGACCCTGACCCGCTCACACTCACTCTATCTCCGTCACACTGACCCCCTCACACTCACTTCATCACCATCACCCTGACCCGCTCACACTCATTCCATCACCGTCATCTTGACCCCCTAACACTCAATCTATCACTGTCAACCTGACACAATCACAATCACTCCATCACCATCACCCTGACCCCGTCACACTCACTCCTTCACCGTCACCTTGACAACACCAAAACTCACACCATCACCACCCTCCTGACCCCCTCACAATCTTTCCATAACTGTCACCTTGACCCCCTCACCCTCACTCCATCACCGTCAAACTGACTACCTCAGACTCACTCCATCACCGTCAAAGTGACCCCCTCAAACTCACTCCTCACACACACCCTGACCCCCTCACATTCGCTCCATCACCGTCAACCGGCCCCCCGCAGACTCACTCCATCACCATCAAACTGACCCCCTCAAACTCACTGCGTCACCGTCACACTGACTCCCACACACTCACTCCATCACCCTCACACTGACCCACTCACCCTCACTCCAACACCGTCACGCTGACCCCATTAAACTCACTCTGTCAGCATCGAACTGACACCCTCACACTCACTCCATCACCGTATAGCTGTACCCCTCACACTCACTCTATCACTGTCTCCCTGACCCACTCACATTCACTCCATCATTGTCACCCTGATCCCCTCCCTCTCACTCCATCTCCGTCACACTGACCCCCTGACACTGACTCCATCACCGTCACATTTACCCTCTCACACTCACTCCATCACCGTCACCCTGACCACCTCACACTCACTGCATCTCCGTCACACTGACCCCCTCACACTCACTCCATCACCGTCCCCCTGACCCGCTCACACGCATTCCAAAACTGTCATCTTGAACCCCTCACACTCACTCTATCATTGTCAACCTGACACATTCACAATCACTGCATCACCATCACCCTGACCCCCTCGCACTCAATACATCACCGTCACCTTGACCCGCTCACACTCATTCCATCACCGTCATCTTGACCCCATCACACTCACTCTATCACTGTAAACCTGAAACAATCACAATCACTCCATCACCGTCACCCTGACCGCTCATACTCACAACATCACCATCAACCTCACCCCCTCACACTCACTTCATCACCGTCAAACTGACCCCCTCACACTCACTCCATCACCGTCATTCTGACCCTCTCACACTCACTCCATCACCGTCACACTGACTCCCACACACTCACTCCATCACCCTCACCCTGACCCCCTCATTCTCACTCCATCTCCGTCAAACAGACCCCCTCACACTAACTCCATCACTGTCATTCTGACCCTCACACATTCACTCCATCACCGTCACACTGACTCCATGAAACTCACTCTGTCAGCGTCTCTCTGACACCCTCACACTCACTCTATTACCCTCACACTGACCCCTTCAGATGCTCTACATCAATGTCACCCTGACCCCCTCACCCTGCCTCCATCACAGTCACGCTGACAACCTCACACTCACTTCATCACCGTCAAACTGACCCCTTACCCCTCACACTCACTCCATCACGTCACCTAAACCCCTCATACTCACTCCATCTCCATCACCTTGACCCCCTCACACTCACTCCATCACAGTTCCCTAACACGCTCACACTCGCTCCATCACAGTTCCCTAACCCGCTCACACTCACTCCATCACCGTCGAACAGACCCCCTCACACTCACTCCATCACCATCAAACAGACCCCCTCACATTCACTCCATCACTGTCACCCTGATCCCCTCATATTCATTCCATCACCGTCATTTTGACCCCCTCACACTCACTCTATCACTGTCTACCTGACACACTCACAATCACTCCATCACAATCACCCTGACCCCCTCGCACTCAATACATCATCGTCACCTTGACCTGCTCACACTCATTCCATCACCGTCATCTTGAACCCCCTCACACTCACTCTATCACTGTCAACCTGACACATTCACAATCACTCCATCACCGTCACCCTGACTGCTCACACTCACAACTTCACCGTCAACCTCGCCCCCTCACACTCACTTCATCACCGTCATCTTGACCCCATCACACTCACTCTATCACTGTCTACCTGACACACTCACAATCACTCCATCACAATCACCCTGACCCCCTCACACTCACTCCATCACCGGCTCCCTGACCCACTCACACTCACTCTATCTCCGTCACCCTGACCCCCTTACACGAACTCCATCACCATCACCCTGCCCAGCTCACAACCTTTCCATAACTGTCACCTTGACCTCCTCACACTCACTCCATCACTGTCATGCTGACTCCCATATAATCACTCCATCTCCATCACTTTGTCCCCTCGCCCTCACTCCATCACCATCAAACTAACCCCCTCACACTCACTCTTTCACCATCACCCTGACCCCCTCACATTCACTCCATCACTGTCAACCTGACTTCCATTTACTCACTCTATCTCTGTCACTTTGACCCCTCACCCTCACTCCATCACTGTCACACTGACCGCATTAATCTCACTCTGTCAGCATCACACTGACCCCCTCACACTCACTCCATCACTGTCAAACTGACCCCATTAATCTCACTCTGTCAGCATCACACTGACACCCTCACACTCACTCCATCACCGTCACACTGACTCCCACACACTCACTCCATCACCCTCACCCTGACCCCTTCATTCTCACTCCATCTCCGTCAAACAGACCCGTCACACTAACTCCATCACCGTCATTCTGACCCTCACACATTCACTCCATCACCGTCACACTGACTCCATGAAACTCACTCTGTCAGCGTCTCTCTGACACCCTCACACTCACTCTATTACCCTCACACTGACCCCTTCAGATGCTCTACATCAATGTCACCCTGACCCCCTCACCCTGCCTCCATCACCGTCACGCTGACAACCTCACACTCACTCCATCACCGTCAAACTGACCCCCTCACACTCACTCCATCACGTCACCTAAACCCCTCATACTCACTCCATCTCTGTCACCTTGACCCCCTCACACTCACTCCATCACAGTTCCCTAACCCGCTCACACTCACTCCATCACAGTCAAACTGACCCCCTCACACTCACTCCATCACTGTCAAACAGACCCCTCACACTCGATCCATCACTGTCACCCTGACCCCCTCACATTCATTCCATCACCGTCATTTTGACCCCCTCACACTCACTCTATCACTGTCTACCTGACACACTCACAATCCCTCCATCACCATCACCCTGACCCCCTCACACTCACTCCATCACCGTCACCGTGACCCACTCACACTCACTCTATCTCTGTCACACTGACCCCCTTACACGAACTCCATCACCATCACCCTGAACTGCTCACAACCTTTCCATAACTGTCACCTTGACCTCCTCACACTCACTCCATCACTGTCAACCTGACTCCCATATAATCACTCCATCTCCGTCACTTTGACCCCTCACCCTCACTCCATCACTGTCAAACTGACCCCCTCACACTCACTCTATCACCGTCAAACTGAACCCCTCACACTCACTCTATCACTGTTACCCTGACCCTCTCACACTCACTCCATCTTCGTCACCCTACCCTCTCACACTCACTCCATCAATGTCAAACTGACCCCATCACAATCATTCATTCACCGTCATCCTGACATCCTCACACGTACTCAAATCCTGTTATCATGACACCCTCACACTGACCCTCTCACACTCACTCCATCACCGTCACCCTGACCACCTCACAGTCACGCCATCTACGTCACACTGAACCCCTCACACTCACGCCATCACAATCACCCTGACCCGCTCACACTCATTTCATCACCGTCATCTTGACCCCCTCACACTCACTCTATCACTGTCAACCTGATACACTCACAATCACTCCATCAAGATCACCCTGACCCCCTCACAGTCACTCCATCACCATCACCCTGACCCGCTCACACTAATTCCATCACCATCACCTTGACCCGATCTCACTCACTCTATCACTGTCAACCCGAAACAATCACAATCACTCTATCGTCATCACACTGACCCCTGCACACTCACTCCATCACCGTCACCCAGACCCCGACACACTCACTCCTTCTCCGTCACTTCCACCACATCACACTCACTCCATCACAGTCACACTGACTCCAAGAAACTGACTCCGTCAGTGTCAAATCGACAGCCACACAGTCACTCTATTAGCCTCACACTGACCCCCTCAGATGCACGACATCACTGTCACATTGACCCCCTCACACTTACTCCATCACCGTCACTCGGACTCCCACACACTCACTCCATCACCCTCATCCTGACGCCCTCACACTCACTCCATCACCGTCGAACTGACCCCCTCACACTCACTCCATCACCGTCAAACAGACATCCTCACACTCAATCTATCACTGTCACACTGACCCCCTCACATTCATTCCATCACCGTCATCATGATCCCCTCACACTCACTCTATCACTGTCTACCTGACACACTCACAATCACTCCATCATCATCACCCTGACCTCCTCACACTCACTCCATCACCCGTCACCTTGACCCACTCACACTCACTCTATCTCCGTCACACTGACCAGCTCACACTCATTCCATCTCCGTCACCTTGACAACCCCAACACTCACACCATCACCACCCTCCTGACCCCTCACAATCTTTCCACAACTGTCACCTTGACCTCCTCACACTCACTCCATCACTGTCACCCTGACTCTCATATAATCACTCCATCTCTGTCACTTTGACTCCTCACCCTCACTCCATCACCGTCAAACTGACCCCCTCACACTCACTCCTTCACCATCATCCTGTATCCCTCACATTCTCTCCATCACTCTCACTCTGACCCCCTCACAATCACTCCATCACCATCTCCCTGACCCCCTCACACTCACTCCATCACCGTCCACTTGACCCACTCACACTCACTCCATCACCGTCAAAGTGACCCCCTCACACTCACTGCATCACCGTTACACTAACTCCCACACACTCACTCCATTACCCTCACACTGACCCCCTCACCCTCACTCCATGACTGTCACACTGACCCCATTAAACTCACTCAGTCAGCACCGCACTGACACCCTCACACTCACTCCATCACTGTCAAACTGACCCCCTCACACTCACTCCATCACCGTCAAACTGGCCCCCTCACACTCACTGTATTACTGTCACCCTGACCCTCTCGCATTCACTCCATCATCGTCACCCTACCCTCTCACTCTCATTCCATCAATGTCAAACTGACGGCCTCACAATCACTCATTCACCGTTATCCTGACAGCCTCACACTGACTACATCACCGTCACACTGATCCCCTCACACTGACTCCATCACCGTCACCCTGACCACCTCGCAGTCACACCATCTATGTCACACTGACCCCCTCAAACTTACTCCATCACAGTCACCCTGACCCGCTCACACTCATTTCATCACCGTCATCTTGACCCCCCTCACACTCACTCTATCACTGTCAACCTGACACACTCACAATCACTCCATCACAATCACCCTGACCCGCTCACACTAATTCCATCACCGTCATCTTGACCTGATCACACTCATTCTATCACTGTCAACGTGAAACAATCACAATCACTCCATCCCTGTCACACTGACCCCCTCACACTCACTCCATCACTGTCACCCTGACCCCCTCACACTCACTCCATTACCGTCACACCTATCCACTCACACACACATCATCACGGTCACCCTGACCCTCTCACAATCACTCTATCTGCATCTCACTGAACCCCTCACACTCACTCTGCCACCGTCACCCTGACAACCTCACACTCACTCCATCACTGTCACCCTGACCCCATAACATTCACTACATGACTGTCACGCTGACCCATGCACACTCACTCCGTCACAGTAACCCTGACACCCTCACACTCGCTCCATCACCGTCATCCTGAACCCTTAACACTCACCACATCACTGTTACCCTGACCCATTCACACTCACTCCGTCACAGTAATCCTGACACCCTCACACTCACTTCATCACCGTCGTCCTGACCCCTGAACACTCACTACATCACTGTTACCCTGACCCATTCACACTCACTCCGTCACATTCACCCTGACCCCCTTACACTCACTCCATCACTGTCACCGTGATCCCCTCACACTCACTCCATCACCATCACCATGATCCCCTCACACTCACTCCATCACCATCACCCTGAAACCCTCACACTCACTCCATCACCGTCACAGTGACTCCCACACACTCACTCCATCACCGTCACAGTGACTCCCACACACTCACTCCATCACCGTCACACTCATCCCCTCCCTCACACTCCATCACCACCGCCTGACCCCCTTACACTCACTCCATCACTCTAACACTGACCCCGTCACACTCACTCCAGTAATGTCACCCTGACCCCCTCATACACACTCCATCTCCGTCACCCTGAACACCTCACACTCACTCCATCACAGTCATCCTGACCGCCTCATACTCACTCCACCACCATCACCTTGACCCCCCTCTCACTTGCACCATCGCAGTCAACCTTACCACCGCACACTCACGTGATCACAGTCACACTGACCCCTTCACACTCACTCCATCACCTCACAGTTATCCCCCCATACTCACTCCATCACCATCACCCTGATCACCTCACATGCATTCCATCACTGTGACACTCTCCCGTTACACTCTTTCCATCACGTCACCTTGATCCCCTCACACTGACTCCATCACCGTCACCCTGACCCCCGCACACGTAATCTATCACTGTTACACTCTCTCCTCATACTCACTCCATCACCGTCACCTTGATCCCCTCAGTCTCACTCCTTCACTGTCACTCTGACCCCTCACACACGCTCCCTCACCATCACCCAGACCGCCTTATACTCACTCCATCACCGTCAACCTAAACCCCCACACTGACTCCATCACCCTCACCCTGACCCCCTCATAATCACTCCATCATCCTCAGCCTGACCCCCTCAGACTCACTCCATCAGCGTCACCCTGATCTCCTCACCCTCACTACATCACCACCACACTCATCTCCCCACACTCACTCCCTCCCCTCCGCCCTGACCCCCTCTCACTCGTTCCATCACAGACACCCTGACTTCCTCATACTCACTCCTTCAACGTCACCCTGACGGCCTCACACTCACTCCATCACCAATACCCTAACCGCCTCACATTCACTATGTCACACAATGCCTCGCATGACTTACACCGTCACGCTCACCCCCACACACTCCACCACCATCACACACACTGCCCCACAACACCCCCACTGTCACTCTCACACCGGCATACACCACCACCAGCACAAACACTGCCCTACGCAACCCTCACCATCACACACACGCCGACACACTCCACCACCATCAGACACACAGCCCCACACCACGGCCACCGTCACACTCACCACCACACACTCCACCAAATCCACACATACTGCCCCACACCACCATCACCATCACGCTTACCACCACACACTCAACACCATCACGATCACTGCCCCACACAATCCTCACTGTCACACTCACTCCCACACACTCCACCACCATCGGACACACAGCCCCACACCACCCGCACCGTCATGCTCACCACCACACATTCCACCACCATCACACACACTGCCCCAAACCACCCTCACCGTCACACTCAGCACCACACACTGCACCACCCTCACACACAGTGCTCCACACCAACCCCACCGTCATGCTCAACCACACAAAAGCCACCATCACCACACATACCGCCCCACACCACACCCACCGTCACACTCACCCCCGCACACTCCACCACCATGACACACACTGCCCCACACCACCCCCCATCACGCTCACACCCACACACTCCACCACCATCAATCTCAGTGCCCACACCAGCCCCACCGTCATGCTCTCACCCACACAATCCAGCACACTCACACACACAGCTCCATAGCACCCTCATCGTCACGCTCACCCCCACACACTCCACCACCATCACACACACTGCCCCACACAATTCCCACCATCATGCTCACCCTCACACACTGCGTCACACCATCCTCACTTTCACGCTCACCCCCACATAATCCACCATTGTCCCACACACTCCCCTACCGTCACATTCACTCTCCTGCACAGTCGCCCAGCAACACACTCACTCCCCAACACATCCCCCCACCATCACGCTCACTCCCTCGCACACTCCCGCAGCATCACACTCACACACCCACTCAGTGTCCCACCATCGCACTCCTCACACACCTGAAGCTGAGCTCCAGCATGCGAACACCGTCCCAGTTGATCCCCTCGAAATGGCCTTTAAACCCATCCCAATTCTATTCCCTGAGTAACAGACAGTATGTCCCACACAATGTGGTCTGTTTGTGATATCCTGTTGTACCAGTCTCAGCCACAGCCTATGGTGCCACTCCACCTGTTACCCCTCTAGTAATGGCTGGTATTCTCACACCCACTCTGTCCCCGAGCAATGGCGTTTGGCCCAATTTCCATAGTGTTGCCCTGGCAATGGCCTGATATGCCGTCCCAATCTCTGTTTCCTAACATCGGTCTAAATATCGACAACATTATTCTGTTCCCCCAGCACTGAAGGATTTGAGGAAGACAGTAACATTGGGAGGTTATGATCGCAAGATGGAGAGAGAGTGAATGACATTAGGGAAGGCAACGACAGTGGAATGGAGTGTGTAAATGGGAAAAGGAGAGAGAAATAGAAGTGCAGTGTGAGAGTGGGAGGGATATATGAAGGTGAAGAGACAAAGGGAGCAAGATGAATTCTGCTGAGAGCGAAGTTGGAGTGGGAGACCCAGAGGTGAAAGTATGGACAGAGGGAGTTAAACCCAGCTCCTGAGCTCAGGGCGCGGTGCCCTCCCCTTCCCTGAGGACCAGGACTTGGGGCTGAGTCTGTCTCTCTCCAGCTCAGCTTCTCCAACACAAAGATACACAACAACATCGGTCACTCTGCTGCTTGGCACGCTTTAATCAACATTTTTATTGTTTACAAATTGAAGTGATGGATACAGTCAGTGGAATGGGGCCTTTTCTCTCTGGCCCCTGAGTTGTGAGAAACTTTGAAATGTTTCCTTGTAACACCCTTGTGGGATAAGGATGGACAAACCAGCGCTACCCTCAGTCTGTTACCATAGCGACAGGCTTCTCCATCGCTGAAACACTGAACTGAAACGAGAAAATCCCGGATGGATTGATTAATGAGGGAATTTGATTGATGGATGGATTTGGGTGAAGGGATATTCCAACAAATTTTCAGCTGCTGACTGAACTTAGTCTGGGTCACGGCATAAATCGTGGTGTTTGTGCAGCAACTGAGGAGCTGCAGCATGAAGCCCAATTCCTGCACAAAGTCATGCAGATTCACAGACCGATTCCCAATATCATCCATCCGTCTCCATATAGAATACAGCATGAACATTGACCATAACAGGATGAAATTGGCCGAGATCACAAACAGGAAAATGATGGATTTTTTCGATTTCTCATTTCTGTGTCAGACTGAGCGTCCCCATTGGTGTGAGCGCGGAGTCATCTGCAAACTCTACTGGTCATTAAATGTGTCTGACGGTGAGAACATTGAGCAGCAGAATCAGGAGAAATGGGACACACGGGGTTAGAATGTGGTGGAGGAACTCGATTGTGACCCAGACATGGGAGTCATAAACAGCGTCTGTTACATCACAAAACCAGGGGGCGTTCCCCAGCCAATACAGAGCCGTGAGAATAAAATACCAGGAAATGTTCTTTAAACAGCTCAGCACAGTTACTGCTCCCAGAACCACAGCCGCCGTTTTCTCACTGCAATATTTACTTTTCAGTTTCTGGCAACAAATGGCCGCAAACCGATCAAAGGTGAAAGTGACGGTGAACCAGACAGAGCAGTCAGTGGCTGCACAAAGCAGGATGGTGTGGACATTACACACGCGGACGTAGTACTCCAGGAGATAAAACTGTTCCCGATAAACAATGGGAATGTGTCTCAGGATCAGGTCGAGGATAATGACCAGGAGATCCGCCGCTGCCATGGCCCCCAGGTAACGTCTGACACATGGAGACAGTCCACTATCTTTATAAAGCAGGACGTAGATGGTCTCTACGTTAACTGTGAGGAAGGAAAACAAACCCATTATCGTTTGTTCAATTCACTGACGTCCGGCCGTTCATAAACAATGTCAGGGACAGAAATCACCGGGAAATTTCAGTTATAGAATGTTGAGGAAAAAATGTTCCGGGGAGCCGTTGACCTGTCCATCACCTTTCCCCCCATCCACCCCAGCAACATGATGGACTGTGCACAGGCTACATATCCATCCAGCACGGGGAGCTGCACTGCCCACATCATTGCATTATCTATAAAACTCAACCAGATCGTCTGCTCAGCACAGCGACCTGTGCAGTGATCACCGGTGAATTAATCTGTAAACCAGGAGCAGTTACCCTTCCAGCATGTAGGACTGTGTACAACACCCCAGTGCAATGCTCAGTAACTCTGTGTTAGATCACTCCCCAGTGTGGGGAAACTCGCAGCTCATGCTGGAAGTGACAGGATGTGCAGCTCCCACCCATTTACAGCTCCATAATCTCCATTGTGCCATGACAAGGGGGTGCTGTGGGTGTGAACATCACTGTCAGAGAGGGATGGCGGGGGAATCAGTTGTAAGATCACCACATGGGAGGGGTTTGGGAAATAGACAAAGAGGGGAAGATTAAAGAGACAGTGTCATGGAAGGATGTGTTCCCAGGTTGCAGAATACTGAAATGTAGACACTTCGATGACACCCTGTAACATGAACCTGTCTTCCCAGGAAAGATGGGAAACAAGGATTTTGGTGTGAGGTCAGATGAAACAACAGCTGCTGTGTGGTTTTGAAATTACGTTTATGTAATTTTAATAAGTGTCTTTTTGAAACAGTACATTGCTGTAGAGTTGAAGTAGGGTAATAAGCAGTTAAGAGAAAGGGGGTCTCAGAGTTGGGAATAGTTAATGTAAAATGTTCACTTTCAGAGTTAAAAAAATAAATTGATGTTTTTATTTAAACAGTGGAATTTGGGAGTTCTCTGTCACTCATATTTTAACAGTTTACAAGGCAAATTGAGCATTTCTTTATGTTTAGTTTATATTACCAGATGAGCTCAATGTTGTGTCCTAACAATTGTTGTGTTTATCTTGTGTGTCTCTCTGTGGGGCAGGTCTGGCAGTCTCTGTTGTGCTTAAAGTGCCACCCTCTGCTGGCCTCCACACGCCGCTTTACCGACATTGAATGAATCTCTGTTGGTTTTCACCCTCTGCCAGAGTGGGGGAGGGAGAGGGCAGCTGCTCACAGCACCATCCAAACTGATGTCTTATCCATGTACTAATCTAAACGTCCTTTGAACGTTGAAACTGTCCCTGCTTTCACCACTTCCTCTAAAAGTTCATTCCACACCCAAGCCAGATTCTGTCTAACATAATTACCTCTCATGACTTTTGTAAATCTTTTTCCTCGCACCTTAAAACATCCCTCAGTTTTGAATCCCCAACTCTATGGAAAAGACATCAGCCCTCCCTTCAGCTTCTCTGTAACCCCAATATTTTATAAACCTCTGTAAAGTTACTGCTTAATCTCATATTCTTCAGTGAAAAAAATCCCAGCCGATCCAGTCTCTCCTTATAGCTCAATCCCTCCTTTCCCAGCCACATCTAGATTAATCTCTCCTGAACCCTCTCCAGTTTAATCATATCAAGGTCAGTAATATCAAAGTGAATAGTCAAGGTATTTTCTTAGGGTAATGGGAGACCAAAACTAGAGGACATAGGCTTAAGGTGAGAGGAGAAACATTGAAAAGTGACCTAATGTGCAGCTGTTTCACGCAGAGGGAGGTGTGCCTATGGAATGAGAGGGCAGGATTACCAGACTGGACACAGTATTCCAGAAGTGGTCTCACCAATATCCTATACAACCTCACATGACATCCCAATTCCGATACTCAAAGGTCTGACCGATGAAGACAAGTGTGTTAAACACCTTCTTATCCACACTCTCGATATGAGATGCAAATTTTAAGTAATTAAACCTGACGGCCTAGGTTTCTGTACTACAACACTGCCAAAGGCCCTGCTTTTAATTGTATAGGTCCTGTTCTTGTTTGATTTACCAAATCGAATGCCTCGCATTAATCCAAACGAAACTCCATCTGCCACCCCTCAGCCCAATGTGTGATATTACTGCCCCCCCCCCCTTCAATTTTAAAATTCCCTCCCCCTCTCCAAGGATGCCGACATAATCCGGTCTTGATTTTCACAAAGACCCTGAGCTTGGTTTGCCTTGTGTGGTTAGAGGGAGGAGGGGCAGATTGCAGACACAGTCAGTGGGGAGGAGAGGCTGGACAGTAATCAGCGGCCTGGTATCATTTCATGGTTTTAGGAAGCGGGCAGTCGTACGTGAGAGTTGGGTAAGAGTGATCGGTGTTTTGTGACCAGAAATTATGCTCTTCCTTCGTCTCTGGTGTTCAGTAATAAATATCCATTTGAGACCCTTCATTGGGCAGAGTGTGTCTGCAGTATTTCTTTCCTTAATATTGCAGACTACAGATAATAGCAATTAAAGATGGTCATAATTAATTTCGATAGCATAGCATGTACACTCAATATCCTACAGTTGAGACAAATATCTTGCATTTGTTTAACAATACAAAGTGTTTTTTGTAATTCAGTAATGGCAACCTGATTATAATCATCCACACCGTGCTGAAAGTGGGCACTAAAATATAACCCAAAATCTGGGTATGGTAGTCGTATTGGGTAGTGTCCCTGTCTCTGAGCCAGAGCTCTGGATTTGATTCCAATTCCTGAATTTGTGTGGTAGTGTTCCTAGCTCTGGACTAGAAGGCCTGGATTCAAGTCCTGCCTGTTGCAGAGGTATGTCCCAGCATGTCAGGACAGTCTGATGAACAAACACACAGGAGAATAATGTTACAGCTTTATGGGTATTGCTGATTGATGTTAGGGGGAGGTGGCAGTAATATCACACATTGGGCTGAGGGGTGGCAGATGGAGTTTAGTTTGCATTAATGCGAGGCATTGGATTTGGTAAATCAAACAAGAACAGGTTCTATACAATTAAAAGCAGGGCCTTTGGCAGTGTTGTAGTACAGAAACCTAGGGCCGTCAGGTTTAATTCTTTAAAATTTGCATCTCATATAGATAGTGTGGTTAAGAAAGTGTTTAACACACTTGTCTTCATTGGTCAGACCTTTGAGTATCGGAATTGGTATGTCATGTTGAGTTTGTACAGGATATTGGTGAGACCTCTTCTGGGCACAAAGGTCAAGGTGTAAAGCCCACAGAAGTGTCTCAGGATACATCTGAACAAACTGAATAAAATGGATTTAGAATTGTGATTTGATGGAGAAGGACGAGGTGTCAGTATTGCAATTCAGAATTTAGGCCCAGGATCACTGAAAGTACAGCCATTTTTGTTGATTGAATTTCGCAGCAGTAAAGGTTTATAAAATCAGAATGGTCATGGATAGGTTGAGTCGTCAGGGTTTTTTCCCCAGGTTAGGGGCGTCCAAAACTAGAGGGCATTGGTGGAAAGTGAGTGGGGAAAAGTTTTGATGAGGCCGAAAGGGCCCCTTTTCACACAGAGGGCGGTGTGCGTATGGAATGAGCTGCCAGAGGAAGTAGTGGAGGCTGGTACAGCTACAGCATGTAAAAGGCATCTGGATGCTGACAGACCTGCCGAGAATTTCCAGCAATTTCTGTATTTCTTGAAAAAAATGCATTCATTTTAACACATGTATTCCGAATAAATTAAACATTTTTATTCTTTAGTGACACAGGGACATATAAACATATCTTCAAATCGACCAAGGCCATTTTCTGCTCAGGGTATTGCTCTGTGTATGACAGCAGCAATAATGCATCTACATGGAACAGGGAATGTGATGGAGACATAGTTTGGACAATGTACAAGGAGAGCTCACATGGTCCAGTTTGGGAGGGGATGACAAGACTGTGTGATTCAGCTCAGAGAGGGAGAAAATGTAATCTGCCTGAGAAGGAATGGCCTATTACACTCTCTCTCCTTCATTGTTCCTCATCACAGTAATATGTGCGAGCTAAAAAAAACTCTAAATTCATCGTTACCATTCGTATGTTTATGGAATCCCTACAGTGCTGAAACAGGCCCTTTGGCCCAACAAGTCCATACCAACCTTCCCAACCCATTTCCCTATATTTACCCCTGACGAATGCATCTAACCTAGAATCCTTCAACACGGCGGACAATTTACCATGACCAATCCAATGAACCCTACACAGTTTGAGCTGTGGTAGGAAAAAAGATCACCCATTTAGAAGCTCACACAGACAAGTGGGGAATGTGCAAACTCCACATAGACAGTCACCCAAGGCTGGAATCGAACCCAAGTCCCTGGTGCTGTGAGGCAGCAGTGCTGCCCTTTGGGTGATCCCTGACCACAATTCACTGGAATCTCCTCACTGCCTAAAGCAAAGGGAATTCAGCCAAATCGAACTCTCCCAGGATGGAATCCCATTTCTAGCAGCTGTGTAAGTACAATATATTCAGAAGAAGAATAACGTTTTGGACAATCTTGCAATTTTTCCTTTGTCATGTGTTCCAATAATATCTGGACAAAGTTCTTTCAAGTTAAAATTGCAGAGATTTTGTGTGTGTGTGTGTGTGTGTGTGTTTAGAAAGGGAAATTTTGATTATATATTTCTGAAACGCAAACAGTTTGCCATTCATCATTCCACCATAGTTTGAGTAGCATTGCTCTGGATCATAAACGTGTTGTTTTTAGCAGATTAAAGAAACTAGCCTGACTTGTTCCTAAAACTGACCCTGACCCAGTCTGAGACAAATATCTTCGGCCATATCACCAACCTGGTTACATTTAACATTTGTTGTGAGCAATGGAAGAGTGGGACTAGAAAAGGAAACAGTGACCCAAAAAGCCGGGGAACTATAGACCCGTGAGCCTGATGTCAGTGGTGGATAAGTTGTTGGATGGGATTCTGAGGGACAGGATTTACATACATTTGGGAAGGCAAGGGCTGATTGGAGTAGACAACGTAGCTTTCTGCATGGGAAATCAAGTCTCATTAATTTGGTTGAGGTTTTTGAAGAGGTGACAAAGATTGATGAAGGCAGTTTGGTAGACATTGTCTATATGGACCTCAGCAAGGTGTTCATTTAAAGAACAAACAGCAAAGAAAATTTACAGCCCAGGAACAGAGCCTTCCCCCTCCAAGCCTGAGCCGATCCAAATGTACTGTCTAAATCTGTCGGTCAATTCCTAAACATATGTATCCCTCTGCTCCCCACCTACTCATACATCTGTCCAGACGCATCTTAAATGAATCTACCGTGCCTACCTCTACCACCTCTGCTAGCAACGCGTTCTAAACGCCCACCACCCTCTGTGTGAAGTACTTACCACGTGTATCCCCCTTAACTATTCCACCTCTCACTTTGAAAGCCCGACCTCTCGTTATTGAATCCTTCACCCTGGGAAAATGCTTGTCTCTATCCACCCTGGATATACCCTTCATGATTTTGTAAATCTCAGTCAGGTCCCCCCTCAATCTCCTTTTCTCTAGTGAAAATAAACCTAACCTACTCAGCCTCTCTTCATAGATAGTATTTCATTCTGCTTGGTAGACAAATTAGTAAGTTTCAGTCAAATGGGATACAGAAGAAGCTCGTCACAATTGGCTTGAAGGAAGAGGGATATTTTTCAGCCTGGAGGCTTGTGAGCAGCAGTGTGCTGTAAGTATCAGTACTGAGTTCATTGCATTTCGTCATTTATGTAAAAGATTTGGATGCGAATATTGGGGCCATAGTTAGTAAGCTTACAGATGACATCAGAAAGGTGGTGTAGCAGATTATCTCAGAGTACAACAAGGCCGCAATTAGATGGGACAAAGGGGCAAGGATGGACAGATGAAGTTTAATTTAGATAAAGACGAGGTTTTGCAGTTTGGCAAGGTAAATCAGGGCAGAAATTAGACACTTAATGGTGAGATCCTGGGGAGTGTTGTGGAAAAAAGGACATAGGGCTGCAGGTATATTGTTTCTTGAAAGTGGAGTCGCAGGTAGACAGAGTGGTACAGAACACATTTGGCACATTTGCCTTAATCACTCAGAGCATTGAGTATAGGAGTTGTGGTGGCATGTTGTATCTGTACAGATACAACGGGAGGCTCAACGTATCTAATGACCCACTCCTGCTCCTCAGTCCCATGTTCTTGTGTTCCATTCAGCCCCTCAAACCGACTAGACAGGAGCAGTTGGAGGCTACTGACTCCTATAAGCTGGTGCACAGAAACAGAGGAGACCATTCTGCCCTTCAAGACTGTCCCACACGGTTTGACATGATTTGGGAGATGTAAATGGAAAGCCCAGGCTGGATATGAAAGAGGCCCCTCATCATTCTTTACAGAGGTTCTCCTCTCTGCAACTTGTGATTCATTTGTTGGTCATGTTTAGACCCAAGTTCACCGAGAATACAGCCCCCATACCTCACCCAGAGATGGCTCACAAAATCCTCTGATCACCCTGACTGAAACATTCAATAACAGAACATCCATGGAAATAACACCCACTCACTTTCCAATAACAGAATGTGAGAACATCAGAAACAGCGGCAGGTCGTTCACCCCCCAAGCCTGCCTTGCCTTTCACTAAGATCGTGACTGATCTGCTCTTGGTCTGAAATCCTCTTTCATACCCAATTCGTCATAGCCCTCAACTCTCTGACAGGTCAATATCCATCTACATCGTCTTCAAATACTTTCAGTCAGCTTGCTCCCTAACATTATTGAGAAGAGAAACCCTGACATTCAATCCCACCTGTTTGAAGAAAACATGTGTTGTTCCTATACCATAGCCTATTGATATGAACAAAAGAGCTTGGCTCAAGGGTTCAGGTAAAAATGACTGGCCCTGATATCAAGGCAGTAATTGACTTTTATTGACATCAAGGAGATTAACAAAACTGGACTTAATGGGAATCAGAGTAACCTCTCCAGTATTTGGGGTCAAACATGGCACAAAGGAAGATGTTCATCATCTCAGTCCTGGGTCAGCTCTGTGGGAGATCCTCAGGGTAGCTTCTTCTTCATAAACATCTTCAGCTACTTCATCAATGTCTCCCTGCCACCACCATCACCCCCATCCTCCCCACCATAAGGTCAAAAGTGGGGATGGTCACTGAAGATTCTACAATGTTCAGAACATTTTATCCCCCGTCAGTTCCTGAACTGGTTTGTGTCCATGTGCAACAAGACCCAGACTCCATTGAGGCATATGCTGTTAAAGTGTCCATAACATTCACGTAACAGCACTTCCTGACACTGCACATTGTCACAGTTAAACAAGAATTCATTCAGCACCTCACGCAGGTTTCACAGGAATATGAGGAAGCCATTCAGCCTATTGACAGAATTAGAGTATAACATGGACAGCCCATTCAGTGCCTTCAGCCTATTACTCAAGAAGAGAAGGTGTCTTGTGTGATGGACCACACCAGAACCTCTCGAAAATATTTCAAGGCGGTAGCCGAGACTCTAATGTTTTCATATTTTAAAGGAAATGTAAAGTGTCTGTTCCGGATGCAATGTGACTGATCAAACAACTGTGTGTGAAGCAAAACACCATCTACTTAAACACGAAAGATAAAACAAAACCAAAGAATCAGGAATTTAGAATAACGTAATTCTATTGGCCAACTAAACAGAATACTCGATCTAGGAGCTATTAATAATGAACTAGTCCAACATAGGAAACTCCCATAAACACAGCCCTTGGCAAAAAAGAACATTCAGGAATAGAAAACAGCATCAAGAGAAAATTCAGAGAGAATAGCAACCAGGAGACATTCCCTGAAGCTTCCAACTCTGTGGAGACCCCAATAGTTTCTGATGTTACTGAGAAACCAAAACCCAGAGATCCTAATCTGTGAGAGCTGGCCACACCCATTCAGGCTGCATTAAAATTAACCTAAGGCCTCCCTAGCTGTTACCCAAGTGGTCTTAACTAGCCAGCTTGGTAACGATCGTTCAATCTCTCTCTTAAAAGAAACCAGGATAAAAATGACCTCTTAAAGTTGTAGCATTGTCACACTTGTCAGCACATCGAGCTGTTAAACAGGAACCAGGAGTAACCCAGTCAGGACCTTGGCCCTGTCTAATCGGGCGAGGAAGAAGCCAGTCAGTCCCTTGAGTCACTTGTACAGGAACAGTCGGAGGCCATTCCCACCTCAATGCACTTACACGGGGGCAGAATGAGGTAATTGATGCTGATTCCTAATGAATGGCTTATGCCCGAAACATCGATTCTCCTGCTTCTCGGATGCTGCCTGACCTTCTGTGCTTTTCCAGCAATCGAGATTCTACTCTGATCACCAGCATCAGCAGTCTTAAGTGTCTCCAGATTGATGCTCTAACATGATGAACAAATGGAGCAGGGGCTGCACAGACAGACTGCCCCATGTTGTTCCTCCTGGCTCCGTTGCTTATGACACACACGTGGGACTTTAACGTGGTTTTCTAGTGGTGAGGAGGGAAGCCATATGTCTTTTCTGAAGTCTCAAGAAGGCATCTTACATCTCAGAGAAGGCAGCCTGGAGTTCTCTATGTCGGGCGGAAGCTGATGGGAATGGCTACCTGTTTCAGATGGAAGGTATTGTGGCTGCTGTTGGGGATTGTAAGCAACCTGACGTTCAGTACAGGGTTCACACGCCGACTGCACAATAACGTGGGGCGAGTTAATTTAGTCATATAAACTATTAGGAAAGTCATGTTAGACTGATGAATGGACTCTCTAAGATCAAATAATGCTGATCTTGTTCATGTTGACCTTGTCTAGTGCAAGTCCTGTGCAGTGTAACCTGTGTGCCTTACTCTGTCCAAGTCTATTTTCACCCTATGATCTGCCTGGCCATGCTTCCTATGATCTGCCTCCACTGCTCATAAACAAAGTGTTTCCCTTACTGAGGTACACGTGACAATAAATCAAACCAATCAATCCCGAGTAAAGTATGGAATTTCTCACTCTATCAATGGCTCTTTTGGAAATAAGTGATCGCTGCCACTCCTCTTGTTTCAGCATCACCATTTCTTCGTCTCTCACAGCTCCACAGATTAAACACTCAGTTTCTTTACTCTATCCTCATGTTACCATCACCCATGTCTGTGGTAAGGAGATCATTCCTTGCAAAGGATATCAAATCTGTACAGAGTGCCCCAAATGCTCTCTCAGCAAGGCTCTACAACAGCAGGAAGATGGCTTTACTTATGTACTCGGATCATCTTACAATGAAGGACAGCATACCATTGCCTGCACCCATTACGTACACAGGGTTTGATTCGGAGCGGTCAGCATAAAATTGTGATTGGGAGATCATGCTTCACAAATTTGTTAGCGTTCTTTGATGAAGTTACGAGGAAGGTTGACGAGGACAGAGCGGTAGACGTAGTCTCCATGGATTTCAGTAAGGCCTTTGTTAAGGTTCCACATGGCAGGCTGCTCTGGAAGGTTATATCACGTGAAATGCTGGGGAACAGGCCAATTGGATACACTGTTGGCTTGATGGTAGGAAGCAGAGGGTTTAATGGAAGGATGCTTGTCATACTGGAGGCTGAGTCCATTGCTGTTTGTTATCTATGCTTATCTATGATTATCTATGACTGAAGACACATAGACATGGGATAAAACTTTTCAATGATCTCTGAATCGGCCAAGCTAGACACTCTATTGTATCAAACTGCGCCGAGGTCTTAAAGGATAAACCTGGACAGAACACCCGGCCCCAGCCTCAGTATCGAAAAATGGGAACAGGAACACAGTCCCGTTGACCCTTCCGAGACCTCCTTCCTAAAATCTAAGAGCTTGTGACAACATTTACAGAGCTTTCTCACAGACTGCACAGAAACATCGGGAATGGAGTAGGCCATACATCACATTGAGCCGTCCTCATTGTCATTCATGTTCAAATATCTCCGCAATGCACGTATCCCACGCAATGAATATATCCGTTAATGTGATTAACCTTGGGAAGCTATAAATTAGCAAGTGCAGTAGTCCATTTGGTCCATTGAGTTTGCTACCCAATTCAATATAATGATGGCTTGCCCTTTATTACCACACGGCACTCCTGCTCTCCCACCATTCCTTTACTGTCTCGAAATCATTATTATTATTCAGTGTCATGGTTCGAGTGTATTCCCCAGGTTCACCAGTCTCTGAGGGCAGACATTTATTGGCATCTCAATGCAGAATAGCCTGTCTGTATCTAATACTGTGGCCCCTTGTTTTAGACACCTCAGCCTGGGGAATTATCATCTCTGCTTCCAATCTGTCTAACCCTGTCAGAGTTTTACATATCTCACTGAGGTCACCACTCATTTTCCTAAAGCCCATAGAATACAGACCCAGTAGCCCCAAAAACTGCATCCACAAAAAGCCTGTCATCCCAGAGATCAGTCTGGTCATCCTTCACTGCTCTCCCTCAATGTCAGGGTTGCCCTTTATTATGTACGGAGGCCAAAACTGCACACAACACTGGACAATGTTCGGGATGGGGTCTCAGTAAGGCCCTGCGCAGCTTCAATAAGACACCCTTACGCCTGAAATGAAGGTCAACACCCATTTACCTTCCTAACTACTTTCTGCTTCTTCAATATTGTTTTCAGTGACTGGTCTACAGGGATATCTTAATCCTTTGCAATGTTACAACTCCCCACTTGGTGGGTCTATGTACACTGGGCAGCGTGCCAATGCCATTCCCAGTATTGCCCTCCGGGTTCAGACCTCACTGTGCTGCAGGGATCTTGGAGGGCTGTGCAGAAGGAAACAACAAAAAGGAGCATGCGTCCCTTTGTAGATCAACATGTTTCAAACAATCTCGTTTCAAACGATAAGCTTCAAATCAAAGGACAAACCATCAGCTCTACCCACATTGCTCTCCATCTGTCCCGTATTTGCCCAATCACTCCACTTGTCTGTCACCTTGGAGGTTTTTTACAACCTCCTCACCCACTCACAATCCAACATCCTTTAGTTCTGTCAGCAGGTTGGGATATATTGTATTTGATTCCCGCAACCAAATGTTTACTGGGTATTGTGAACAGCTGGGGCCTGAGCACCGATCTCTGTGATATCTCAGCAACCTTCCTGTGTTATGTTTTTAAAATAATATTTATTTCGTGAATCTGGGTGTGACTGGCTGGGCTCGCATTTATTGCCTGTCCTTGGTTGCCCTTGAGAAGATGGTGGTGAGCTGCCTTATTGAACCACTGCAGTTCCACTGTGGATTCAGTGATGGTAAGACCATTGAATGCCAAGGGGCCATATTAGATTGCATATTAGTGGTGATGGTCACGGTCTGGCATTTGTGTGGCATCAATATTACTTGCCACTTGTCAGCCTGGATACTGTCCAAATCTTGTAGCATTTGGACATGGATTGCTTCAGTATCTGAGGAGCCACAAATGTTGCTGAATATTGTGCAATCATTGGCGACCATCCACACTTCTGACCTTATAATAGAGGGAAGGTCATTGATCAAGAGCCCTGAAGAAGTTTGGGCCTAGGCCACTGCCCGAGGGACTCCTACAGATTTATCCTGGACCTGAGTTGACTGACCTTTATCAACCATAACCATCTTCCTACGTGTCAGGTATGATTCTAACCAGCGGGGCGTTTGCCCGTGATACCCATTGATTCGAGTTTTACTAACACCCCTTGATTTCACAATTGGTCAAAGGCAGCCTTCATTTAAAAGGCTGTCACTCTTACCCAACCTCTGGAATTCAACTCTTTTCTTCATATTTGAACCATGGTAATGAGATCAGGAGCTGAATGACCCTGGTGGAGCCCAAACTGGGCGTCATTGACCAGGTTATTGCTGGGCAGGTGCTGCTTAAAAGCACTGACATCTCCCATCACTTTACTGATTATCGAGAGTAGACTGATAGGGTGGTAATTGGTCAGATTGGATTTGTTCTGCTTTTTATGTCTAGGGGATACTTGGGTAATTTTCCATGTTGTTGTAATGATACTGGAACAGTTTAGCTAGGTCAGTGACAAGTTCTGCAGTTCACGTTTTCAGTACTATTGCCAGAATGTTCTCACCATGTGTCCCCTTTGGAGTATCCAGTGCCTCCAACTGTTTCTGAATATTGTGTGGACTGAATTGAATTGGCTGATGACTGGTGACTGAATTGCTGAGGATCACTGGAGGAGACTGAGATATTTCATCCACTCAGCACTTTTGACTGAAGATGTCCTTTTGACGAAAGAATGCATCAACCTTATCTTTTGCACTGAAGTGCTGGGCTATTCCATCATTAAGGATGGGGATACTTGTGGAATCTCCTCCTCCAATGACTTGTTTAATTGTCCATAACTATTCTCAACTAGAAGTAGTTAGACTGCAGAGCTTAGATCTGAACCGTTGCTTGTGGGATCACTAAGCTCTGTCTATCACATACTGCTTATGCTGTTTGGTGCACACATAGTCCCGTTTGGTAGCTTCACCAGGCTAACACCTCATTGTCAGGTATGGCTGGTGCTGCTTCTGCCATCCTGCACATTCCATTGAACCAAGGTTGATCCTCTGGCTTGATGGTAATTGCTGTGACGGGGATATGCCAGGCCATGAGATTGCACTGGAGTACAATCCTGCTGCTGTTGCTGACACACAGCACCTTAGGAAAGCCAGACTTGAGCTGCTAGATGTGTTTGAAGTTGGTCTTATTTAGCACAGTAATAGTACTACTCAAAATGATAGATGTTACTCTCAGCGTGAAGGTGGGACTTTGTCTCTGCAATGATTCTGCGGTGGTCACTCTTACCGATACTGACATGGGCAGATACTTCTGCACCTGGCAGGTTAGTAAGGATGTGGTCAAGTATGTATTTTCCTCTTGTTGGTTCCTTCATGACCCGCCGTAGATCCAGCCTAGCCTTTATATCCTTTAGGACCCGACCAGCTGAATCAGTAATGCTGCAGCTGAGCTACTCTTAGTGGTGGACATTTAAATCCCCCATCCAGAGTACATTTTGCGCACTTGCCACCCTCAGTGCTTCCTCCAAGTGTTGAACAGCATGGAGGAGTACTGACCCATCAGCTGAGAGAGGCTGGTGCATGGTAACCAGCAGGAGCTTTCCTTTCCCATGTGTAAACTAACGCCATGAGACTTCGTGAGATACGGAGTCACTTTTGAGGACTCCCAGAGCAATTCCCTTCCACCTGTATCCCACTATACCGCCACTTCTGCTGTGTCTGTCCTGTTGCTGAGACAGGAGATATCCGAGGAAGGTGATGGGGAGTCTGGGACATGGCCATACTCACAGAATCATACCTTACAGATAATGTCAGGCTGTTTCTTGACGAGATTGTTTATTTCTATTCACTGTTTCCTGCCAGCTGTCCCATTATAGAAACATGGCCATATATTCGCCCCAATCCACTCAGATTTGATTTTGTAAACTGGCTTGGAGCTTCACCAAAACTTTTCTGAAAATCCAAATGTTTTACATCCATTGCTTCTCTTTCATTTGTCTCCCAGTCTGTTTCTATAACTTAATTCCCATTTCATAAATCTATGTTAGTTGTCCATGTCCATTATTTTTACTCCCAATAATTTCTCCTAAACCATTCACTTACTATGTTCTATGTTCCATGTACTATATCATTTTCCCACACCAGACTTCATTTTCCTAGTGTTGTTAGAAAGGTCTGTGAAGACAGAACTGAAGTAGTGGTTTCATAGTTTTGCCATTTCCCTGTTCCCCATTCTCCATTCTCTTGTCTCAAACTGTAAGGAAACTGCACTTGTTTTCTCATATTTCTCACATTGACATGATTTGACAAGTTATTACAGTTCACTCTTATAACCCTTGTGAATATACTCTTCAGAAACTCATCAATCCCTGCCGTAAACTGCTCAATAATTGACCTGCCACACCAGACACTCACAGGAGCATATAGACTCTGTGCCAACAGAAATACAGCACGATCTATATTAGTCCCACTTTCCTACATCAGGCCCATAGCCTGGAATGTTATGATCTTTCTAAGTGCTCGTCCAAGTACTTTTTAACGATCGTGAGTTTACTCGTGATAAATCCCCTCTCAGGAAGTAATCCCAGAACCCAACACACACTTGGTGAAAAAAAAAATATTTAAATCCTCTCTGAACCTCAAACTCTTCGCTTGAAAAGTGTGCTCCTTTGTTCTTGACCCTCTGACTAAAAGGAACAGCTGCTGTCTATCCACCTTGTCCGTGTCGCTTATAATCGTATCCTTCTGAATCACGGACCCCTCAGTTTTCTCTGCTCCAAAGTAAACAACCTGAGCTTATCCAGCCTCTATCCATAGCTGATATGTTCCATCCCAGCGAACATCCTCGTGAATCTCCTCTGCACCCTCTCCAGCACAATCACATCCTTCCTGAAGTGTGGCTCCCAGAACCACATACAGTACTCCATTTTGGCCGAACCAAAGCCCTGTATAGCTCTTATAATCTACACCCTGATTAGGAAACACAACACCCAAGGTCCAATTCGTAACTAGCTCATTAACCTGTCCAGTCACATTCAGGGATGTGTGGAGAAGCACACACTGAAGTTCCCAGTTTGCTGCCATTCATTAAGTCCTCCCCTGCCTGGTTCCATCTCGCAAAGTGCATTATCTCATATTAGTGAAAGTTACATTCCATCTGACATTGATCTGCCCATCTGACAATTCCTTCTGCATCTTCCTGTAACTTAATGCCTTCCTCCTCACTGCTAACCACCCAGCCAATCTTTATGTAAAACATACACTTCCTTAATACACCTCCCCCACTCTCCACCTAGCCCCCTCCATATTCACATTTTTTAATGAATAAAATAAGGGACACAGCACCGATCCCTGTGGTACACCAGGGGACACTGGTCTCCAGTCACACAAACAGCCTTCTCCCACCACCCTCTGCGTCCTGCCACGAAGACAATTTTCTTTGTTACTTGTCAAGTTATGCTTCATATTGTGAGGTTTTACTTTATTTTTCAGTTTCCCAGGTGGAAATCTTTTCAAAGTCCTTCCTACAAAACAAAACAATCGACCTGCTCAAACTAATGCAATCAAACCCATTACTTGTGATTTCCTTCTGAAAAAGTCATGATGATTATCCCTGATCCAACCTTGCGACTCTGATTGGAGTTCAATTTTCTCCTTCCCACTTTTCTCCAGCAGTTTCCTTAACAGTGATCTAATACTCGCTCGTCTATATTTCCCTGATCTATCTCTGTCACACTTACTGTGAAGTGGAATCGTATAAGTAGTTCTCCAGTTCTCTGGCACCTCCCCTATGGTCAGATTCTAATTAAAATATTCAGTCAGGGTCTTTCCTCCCTTGACCCCAACAGCCGACTAAGGTACAACACTTTCAGACATGGAGATTGGACTAAATTCATACAGAACAAAACCTCAAATCCCTGCTCATATTTTACATCAATCTGTTCAAGAATTCTCCAGTCCATATTCTTGAATTCTGTACCTGCGTCCTCCTTCTCCCAAGTAAAATAAATGTGAAGGCCTCATGTAATAATCCATCAATGTTCTCCAGCTTGACACACAGATTGCCCCTTTGGTTTCTAATGGACACTGACTGTTTGTTGATTATTCTGTTCTACTTGTCCATGTAGAGTATCGTGGGATTCTCCCTTATCTCGCCGAGTGCACTTGCCCCTCTGTTATTCAGTCCCCGTTATGTTTCTAAGTTTCACTGCAATCACCTCTCATGTTTTGACACTCGAGATCACAGGCTGAGTTTCCCTGTCAGACAATCTTGCCATTTTAGGCATTACTCTGGATAATACTTTTTGCAGTTCCTCTGTAGTCAATATATTCTTTCTTAGATTGGGACTCCGCACGATACAAATAACTCTAAGTGTAGTGTCATGAACACTCGATACAACTGACGCACGACATCCTCTTTATTTCAATTTCATTCACACTAATTTTTACATTCCAATTTGCATAAGTTCTTCTTAATACCTCTCGCTTTAACTTTTCTTATGAGCTTACTGCGTGATGTTTTTCAAAAGATCTCATGAATATCCAACTATACGTTATATATTGGTTCTTCATTGCCAATGTCCACAAGAATCATCTTCAAACCATTCCAAAAAATGTTTTCCACTTCTGGTTTTCCTTTCACCGGGACATTCTCACACTCCCGAATTATGTAATTACCTTCTAAATATCTAGTAACATGTTCTTTGTAATCGAGTCCAACAGACACCCGACTGCGGATGACAAGATAACTGGTCTGTAGTTCCCCACTCTCCATCTTCATCTCTTAGATTACTTACAGTGTGGAAACAGGCCCTTTGACCCAACAAGTCCACACCGCCCCGCCGAAGCGCAACCCACCCATACCCCTACATCGACCCCTCACCTAACACGACGGGCATTCTTCTTAAACTGTTGGATACTATTTATAATCTTTGCCTTATCTAGATTGGCTAAATGCCTTTCGGGAATATGTTGGAAAATAAAAAAGAAAATCCGCGATGCAATCAACATGCCTATTGCTGCTTCCTCTGAAATTCTTGTATGCAGTACATCTGATCTGTCAGATTTATAAATACTCAATCCAGCTTTCTTTTCAAAGATGACCTCAACATTGATAAGAATGGTCTTAGACTTTACTTACACAAGTCCCATGGTTACTTGGTATTTCTGGAAAAATTTCTGGATATTCTTCCATGAAGATAGACACAAAGAAACTGTTTCTTTTCCCTGCAATTTCTCTGTTCTCTGCTATAACAGTAGGCCATGCTGCACCAGTATCCTGTTAAACACCAACAGGATCAGTCCATTCAGCCTCCTCAAGTCTGTACCATAGGAACTGGAAGAGATCACACAGTGACTGGAGATTTGTTACACTGGGATAACAGGAGGCCATTCAGACCCACCGAGCCTATTGCAAGGGAATTGGATAAGGATAAAAACTATCTGAGACTTCTTTCATGAGAAAGGAAAAGGTAATTTTGACACGTGTCAGTTGTATGGGAACAAGAGAAGACCAATCACTCCCACACTCCCATCTCCGGTATACATGAGGAGACCGTTCAGTATTTCCACCTGTTATGGAGAAATGTGAGAAATATCAGCTCCTCAAAATGTTACACAGCAACAGCAAGATTCCATAATCTCCCAATCCTCTAAAGCATTAACAGGAGGAGGCCGTTCTGGCCTTGGCGATGACAACATGGGAACACCAGAAAGACGTCAGCCCAACGAGTTTGTATCCCATTCAGCCACACATACCCCTTACACAGCAATTGGAGCAGATCTCTTAAAAACGTGTGGCCATTAAATAGGAATTCAAAGAACACGTGAAAGTTTTCGAAAGGGAAGAACTTATAATAATGGTATACATTCGGGACTAAAGTGTAACAATAAACTATTGTAATTTAAGGCAAATTGTTAGAGTCCATTGTTCAGGACATTTGCAAAGTTAAACCACAATTCATCATAGTCAACATGGTTTTACGAAGGCTAAATCGTGTTTGAATTGTTTGCTTGAGTTATTTGAAGATGTCACAAACAAGGTGGATCGTGGGAATCCTGGAGATGGAACAAATCTGGTCTTCCTGAAGGCATCGGATATGTCGCTTCTCCAAAGAGTAAATGGTAAGATCAGACAACCTGGGTATAGTAATAATTTATTAGCTTGGATGGAGGATTGGTTAACCAACAAAATATAGTCAGATGGAATAAATGTGTCATTTTCTTTTGGCAAATGCAATTTGTGGGGTGCCATTGATTTCAGTACTCATGCCTTAACCATTTGCGATACATGGTATTACTGTCCTCGGTTGATGGGATATAAAATACGATGCCACATTTTCAGATGACACGAGCATTGGTGGGAAATTACGTTGGAATTATGATGCAAGAGATTTTAAAACTATATGATAGGTTAGGTGAACGGGCCAACAATTAGCAAGGAAAATTAAAGTGAATAAATATGGGGCTATTCAAGTTGGCCAGTATAATAGAAAGACAAATTATTATCTAAATGGAGAGAAAGTTCAAAGTGCTTAGGTGCAGAGGGATCTGGGTGTCAGATTGCATATCATAGAAAACCTACCTGCAGGTACTGCAAGTAATGAGAAATACAAGCATAATTTCAGTGTTTATTTATAAAAGGATAGAGTAGAAAGATAGGGAGTGTTGGTGTAGCTATGCAAGGCATTAATGAGGATGCAACTGGAGTACAGTTTGGGTGTCCTGCAGAATGAGGTATTTACATTGGAGGCAATTCAGAAGAGCTTCATTAGATTGATTCCTTATTTGAAGTGTTTGTCTTATGAAGAGAAATTGAGCAGTTTAGGCCTATACTCTCGAGTTTATAAGAATGAAAGGAGAGCTCATTGAGGTCTGTGAAATGCTAAAAATAATTGAATGTGTCGATATGGAGTGTTTTTTTTCATGTGGCGCAATCTACAACAAGAGACTAGGGTTTAGGATGGAGAGATGGCAGGAAAGTCGAACAGGGGGCGCGTTGACATCAGAGGTTGGATTCCTCACAGATGCTCCTTGTTCTTTTTCAACCCTTTGACTGCGTTGCACAGGAATGGGGAAGGAAAGAGTATCCTACAGGAGCAGGCACTCAGGATACGTTAGTCTCAATCAGTTAGACAGAACGTAACCAGTAGGGTTACAGAGTAACCAGTACTTGGTTCTCAACCATTTACAGTCTATATTAATGATCAGGAGGATGGAACAGATATACAGATGCTGAGTTTGGTGATGTCGCTGCGGTAAGCAAGAGATTAAATTATCAAGAAAGAGTGGAGAGTCTGCAAATAGATTCAGAGAGGTAAAGGCAATAGATAATAGTTTGGCAGGTGGAATTCAACATGATATAACCTGTCATTTCATTTACAGGAATAACGGAAAGCAATATGTTACTGAAATGGAGAGGGATTTTAGGACTTATTGATACTGTGTACCAGGGGGTTCACTCAAACCCGTTCAGACATGGGAGGTTTTGCTCCATCCCTGATCGTCTGCTCCCAGACACTCCAAGGGACCCCATTGCTCTCCGTAAACATGGAATACTTCAATTTGGCTGATTGGTGGTTGGGATGGTGTTTTGAAACGTGCATCAAGGGGACGGCCTTTATCCAAGATATATTCATTTCTTTCTACGTGTAGACCCGATGGCGATAGGAATGGCTGACTGCTTCTGAATGAAGAGACCATGACTGCTGCCAGGACAGTGGGTATTCACCAACATGATGTACTGTGCATGGGCATACTATAACATTAATAGAGAGAGAGAGAGTTCCTTCAGTTCCTCTACCTCTCCCCATTGACATGGTTATTCTGCAGATGCCATGCACACTATCGAGATTACCACTATACTGAATACACCCAGCAGCTCCCTGCTGTGGGAGAAACAAAGTATTTACCTCAACCACCATATATACCCTCCATCACTGAATGGTGACATCAATGTTGAGATACTGGGAAATGATGGATATGTCACCTAGTTCTGCCTAGAAAGTTCTGGATCATAGAAGCTGAATGAAACAGTGACCCTAACAGCCACTGACAGCACCACCCGCTCCCTGGTGTGATGCAGCAGGACGTATTGAAGGAGGTGACGCCATTCTGTGACCAGCTCCTGGTTCAGTCAGGATCCCCTCACTTTCTGCTACTGGGTTAAGTGTAGCTTGGGAAGCTGTTCATGGAATATTTGGTGTGGATACAGCAGATCCTTTTCCCCACACACACTCACTCCGTGGTTTCAGAGTTTCCCTTCTCTGCAGACTCTGCTTCATTTGTTGTTCATGTTGCAGGTTCATCCAGAGGTCCCCATGCTCCATCCAGAGTTGCGTCACCAAATCCTCAGGTCTCCCTGAATGTCTGAGGCAGCTCACAGCACAACTTCCAGCAAACCATCTCCAGCCACTCCACTAAATTTTCAATTACAGGAGCCAGTCAGAAACCCCTCGGCACAAATGTTGTGGACCAGACCAGATCCCCGCAAAATATTTTAAGAAGGCTGCTTAGACCCAAACCTATTCTTATTTTAAACATAGATGTGAAGTGTGCGTTCCAGATATGTTGTGACTGGTCAAACCTCTCGACATTAAGCAAAATATAATCTATTCAAATGTTTTGTTTAAAATCCAATCGAAGAAAAGAACATTTTGGGATAGCTTATATTTTGGAACACTTACACAAACAATAGATACTGTACCTTCTTGGTATACACTGCTTGACACAAAGATATATTCAAATACAGATTCTTACGTGCAATTTTCTGATCCAGGAGGAAACAACATGAACAAAGATCTCAGAGAGAAAAGCAGCTGGGGATCATGTATTGATACTTCCATCCCTTCGAGGTTCCCCAACAGCTTCTGAATGCTGCAGATAAAAACAAAACGAAATAACCTGGTCTGGGAGAGCTGGCCACTGCCCTTCGATTGTTACCACCATTTAATGAAACCTTAAGGCCTCCTCAGTTATTTACTTAAACTGTGTTCAGACAGCAGTTATGCACCTCTGCCTTTATAACCTCCCTTCAAAAACAACCTAAGAGAAAATAACCTCTCTACAGTGATAGTAAACTCACAACTCACCTTTAATAAAATGATCCATCAATATACAAAGATGGATTAATGTTTGACCTCCTAATCGTCCTCTATTAGTAGACTGCAATATTACATTGACTGTGAGCATACAAATGTTCACAACTAGATTCGATTTCAGTCATTTTACTCCTGCCACAGAATGCCTTTGTCTTTCTTCATCCAAGTCTCAACAAAGTGTCAAACCTTAGGTTTGCTCGCTCTGTCACCTGAATAATTTCAAACTGAATGGCAGCAATAATAAGCTCAATCGAAACAGACTGGGATTCTTCTCCCTCAACTTCTCCAAAGACTTTACCGGGTCACGATCAGTGATAAAGATTTGTCTCAGGTAAGTTACTGGCAATTTAAATGCTGAAATGTTGTAACGCCAACACCAAGCTCAAGTCCTCTCTCTCTGTAGCCCTTCTGAATGACAAAGCTCCTCATGTCTCAGCATGAAAGAATTACATGCTTCTGTGCCTCTTAATGCTGTAACCCCTTTACCTGCTACTCCTGGCCTATGCCAATAAACCTTACTCTCACAGGGATATGCTTTAGAAGATCTCGCACATTCTTCTCAATCCCTCACAGAAACCAGCCTTTGATTTCTGAACCAAATCATTATCATCAGCCATTTCAGCTTCTAATCTTGCCGTTTTAACTCTCTGCTCTTCCACACGAATTATCACGACTGCAGGAAGTGAATTGTTGAACTTCTCCAAATAAGAATCTCTCTAACAGTGCTATAGCTTTGCTCTGCTTTTAATACCCTTCCCCACTTTTCAAAATTACTTTGTTTGATTCTTCAAATTCAATGTGCGTTTAACCAGGGACACTATTTTAGATTCCTGAAACACTGTCTGTCGGCTTCTGGCACAAGCTCATATGCACTTCAGATGGCTTTCTTCACCTCCTCCTCCTCCTCAGATACCGCCTCCGATAGGGATGCAAATACCTACCAGCTTTGTATGAATCAACTAAATCCACATGGTCACTGTGCACTGCATTTGTTCAGCCACTTTCTCAAATGAAATTAAAAAGGCTCCCCCATTCTTCTCATCAAATGTAGATAATGCCTGGATGTATTTAAACAGATCCCCATCAGGCCTTTGGCTGCTATGGGGTTGCTCATCCTTACTATCCTCCTTATCCAGCCTACCGTCTACCTTCATCTCGACCTTCTATGTCAACTTTCCTCTTTTATTACTAACTTTTGAAGTTGAAACTCTCTGATTTTCTTCTCTCTTTTTCTCCCTTTCTTCTTCATTTCCTTTTCTTTTATTTCTACTTTTCATCATAATTCAAACTGTTTCAATTCCTTCTCATGTTCAAGGTGCCTCATTTGAAATTGAATTCTCGCCATTTCCAAAGATTCTAATGGCGTTTCCACCAAATGTAATTGCCAAGCTCTAGCTGTAATTATCTCTCATTTTCTTACAGACAAACACAACCCCAACTCCAGCTTGTCTGTCAATTCCTACAGCTTTGCCTTCATTACCTTTTGTAAAACCCCCAACTTCACTTCTTCCACACCCAGAGAACTCTTAGTGACTGAAAGAATCTTTATACACAAAACACTGTTTAAACCAGCCGAATTCAACATCCGGAACCAAAGACACTAACAACTTCCATACGCGACCTTTGAACCCAATAATCTGTCGGTGCATACTCTCCAGTGTCTGCATGAGATTATTCTGGATGCTCTGGTTTCCTCCCACAAACCAAAGATGTGCATGTCAGGTGTATTGGTCATGGTTAGTTGTTCATAGTTTTCAGGGATATGTGGGTTAGGACCCTTTGTCGGGGCAAATGTGTAACAATAGGGTAGAGTAATGGGTCTGGGTAGGTTACTCCTCGGAGGGTCGGTGGGGATTTGTTGGGTCGAATGGCCTATTTGCACACAGTCGGGATTGTAATTCTAAATCCAATTTGGTATTATCGATTTAGAACCAGACAAGAGTCCCCAGTTGTTATAGACCAACCAGACTGACTCAAACTATTTTAAGGAGGTAGCTTGTATGCCAACCTTTCCTTATTTTAAAGGTAGATGTGAAGTGGGAGTTCCACATGTGATGCTATTAGTCAAACCACTCACCATTCAGCAAAACGCAACATACGTAAAGACTCTAATGAAAATCCATACAAAATGAAGAGGAATTTAGAATGATTTAACTATTGGAAACCATAACCAAATAATGGATACAGTAACTTCTACAAATGAACTCTTCCAGTATACCAACATCCCATAAATACATCCCTTGGAAAAAATGGAACATTCAGACATACATTCTTGCATACAGTTCTCCAATTCAGGAGAAAACAGCATCAAGTCAGGTTTCAGAGAGAGTAGCACCTGGGAATAAGTTACTAGGCCGTTGTTACTGCTATTTATTATAAACCCTAAAAGCGTCGTAAGTCACTTACTTGAGCCATTTTCAATAGGCAGTTTGGCCTTTCAGATCTCTTATTTAAAGAAAGGAGAACATCATCTTTTTTTAAAAGTGACAGCATTGTCACACACTTTAGATCCCTGGCCCTTTACTTGAGGGGCTTCCTCAATCGGAAGATCACCTGAGAGGGACAAATACAGGTACAGACCAAGGTACAAGGATGTGTCTCATAACTTCTGAAACACCCCGTCCGTGGAATTTCACATGGGACATACCGGGAAGTGAAAAACAGCCTGACACACACCATTTCACTGTTTCTGACCTTCACAATGTCAGCACTCGACACACTAGAGATCCATATACAAAGGCCGGGGAAAGAAACAGAGGGACAGAAAGATTCACATTAAAGACAGAAAGAGACAGTTAACTGACTGAAAGGATGTTGTGGAAATATGGGGAAAAAGACAGGGCAGTGGGATAAACTGGAGAAGTGAGATCTTCGAGAGTAAACTTACAAGAACGAGAACATTGAATAAAAGCATTGTCAGATCAGCGGAAATGGTTTGTTAACATCTATTTCTGAATCTGCTTGACAGAAAAAAACCATAAACAACATAAACTGGGAAAAGATGACAGCCAGTATGGAGAGCTGTGCAGAGCATGCTCGTGTGTTGCTCAGTAAACTGCGCTACCTGCCCAGCATGGAGAGTATTGCAAATATTACTGTCATATGCTAACTATACTCGCATCAGATTACTACAATATCGACAATAAGAACACTTGCTGTGTGTGTGTTCATCAGAGACTGAGAGAGAGTGTGTGTGCGCGATTGGCGTGGTTGAATGTGAAACGCATTGTTTGAGAAGGACCGCACATGGAGGAAACTATTTTAAATACGAACAACTGGCAGGCTTTTTGTTAATCGACAGAGAGAACGAGAGAAGTTTCATGGACAGATGAGATAAAGTGTTTGAGAATGTTAAAATAAAGGCATTGCCAGACACAACAGCAATATACATCGGCGTGCACATGAATGACACATGTATGGGAGTTTGGTGTGAGTTCGAATCAGATTTGCTTCGGCAGGTTTGAAGCCGGGAGTGTCAGCAGCAGATTATTGGCTTCATTAAGACTGTATTTCATAGCTCAAGGTTCAAACAGCAGATGGAATAAACCAGTGAGGTATATTCTGGAGTGGTGAGTATTTCAAGTTAGAAATGGGCAAGGCATGGTGTCAGGAATCAGCTCATGGTCAAAGGGATCACCCACAGTTGTGACTTGTCTGCTTCAGCCGCAGATATTGGTCAGGGATGAAATGGAAACAGTGGAAGGAAGTGGAGTTTATAACCAGAACAGTAGAGAGTGACCTCCATGCTGTTAATATTTAAATAACAAAGGCAATGATACAATAAATTGTAGTTCTCCGCTGGAACTGAGTAGGTCAACAAAGTGAGTAACACTGCCAGCTCAGAGAGGGAGACAGTAATTGAATACATTAATTTATGTAGTTAGTAGTGATCTGTAGAGTGATATATCGATTGAGAGTTTCAACAGGAAAATAATAGTGACAAGAAATGTAGACTATATAAAAGAACAGTAAAATAGTCATAACCGGTTTATAGAAAAAAATCTGGACAGTGACACTTACCAGGAACACCAACGATAGCCAGGAGGGGTTAATAAAAATATTGAATAATGAAGAGAGTGTAAAAAATCCGCATTGATAATCACCACCAATAAAATGCAGAAAGACGCCAAACATAATTGGATCAACTCCTGTCTATTGTTGGAACATGCCAGTCTAATGTTTCCAGATTCTGATATATTGTTGGAACATTCCAGTCTAATGTTCTCAGATTCTGATCCATTGTTGGAACATTCCAGTCTAATGTTCTCAGATTCTGATCTCTCCTCTCCCCACCCCCCCCCCCCCCCCCCCGCCCCTCTCTAAATCTGCTGTTCCCTGTCAGTGCTGTCGGCGATGCTCCCACTCATGTTATGGGATAATACATTGAACAGCGCCCATTTATCATTAAAAGATGGAAACCCTCAACTGGGATAAGTAGAATCCATGGAGATTGGCATTAATCACAGTCACTGAACAAACACTGGGAAACTGAGCAAAGGCTACGACAACGGATGAATGGGCACCGCACAACAATCAACAGACAGGAGTGTTCCCTCCCAGTTGGGGAACATTTCAGTGGTCCATTCAACCTCGGACCTTCTGGTGACCATCCTTCAACATGGACGTCGGGACAGGCAGCAGCGAACAGTGGCCGAGCAGAGGCTTATAGCTAATTTCCGTACCCATAGGGAGACCCTCAACCGGGACCTTGGGTTCATGTCACATTCCAGGTGACCACCATTGCACTGTCCACACACACACACACACACACACACACACACACACACACACACACACACACAGAGGCATTCCTATACACGCTCATACATAAGGACACACATGTACACAGACAGGCACACAGACACTCACACACATACTTACAGACACCCATACTCACACAGGCATCCGATCAGAGACTTAGACCATTCTACACCCATGCACACGCATAAACATTCTCTCTCACTGATACTCAACTCTCGCCCACCACAGACACGCACACACTCCCACACTCACACATGCACCCCTTCACAGACTTAAGACACTCTGTATCACTATACACACAAATACACTCCCTCTCACGCTCACAACCCTCAACCAAGACAAACCCACACACAAACAGACAAAGACCCAGATGCACACATATGTTTTGTAGGGTGAATTTGTAAATGCAGAGTTACATTGTACCTTGCTCAAAAACTGCAGGAATTCATGTAAAACTCTGTTATCTCACCTTTTTGATTAGAATCAAACTAAGCATCATGGTATAGACAGAGAACACAGGAGGCGAACACCTTCAACACATTGTCTAGCTATCACTCATTGTTACAGCTAACCTGAGAATTCAACTTTAAAAGAAAAATGTCTTGTGATTTACACATGTAGGAAATGAAACTATCATGGTATTCAAACAGATGAAAGACTCAACAGACAATCAAAGTATTTTTCAATGTCTAATTTCAATTACATCATGCTGGTAAATTTTTGCAATAAATTCTGTGCCCTAGAAGTGTGTCTTCCACTATCACCTGATGAAGGAGCGTCGCTCCAAAAGCTAATGTGCTTCCAATTAAACCTGTTGGATGTAGCCTGGTGTTTTGTAAACTTTAACTTTGTAGACCCCAGGCCAACACTGGCATCTCCAAATCATGATTAATCAAACAGGTTCAGTTAACCAGTTCCACACATCACTTTTCATATCACTATAAAAGGGAACATTAACTGGGTTTGGATGGAATGGATGCGGGTTGCTGAGGGATGGACCATAAATCTTTAAATCTTTAAAATCTTTTTTTAAAACTTGTATATGAGAGTATTAACACAACACTGCAGGGGTTTATAGATGTTCCACTCTGTTTATGAAAGGAGGCAGTTATAAAATAACAGATCGGTTGCATAAAAAAAAATAGGTGGGCAAGTTTGTAGATACCTTAACCCAAAGTATAATACTTATTGACCACTGTGAGGATACTCCTGGTTTTAAGTGCCCTGATATCAAGTCCTTTCATAACCTTGAGACGGAGCATTGAGACTGCTGCTCAGCAACTGGCCAAAGCAATTCTTTCCCTATGGACCTCTTACAAATGGATAAGAGAAGGCCATTCAGCTCATATTTGCCTGTTGCTACTTGAAAAGGTGGAAATCTAGAATATTGCACATTTTGCCAACAGAATAATTCAAAACGAAGAGATGTATCACTGCAGCTGTATGAGGTGTTACTGAGAGGGCACCTGGAATACATTGTGTTGTTTGTGTTTCTGTAACTGAGAAGGGATGGACCTCCATCAGATACAGTTTAACGGCTGCTGATAATCCACGGGTTGCTGTGGCATTTAATGTCTTGGGTCTGTTACACAAGGACAGGAGGTGGCCATTCAGCCTTTCCAGTCTATTACAGAGGGACAGGAGGAGCCTATTCAGCCTCTCGAGCCTGTTACAGAGGGGCAGGAAGCGTTTATTTAACTTTCAAGTCTGATACACATAAATATTAGTTTTAAAGTAGTTTTGGAATAGGAAAGACCTGATGTAAACATTAAAGTTCTAACTTTGAACAAGGCCAATTTTGAAAGTGTTAAGCGAGTCCTGTGAAAGGCTGATTGGGATACCCTATTCACAGGTAAAGGGATGGTTGGAAAATGCAAGGCCATCAAAACTTGGTTTCAGAGAGTTTAGAGCCAACGTGTTCCCATTAGTGAGAGGGGCAAGGCTGGTGGGTGCAGGGAGTGCTGGATGGCTAGATATATTGATGCTCTGGTAAAGAGAAGGACGTAGGCATATGTCAGGTAAACAGAGCTGAGATCAACTGAAACCCGAGAGGAGTGTAAGGACAACAATTGTGTAGTAAATGGGGAAATCGGGCCAGAAAAATGTGGACATGAGATGGCTTTAGAAATAGGGTTAACGAGGCATTGAAAAAATTCTACAAATCTTTTAATGGCAAAAGGTTAACTAGGAAGAGAATAGGGCTCCTTAAAGATCAGTGAGGCTACCTATGTGTGGAACCACAGCAGATTGGAGGGATGCTAAACAAGTATTTCTCCACAGAATTTAATGTGGAGGAGGTTACAAGAGCAAGAGAATGAAGAAATACATAGTGATACCTTGAAAAGTGTCTATATTATGAGGAGGTGTTGGATATTTTAAAACACATAAAGGTGAACAAATCCCTGGGACCTGAGCAGTTGTATCCCAGATGTTTGTGGGAAGGTAGGAAAGAGATTACTCAGCATTTTGCTGACACATTTGTAACACTGATTTCCACAGGCGAGGTGTCAAAAGACTGGAGGGATGATAACATAGTGACATTATTTAAGAAAACATGGTAGACCAGTTAGCAAAGTCAGACTGCCTGGAATCCAGGGAGAGCTCGCCATTTAGATCCAAAATTTTCTTGAATATTGGAGACAGGGCGTGACAGTGGACGTTTGTTCATTAAACTTGGAGACCTGTGACCAGTGACATGCCACAAAGATCAATAGAGGGTCCACTGCCTTTTGTGACTGATGCAAATCATTTGCATTTGAGTATATGAAGTATGGTCAGTAAGTTGGTAGACAATACCAAATTGGTTGGTGTAGTCGACAGTGAAGAATATCTCTCAGTGAAGAATATCTCTCAGACTATTGGGACTTTGCTTAGGTGAACCGAGGAGTGGCAGATGGGGTTTATTTTAGTTAAATGTGAGGTGTTGCATTTTGGAAAGACAAATCAAGGCAGGTCATATAGTTAGGTTCCTGTCGAAAGCTGCCAATCAAGGAGAACTCCATAGAAAGTATCGAATGCCTGCAGTGAGGAAACAAGCTATTCGGCCCATCGAGGCCACACCGAACCTCTAAACAGTATCCCACTGGACAAAGCCCTACCCTATCCCCCTGAGACTGCATTTCCCATGGCTAATCCACCTCGCCTACACATCCCTGGGTACTTTACTCAATTTAGGATGGCCAATCTACCCTTATCTGTCTGTATATCTTTATACTGTTGGAGGAAAACATAACATCCGGAGGAAACTCATACAGACACGGGGAGAATGTGCAAACTCCACACAGGCAGTCATTCAAAGATGGAATTAAACCCAGATAGCTGTGCTCTGTTGCAGCAATGCTAGTCACTGAGCTACTGTGTCACCTTGTGGTGCAGGTTCTCCGTTCCTTGAAAGTGCTGTCCCAGGTTAAAAGCGCAGTGAAGAAGGCACTTGGTGATGTTCCCTTTATTGGTGCGTGCTTTGAGTCTAAGCATTTGCATGACATGTTGCATCTGTACAGGACATTGGTTTGGCCACTTTTGTAATATTGCCTTTAATTCTGGTCTCCCCACTGTCGGAAAGACGTTGTCAAACCTGAAAGGGTACAGAAGAGATTGAAAAGAATGTTGCAGGTGTTGGAGGGTTAGAGTCACAGGGAGAGTTTGAATAGGCTAAGGCTATTTTCAAGTGTTGAGGCTGATGGGTGACCTTAAAGAGGTCTATAAAATCATGAGGGGCAAAGATAAGGCAAACAGTCCAGGTATTTTACCCAGGATAGGCGAGTCCAAAATTAGAAGACAAAGATTTAAGATGAGAAGGGAAAGATGTAAAAAGGGACATGAGGGACAACATTTTCACATAGAGACTGCTGTGTGTATGGATTGAACAGACAAAAGAGGTGGTGGAGGCAGGTACAGTTACACCATTTAAAAGACATTTGGATGGATACATGCATGGGAAATGTTTAGAGGGAGATGGGCCAAGTGTTGGCAAGGGGGACGAGATTTATGTAGGATATTTGGTCGGTATAGACGATCAAACTGAAAGGTATTTTTCCATGCTGTACATCTCTGAGACTCTATTGCTTCTTGAGTGTATAACACAGGAACAGGAGGAGGCTCTTCAGCTTCTGAAATCTGTCACTCAGCTTGTTTGTTCAATTGCTGAGAGTAAAATACAAAAATACATCATTCAGATTTTAATGGTGTTTTACAGAAACAGGGGAAAGGGTTTTAGTCAAGAGAAGCTGTAAGTAATGTGAAGAAGCCATTCCTGCCCTCAGCTCCATTCCACAGGAGCAGCAGGTGAGCACAGAGATATTGGAGCCTGTTACTCAGTAGCAGGAGGAGGACATTTACTTTCGCAAACTTTGGATCAGGAGGCAGTCATTCAGCTGCCCATGATTGGGACACAGTAACAGGAGGCAGTCATTGAACTGCTTGAGACTGGGACACAGGGACTGGAGCGAGTCACTCAGAGCTCAAAACTGGGGCACAGGGAAATCTGAAGGTTAGTGAGGCCCCAGCATCCTGTTATGCAAAGACAGCAGAAGGTGACTCTCTCTCCGCCAGTATGGGACACTTGGAGAGAAGGGGAGTTTGATTGGAACAAACAGAAATATATGAGTTGTATTAGTGGTCCGTTCAATCCTGCCCCAACATTCACTAAGAACACGGCTGATCTGAATGTGATTCCCTCATTCCATTATACGGAGAGTCCGCTCTCTGCAGCCTCTGGTCCTTTTGTTGGTACTGTTGGTCGTGTTGCAGACTCAGATGCTGCAACAACACTCAACATGACTCATCCAGAAGGATGGGTCAAACAGGATGAGCCCTGTTTGAAGGGTCCAATCACAAGAATGAAAACTCAAAATAAAGGCATTGCCAGATGTTTAGTACTCTCACATTCGCAATCCAAATCACATAACCAGCCCATCCATTATACTTACAGGATGGAGCACTGTGTAGATCCGGCTAGTGTACTGCTGAATGTAACCAAGCAATATCCAGAATTGAACTCTGTGCAGCCCACACCACACTTGATCTATAATCCTGGGCTAAATGTCCAGCTTGGGAACGTAGAACATAGAACATAGAACAATACAGCACAGAACAGGCCCTTCGGCCCACGATGTTCTGCCGAACTTCTATCCTAGATTAAGCACCCATCCATGTACCTATCCAAATGCCGCTTAAAGGTCGCCAATGAATCTGACTCTACCACTCCCTCGGGCAGCGCATTCCATGCCCCCACCACTCTCTGGGTAAAGAACCCACCCCTGACATCTCCCCTATACCTTCCACCCTTCACCTTAAATTTATGTCCCCTTGTAACACTCTGTTGTACCCGGGGTAAAAGTTTCTGACTGTCTACTCTATCTATTCCTCTGATCATCTTATAAACCTCTATCAAGTCACCCCTCATCCTTCGCCGTTCCAGCGAGAAAAGGCCGAGAACTCTCAACCTATCCTCGTACGACCTACTCTCCATTCCAGGCAACATCCTGGTGAATCTTCTCTGCACCCTCTCCAAAGCTTCCACATCTTTCCTAAAGTGAGGCGACCAGAACTGCACACAGTACTCCAAATGTGGCCTAACCAAAGTCCTGTACAGCTGCAACATCACTTCACGACTCTTGAATTCAATCCCTCTGCTAATGAACGATAATACTCCATAGGCCTTCTTACAAACTCTATCCACCTGAGTGGCAACCTTCAAAGATCTATGTACATAGACCCCAAGATCCCTCTGTTCCTCCACCTGCCCAAGAACCCTACCATTAACCCTGTATTCCGCATTCTTATTTGTTCTTCCAAAATGGACAACTTCACACTTGGCAGGGTTGAACTCCATCTGCCACTCCTCAGCCCAGCTCTGCATCATATCGAAGTCCCTCTGCAGCCGACAACAGCCCTCCTCACTGTCCACAACTCCACCTATCTTTGTATCATCTGCAAATTTACTGACCCACCCTTCGACTCCCTCATCTAAGTCATTAATAAAAATTACAAACAGCAGAGGACCCAGAACTGATCCCTGCGGAACTCCACTTGTAACTGGACTCCATGCTGAATATTTACCATCTACCACCACTCTCTGACTTCGACCGGTTAGCCAGTTTTCTATCCACTTGGCCAAATTTCCCTCTATCCCATGCCTCCTGACTTTCCGCATAAGCCTACCATGGGGAACCTTATCAAATGCTTTACTAAAATCCATGTACACTACATCCACTGCTCTACCCTCATCCACATGCTTGGTCACCTCCTCGAAGAATTCAATAAGACTTATAAGGCAAGACCTACCCTTCACAAATCCGTGCTGGCTGTCCCTAATCAAGCAGTGTCTTTCCAGATACTCGTAAATCCTATCCCTCAGTACCCTTTCCATTACTTTGCCTACCACAGAAGTAAGACTAACTGGCCTGTAATTCCCGGGGTTATCCCTATTCCCTTTTTTGAACAGGGGCACAACATTCGCTACTCTCCAGTCCCCTGGTACCACCCCAGTTGCCAGTGAAGACGAGAAGATCATTGCCAACGGTACTGCAATTTCCTCTCTTGCTTCCCACATAATCCTAGGATATATCCCGTCAGGCCCGGGGGACTTGTCTATCCTCAAGTTGTTCAAAATGTCCAACACATCTTCCTTCCTAACATGTATCTCTTCTAGCTTATCAGTCCTTTTCACACTCTCCTCTTCAACAATACGGTCCCTCTCGTTCGTAAATACTGAAGAGAAGTACTTGTTCAAGACCTCTCCTATCTCTTCCGACTCAATACACAGTCTCCCACCACTGTCCTTGATCGGACCTACCCTCGTTCTCGTCATTCTCAGGTTTCTCACATACGCATAGAATGCCTTGGGGTTATCCTTGATCCTATCCGCCAGGGATTTTTCATGCCCTCTTTTAGCTCTCCTAATCCCTTTCTTCAGGTCCCTTCTAGCTATCCTGTATCCCTCCACTGCTCTGTCTGAACCTTGTTTCCTCAACCTTATGTAAGCCGCCTTCTTCCTCTTTACTAGACATTCAATCTCCCTCGTCAACCAAGGCTCCCTCACACGACCATTTCTTTCCTGCCTGATCGGTACATACATATCAAGGACACGTCGTATCTGCTCCTTGAAAAAGTCCCACATTTCCACCACATCCTTCCCTGACAGCCTATGCTCCCAACGTATGCTCCTCAAATCCTGTCTTACAGCATCGTAATTTCCCTTCCCCCAATTGTAAAAACTTCCTTGTTGTGCGCACCTATCTCTCTCCATAACCAAGGTGAAAGTCACAGAATTGTGGTCGCCATCACCAAAATGTTCACCCACTAACAAGCCCACCACTTGTCCCGGTTCGTTACCGAGTACCAAATCAAATATGGCCTCCCCTCTGGTTGGACAATCTACATACTGAGTTAGAAAAGCTTCCTGGACACACTGCACAAACACCGCCCCATCCAATCTACTTGATCTAAAGAGCTTCCAATCAATATTTGGGAAGTTGAAGTCGCCCATGACTACGACCCTGTGGCTTCTGCACCTTTCCAAAATCTGTTTCCCAATCTGTTTCTCCACATCTCTGCTGCTATTGGGGGGCCTATAATAAACACCCAACAAGGTGACTGCACCTTTCCTATTTCTGACTTCAGCCCATACTACCTCCAGAGGCAGATCCCCCTCAAACTTCCTTTCTGCAGCCGTTATACCATTTCTAATTAGCAATGTCACCCCCCCTCCTTTTTTACCACCCTCCCTAATCTTACAGAAACATCTGTAACCAGGAACCTCCAACAGCCATTCCTGTGCCTCATCTATCCATGTTTCCGTGATGGCCACAACATCGTAGTCCCAGGTACCGATCCACGCCTAAAGTTCACCCACCTTATTTCTGATACTCCTTGCATTGAAGTATACGCACTTGAGCCCATCTCTGTGTCTGCAAGTAGTCCCTGTCAGTGCTACCTTCTCCACAGCTTCCCTACAGTCTTGGACATCCTGACACACAGCTAGCTTACTTGCTGGACTACAAGTCCGGATCCCATCCCCCTGCCAAATTAGATTAAACCCCCCCGAAGAGTGCTTGCAAACCTACCCCCCAGGATATTGGTGCCCTTCTGGTTCAGGTGCAACCCGTCCTGTTTATACAGGTCCCACCTTCCCCAGAATGCAGTCCAATTGTCCAAATATCTGAAGCCCTCCCTCCTACACCATCCTTGCAGCCACGTGTTCAACTGCACTCTCTCCCTATTCTTTGCCTCTCTGTCACGTGGCACCGGCAACAACCCAGAGATGACGACTCTGTCTGTCCTAGCTTTTAGCTTCCAGCCTAACTCCTTGAGCTCTTGAATGACCTCCCCACCCCTCTTCCTACCTATGTCGTTGGTGCCAATGTGTACCACGACTTCTGGCTGCACACCCTCCCCCTTAAGGATTCTGAAGACACGGTCCGAGACGTCTCGGACCCTAGCACCTGGGAGGCAACAAACCATCCGAGAGTCTCGCCCATGTCCACAGAACCGCCTGTCCGTCCCTCTAACTAGAGAGTCCCCTATAACTAGCGCTCTCTTCTTCTCCCCCTTTCCCTTCTGAATCTCAGAGGCACAGACCTCTTCACTGCAGCTTACACCTGCTGTGCAGACCGCACTGGTTCATTCATATATAAACCCAGGCTGTTGCATTGTTCGGTAACACTGTGTTAGATCACTGCCCAGTGTGGAGAAACATGTAACCACAGCGTTCCGCAACAAATTCACCTGCACCTCCACACACATCATCTATTGCATCCGCTGCACCCGATGTGGCCTCCTCTATATTGGGGAGACAGGCCGCCTACTTGCAGAAAGTTTCAGAGAACACCTCTGGGACACGCAGACCAACCAACCCAACCACCCCATGGCTCAACACTTCGACTCCCCCTCCCACTTCACCAAGGACATGCAGGTCCTTGGACCCCTCCATCTCCAGACCATAGCAACACGACGGTTGGAGGAAGAACGCCTCATCTTCCGCTTAGGAACCCTCCAACCACAAGGAATGAACTCAGATTTCTTCAGTTTCCTCATTTCCCCTCCCCCCCACCTTGTCTCAGTCAAATCCCTCGGACTCAACACCGCCTTCCTAACCTGCAATCTTCTTCCTGACCTTTCCGCCCCCACCCCACTCCGGCCTATCACCATCACCTTGACCTCCTTCCACCTATAGCATTTCCAACGCCCCTCCCCCAAGTCCTTCCTCCCTACCTTTTATCTGAGCCTACTGGACACACTTTCCTCATTCCTGAAGAAGGGCTTATGCCCAAAACGTCGATTCTCCTGTTCCTTGGATGCTGCCTGACCTGCTGCGCTTTTGCAGCAACACATTTTCAGCTCTGATCTCCAGCATCTGCAGTCCTCGCTTTCTCATCGAAAATTATGAGGGGGCAATGGATATGGTAAATCTATAAAGTTTTTTTTTCCCTGGAGTCGGGGAGTCCAGGACGAGAGGGTATGGGTTTAGTGTGAGAGGGGAAAGATACAATAAAGAACTACGGAGCAACTATTTCACACAGAGGGTGGTACGTGTATGGAATGAGCTGCCAGGTGATGTCGGGGAGACTGATACAAGTGCAACATTTAAGAGGCATTTGGATGGGTAAATGAATAAGAAGGGATTGGAGGGTTATGGGCCAGGTGCTGGCAGGTGGTACTAGATTGGGATATCTGGTCAGCATAGATTGGTTGGACCGAAGGGTCTGTTTCCATGCTGTACATCTCTATGACTCTATGACTTATATTAATCTCTGTTTTAGGTGCACCATGCTGGTGAGAAAGTCCAAAGGGATATTCTCCCTGATGAACTTACAAAAACGCAACAGACCCACGGAGTTTTCAGACATCCAACACCACAGAATATCTTTCCTAGCAAAGAAAGTAAGGACATAAGTTTTTTTCCCATGTGCATCTGAGTAAGATACTCTGGGCAGGCCCAGGAAAATAGAAACCGTGTCTATCTCCAATTCGGTCCCCATGACCCACTCTACCACACCTAATGCAGAGCTCCAATATTTCCGAAGCCTGCAGCAGGACCACATGCAATGAGTAAGAGTGTCTGTAGTCATTCTGCATTTATGATATGCTGAAGACAATCCCACTTTGAATTTTGAGTCAAAATCTTGGGTCAGATAGAACCTATGAAGAATTTTCAACTGCATGGAATGGGTCCTATTACAGATCAAAATCCTTCAAGCATTTTCACAAATATCCTCCCATGTCTCTGAAAAGATGTAAACCCCCAACTTCCTCGCACAGACGTCACGAAGCTGCACAGTCTTGTCTGAGGGGACACTCACCAACAAATGATACAGGGAACTGACAGAGAGTATATTCTTTCAAATAATCACCTGCTTCTCTGTATCGGATCGAAAAATGTCTGTTAAAATTATGTTTTTTAGTCAAATCTCTAATCTGGAACAAAAAGAGAAGAGGTCTCTACTCGATAGTATATACTTACGAGTTATTTGATCAAATGATATCAGTGTTTCTCCCTCAAGTAACATGTGGTGGGCTCAATGGTTTGCACTGCTAACTCACCGCACCAGGGTGACGGATTTGGTTCCAGCCCTGGGTGACTGGCTGTGTGGAGTTCATATATTCTTAACTGTGTCTGTGTGGGCTTCCTCCCCCAGTCCAAAGATGTGCAGGTTAGATGAATTGGCCATTGATAACTCATTCATAGTGTTCAGGGAGGTGTAGGTTTTGGCTTTAGTCAGCGTAAATATAGGATGGTAGGGGTGCGTCTTCAGAGAGTCAAAATGGATTTGCTGGGCCCAAGGGCTTGTATTCACACTGTAGGGATTCTACTAATTCTAAATCACTCAAGCAAGGCACAACCCTGACTGCCCACAGACTAAACCTGGAATCCATTATTCCCAGTTGACAGCCCGTTATACCAATTACAGGAGTAAGAAACATGAGGGCTGTATTGCTCTCGATCTGACGCATTGTCATTCAAGTTTTAACAGTATTGATGATCATTAGTTTATGTCAATACTCCATAAATGTTGTCATTTTATCTAAGAACAACAGACCAATAAGGGTTCACTTTGTCTGAGAGGGCTCAATGTCATATTGATGCCGATACCTCAGCGGCCCAGGCACGAACATAGGGAGATAAAAGAACTTAATTGATTGTTTTTAATCATGGAGATCTAACCCCACAATCTGTGGGGAGGTAGCAATTTTGTTAGCTTGATATAGAATCGCTTCTGGGGTCAAATAAAAGAGCTAAACCAGCCATTAAATTTCCGAAATATCTGTCGGGAAACATCAAAGGAAGCATTTACACAGGGTATAGCAAATGAGGAAGGATATTCATTTTAATAACAGCTATCCGACTTAGCCAGGATATTGGAACTGCCTCCCATCTTTGAAGGTCTTGCTTAATTTTGTCAAACAAATGGACATAGTTCATGTTAAATAAATGATCAAAGACAAATGTAATGAATATACTGAAATTGGGAAACCACCCCCGTGATCATTAAAAAGGAAATAGGATTTGGCCTCAGTATCAGGTATTTCCCAAAGACCTCCCATAGGCGTGGCCTCCAAAATTGTAAAATTAATCTTATCGCCCGGAAAGGCAACAGGCGAATTAATGCATTGCATCACATGAACTACCGAAATTGCGGGATTTGACAAAAACATAAGTACCTCATCTGCATACAATGTAATCTTTCATGACTTCTATCCCACTTCTGAGGCAGATATGTTGACATCCCTACGGATGGCCTCCGCCAGTGGCTCAGTCACCAACGTAAACAACAATGGTGAAAAGTGTCAATCTTGTCGGATGCCTGGAGAAATATTAATATTACTGGCTGGCACACCATTAGTGAGAACCGCAGCCAGAGGATCACGGTAAAGGACCCTCACCCACTTGATAAAAACTTTGCGTAGACCAAACCATTCTAATGCACAGAAGAGATCCGGCCACTCAACCCAATCAAATGCCTTCTCTCATCTAAACAGATCAATAATCCCTGGACAGATTGTTGTTGACACTCTTGGATCATATTGAGTAAATTCTTCACATTGTAGGAAGATCTATGGCCTTTTATAAAGCCTGTTTAGTCCTCTTTGGCAACGGAAGGCAGCAAAGTTTCCAGCCTTAATGCACGGGTCTCAGACAGGATTTTGAAACCAACATTTAAAAGTGAGATTGGCTTGTATGAAGTACAATCCTCCAGGGTCTTCCTTTCTTCAGCATCAGAGAGAGATAAGCTTCTCTTAAGGATGGAGGGAGGGTTAGTGACTGTATGATTGAAGGAACATGTTCAACATCAGCCCTGACAATAGGTTTATAAATTATTTATAAAATTCACTAGGAAATCCGTTAGGGACGTGCACCTTTACATTCTGAAGCTGCTTCACACCCTCCTGCGCTGACAATGATGCATTAAGGCACAACACTTCTTCAGGAGTTACTCCTGGAAAACCCAGGTTCTTGAAAGATAACTCCATCTTCTTCTATCTTCATCCAAAATGCTCAGTCTAAAATAATTCGGAGAAAAATCTCGGACAGGAGGCATTAATATTTTGGAATTGAAGGTAAGGATCCCAGTAAATTCCCTAATTGAGGAAACGGCTTGAGAGAGGCGCTCGTTTTCCTGGCAAGATAGACTAAATACCTGCCTGGTTTATCACCATGTTCAAACAGCCTTTGTTTTGCAAAAGCAAGTTCCTTCTTGGCTGTCTGTGTGAGCGTGGAATTCACTGTAGACCGAAGCGTTGTGATCCTCTGCAGCTTAGCCACTGAGGGACAATCACAGTATGCACTCTCGGCTGCCCTCAGCTGTGCCTCAAACCAGCGTTCCTGCTCCCCCTTCTGCTGCATCCTAAGGAATAATTATTCCCTTGGCATAAGCCTTAGCAATTTCCCATAGAGTGGATGAGTTACTGGTTGAATCTGATTTAATGGCTGAGAAAGATCTGAATTCATTGCAGTCGGCGGCCTGGTGGCACATTGGCACAATTGTTAGCACTGCTGCCTCACAGTGCGGGAGACCCGGGTTCCATTCCCGTCTCAGTTGACTGACTGTGTGGAGTTTACGCATTCTGCGTGGGTTTCCTCCGGGTGCTTCCGTTTCCTCCCACAGTCCAAACATGTGCAGGTAAGGTGAATTGGCCATGCCAAATTGCCCGTAGGGTGAGGTGAAGGGGTAAATGTCGGGAAATGGGTCTGGGTGGGTTGCGCTTAAGCGGGTCGGCGTGGACTTGTTGTGCCAAATGGCCTGTTTCTGCACTGTAAGTAATCTAATCTAAATACTCAATGAACTAACTAGTCTTAACAATAAAGGGATGCATTCGCCAATGTCTCGAACTTGCTATATTGCTCTTAATCAATAAGTATACTGATGCATGGTCAGAAATGGTAATATTCCCAATTGTGTAGGATGACACCGAATCTAAGACTGTTTCAGGAATGGGGAAGATATCAACCCTCGTGCGGCATTTCTGCCGGTTAAAGAAAATAAAATCCCTACTTGTGAGGTAGATCTGCCTCCAGACATCCACCAGCTCTCGTTCTGCAAACATATCCACTAATTGCTTACATTATAACGAGGTTATTGGAGCACTTTTGGACATTCTGTCCACCGTGGGGTCCATAAGACTTCTGAAAACTTCTACAATAATGTGCCACGATGCAAGATATCTGAATTTGGAAAATGCAACTGCCAGGATTTTCAGAGGGTGCACTGGGGGGGGGGGGGGGGGGGGGGGGGGGGGGGGGGTCAATAAACATTCAAAATACTCTATTATTTACCATAGTTCAAGGCTTTGGGGATTATGAGCCTCCTGTGAGAGTCAAATACAACCTAGTAGGTTAAATTAAAGACTCTTTTTATCCATTATGGATTCTCCCCTACTCGTAGCATTAAAAGAGGAGAAATAAACCCGATCAAACCCGACCTGCTGTAATGTCAAATGTTCTTTGTCATCAAGGTGCATCTCCTGCAATAGGACAACATCCACCCTCTCTTTTTAAGTCTAGAAAGTAAAGATTTCCTCTTTTCTGGCCAATGGCTCCCCTTAATGTTCCAGGTACACAATTTAAGCACATAATTATCCAGAACACACTGTACCAACATTTGAATTCGAGAGAGGAAAAACTCGAATAACTGATCATTAATAAACAAAGTCTCATAAAGCTTAAAAACTACACAAACTAAGACTACTACAACTATCAACTCTCAAAACTTTCTAAAACTAAGCATTTTAAGTAAATGGTTGGGATGGAGTGGGTGAGGGAACCACATTGCCCGTGCTGTGATGCAGAGACAACAAAGCAGGCCTTTCAGATCGCCACCATCTTGGATTTCGCCTTAACATTTTGTTGATATTATCATTTCATTTTGCATTACATTCCTGGATGTTCTGGAGCAGTGTAATTTTGTACCACTGTCAGCATTTTCTCAACACTGCACATTCCTGCCATTGCCCAATTATCCTTGACTCCGTTATTATTTATGAACCTTCTGTCTATGCCTCAAACATATTCAATATATCTGCCTCCAATGCTGTGCAGGGAAGAGAGTTCCAAGTACTCTCACCACTGAGAAAACAAAAATTAACCTGATCTGTGGGTGAGATTATTTTTGTCTCCTTACCAGAGAAAGGGTATAATTAAATTGGAAGCAGTTCGGATATGTTTCACTTCATGTATTCCAGGAATGGTGGTCTTATATTATGAAGGCTTTAACAGGTTACTCTTGGAATGAGAGGCGATCTTATTGAAACATACAAAACCTGGAGGAGAGTGATCAGATAGATACCCACTGGGTGTTTGCATAGTCCAAACTTCTTGTTGTTTTATAGAATCTCTACAGTGTGGAAGCAAGGCATTCCATCCATCAAGTCCACACTGACCCTCGGAACAGTATTCCCTCCTGTACCTGCCCCCCCATACTCTATCCATGCAACCCTGCATTTCCCATGACTAAACGATCTAACCTGCACATCTCTGTGCACTATGGCAATTTAGCTTGGCCAATCCGCTCTAAGTTGCATATCTTTGGACTGTTGGAGGAAACTGGAACACTGGGAGGAAACCCAAACAGAGTTGGGAAGAATGTTCAAAATCCACATCGAGGGTTGCCCGAGGTTGGAATTGAACGCAGCTACTGGGAGGTAGCAGTGCTAACCACAGATCCACCAAGCGCATCTGTTAGTTCTGTTAGTTACTTGTAGCTGAATAAAGAAATCTGCCTGACTTGTACCTGTCACTGAACCTGACTCAGTCTGAGAACTTTATCATCGGCCATATCACCAACCTGGTTACATTTAAAATTTGGTGTCAGCAGTGGAGGAATGGGATGATAAAAGGAAACAGTGACACCCTCCAACCTCTGTCAGAGCAGGAATTTGGATAAATCCATAATGTGGGATTTCAGTCAAGTGGGAATTCTCTTTCCCAGAAGTTTGGAGTGGCTGGACCTTTATATTACATCGAAGCTGGCTTTGTCTAATTTTCCATGGACAGGTGAATCAGGGATAATGGTGCATGGAAAGAAACGTGCAGCTGGGATCGCAATGAGATGAGCCATGGCCTTATTTACTGGTTGAGTAGTGTGAAAGGGCCGAATGGCCTACTTGTATCCCTCAGCCCTATGTTCTGATGTTCCATTCAGCCCTCGAACCTGCTACAAAGGGGCAGATCGAGGCCACTCCGATGGTTAGGTGCAGTTTTGGAAATGTACTTGGAAAATCCAGGCTGGATCAGGAAGTGACCACCACGCCAACCCCCAGTCTCTGTTTCCAGGCTTCTCCTCTCTGTAACTTCTGCTCCAGATGTGGTTCATGTTGCAGACCCAGATATGCTGGGAATATAGCCACATACCCCACCCAGGGTTAAAACAACAAATCCTCTGCTCTCCCTGAATGCAATATTGTACAACACGATTTCCAGCAAAATAACCCGTTACTTTCCAAAAGCATGACGTGAAATTAATAAATAGGAACAGGAGTAGGTCAATCGGCCCCTCAAGCTAACCCTGTCATTTAATAAGAACATGACTGATCTACCCCAGACCTCAACTCCACTCTCTTGTCGACTCCTTGTATCCCTCCACACCTCTCTGGGTTAGGGAGTTCCAGACATTCACTACCTTCGGAGAGAAGGCATTACTCTGCATCTCAGATTGAAATCGATGTTCCTTATTCGGTATCTATATCATCGATTTCGACACTTTGCACAAGAATGGAAACAACTTCTCAACATCTACCTTCTCCAACCCCTTCTGTGTCTTGTATTTTTCAGCATTATCACTCCTCATTCATTTAAACCCCAATGGATTATCGCCTCGACATCTTAGAGATACTCAATAACACAACCCTTTCTTCCCAGGAAACCCCCTAATGTACCAACCAAGTTCCTTGCTGCATCATCATGCTGACTTTATGTTTCTTACACAGGAAGACTCCAATGCCTTTACTGTTCCTTTTGTGGAAGTCCTCGCCATTAAATAACAGCCTGCCTTTTGATTCTCAGTGTCATCCTCAAACTTGGATGTGTATTGCACTCAACTCCCTCTTTCAGGCTGTCAGCATAGATTGTAAATAACTGATGCCATCAGACTGATATTTGTGGTACTCCAGCAGATGAACCTTTACCATAAAGATCCATTAATCCTGACTCTCCGATTTCTGTGTTAAACAATCATCATCCCATGTTAATACAGTATCCGACGTCCTGGAGCTTCTGTTTTGTGTATGAACTTTTGTTTTGAAATACCTTGTGGAAAATCTCTGGTAAGCCTGGTGTCCACCAGATCCCCTTTATCAAGTCCGTTGTTACATTTTCGGGCTTCTCCATTAAAACTTTGCATGATTTTACAGGGCAAAATATCATTTCCTTTTCACAAAACTACCCTGACTCTGCGTGAAGCTTTTCTAAATGTCCATGCTGGCCACGTTTTCCAAACTATACTGGTCCCATCTGCTTTCATTTGGTCCATGTGCCTCTAAATGTTTCCCAATCATATGTTTGCCCTTGCATCTCCCACTCTTCCTCTGGAAGCTCATTCCATACCCCCACCGCCCTCTGTGTAAAAACGCTGCCCTTTAGTCCCTTTTAAATCTACCCTCTTTCACCTTAAACCTATTCCCTCTATGTTTGGATTCCCCTATCCTGTGGAAAGGACCTTTGCTATTCACCCTATCCATACCTCTCATGATTTTATAAGTTTCTATAATGTCACTCCTAAACATCCTACACTCCACCTGATGCTAACTTCAAGAACAAGCGTTTAAAGATAAGCACTGCAAAATTGAAGCAATGTTAAAAATGACAGATAGCCATCACTCAGCCCAAACGTCATTCTGTGATTTGTTTTTCTCCATGTTACAATACTATGGCAGCATGAAACGCTTACGAGTGCCAATAAGAAGTCAAGCACCTGAATTCCTTTATCTAAAGGGGGTAATGATCACGACATTGAAAACGTATCTGTGGCCAGATTTATATAATACCACATGGTCAACATTCTCCCTCCTGGCCTCCGTATGACGTTGTCTGGTCGTGTCTTCTTTATCTTCCATTCATTAGAGAATTCACCCCTTAAATTCGACACGGTGTACAGAATCTTTTCTTTCACCACTGCTAAAAGCGCGTTTTTCTTTTGCCACACCCTCTTTTCTCTGTCAGCCATGCTCCACCTCTGGCAAGGAACTAAAAGACCATTTTACAATTGTATTCTGTTTTGAAGAATTGTCACACTGGACTGGAACTCTGTTTCTCTTTCTCTGCAGATGTTGATAGACCTGTTGAGTTTCTCCAGAAATGAATAGGCACAGAACGATTTTTCAATTAAACAAATAATTATGGATACTGGATATAAAAATAAAAAACCTTTATAGAAGGTTCACTGGACCTGAAAGTTTAACTCTGCATTCACTCCAGAAAATTCTGCAACATCTTTCGCAATTTCTTCAGCAATTTCTGGTTTTGAACAGTTTCCAACGACATATTGTCAAAGATGCCCAAACATCCTGTCCAACATGGAGCGTTGTACACTGGGAACTGAACAGTAACGCATGGTGACAAGTTCCTTGACTCTGAAATTGCATAAGGCTGGCATCACTGACACTGCAGAGCTCTGAATCATGGTCAGGGAGAAAAACAGAAGGAAACACATTCCCTTCAAATACAAAAGATGGCATTACTGCAAGGAAAAGATTCAGATTAGTACCTTAAATGGATATTGTTTATGTCACAAATTGGGGGCGTGACACCAAGGAAAGAATTACAGCAGAATGAGAATATGAAAATCGAAGTATTTCCGCATCAGAAACCAGAATAGGGCACTGCATACAGGGCTGATCGGTGAATAGGTCTCGGTGTGAACTTGGGGGAGGGCGGGCGGGGCAGTCAGTAGAATTGAATTGTAGATATTGCAGCTAAAACTCGGTTATCATCTGATGCTGTAGATTTCAATGACAATCTGTAACTTTCCCCCAGGATAATCCATCCGTCCGCCATTTCCATCAAGCCGATCCATGGGTCAGTGACGAGTGTGGGTGAACATGGTCGGGTCAGAATCACGTGCACCTAAACCTGATGACAATCCATTAAAGCTACCGCACTTGACTGGTTACACTACGAACAGCAGGACTAACATCTGATACAGAGAGAGAGATGATCCCAAGACTAACAAATCAGATCTAAGCTCTGTCGTCCTGTCAAATCCATGCACAAAAGTCGATGGACCATTAAACTACTTACTGGAGGAGAGGACTCCACAAATATCCCCATCCGAAATAATGGAACAGCCCTGTACATCCGTGTAAAAGATGCAGTATCTGCACCATCCTCAGGCAGAAGTGTTGAGTCGATTACCCACCTCACCCTCAATATGATGTCCTCAAAATCACAGATGCCCGTCTTCAACCAATTCAATTCACTGCACGTGACATGAAGAAACAGCTGGACACTGTAGATACGACAAAGGCATTTGGCCCTGACACCATTCCTGCAATAGGACTGAGGACGTTTGCTTCACAACAAGCCGTGTACCTGAGAAGCTGTTTCATTCCAGCTCCAACTCTGACATCTCCCTGGCAATTATTCAACTGTTTCCCATCCTCTAAGAAGGGAATAATTACAATCAGACAAATTGCCACGCCCTCAGTCCCACCACGATGGTCAAATTTGTTTGGGTTATTTTTGATAGAGCTGTCAAGCAGCACATAAATAATCGGTTCAGTGTGGTTTCCGATAGGCCCCCATGTGGAGATGGCGCTGTCGTGGAACTGTCATTGGATTGCTAATCCAGACCAGGATAATTCTCTGGCAACTGGTGCAAGTTAAAAACAATTAATAAAATATCGAGTTCTATTATCTGGTGTCAATAATAGTGATCTTGCGTTCAATGTCGATTATAGACGTCGATCTCCTTCTCCAATGTACTTTCAGGAAGTGAATCCCCTGTGCTTTCCTGTCTGTCCTAAAAGTGACTCCAGACACACAGACACTCTTCAATGGTCTCTGAAACGGCCAAGCAAGGCACTCAATTGTATCAAACTGCTCCGAGATCTTAAAGGATATACCCGGAGTGAACAGCCGGCACCAGCCTCGTTATCAGAAAAGGGAATGGGAAACACAATCCTGTTGAACCTACAGAGACCTCCTTCCTAACAGCTGAGAGCTTGTGACAACATTTACAGAGCTTTCCCACACTCTGCACAGAAGCATCGGGAAAGGAATACGTCATACAACTCATTGAGCTTTCTCTAATTCAGTTAATTGCCAAACATCTCCTCAACGCAGTTTTCCCCATACAATATACATATATCTTAATATGTTTAAACATTGTGAACCATAAAATGAGAACTGCTGTAGAACATTCAGCCCATCAATTTTGCGCCTCCATTCTATGTACAGGCAGTTCACCGATAACGCGTGTTGATTAAATACAATTCGGCTGCAATGCAATTCATGAACCTTTTTCTATAAAGTGAACTGGCGTTTACTGTGACGCGATTCCTTGGCTGGCACCAGCTGAACATCAAACCCAGCCTCAGAAACCCTCTATCGACAAAAGGTACAATCAATGTGTTCAGCTTAAACAGGAGTGCAATTGGCTCTTCAGGCCTTGAAACAGAGCCTGAAACTGGGAATTATAGTCTATATTTAGAAAGAACTTTATTTCAAACTGTGGGGAGAATCTTGGAGAGAACTGGAATTCGGCATCGGCATCACATGGTCAGTCAGCCCCCGCGTGCTTTCTGGTGAAGATTCTGGTGAAGATTGCACCAGTGAGTGACTGTAGTGTGAAAGCATTACATTTACAGCACTGTTCCATTACAACATGTAATTTAAAGATGTATTTAGACTGTCCTATTGTGTGTTAGACCAAATTAAATTTTTGAGTTTTACTGATATTTATGGGAGTTCGCCACTTACCCTCTTTTTTCCATAGACACCATTATTAATATTGCACGATTTTCTACAACACAGTGCTGTACAGGAACACAGTTATTGCGTTATTGGAGAACAACCTGAATAATAGCTTATTCTTCTATCTTCACACCATACTCCTGCTCTCTCCCTATCCCTTTAGTTTCCAGAAATCCTTATTTATATTCAGCGCCTTCGTTTCCACAGCCTGATCTGGGAGAGAGTACCCCTGGTTCGCCAGTCTCCGAGTGCAGGCATTTCATCTCATCTCAATGCAAAGTGGCCTGTCTGTACCTAATATTGCCGCCCCTTGTTTCAGACGTCCCAGCCACGGGAATTACCATCCCTTCTTCTAATCTGTCTCGCCCTGTCAGAGTGTTATATATTTCACTGAGATTTCCACTCATTTTCCTAAACCCCATTGAATACAAGTCCAGTTACCCCAAACTCTGCTCCCACAACAAGTCTGTCATCTCAGAGATCAGTCTGGTCATCCTTTGCTGCTCTCCCTCAATGTCAGCTTTGTCGTCTGTTAGGAAAAGAGACCAAAACTGCACACAATACTGCACAATGTTCGAGATGGGGTCTCACCAAGACACTGTACAGGTGCAGTAAGATACATTTACTCCTGTACTCAAATCCCCCTGCAATGAAGGTGAATACAGCATTTATCTTCCCTCCTGCTTTCTGCTCCTGCAATATTGCTTTCAGTGATTGGTGTACAGCGAGATCCAGATTCCTTTCAAAATTACAGTTCCCGACGTGCTGGGCCTACATACAATGGTCAGCATGCCAATGCCATTCCCAGTATTGACTTCTGGCTTCAGAACTCACTGTCACACATGAACTCGGAGGGCTACGCAGAAATAAACAAAAATGCGGCTTAAGTTAATTTATAGTGCAATGTTTTTCAACCACTCCTTTTTCAAATGAGAGGCTGCCAGTCCATTGCTCCCATCAAAGTACACAACATCTCATCTCCCCCATTACTATCCACCTGCCACGTATTTGCCCAGTCACTCCACTTGTCTCGATCACCTTGGAACTTTTTTACATCCTCCTCATCCACTCACAGGCTGACACCGTTTAGTGCTGTCAGCAGACTTGGGAATATTGCAGTTGCGCCCCTCACCCAAAGATATGATGTGTATTGGGAATAGCTGGAGCCCAAGACACGATCCGTACAATATCCTCCAAGCCTTCCATTTAAAAATAAACATTGTTTATTCCTATTCACTGTTTCCGGCCAGCTCTCCCATTCTAAATCTATGACCATATATTAGTCCGAGTCCCATGGGATTCGAATTTGCCCAGTAGGCTTGGGGCTTTATCAAAAATCTTTCTGAGATTCCACTCGCATGGCATTGATACCTCCTACATAATTTTACTAAAAGTCACTTTCTCAAATATGATTCCCATTTCATGAATCTCTATTGACTTTGTCGATGCCCATTAATTTCAGTCCAATACTTTCTCTAAACTGTTTAGATATTATTTTCATTCTATTCCCTTTTTCTCACAAGACCAAAGTTCCCAAGTATTACTAGGAAGATTTCTTTTTGGTTTTGTTTTCTTCTGTGAAGGCATAATTAAAGTATTTGCTCCATAGTTCTGCCATTTCCCCGTCCTCAATTAGCTGGTATCAGACTGTAAGAAATCTGCAACTTTTTTCTCTTAATTTTGCCATTGACATATTTCCAGAAAATATTACAAGTTCTCTCTTATCAACTTTGTTAAGATAATCTTCAGAAACCCATCATTTCCTACCTTAAGCTACTCAATGATTGACCTTCCACAGCCATGCAATCACATAAGCACAGACTCTGTACTACCAGAAATACAGCACAGTCTACATTCGGCACACTTTCTGACACAAGACCTTAGCCGTGAATCTTAAAGCATTTGACGTGCGCAACTGTGTCGTTTCTAATGGTTTGAGGTTAGCATGACAACTCCACTCTCAAGAAGTGCATCCCAGACCCCAACACGTTCTGTTTGAAAAACAATTCTCAAATCTTCACCAAACCGTAAATCCTTCACTTTTAAAGTGTGGCCCTTTGAGTAACAGCAACAGCTGCTGTCTATCCACCTTGTCCATGCACCTCGTAATCCTATCCTTCTGAATCACAGACCTCGCAGCCTTCTCTCCTCCAAACTAAACAACCTGAGGTTATCCAGCCTCTCTCCATAGCTTATCTGCTCCATCCAAGGGAACATCTCTGCACCGCCTGCACTACAATCACATCCTTCCTGTAATGTTGTTCCCAGACCTACACACAGTATTCCATCTTGCCTTCACCAAAGTTCCGCATAGTTCTTATAATCTATGCCTCGATTAATAAAGGCTATGTTTACATTCCCCTAGCCTTTCCCAGATTGTGTATAACCTGTGCAGTCACATTTAGCGATGTGTGGAGAAGCACCCTCTGAGCTTTCTAGTGTGCTGCTATACATTGAGTACTCCCCTGACTAGTTCCTTTCTCCAAAGTTGCATCACCTCAAATTTATCAGGGTTACATTCCATCTGCCTTTGATCCACCCATCTGACCATTCCATCTGTATCGACCCGTAACATAAGGCCTTCCTCCTCACTTGCAACCACCCGGCAAATCTTTGTATCAAATACAAACTTATTTATTACACACCCTACCCCTCGTCCATATTCACAGCTGCATCATCTATGAATAACACAAATAAGAAGGTTAAAAATTTCTCAACATCAGTTACATCACGTGGTTGTGCACGTTGATGAAGAAGCAGCGTTTCAAAAGCGAGTGCTGCCGAATAAACCTGTTAGACTAGGTCTGGTGTTATGCTATTTTTAGATTTGTCCACCGCAGCCCAACACGAGCACCTCCGAATCACAACTAATAAGTGACCTAGCACTGATACCCATTGGTACAGCATTGGACACTAGCCTCCATTCACACAAACAGCCTTCTACCACTCCCCTCTTTTCCTCCTACTAAAGTTGATTTAGATGCAACTTGGCAAGTCACTAATGAGTCCTACGTGTTCACTGGTTATTCTGTTCCACTTGACACACTTGTCGGTTATCTGGGGATTCTCTGTAATCTTGTCCATAAGACCATAAGACCATAAGACATAGGAGCGCAAGTAAGGCCATTAGGCCCATCGAGTCCACTCCGCCATTCAAACATGGCTGATGGGCATTTCAACTACACTTACCCGCATTTTCCCCGTGGCCCTTAATTCCTAGTGACATCAAGAATTTATCAATTTCTGCCTTGAAGACATTTAGCGTCCCAGCCTCCACTGTACTCTGCGGCAATGAATTCCACAGGCCCACCACTCTCTGGCTGAAGAAATGTCTCCACATTTCTGTTCTGAATTTACCCCCTCTAATTCTAACGCTGTGCCCACGGGTCCTAGTCTCCTCGCCTAACGGAAACAATTTCCTCACGTCCACCCTCTCCAAGCCATGCATTATCTTGTAAGTTTCTATTAGATCTCCCCTTAATCTTCTAAACACCAATGAATACAATCCCAGGATCCTCAGCCGTTCCTCATATGTTAGACCTTCCATTCCAGGGATCATCCGTTTGAATCTCTGCTGGACAGGCTCCAGTCCCAGTATGGCCTTCCTGGGGTGTGGGGACCAGAACTGGACACTGTACTCCAAATGGGGCCTAACCAGAGCTCTATACAGTCTCAGTAGTGCAACGGTGCTTTTATATTCCAACCCTCTTGAGATAATTGACAACATTGCATTCGCTTTCTTAATCATGGACTCAAACTGCATGTTTACCTTTAGAGAATCCGCAACTAGCACTCCCAGATCTCTCTGTACTTTGGCTTTATGAATTTTCTCACCGTTTAGAAAGTAGTCCATGCTTGTATTCTTTTTTATTTATTTCTTTTGTCCTGCCTTGCCCCTGTTTTAGTCAGTCCCCTCCACGCACAGAATTTCCTCCTTATTGCAGTCTTCAATGGTTTGTCCCTTATCCTCTCATTATTTGCCTTGAATATGGATTAGACAGCCTGATAAATTTTCTGTTAATTTCCAACTTGCCGTATGCTTTGTGAGTTTTATAAAGTTCACAGTGACCCACAGCTGATTTGTTGAAACTCTACAGAACATAGGCCGAGTTTCCTCATCACGCAATCTCGCCATCTGAGGGATTTATCTGGATAATGTCCATTACACTTCCTTTGTGGTCAGTAGAATCTTTCTAAGATTTGGTCACCAAAACTGTTCTCAATACTCCAGGTACAGTCTCACCAACACTCTGTGAAACTGCTTCAACATGTCTTTTCATCTATATTCTGGCTCCCTTAAAGGAAGGCAAACCAAACTTTAAGTTTCCACTTACATATATTCCTCCAAATACCCTTCACATCATTGCATTTTCGAACTCACTGTGTGAGTACTTATCGAAAGCCTTCTGATAATCTAAAATATGCCAATTCTACTGGATCCCCATTATCTATGCTGTACGAATCAACTTCAAACAATTCCAAAGTTTGTCAAATATGATTTCCCTTTCAGAAATGCATACTGAGTCTCTCCAATGTTGCTGTTAATGTCTAAGTATCCAATATCACATCCTATATAATAGATTCCAACAGTTTCCCGACAAATGTCAAGTTAATTGGTCTGCAGTTCTCCACACTGTCTCTTCTTTCCTTTGTAGATGCTTGGATCCCTACCATTCATCTATAGTGCTTGGATCACGTTTACTAATGTTCATTTATCTACACCAACTTCCAGACTCTGCAGAATGTACAGGAAAATAGAACGCAGTCATCGACAATGCAATCAATACTTCTAATTGTGATTTATTTCTGAAGATTTTGGTGAGAAGTACATCTGGTTTGTCAAGCTTAGCAATGCTCAATCCAGCTGCATGTTCAATATTGCCTTGTTACTGATATGAATTGACTTGATGTCTTTACTTCCACAAGTCCTATACGATCACTTCGTATTTCTGGGTGATTTTCTGGATCTTACTCCATTAAGACAGATGTAAAGTAACTGGTTATTTGCTTCGCCATTTCCCGATTATTCACCATAATCTCGTCTTTCCCGATTGCAAATTTCCACATTTGACTATGTTTTTTTTTCTTCTTTTGAAATATAGATCATAGATTTTTGCAGTCTGTATGTTCCTGTTTGTTTGCATGCATGTTCGCTTTTTGATTTCCTCATCAGTTTCATGGCCCTCCTTTTCTGGATTGCAATTTTCTGAAATTTCTTAGGATTCCACAATGTCTGGAATTCTTCTGAAGTCACTTCCTGTGATTAATATATTCTTTAATTTGTTATGTTAGTCATCATTAAGTCACTGACTCACCCTTTGGTGTTTTCACCTGAAATAAGTAGACATATCTTGCAGACTATGCAGTATTTCTATAAATCTCCTGGTCCTGACCAGATATATTCAGGAAGACTGCAGGAGGACAGGGAAGTCATAGCGGGGGCCCTGGTTGGTACTTTTGTATCATCAGTAGCCAACGGATGAGGTCCTGGAGGACTGGAAGGTAGCGAATATTGTGCCTTTATTCAAGAAGAGCTACAAAGAAAAACCTGGGCCCTATAGACCAGTAAACCTGACATCTCTAGTGGATAGGTTTCTTGAGACGATTCTGAGAGAGACGATATACATGCATTTGGAAAGGCAGGGTGTGATTATGAGCAGTCAGCACGTCTTTGTGCATGGGGGATCATGGCTTAAAGTTTGTGAGAGTGCTTTGGTGAAATGACCAGTAACTTTGACAAGGGCATGGTGGTATACGTAGTATATAAGGATTTCAATAAGGTCTTCAGTAAGGGTCCACATGGTAGGCTGCTCTGGAAGTTTAGATCATATGGAATTGAGGGTGAGCTGGCAAATCAGATCCAAAATTTGCTTGATGGTAGGAAACATAGAGTAATAGTGGAAGCATGCTTATCGGACTGAAGGCCTGTGATGAGTGGAATGCCTCAGGAGTCGGTTCTGGGACTATTGCTGTTTGTTTCATGCATGTATATTGTATATATATTTACAGATAAGTGTCAGTTCTTGCAATTTAGAAAGTCAAATCAAGGTAGGAGTTTCATGGTGAATGACAGGGTCTTAAGGAGTGTATTGAGACAAAGGGACCTTTGAATTCAGGTTCAAGGTTCTCTGAACGTGGAGTCACAGGGAGATAAGGCAGTGAAAAAAGCATTTGGCACACTGGCCTTCATCAGTCTGAGTAATAAGTATCGAAATTAGGGAGTTATGTTGCAGTTATACAGGATGCTGGTGAGGCAATACTGGTAGTGTTATGTTCAGTGTTGTTCACTTTGCTACAGGAAGAATGTTATTAAACTGGAAATAGTGCAGATGAAATTTACAAGTATGTTGCCCGGACTCAATGGTCTAAGATATAGTGAGAGTTTGGGCAAGCTAGGAGTTTTTACTTTAGAGTGTATGAGACTGAGTGGGATCTGATAGAAGTGTATAGGATCATGGGAAGCATGGATAGAGTGAATGCACTCAGTCTTTTTTTTGCCACCTACCGACTAGTGGGCATCAATTTAAGATCCGAGGGGAAAGAGTAAAATGGAACCTGAGGGGCAATTTCTTTTACACACAGGGTGATATGCACATGGAATGAGATGCCAGCAGAAGTGGTTGAGGGAGGTACATTCACAAAATTTAAAATGCATTCGGACAAATACACGGATAGGAAAGAATAAGAAGGATATGGGGCAAGGGCAGGGAAATGTGAATGGACATTTTGTCCGGAATGGACCAATTTGGGCTGAAGGGCCTTTCTCCGTGCTGTTGGACTCTATGACTCTCACAATCATTGCTTCTCCCATTGAATGTTATATTATATTTCCCCAATTAATTGGAGCGTGCTTGATCCTCGAGCCTCCGGGCTTCCATGAAGCTTAACCAGAATGATAAAACATTCGATATTGTATTCAGACGCCGTGTAAAAATGCAACATATTGATGTCACTATTCCTCCAAAGCTGCTTCAGAGCAAGGTTATTAATTAGTCCTCCAGACAACACAACACCAAATCTGAAATAACCTGCTCTTCACAGTATTAGTAGTCACTGCAGTTTCGGTGCAACTTGAGACCATCCATTATTACTGCAGCACACACGATTATTTGTTACTCATTCACAGGATGACGGCGTCGCTGGATATCCAGTATTTATTGCCCATGCCAGAGGGCAGTTAAGATTCAGCAGCGTTGTCTTCAGTCTGGAGTCACATGCAGGCTACACCAGGTAAGGACAGCAGTATTCTTCCCTCAACGATATCAGTGAACCAGATGAGTTTTTCCAACAATCGACAATAGATTCCTGGTCATCATAAACCCTTGATTCCAGATACATATTGAATTCAAATTCCACCATCTGCCTTGTCAGGATTTGAATTCATGTCCCCAGAATATTACCTGGGTATCTGGGTTAAGACCCCAGTGATAATATCACTGTGTCATTGCTCCCCCTTGAATATACTTGCATACCTAATTTCCAGAGCATATGTTGTAAAGTATTTACGTGACAGATTTGGTTTTGATATATTATACACTAATGTTTGCTTCACTTTGATATTTGCCAGATCCACCCAAACTGATTCTGTGGGAAGTGAGGGAAAGAGTCTGTGGCGTTATTACCGATAGACTTGGACAAGACATTCAGGGAGACTGACCTCAACGCTGAGATGATCTGAAGAATTGGTCAGCAATATAGGACAAGCATCAATACTCTTTCCCCCCACTTTGCCAGGATAAGTGTCACCATATTCTTCTGCTCCCTCATACTCACTGTATATCTGTTATAACACCTACCCCCGAATAAGGTTCACACTCTATCTCCAAATAAGGCTCAAGCGCGACCACACTCACTTTTGGATTCAGCACCTTCCTTCCCTCAGTTTTTCTGTCACTGCCGCAATAGCCCCGCACACTAATACCACTGCATGGATACAACATTGTGGTCAGACTCCCTCCGGACATCTCACCCTTCCCCCCTTCCCCTATACCAGCATTAACAGCAGGGACACCCACTCCCACCCTCACCCCGTCCCTCCTCTTCTCCCATTCCAGGAAAAACATCCTGGAATAGGACATAAAAGGCCAAGCCGGGTGTTTTAGAGTGCCCGATAACCATTCCCTCACCCTCTACCTCGACATGTGGGGAAGATCCTGGAAAGAGCCAGAGAGGACCAGGACACGTTGTGTGGAGATTCTGAAACATCGACCTCCCACCAACCAAGTAAGCTGCAATGTTCAGTAAAGAGCAACTCTCAACTTAAACTCGCTGGCAGTTCCAATCACATCTCTCTCACTTTTCAGGCTTAGTTAAAAGATGTCAGATGGAGGCAGAGCGTCTGCAATGGGATACAGACAGGGGGAGGGAAGAGCATCTGCAATGGGATACAGACAGGGGGAGGGAAGAGCATCTGCAATGGGATACAGACAGGTGAAGGACAGATCACCTGCAATTGGATACAGACGGGGAGAGGGCAAAGCGTCTGCAGTGGGACACAGAGGGGGAGGGCAGAGCGTCTGCAATGGAATACAGACAGGGGGAGGGAAAAGCATCTGCAATGAGATACAGACAGCGGAGGGCAGAGCGAGGGCAGTGCGTCTACAATGGGATACAGAAAGGGGAAGGGCAGTGTGCCTGCAATGGTATACAGACAGGGGAAGGGCAGGGCATCTGCAATAGGATACAGACAGGGGAGCCAGAGCGTTTGCCATGGGATACAGACAGGGCAGGGGCAGTGTGTCTGCAATGGAAGACAGACTGAGGGAGGGAAGCAGCTCTGCAATAGGATACAGACAGCGGAAGTGCAGAGCGTCTGCAACGGGATACAGATAGAGGGAGGGAAGAGTGCCTGCAATGGGATACAGACAGGGTAGGCAGAGCGTCTGCAATGGGAAACAGACAGGGGAGGGGCAGTGTGTCTGCAATGGGAGACAGACTGGGGGAGGGATGCATCTCTGAAATGGGATATAGACAGGGGAAGGGCAGAGCGTCTGCAATGAGATACAGACAGGGGAAGGGCAGGCGTCTGCAATGGGATACAGACAGGGGCAGGGAAGAGCGCCTGCAATGGAATACTGATGGGTTAGGGCAGAGAGTCTGAAGTGGGATACAGACGGGGAGGGCAAAGCATCTGCAATGGGATACAGACAGGGGGAGGGCAGAGCGTCTGCAATGGGATACAGCTGGGGAAGACAAAGCGCCTGCAATCGGATCCAGACAGGGGAAGGGCAGAGCGTCTGCTGTGTGATATAGACGGGGAGGGCAGAGCAATGGCATACAGACAGAGAATGGCTGTGAGCAAATCTTCAGCAGAAAAAAACAGTGCAATATATATATATGATGAAAATTTTCTGTTTTGTGGAAAAGACGAAACAACAGAAATTTATTTAAATGCAAGGAGAATGCAGAACTCAGTGTTACAGAGTGATTTGTGGGTCTTAGTACATGAATCACATCAAATTAACCTGAAGATGTAGCAAGTGATTTGGAAGGTAAATGTCGTGATCCTGTTTCGTGCAAGGGGTGTTGGGTATGATCTTAGCGATGTTTTATGCATCAGTACAGGGCATTGCTGAGATTACATCTGTTGTATTATGTGTAGTTATAACAGCCTAAACTGAAAAAAACAAAATTGCTTTCGAAACGTCTCAAAGATGTTTCTCTTTACGCATTCTTGGAATGAAGGCATTACGTTGTGAAGAATTAACAGTTCGGCCTGAGAATGAAGAATGTTTTATTGGCCATATAAGATCATGAGATGAGTGTAGTTGGTGAAGACCGGATGGATATTTCTCATTGTGTGGGAGAATAAAACTGGGGAAATAATTTAAGAATAAGTCAGTTTCAAAGGAAAGGTCATTAGACAGTAAAATTGAACTGGGAATTCTTTTCCTAAATGCTGACAGTCAAGCTGAGCTTTTCCAGCAATTACTGTATATTTTTAAGAATATTCATTTTAACACAGTTATTGTGAAGACATGAACCACTTATTTTTACATTATGCAAGCACATAGTAACACATCTTCAAAACAAGTAGAATCATTTATTGTTAATGAATTGATACTGCAATAATGCACTGACCTGGAGTCGAGAATGTGATGGAGTCATATAGTTCAGACAATGTTCAAGAAGAGCTCACAGAGTCCAGTGTGGGACTGATAACGTTACTTATTTAACTTACAGATGGAAAATGTAGCCTATCTGTGGAGAAACATTCTATTGCTCCCTTTCTGTTTCCCTATCGCTCATCACAGCAATGTGTGGGAGTTAAAAAAAAAACCCAGTCGTCTTTCCCACTAATGGAGGATTCCTGATGAGGATTCATTGGAATCTCCCCATTACCTGAAGCAAAGCAATTCAGCCAAATTCAACTGTTTCATGAAGAAATCCCATTGTCAGAAGGCTGTGCAAGCAGAATAACAACAGAAGTAATTATCCGACTCGATAGTGAGGGGAACAGACAGGAGATTCCTTGGCTGCAAATGGGAATCCGGAATGGTGTGTAGCCTCCCACATGCCCAGGGTCCAGGATGTCTCAGAGTGGCTGCAGAACGTTCTCACTGGGGGTTGGAGGGGGGCAGTGGGGGGAAGCAGCCAGAAGTCATTGTGCACATTGGTACAAAGGACAGAATGACACAGGTAGAAATAGTGATGACATCCTGCAGAGTGATTGTGGAGAGCTACGGAAAAGGAGAAAAGACAGAGGTAATATGCAGTTTACTTCCAGTTCTCCGTGCTAGTGAGGGTAAGAATAGGATGATATGGCAGATGAAGGGGTGGCTAAAGAATTGGTGCAGGGGGCAGAGATTTTTGGATTACTGGGATCTTTTGTGGGGCAAGGTGACGTGTTCAGGAAGGACGGGTTGTACCTGAACTGGAAGGGGACCAATATCCTGGCAGGTAGGTTTGCAACTGCTGCAAGGGAGGGTTTCAACTAGATTGGCTGCGGTTGGGGAGTGGTGGGATCCTCAACAGCAGGGAGGCACTTGCGAGGCTGGAAGGAGATACAGTAATCAGAAACAGTAAAATGAAGAGACAGGTCAGGCTAGACAACGACGGGGAGCAAGGAATGCCTGTTGGATTAAATTGCAACTGTTTCAATGCAAGATGGCTGACAGGTAAGGCCGATGAACTCAGGGCATGGATCGGTGTGTGGGACTGAGATATTATAGCCATTACTGAAACATGGCGAAGGGAGGTACAGCACTGGCAGTTTAAAGTACCAGGGTACAGGTGTTGTATGCGGGACAGAGATGGTGGAAAGTGGGGACGGGGAGTTCCATTTTTGATTGAGGCGAGTAACACAACAGTAAACAGAGATAAAATAACTGATGGATCATCCTGTGAGGATTTGTCTGCGAAGCTAATAAATAAGAAGGGACTGGTGATAGGATTTGGATTGTACTATCGGCCCCCAAATAGTAAACGAGGAATTAGGGGAACAAAAATATGTAGACAGACTGGGGAGACTTGCAGGGCCAATAGGATTGCATTAGTAGGAGATTTTAATTTTCCTAACATAGACTGGGAATGACAGAGAATTAACGACTGAGATGGGGTGTATTTATTAAGTGTGTTCAGAACAGTTTCGTCAGTAGAGGGTGCAACTCGGGAAGGGACAAAACGTGACCTACTCTAAGAACTAGGGCAGGACAGGTGACTGAGGTGACAGTGGGGGAACACTCTGGGACCCGCGAACATAGTTCTATTAATTTTTAAATAGTTACGGAGAAGGACAAAACTGGTCCACATGTTCAAGTTCAAACTTGAGGCAAAGCGAATTATGATGGAATTAGACAGGAGCTCGTAGGGGTTGGTTGGAGGAGTTTGTTTGCAGGCGAAGGGACCTCCTGCAAGTGGGAGGCCTTTAAAAGTAAAATGTCTACAGTTCAAGGTCTATATGTTCCTGTGAGGGTAACTGGCAAGGTTGGTAGGAAGAGGGAACCTCGGATGTCAGGAGATAATGAGGCTTTGACCAGCAAAAAAGAGGCGTGGCTCAGGTCCATGCAGCTGGGTTCGAAGGAATACCTGGTGGTGTACAGGGGATACTGTAGTTTACCAAAGAAGGAAATCAGGAGGGCGAAAAGGGGGCACAAGGTAGCTTTGGCTGAGAAGATTAGGGTGAATGCAAAGAGGTTCTTTAAGTATATTAAAGTAAAAGGAATAACTAAATGAGAATATGACCCCTCATGATCCAAAGTGGACCTGCATGTCTAGAACCGTAGGAGATTTGCGAGATTCTCAATGGATATTTCTCCTCTGCCTTTACCGTGGAGAAATACTTGAAGACTTGGGAGGTTAACAAAGGTCGTAGTGTTATCTTGGGGTCAGTCAATATCACAGGAGAAGGTGTGTTGGATGCATTAGAATGTATGAAGGTGGATCAATCTCCTGGTCCTAAACAGATGCATCCAAGAACACTGCAAAAGGCTACAGAGGAAACTACGGGAACCCTGGCTGATATTTTTGCATCAGCGTTAGCTACAGTTTAGGTTCTAGAATATTGGAGAGTAGCAAATGTGGTGCCATTATTCAAGAAGGGAAGCAAAGAAAAGTCTGGGATCAATAGACCAGGAAGTCTAAATCTGTGGTACATAGGTTACTTGAGAAGACTCTGAGGGATGAGATATACATGCATTTGGAAAAATAAAGCTTGATTAGAAATTGTCTTTTTGACAGATTCCCTACAGTATGGAAACAGGCCATTTGGCCCAACAAGACCACACCGATTCTCCAAACTAACCCACCCAGTCCCATTCTCCTACTCTATATTTACCCCTGACGAATGCACATAATACTATACGTAACTTAGCATGGCAAATTCACCTGGCCTATATATCTTTGGATTGTGGAAGGAAAGTGGAGCACGTAGAGGAAACCCGCACAAACACAGTGAGAATGTGTAAACTCCACACTGATAGTCACCCGAAGTTGGACCCAAACCCGGATCCATGGCACTATGAGGCAGCAGTACTAGCCACTGAACCACCATGCCACCCTTGCTTTTTTCAACACAGTTCAACGACACAGGGACAAAACTTATTCTGCCCTTCACCCACGATGCACGTTCCAGTATCACATACCATGGATAATTTATTTTCCACTGAAAATGTCATCTTATTATTATTTATTATTAATTTGTTATTATTAATTTTAAAAATTATTATTAATAGATGTTTTTAGACTGGAAATATTGCATGGCTTTGTGAGTGGGAGATCATGCCGCTCAAATTTGTTTGAGTTCATTGATGAAGAGACCAGGAATGTTGATGAGGGCAGGGCGGTCGACATAATCTGTATGGTTTTCACGGAGGTCTTTGACCAGGTTACCATTGATAGGATGGTCTGGAAGGTTAGAATCGCATGGAATCCAGAGGGAGCTGGCAAATTGTGCACACAATTGGCTTCATGGTAGTAAGCAGAGGGTAATAGTGGAAGGATGCTCTCGGACTGGAGGCCTGTGACACATAAAGTGCCTCAGGGGTCGCTGCTGGGCCCGTTGCTTTTTGTTATCTGTATCAATGATATTCTTGCGAATGTACAAGGCATGATTAGGAAACTTGAAGATGACACTAAAATAGGTGGTATCGTGGACAGTGAGGACGTAGATCAGAAATTGCACCAGGACCTTGTTCAAACTGGAGAAGTGGGCCGCGGAATATTTTGGCAATGCTAGATCAAGGTCGGAGTTTCATGGTGATTGGTCGGATCTTAAGGAGTGTAGCAGAGCAGAGGGACCATGGAGTTTAGGTCCACCGTTCTCTGAAAGTGGGGTCATAGTTAGACATGGCAGTGAAGTAGGCTTTTGCCACACGAGCATGCATCGGTCAGGACATGGAGGTGAGCAGTTTGGACGTTATGTTCCAGTTATACAGGATGTTGGTGGGGCTGCACTTGTTGTGTTGTGTTCAGTTTTAGTCACATTGCGATCAGAAGGATGTTTTTAATTTGGAATGTGTGCAGACGGAATTTATAAAAATGTTGCCAGGACTCAACAGTATGAAATATAGGGAGAGGTTGGACAAGCGAGGACTTTTTTCTTTCGAGAATAGGAGACGGAGAGGGATCTTAAAGAAGTTTACACGGTTAGGGTGAATGGATCCAGCCTTTTCTTCCTAGAGTTGGGGAATCGAGGAGGAGAGGGCATCAGTTTAAGGTGAGAGGTGAAAGAATAAAAGGGAAACTGATGGAAACTGTTTTACACAGAGAGTGGTACACAAAGGGAATGAGCTGCCAACGGAAGTGGTTGAAGCATTTATATTAACGATATTTAAACGGCATTTGGGCAAGTACATGGACAGGAAAGGACGAGAATGCTATGGGCCAAGTGCTGGGAAATGAGGTTAGAGTGGTTGGATATTTGGGTCAGCATGGACAAGTTTGGACCAAAGGGCCTCTCTGCCTCTCTCCATGCTGTAGGACTTGATGACTCTGCAAACAGAACAGCATTTGAGTCAAACTGTCATTTTTCCTTTGGTCATGAGTTTGAATCATATTTGGACAATATTCTTTCAAGTTAACTTTGCAGATATTTTGCTTTTCAGTTTGTTATCGACAATACGTGTGTGTGTGTGTGTGTGTGTATGTGCCTGTGTATGTGTCTGTTTGTGTGTGTTTGTGTGCGTGTGCGTGTTGTGTGTGTGTGTGTGTGTGTGTCCACGTGTATTTCTCAGTATTTTACAAAGAAAAATATCAATGTACATATTTGCAATATCCTCTCGTCATTCCTCTTTCCATCATAGTTTGAGCAACTTTGTTTTGGTCATAAACGTGTTATTTTAGAGATTAAAGAAATCTGCCTGATTTGTTCCTAGCACTGACCCTGACACACTCTGAGAACTATATCATTGGCCATATCACCAACATAGTAATAATTATTTTTTGTGGTCAGTATCAGCCAACGTTAGTGTCGAGGAGTTCGTTGGAGGAGAGCCTGAGGGATAGGATTTACATCTATTTAGAAAGACAAGGACTGATTAGGGATAGTCAATATGGATTTGTGTGATGGAAATCTTGTCTAATTAATGTGATTGAATATTATGAAGAGGTGACAAAGAAGATTGAAGAAGACACTGTGGTATAAATTGTTTACACAGACTTCAGCAAGGCATTAAATAAGGTTCCCCATCGTAGACAGATTACTAAAATTAGGTTATATGTAATCTAGGAAAAACTAATCAATTGGATACAAAATTGGATTGAAGGTAATGGATTGTATTCCAGACTGAAGACCTGTGGCCAGCGGCGTGCTGAAAGAATCAGTGCTGAGCTCACTGCTTTTCATTACGGATATAAACAACTTTGAAGTGATTATCGGAGGCATGGTCAGTAAGTTTACAGATAACATCACCAAAGTGGTGAAGTGGACAGTAAAGAAGATGATCTCAGAATATAACGGGATCCTTGACCATCAATGAGCCAAGAACTGGCAGATGGAGTTTAATTTAGATATTTGTGAGGTTTTGCATTTTGGTAAGTTTAAGCAGGGTAGTGCCCTTGGGAATGTTGCTGAAAAAAGAGACCTACGGGCGAAGATTCATAGTTCCTTGTAAGTGGAGTTTAGGTCTGTAGAGTCTTGAAGAACGTAGTTGGCATGCTTTCCTTAATCTGTCAGAGCATTGAGTATAGGAGTAGGGGTAGGTTGTTGCACTTGTACAGGACGTAGGTGAGGCCACTTTCAGAATACTGGGTACATGTCAGTTGAGTCTGCTGAAGGGTGGATGTTGTTAAGCTTGAAAGGGTGCAGAAAAGATTAACAAGGATTTTCTGGAACCTGAGGGTTTGAGCTACAGGGAGATGATGAACAGGTTGAGGCTTTTTCCCCTGGCATATCAAAGACTGAATGGTGACATGACAGAGGTTTAACAAGTCCTGAGGGGCATGGATAGTCTGAATGGGCAAGATCTTTTTCCCAGTGTAGGGGCATCCAGAACTAGACGGCATAGTGTGAAGGTGACAGGGCAAAGACTTAGAAGGGACCTGAGGGGAAACATTTTCATTCAGAGGCTGGTGGGTGTACTGTCAGAGGAAGTGGTGAAAGCGGGTACAATTACACGTTTAAAATGTATCTGGATAGGTACATAAATAGAAATGGTTAAGAGGGATGTGGGTCAAATGCTGACAAGTTGGACGAGATCTGATTAAGACGCCTGATTGGCCTGGACAATTTGGACAAAAGGATCTGCTTCCACAATGTATGACTCTCTTATTCTCACAACAGGATGAGGGAAAATTCATAAAGGGCCATTCGAATGGGAATTCTCTTCCCCAAAATTTTTATGGTGCCTCTCTGATTACAAGTATTCACAGCTGAGTTAGCTAAAGTTTTGACAGAGAAGTGTTTCATGGATAATGGGACACAGGTAGGAAAATGAGGCTGAGACCACAATCTGATCAGCCACAATCTTAATGCCTGGTGGAGAAGGCTCAAATTCTCTAATGACCCACTTCTGCTCCTCAGGCCCATGTTTTTGCATTCCATTCAACCCCTCTAACCTGCTAGCAATGGCTTCCCCTCTTTGTAACTTGTGCTTCATTTGTTGATAATGTTGTAGACCCAGATTCACTGTGAATGCAGCCCCGAAATCTCACCCAGCGATGGCTCACAAAATCCGCTGGTCTCACTGATTGCAACATTCCATAAAAGACCTTCCAGGAAAATAACACCAACTAACTTTCCAATAACAGAATGGGAGAACATCAGATACAGAGGCAGGTCATTCACATCCTAAGCCTGTCTTGTCCTTCACTAAGATCAATCTGACCTGCTCCAAGTCTCAAATCTTCCTCAATGTGCAAGTCTTCTTGAGCACTTCCATAGAACCCAGAACAAAGAACAGTACTGATTTGAAGATGCCGGTGTTGGAATGGAGTGTACACAGTTAAAAATCACACAACACCAGGCAATAGTCCGACAGGTTTCTTTGGAAGCACACTAGCTTTCTCAGCGTCGCCCCTTCATCAGGTGATAGTGGAGGGCTCAATCCTAACACAGAATGTATAGCACCAATTTGCAGTGTGATGGAACTGAAATTATACATTGAAAATTTGATTGTTAAGCCTTTCATCTGTTAGAATACCATGATAGTTTCTCTTCTTTCATATGTAAATCACAAAACCTTTTTTTTTAAGTTGCATTCTCAGGTTAACTGTTAACAATAGTGATGCCTAGACAATATGGTGAAAGTGTTGCCTCCCTGTGTTCTCTCTCTATGCCATGATGTTTACATTGATTCTAATCTAAAAAGTGAGAGAACGGTGTTTTACATGATTTCATGCAGTTTTTGAGCTCAGAGTTCTACATGAATGCATACAGTTCGGACCTTCATCACTCGACCTTGTGCCATTTATCCTTCTCTAAGATCAGACTAATCTACATGCTTCCATTCACTTTGTTCCATGTGCCTATCCAAGAGTCTCTTAAGTTTCCCTCACGTATTTGACTCTACTATCACTGCTGGCAGTGCATTCGACTCACCCACCACTCTCTGTGTAAAGAATCTACCGCTGATATCTCCCCTAAACCTTCCTCCAATTGCCTTAAATTTATGCCACCTAGTCATAGATATTTCTGCCCTGGGAAAATGCTTCTGGCTATTCACTCTCTCTATGACTCTCATCATCTTGTACATCTCCAGTGAGAAAAGCCCTCGCTCCTCATGGTTTCCTCATAAGACCTGCCCTCCAGTTCTGGCAACATCCTTGTAAATCTCCTCCTGGTAAATCGCAGTTAATTAGAATTAATTATGACCTCTCCACTTTTTAGAGTCATTCATTTCACAAGGGAAGATGATTATCATTGGTGGGCATCAATCATCTCAGCCGTGGAACACATCTGCAGGAGATCCTCAGCGTGGCTTCCTCAGCCCAGGCATCTCCAGTTTGTCATCACATTATCCCTACAGTGTGGAAGGAGGCTATTCAGCCCACTGAGTCCAAACTGAGCAGATTGGATTCCCTAGAGCGTGGATACAGGCACTGCGGCCCAACCAGTCCACAACGACCCTCTGAAGAGTAACCCACCCAGACACATTTCCCTCTGACTAATGCACCTAACATAATGGACAATTTAGCATGGCCAATTCACCTGGCCTGAACATCTTCGGACTATGGGAGGAAACCGGAGCACCCGGAGGAGACTTATGCAGACAAGTGGGGAATGCGGAAACTCCACACAGACAGTTGCCCACTTCCGAAATCGAACCTGGGACCCTGGTGCCGTGAGGCAGCAGTGTTAGCTGCTTAGCCACCGTGCCAGCAGAAAAGGGGGCATTCACTGAAATTTACAAAATTTCCACGACAGGTTGTCCCTCTTCAACTCTTGAAACAGTCTTGACCATGTACAGCAAGACGTGGACAACATTCAAGATCGTACTGTTAAAGTCTGGGTAACATTTATGTAACAGTACAGTGCATTTCCACAGTAAAACGAGGAGTTTATTTAGCACATCAATCTGGTTTCACAAGAATATGGGGTAGCCATTCATCCCATCAAAACTCCCGCACAAGAAGAAGGATGGACCATTCAGTCCCTCCTGCCTGTTGCACAGGAAGACAGGGAGTATGTTCTCTCCCACATATGACGTACATGGGATCAGAAAGAGCCATTTCATACCCGGAGTCACTTACAAAGGAACAGGAAGAGGTTATTCATCTTGTCAAACCACTAACGCAGGAACAGGAAAGTGTCAGAGATGCTGCAACATCACAAACAAATGGAGCAGGGGCTGCACAGACAGACTGCTCCAAATTGATCCCCATGCCGTAATTAATCATGGTATATATGTGTTACTTTAACATGGGTTTCTGGCAGTCGGAATGAAGGCAACATTTTTAGCCATTCTCCAAGTTATATTCCATCTCCAAGAAGGCAGACCCATGGTCTCCGTGGCGGTGGGAAACCGGTGAGGAATAACTAACTGTTTCAGAATGAAGGTATTTTGGCTGCTGACAGGTTTGTGTACAAAGTGACATTCAATGCAGTGTCACACAGTAACTGTGCATTAAAGTGTTCAGAGTTCATTCAGAGCCTGCACCTCTCTGTCAATCGACATGGGAGCTCTGCAGATGCACATAAACTGTCGTGAATCAAACATCCAATGAAAAGTATGACATTGTCACCCAATTCAGCTATTTGGGACATAATGAGTTTCTGTCCATACCCATCAAGCTTCAACTTCTTATTCTCTCACAGCGCTAAAGATTAAACACATAGTTACTGCGCTCTCTCCTCATGGTAACATCATGCGAGTGTTTAGTCTGGTCAAACTCCAGTACACTCTCTCAGTGACAAAGGGATCATTGTTTATAAAGCAGACCAAACCTTTACACAAAGCACCAAATACTTTCTCAACAAAACACGATCATTGGGAAAGATATTCTAACTTTGATACTTCAATCATTTTGCCTGAAGAGCCACATATCATTTACTTCCTGGCCCTGTATGAATTCTGTCAGTGACTTTTGTCCAAGGACATCCAGGTCCTTTTCAACAAAAGCACTCGCCAGCCTCTCTACCATTTAATAAATATAAACGTACATGATGATATTTGTTGTTCACATCTGAATCATTTTTATACCTTGTGAACAGCTATTGCCCAAACACTTATCCTGCTGCCACCCATCAATCCTTCAGTCCAGAGAAAAAAACAGTATTCTTCTCGTATCTCCATTACCCAATTTTTAATCCATGTGGTATATATTCCACCCCTACCTACCCATGGACTCTAACATTCCCCATTCTCCTGTATTCAAACATGTCAAACGTCTTCTAAAAATACAAATACTTCACTCCCATTGGTTCTCAACTGTCGATGTCACAACGGACAATCTCCATTAAACAGGTTTATCAAAGATCATTCCCCTTTCCTGAATCTAGGCAGAATGTACCAAATTATATAATTATTCTCCAAGTTTCTAGGTGTCACATTCCTTATAAAAGGTTTCAATTTTTTTCCCTCAGCTGACATCAAGCTATTTAGTTTTCTGTTTTCCCTCTCCATCCTGCTTTAAACAATGAAGTTTACAATAGTTGTTTTCCAGTCTGCGGCATCCTTTCCAGAATCTAACTAGCTTTGAAGAATAATCAGTAATTCTTCCATTAGCTCTGATCTCATCTCAATCACTCTGGGATGGAGCTCATCAGATGAAGCAACTTATGAAACTTCAATTCAATTAGATTTTCAATAACATACTCTTCATTAATTCTGATTTCCTGCAGTTTCCCATTTTTACCAGTCACTCTTTTCCCCAGTATTTCTGGAAATTAGTTTCTGTACCTTCCTCTGTGGAAATGGAACCAATGCATTCCTCTCAGCAGGTCGATGGCTTCAGTCAGCTCGTGAATATATTGGAGGACTGCAATTCAGAGATAGTGGATATATGACCCACTGCTGCCTGTAAAGTTCCAGTATCAATCCAGTTTAATTCATCGTGAGTGCCAGCACAGTCCTGTCCCTGGTATGAGATTACAGGTTATAATGAAGGAGGGGATACAGCTCAGTGACAACCTCAATTTTGAAACAAGCTGGTATTACACTTTACACCTGAATGGGAGCAGCGTAGACACATGTTTCTGGAAATCCCAGAGAGTATAGTACAGTGCCCTGCTCCTCCCTGTTTACACAGCTGCCCTTCTTTGTAGTCGTAGTTCCATTTGTTTACCATGGACCCCGACACACTGTAAATGCAGTATTCATAGTGGGGTCCACAGACCGTCGGGGCTCCCTGAATGAACCCAGCAGCTGACATCACAATCCTGAGAACACCATCCACAGACCCTCCACTGACTTTCTAGATGACAGCGGCAAGTCAGTTCCCCACACCCATAGTGCATCCATTCAATGTTGAAAATGCCTCGGTTCTTCAGTTTCTTTTCCTGGCTGAGAAAGCTCTTACATCTCCACACAGTCGCACAGTAACAGTTTCTCTCTCCAATGAAGCAGTTGACAATGTAACATTATGTTTCTCTATATCTCAGCAACTATAAGTATTGCTGATGGAGTTGATCACCACACTCAGAGACGAGACATAGAGGGAACATAACTCACGGTAAGCAGGGGCATACCATAATAAATATGATAGTCAGGAATATGTGAACAGGGGAAATGTTAGAATAACTTCCCGTTCTGTTTTCCTTCTAGTCCATCATCAGCAATCCTTTTGCTTGCTTTACCTTTCTCTCTGTCTCTCTCTCACACACACGCACTCTTTCTCTCTCTCTTTCTCTCTCTCTTGCTGGACATCATCCACTCAACACAAACTTTCCGCTCACCCTTCCAAACAACCCTGATATAATAATATTATTTCTCAGTTGCATTCAGTTTTGAGAAGTTCACTGAACTTGAAACACTATTTGTGTTTCTTCCGACAGACTGCCATACTGGCTGAGATTCTCCAACATTCTTTCAGAGGTGGAGAATTTTATTTCAGATCGCCAGCATCCACATTTCCTTGGTTATTTCACCTTTACTGTTGTTGTTTCGCGGTATGCCAGCATCACTGGTAAGGGCAACATTTGTTGTTCATCACAACTGCCCTTGACCACGTGGCCATTTGTCAAGGCAATATGGAGGCAACCAGATTGTTGTGGGTCTGAGGTGACACTTAATTCAGACAGGGCAAACATGTTAGGTTTCTTTACCAAAGGTTATCAATAAAATAAGAAAAGAAATCCGAATGTTCTATGGTTACCATGAGTGAAATTAGGTTTCATTCCAATTTTTGCCATTGGAATTTAAATTTAGTCATCGACTGTGGTAGAATTTCAGACAATGCTTCTGGATTCATATCCTGTGTCACTGAATTACACCGTCAGTGACATTATTACTCTATTTAAGAGTCCCTGTTGTGAAGTAACTGTAGAGACAAGCACATGTTTGTGGTCAAACTATTTGGAACTGGAAGAGAGGTCAGAAGAGAACTGGAGCCATACAATCTGTTGTTAACGAAGGGGTAGGTGATGGCAAAGTCAGCAACAGAACTCAGGCAGAGCTGGAGATTGGAGATATTATGAAGTTGGGTGTCGGCAGGTTTCCTCATAGAAAGAATATGGAGGCATAAAACAGTTCACGGTAAAAAGGAGAGTCAAGGTTCCGAACAGTCTTATCCCTTCTTAGATGTTTATGAGTAAGTAGTTTAGAAATGCATGAGAAGGAAGTGGCGTTTGTGACGGAAAGTTTATGTATTTGTTAAATATAATCAACCAGAATTGCAATAACATTCAGCATCATTTATAGAATTGACAGAGATAGACTTATCAGGAAAACCAATAATAGCGAGGATGGGATAGTACCCAGCTTGAATAATGTACAGTACGGATTGTATCCGCAAATGTAACCGCGGGCAATCCTGAGAAAGATAGTAAAGACCCGAGGATAATCTCCTGTTCATTGTTGGAACATTCCAGCCTAATGTTCTCAGACTCTGATCCATTGTTGGAACATTCTAATGTTCTCAGATTCTGATCTGTCTCTCTTTCTCTGTAGCTGCTGATCCCAATCTTGTTGAGGTTGACTCTACCTCGAATACTATGGCATAACAAGGTGAAGTAAGTCCCTCATTATGGAACGAGGGAAATCCTCCAGTGACCCAGTTAGGTCCAGGAAGACTGATATTAATCACAGTCACTGAACAAACAGCTCCAGTTAACCCATTTCACGGCAACTCTGATGTATCACAATAATAATTGGTGTGGGTGGGATTTAGATATCGCTGATTATTGGGCTCATGGCACATCTACAGTTGTAAACTTAGAGGTGATGGAGAGAGACAATTCTTTCTCTTCACAAGCTCGATGATTCTGCTGTGTTTTGGTACTATAGGAATTGCTGGGCTCCCGAGGCCGTCTGTGTCTGATCACCAGGCCTGCTGCATCTTCTCGTTTTATTTATTCATGATTAACTTTGACTTTTGTCTGTCCAGCATTTAACGGCTTAGGTGGGTTTAAGCATTTTTGAGAGACACCTACAGAGATATAGATGATGTAGCTTCAGTCTATTCCTTGTGTTCTTGCAGCCGCGGCCTGGTCCTGTGGAGTGATGGTCAAACTCTCACAGAACCAGGATTCTTAGTTTTACCTTTGGGTAGTTATTGCTGGGGTCTCAGCAGGTTTGGAAGGCAGGAAATCTTTCCCGGGTGCTACACATTGACTCTGTGATTTCTCTTGGAACTGTCTTTTGATGTTCTTTCCTCCTGGATTGGAGAACTGCATGTCAGTTTCCTGCATTTGTTTATTGACATTTGTGTGCTATTGGATGATGCCATATTGCAGCAGTTACTGTATAGTCGTTAAATAAACTATTATTCTGCTAAGTTTTCCAACAGAATTATGTTATTGCAAATTCCTCTTCCTTTTGTTGTTATCTTTTATCAACAGTTTTCGAATAAATTGTGTTTTGCTTAATGACGAATATTTTGATCAAGTAAATTCTATCTCAAACACAGCATCTCATATATACCAGCGGAATGGGCCGAGCTGGAGGAGTGATAATCATGTAAGGAATTATATCCAGCCCGGACTTGTATAAGCCCAGATGAGATACCTGCTCAGCATGAAGCACTGCGTAGACCAGGCTAGTGTACTGCTCAGCAATCCGTCGAGGATCGAACACTATTTAGAGCTCACCAGTTCACGACTTTTCTGTCCAACAGTGCACTGATCTATAAACTTGTACTAGATGATCTGTTGAGCACAGGGTGCTGTGCAGAACATACAAAGGCATTGTTCTATACACACGGACTGGATATCTGTGCAGTATGGGGAGGTGTGCAGTGAATAGCAGTGAATTTATCTATTAATCTGGAGCAGTTACCTTCCCAGCATACACAGCAGTGTACACCAATCACAGCATTGCTGAGTAACACTGTGTTAGATCACTGCCCAGCGAGGGGAAACTTGCAGCTCATGCTGGAAGTGACAGGATGTGCAGCTCCCTCCATTTCCAGCTCCATACCTCCATTGTGGCATGACACAGGAGTGCTGTGGGTGTGAAACTCACTCAGAGAGAGATGGCGGGGGAATCAGTTTAAATACCAACAAATGGGAGGAGCTTGGTTAAAAGGCAGGGGGAGATTGAGAGAGAATTTCAGAGAAGGATCTGATGGTAGGTTTAAAAATTGTGAAAGGAAAACATTTCGATAGCAGCTTGCAATATAGGCCACTGTTGACAGGAATGGTGCGTGAGCAGGATTTTGGTGTAAGTTAAGATGATGGAGTGTTTTGGATAAGCATTTGTCCTGCAGCTTTGTAATTGGGAGTAGGGTCAGAAGAGTCTTCGACTCATTGGGCTGAATCTGACAATAATTTGTCTTAGTGCCATTTTCATTGAGTGTGACAGAAGTAATGTCCGCACAAGGCAGAGCTAGTTTCCTGGTGTTATCTTATCGAACTCACCTCATTATCTATCCACCTCACTCCATGGTGTCCCTCTCATTCAATGCCAGCCCGATTCTCCCACACATCATGGATGGAGGTATACACCATCCCTCGGATGCCCCTGGATATGCAGTGATCCCTGGTACTGCTGCCATCATTAAAAGGCCAATGGGCACACGGTTGAGCTTTCTCAGTTTGGAACTGCCCTGCACAGTTTACCCCGAGCATGGAAGATTAGGGAAATTACACCACAGCTTGTCGAAGGGGCACGGAAGTCCTGGTGAATGGTCTAGTACAGAGGGGGACAATTCTCTTTCCAGAGGGAGCCACACCACCAGACTCACCGAGCATGGTCTGAGCACACCACGCAGCTCAGTGCAGTATCTACGGTCCGAAGAAAAGTCCAGCAATACCGGAAAAGCACCTTCCCCGCTCTGTCAGGAGAAGGGTCACCGTATTCTCTCTACTCTCTCGCACTCACTGTATACCTGTTAGCGCCTTCCCCAGAATAAGGCTCCATCACTCTCACCACCGCAATACATCACCTTCTCTCTCTCTCTCTCTCTCTCTCTCTCGCTCTCTCTCTCTCTCTCTCTCTCTCTCTCTCTCTCTCTCTCTCTCTCTCTCTCTCCCTCCCTCCCTCACCTACGCAATACCCCCACATGGTTATAAAATGTTGTTATGAGTACAGTTTCTAGAATTCTCTGGATGATATCGTTTGTACAATGTTCCAGATAATCTTTAAAATAATTCAACTTGAGAAAAATATTCATCCCCCAGTATGTAATGTGTCAGAGGAAGGAGCAGAGTTTTACTTTTTTTAAAAATCACTCAGGATGAAAGTGCATCATGAGGCCATTAAGCCTCTCAAATATGCTCCAATATTCAGGCAAAGGGAGCACCTTAACACTTGAAGACTCACTCTCTTCTTGAAGACAGGCGCCACTTTGGAGTTTCGCCAGTTTCACTGCAACACTCCTGTAATCCCGAGAGTTATGGAATATTTCACACAATGCTACCAGTCACTCTGTAACCACTTCTATAAAAACAAGCTATGAATTCCTGGTCTTTTCTGTTTGAGAAAAGCCTTGTACGTTTTGTTAGAGACAATGCAAAACTTTCATCTCACTACAATTTTGTTTATAATATTGAAACACTTTGTGCCTTCCCCTGTGAGGAACGATGTAAAATACTGTTTTAAATTCTCTGCCTGTTCCCTGAAATCAGTTCCCCAGTCACATCCTCCAGGTGTCTCACATATTCTTTACTGCCTTTCTTCTAAGGGTCACACGCACATCATGAACGTTTTTTATATGGGAAAACTCTTGTGGTTAGTATTTTTTTCATATTTCTTACCAGTTTTGGAATATTTTTCTTTGTATTTTGTTTTGTACAATCTGCTTCTGGTTCCAAAAGTAAACTTCCCAAATGTGGCCGGCGCTAGAGCTCACCAATTTGAATTCATTAGTTTGTGATTGATTAGTATCCTTCACAGCCTTTGTGTATCATGGGTGGTTCATCTTCACATCTTCATATCATCTTCTTTTTGACCAGAGTCAATAATATCTGAGCGTTAATAAGCAGTACCTGCTTAAATGTCCACTCCCCCCCCCCCCCCCCCCCGCCCCACACACACACATCTGCTGACCTTCACCTGTGTCTATTTCCACACTCCGTCTTTGACCAGATATATTACATAAATCTGCATTTGAAATGCCTGGCTCTTTTCAGTCATTCAGGGGGAACCTACGTATGTGGCTGAACACATGGAGAGTAACTCCATTCTGTCTGTTTTTCTGGCTCTGTGATTTCTTTTCAATGATGTCACATTCCAGTGGGAAGCTTCCTACATGACATCCTTTACTCTCAAACTAGAAATGCCCTCACTCTGATGGACTGAGCCTTCAGCTGTGACTGTCCCGTCTCCCTCACTTCTGCCCTCACTCCATCCCCTCCTTCCCAGAACAATGATAGATCTCCCCTTGCCCTCACTTCCAACTGCACAAGAAGCTGCATTCACAGAATCATCCTCCGCCACTTCCAGCACCTCCAGCAGGACAGCACGATCAAACATATTTTCCACTCCCATCCACTTTCAGTATTTCACAGAGAGTATTCCTTCTGTGGCACGCTCCATCACCCCGAACATTTCCTCACAACCCCATGGCACATTCCCATGTAAATGCAGAAGCTGCAACATTTGCCCATTCACCTCTTCCCTCCTCACTGTCCAAGACCCTACACACACCTTTAAGGTGAATTAGCATTTCGGTTGTACTCTTTCAATCCAGTCTCCTGTCATTGCTGCTCACAGTGCAGTCTCCTTTACATTAGTGAGCCAAACAGAAACTGCTTTGAGGAACATCTCCACCTTGTCTGTAGGAATGACCATTTCCTACTGATTGCTCCCCATTTCAATAACCTGCATTGCTCTCAAGATAATGAGAATTCTTTGAGGAGGTAACGACGTGTTGAACCAGAGAAAGTTACCTATCTGAACTTCCAGAAGGCCTCTGATATGGTACCGCACAGGAGGCTGCAGAGTAAGATAAGGACCCATGATATCAGAGGCCAGGCACTAGAATGGATAAAAGGTTGGCTGTCTGGCAGGAGGCATAGTGAGGATAAAATTGTCCCTGTCAGGATAGGAGCCAGTGACTACCAGTGTTCCACAAGAGCCAATGTTGGGACCACAACATTTCACCTTATAGGTTAATGATTTGAGTGGTGGGACAGAAGACATTCTGACTACGTTTTCAGATGATGCAAAGATAGGTGGACGGGCATATAGTATTGAGGAGGCAGGGAGCCTGCAGAAAGAATTCAATAGTTTAAGAGAGTGGGGAAAGGAGTAGCAGATGGAATACAATGTGGGGCAGTGTGAGGTCATGCACTTTGGTATGAAGAATACAGGCATGGACACTTGGTAGTGTGGAAGAGCAGAGGGATCTTGGTGTCCATGTACACAGATCTCTGAAAGTTGCCACCCAGGTAAATAGTGCAGTGAAGAAGGCATATGGCGTACTGGCTTTTATTGGTAGAGGAATTGAGTTCCGGAGTCCTGAGGTCATGCTGCAGTTGTATAAGACTCTGGTGCGGCCGCATCTGGAATATTGTGTGCAGTTTTGGTCGCCATACTATAGGAAGGATGTGGAGGCACTGGAACGGGTGCAGAGGAAGTTTACCAGGATGTTGCCTGGTATGGTAGGAAGATCCTATGAGGAAAGGCTGAGGCACTTGGGGTTGTTTTCATTGGAGAAAAGAAGGTTTAGGGGTGACTTGATAGAGGTGTACAAGATATTTAGGGGGTTAGGTGGAGTTGACAGTGAGAATCTTTTTCCACGTATGGAGTCAGCTAGTATAAGGGGGCATAGCTTTAAATTAAGGGGGGTAGATATAGGACTGATGTTAGGGGTAGGTTCTTCACTCAGCGAGTCGTAAGTTCATGGAATGCCCTGCCAGTAGCAGTGGTGGACTCTCCCTCTTTATGGGTATTTAAGCGGGCATTGGATAGGTATATGGAGGATAGTGGGTTAGTGTAGGTTAGGTGGGCTTTGATCGGCGCAACATTGAGGGCCGAAGGGCCTGTACTGCGCTGTATTCTTCTATGTTCTATGTTCTATGTTCTATGACTATTTACTAAGTGGGAAAAAAATCCGAAATCTGAGTAACAAAGGGACTTTGGATTCCAAGTGCAGGATTCGCCTTAGATAAACTTTCAGGTTGAGTCAGTAGTTAAGAAGACAGATACAATGTTGTCATTCATCTCGAAAGGAGTAGGATATAATGGTGGGCATTCTGAGGCTTTCTAAGGCTCTGGTCAGACCACATTTCCAGTATTTAGTGCCGCATACATCAAGAAGGATGGATTAGCCTTGGTGTGTGTCAACAGAAGGTTCACCAGAAATGAAAAACTTAACACGAGGAACGTTGGAGGACTCTGGGTTTATACTCAATGGAGATTAGAAGGATGAGGGGGGATCCAAATTGAAACTTACAGAATACTGAATTACCTGGATACAGACAGAATTGTGAGGACGTTTGCACAGGAGGACACAGGCTTAGAGCAAAGGGAAAACCCATTAGAACAGATATAAGATGAAACGTCATTAACTAGAGAGTGGTGAAATTGTGGAACTCCTTACCACAGAAGGCTGTGGAAACCAGATCATTTGGCACAAACGATATAGCCAGGAAAGGGACTGAGGGTCTGAAAAGTGATTACAGAGAGTTAGTTTGGAAGCTGAAGAGCAGGACGAGTAAAGTAGTGATCTCAGGTTTGCTACCAGTGCCACGAGCTAGTGAGATGAGGAACAGTCGGAGAATGCACCTTTACACGTGGCTGTGTGGCTGGTGCAGGAGGGAGGGCTTTAGATACCTAGACCATCGGGATATCTTTTGGGTAAGGTGGGACCTGTACATGAAGGACGGGTTGCACCTGAACTGGAGGGGCACAAATGGCCTGTTTGGGAGGTTTGCTCGTGTGATTCTGGCCGGTTTAAACGAGTTTAGCAGGGGTGTAGGAATAAGACCGCATGTCTGAGAGGGGGTTACTTGCAGACGGGACAGAGACAGGATATATTGAATCTATCAGGAAGGTTTCTCACGCGATGAAACAAAGGGATCAGTTAAAGTGCGTCTGCTTTAATGCAAGGAATGTCCAAAGTAAGAGTGATGAACTTAGAGCATGGATCAGTACTTGGGGCTACGATGTAGTGGCCATAACGGAGACTTAGGTTTCACAGGGGCAGGGATGGTTGCTTGATGTTCCAGGGTTTAGAACGCTTAAAAAGGTTTCGGGGCAGCACGGTGGCACAATGGTTAGCACTGCTGCCTCACAATGCCAGAGACCTGGGTTCAATTCCCACGTCAAGGAGTTAACTGTGCGGAGTTTGCAAATTTCCCCCGTGGGTTTCCTCCCATGATCCAAAGATGTGCAGATTAGGTGAACTGGCCATGCTAAATTGCCCGTAGTGTTCGTTGAAGGGATAAATGTAGGGGAATGGTTTTGGGTGGGCTGCTCTATGGAGGGTTGGTGTGGACTTGTTAGGCCGAAGGGCCTGTTTCCACACTGCAAGTAATCTAATCTGAAAAAGAATAGGGTGGGTGGAAAATGAGGAGGGGGTATAGAGTTGCTAATCAAAGAGTGCATCACAGCTACAGCAATGAAGGTTATTGAGGAAGGTTTGTCTACTGAGTCAGTATGGGTGGAAGTTAGGAATAGCAAGGGAACAGTCACTGCATTTGTGGTTTTCTACAAACCACCTTATAGCAGTAGAGAGATTGAAGATCTCATAGGCGGGCAGATTCTGGAAAAATGCAAAAGTAGCAGGATTATTGTTATGAGTGATTTCAACTTTTCCAATATCGACTGGAACCTCCTAAGTGCAGATGGTGTGGATGAAGCCGTTTTTGTCAGGTGTGTTCAAGACGGTTTCCTTGCTCAGTATGTTGACAGACCGACGAGGGGAGAGGCTATTTTGGATTTGGTGCTCGGTAACGAGCCAGGACAGGTGTCAGAACTCACGATGGGAGGGCACTTTGGTGAAAGTGATCACAACTGCCTCACATGTAGCATAGTCTGCGAGAGTGAAAGGAGCAGTTTCCGAGCGAAGATATTTAATTCTGGAAAAGGAAATTATTTTTCTATCAGACAGGAATTGGGAAGGACAGACTGGGAGCAATTATTCCACAGAAAGGGCACAGCAGGCATGTGGAGACTGTTTAAGGAGCAGTTGTTGCGAGTGATACACATATTTGTTCCTCTGAGACAGGTAAGAAGGGGTAAGATTAAGGAACCTTGGATGACGAGAACAGAGGAACGTCTCGTCTAAAGGAAGCAGGCAGCTTACGTAAGATGGAGGAAGCAAGGATCTAGCACAGCTTTGGAGGATTACATGCTTGCTCGAAAGGAGATCAGAAAAGGACTGAGGTGAGCAATGAGGGGGCACGAAAATGTCTTGGCAAGAAGGATTAGGGAGAACCCAAAGGCATTTTACTCATACGTGATGATTAAGAGAATGATCAGGGAGAAGGTAGGGCCAACCAGGATTAGCGTAGCGAACTTATGCGTGGAGTCTGTGCAGAGACGGGTAGCCCTAAATGAGTTTTTTGCTTCGCTTTTCACCAAGGAAAGGGAACTTGTTGTAAATGAAACTTAGAGGAGCTGGGCCAGATCAGTCTTGACCAGATCAAGATTGATGAAGTTGATGTGCCATCAATTTTGGAAAACATTAATATGGATACGTCCCCCGGGCCAGACCAGATTTATCCAAGACTGCTCCAGGAAGCAAGAAAGGAAGTTGCTAAGCTGCTGGTAAGGATATTTCCCTCCTCACTCTTCACAGGAGTCGTACCAGAGGATTGGAACGAGGCGAATGTTGTTCCTTATTTCAAGAAGCGTAACCGGGACATCTCTGGCAATTAGAGACCAGTCAGTCTTACGTCTGCGGGCAGCAAAGTTTGGAAAAATTTCTGAGGGATAGGATTTATGACTATTTGGCAAAGCATTGTGTGATTAAAGGCAGTCAGCATGTCTTCATGAGGGGCAGGTAATGCCTCACAAATCTTATTGATTTCTTTGAGGAGGTGACAAGACAGGTCCATTACGGTCGAGCAGTGGATGTGGTGCATTTGGACTTCAGCACGGTATTTGATAGGGTTCCCCATGGAAGGTTCATTCATAAAGTCAGGAAGTATGCGATACAGAGAGATTTGGTTATCTGGATTCAGAATTGGCTGGTTGGCAGAAGGCAGACAGTGGTTGTAGATGGAAAGTATTCTGCTTGGAGGACAGTGTTGAGAGGGATCTCACAGGGCTGTGTTCTTGGGCCTCTGCTCTTTGTAGTTTTTACAAATGACTTGGATGAGGAGGTTATGGTGTGGGTTAAACACATTGCTGATGACACAAATGTTGGAGGTGACGTCGATAGTATAGAGGGCTACTGTAGGCTGCAGCGCGACATAGACAGGATGCAGAGCTGGGCTGAGAAATGGCAGATGGAGTTCAACCTAGATAAATGCAAAGTAATGCATTTTGGAAGGTCAAATTCGAATCCTGAATGTGACATTAAAGACAGGATTCTTGGCAGTGTGGAGGAACAGAGGGACCTGGGTGTACAAGTGCATAGATCCCTCAAAGTTGCCACCCAAGTGGATAGGGTGTCAAGAAAGCATATGGTATTTTGGCTTTCATTAATAGGGGGATCGAGTTTAAGAGCCGTGAGGTTTTGCTGCAGAGCTACAAGTCCTGGTGAGACCACACTTGGAATATTGTGTTCAGTTGTGGAAGTCCTACTATTGGAAAGCTCAGAGGCTTTGGAGAAGGTGCAAAGAAAGTTTACCAGGATGCTGCCTGGATTGGAGGGCTTGCTGTATGAAGAAAGGTTGAACGATCTTAGATCTTTCTTTCTGGAGACAAGGAGTAGTGAGGAGATCTGATCGAAGTGTACAAAATAATGAGAGGAATAGATAGTGTCAATACCCAGAGACTTTTCCCCAGGGTAGGATTGACTAGTACGAGAAGTCATACTTTGAAGATATGAGGAGGAAGGTAAAAGGGAGACGTCAGATGTATGTTCTTTACGCAGAGAGTTGTGAATGCATGGAATGCATTGCCAGGTCTGATGGTGGAAGCAGAGTCATTGGGGACATTTAAGCGACTGTTGATCATGCACATGGATAGCAGTGAGTTGAGGTGTGCAGAGGTTAAATTACTACATTTTACATTAGGATTAAATCTCGGGACAACATCGTGTCCCAAAAGGTCCTGTTCTGTGCTGAACTGTTCTCTGTTCTATTTAGTATATTTAAAACAGACTCATATACGTTTTGATTGATAAGGGGATCAAAGGTTACTGAGAGGAAGCAGGAAAATGGGGTTGAAAACCTGTCAGTCGTGATCGAATGGCGGAGCAGACTTGATGGTCCTTATGTCTTCATTTCTGCTCGTATAGAGTTGTGGCCTTATGATATTTCAGTTCTGGATGGCACGGTGGCTCAGTGTTTTGCACTTCTGCCTCACAGCATCAGGGAATTGGGTTCTATTTCCTCTGGGTGTCCTAGTTTCCTGCCACAGTTCAAAGTTGTGCAGGTTAGGTGAACTGGCCATGCTGAATTGTCGATTGTGTTCAGGTATGTTGATGTTTGGTAAAATAGTCAGGGGTCTATGTATAGTATTAGGGTAGAGAATGGGATTGGTTTGCATACTCTTTGGAGGGTCAGTATAAACCTGTTAGCTGAAGGGCCTGTTTTCACACTGTAGGGATTCTAAGAAAATTCAAGAACATTGAGGAAAGAGGAAACCAGCCGGTGTTACTTACAAGAACACTAACAGTAACCACAGTGTATTAAAAAAAGTACAGGAAAAAATACCGCCTGTGAATGATAAAAGAAGGCAAGAATTATGGGAGACATTCATTTCTTTTCTTCCTCTCCCGTTTGAATTGTAAAGAATCTTTGAAGAAAAACAATCGAAAAGTCATATATGCCCCATCGAACAACGTGCGCTGTACCTTGGTCATTGATTACTGTCGATCAGAATACTTACAATGTGCAAACAGGTCCTTCGGCCCAGCAACTCCACACCGACCCGCCCGAGCCCAAATGCATTCCTCTCCTTTAACCCCGTCAATTTAGCACGGCCATTTCAATTAACCGGTACTTTTTTGGACTGTGGGAGAAAACCAGAGCAAGCGCACGCAGCCAAGGGGAGAACGTGCAAACTCCACACATTCAGTTGCTTGAGGCGGGAATTGACCCTGACTCTGTGGCATTGTGGAACAGCAGCGCTCACGATGGTGTCAGCGTGAGATGGGACTTATTTGCCGTCTTTAATTGTGAAAAATCTCTGTCATTGTGACCATCTGGAAAGACCAGTTCCTTCGCCAGAAAAAGAAATGAATATGTCATTAACCTTTGTTTGTTTCATGTCCAAGAATACTCAGATCAATAGCTCCCTTGATTACCTCTGCTGGTCATGTTCGCAAAGAGATCTAGCAAATTGCCAAGTGTGATTTTCCTTTCAATAAATAATTTTGACTCAATTTTGCTGCAAATATCTTTACCTGTCTTTGTGCTCTTCTTCTTTTACATTGGTTTCTCGCACCTTACAAATGACAGCAAAGGTATGAAAGGAGATGGAAACATTAAACTCAAGTCAGCGGCCGCTTTCAATGAGATCACGGCTGATTTGGTCAATGCTCAGAGTGCGGTGCCGTCTGTAGTCATGGCCGCGTGTTTAAGTCGATGGTTTAGAAATCCATTGGGGTTTCCCCACAGAAGCCCGAATCCTGATGGCTTCGTTATGAATGCTTTCGTGCTGGAACAATTCAAAGTTCAGAAGGCCTGTAATTTGATTAGACTTGAGAAACTCGAGTTCGTCATCAGAAATGTTCCACATTTAAAACACTATCTCTGTTTCTCTTTCCAGATACACTGCTCGACACATCTGGTTTCTGCAGTTGTTATTGAACGTCCTGAGCAGAAGTGCTGCTTTTCATTAGATTCCTTAAATCCCTTGTCCTCTGTTCTCTGACTCTGTTCATTGGCAACACTTCCTCCTGCTCATCAGAGTGCTCATTCCCCACCGCTCCCTCTCCCATCATTACAAACAACCGCAGGAAATTGCCACTTAACCATCTTTGTTCCAAAGTGAAACTCACCAGCCTAGGAACTCTCTCCACCAAACGGGACTTCTCATCCCTGGGCATGGTGCAAGCCAGAGGATTTTGAAGAGATACTGTGAAAATATTGTCAGTTGGCAGTTGGAAAAATATTTAGGAAGCAAACCATATAATTTAGGCTCCAGCTTTGGAAATCTTGAGAAACTCTTTGGGAAATGGAATCAGAGGAGAATGAAGAAGTGTAAATTGTCAGTCCGAGTAGAGGATGGGACATTGACTCTGATGTTCTCGGCACAGGAACTGATCTGAGACATTGAAAGAATTCTCGCTCCTGTACGTGAGGAATACAAACTTCATCTGGGCTCTGGGACAATGAAAAACTCTGGAGCACTCAAGACAATATCCAAATATTGACTGAGATCACTACAGTACGAGTACTATAGATGGTTCAGTTTTGTCCAGTGTGTGCGGGAGGACTTCCTGACACAGTCTGTCGACATGCCTTCAAGGGAAGAAGCCACTTTCGATTTAGTACGAGGTAACGAGCCTCGCCATGTTTTAGATTTGGAAGTACTGTGGAGACAGCGATCACAATTCTCTCAGGTTAACTTTCGTGATGGAAAGGGATAGATGTACTCCACAGAGCAAGAGTTTCAGCTGGTGGAAGGGAAATCACGATGCAATGAGGTAAGATTTAGGAACCGTAGAATGGGGTAGGAAACTGTAGGGGGTGAGCACATTAAAATGTGGAGCTTATTCAAGGAAAAGCTCCTGTGTGTCCTAGATAAGTATGTACCTGTCAGGCAGGGAGGAAGATATAGAACGCATGAGCCATGGTTTACTAAGGAAATGGAATGCCTGGTGAAGAAGGACAAAAGTCTTATGCTTGGACAAAACGTGAAAACTCAGTTAGAGTGCTCGAGGGTTCCACCGATATCAGGAAAGACCTAAAAAGAGAGCTTAGAAGAGCCAGGAGGAGACATAAGAAGTTGTTGGCAGATAGGATCAGGTTTAATCCTAAGGCTTTCCATAGGTATGTCAGCACTAAAAGAATGACGAGAGTTAAATTTGGGACAATCAAGGATAATAGTGGGAAGTTTTGTGTGGAGTCAGAGGAGATAGGGGAAGCACTAAATAAATATTTTTCGACAGTGTTCACGATAGAAAATGAAAATGTTGGCGACGAAGGTACATAGATACTTGCGTCTAGTGTAGTAAATATTGAGGTTCACAAGGATTAGGTGACAGAAATACTGCAGAGTATGAAAACAGACAGGTCCCCTGGGCCGGATGGTATCTGTCCTCGGATCCTCTAGGAAGCAAGGGAAGAGATTAATGTGCTTTTGGAATTGATCGTCAAATCATCGTTGTCTACAGGAATAGTGCCTGTGGAATGGGGCATAGCATATGTTGTTCCTTTGTTCAAAACATTTCGTAGAGACAACGCTGGTAATTACAGACCAGTGAGTCTCACTGCAATTGTTGGCAACGTGTTGGAAAAGGTTATTATAGATAGGATTTATGACCATCTCGAAAAGAATAATCTGATCAGGGACAGTCAGCACGGTTTTCTGAAGGGAAGGCCTTGCCTAACGAATATTGTTGACTTTTTTGACAAAGTGACCAAACAGGTAGATGACAGTAACCCGGTTGATGTGGTGTATATAGGTTTCAGCAAGTTGTTCGATAAGTTTCCCCACAATAGGCTATTATACAAAATGCGGAGGAATGGAACTGTGGGAGAGATTGCAGCTTTGATCAGTAATTGGCTTGCCAATAGAAAACGGTGTTGTAGTTGTTGGAATATGTTCTTCTTGGTGTCCAGGTCTAGGCGGCATACCACAAGGGTCGGTGTTACGTCCACTGCTGTTAAATGAGATCTAACCTTGCCAATAAGTCTCCCATGGGGAACATTATTGAACGCCTTACTGAAGTCCATATAGATTACATTTACTGCTCTGCCCTCATCAAGCTTCTTTGTTACCTCTTCAAAAAACTCAATCAAGTTTGAGAGACATGATTTCCCACGCACAAAGCGATGTTAACAATCCCGATTCAGCCCTTGCCTTTCCAAATACATGTATATTCTGTTCCTCTGGATTCCCTCCAACAATTGGAGTATTCTTGGCAGATGCAGTTTCATGTAGGGAATGCGAGGTCATATACTTTGGTTGGGAAGAATCAAAAGACACACTACTGTTAAAATCGATAGAAATGTAAAAGAAGTGCGGTGCAGAGGAGTCTCAGTGTTCTTATACATGAAACGAACAAAGGTTAATCACATATTTATTTCTTGCTGGCAAAACAAAGCCTTTTCTGATGCTCACAATTAAAGAGATGGTTTCCAAGAAAAAAGGAAAATTAAGTCACCAGTTGAGTAATCAATTACCAAGATATCCCTCGTGATGTTTTATGGGACATGTGGGATTTTTTTGATTTTGGTTCTCCAAACGTTTTTACAATGGAAACGAGAGTTTTAGATGGGAAGTTAAGATCACGCATGACTATTGCCATTTTTGTCACTCACACGCATTGTTTTCCCCTTGTACGATTTATTTCCCTTTGTGGTTACTGCGAGTGGGCTTGTAAACTACACATGCTTGTGAGTTCATTCCTCACTGTTCCTCAACTCCAACCAAACAGACCTTACATCCTTATTTCCTGAATCAACGTAATCTCTAACCATTGCATAAATGTCATTAAAACTTCGGTATTTCACACGCCTCTGTATATCATTTTTCAATATTAATTGATCCTTTACTGTAGTGCAGTTGTGCATAAGAAGAGAAAAATAGAATAGAGAATGGTGGACATCCGCTTCATACACCCGTTATTGAAGCGGAAATGCAGATTACTGCCCAAAATACGATCGTGGAAGCATGTGCCGAACCCTCAGGAAACACAGAATAAGTGCAGTGCCACAGGGCATGTCAGGGACAGTACCAGAAGGACAACAGAAATGCTGCTCAAAGCTCCTATTTTGGATGTATTTCTCAATGTGCAATAGAGTGTGACATGTGTTCCATCAGGAGTTACCTCACACAAGGAAGTAACCAGTGCTGCAGACGGTCATATCGTCCGAATTCCAAGCCCTGGAATCAGAGACATTCAATATTCTGTGCATAACTGCAAGGAACAGCTGTCCGAGGCGTTTACAGTTCTGATGAAATTATGAATGCAGCTCTCGAGTTGTCAGCCTCTTTCTCTTTTGTCGTGTTTCGTGCAGTCCCTGCGTGGAATCTCGTCAACCACGTTTGACCTGCACATGATGGGTATTGGGCTTTGGTTTCTCGCGAGTTGTTGTCTGAGTGAGGCTCTCGGTTTCTGTGCTGTCATAAGTCCGAGCGTTCGGAGGAGTCTGGATATCATTTTCCAGAATTTGCTTTTAACACAGGGAAGCATGATTTAAAAATTACCTCATAGCAAATCCTCGTTGCGAACTTTGTGTGCCATGCGTTTGCGAATGAAGGTGGGTGGATATTGGTTCTTGGTAAAGAATTTGTGTGGGCGTCAGTCCAGCAGTCCCTAGTAGCAATACGTACAAACGGCAAGGGCCACACATTCGACTAGAATAGCACAATAATAATAGGACAGGGCAAGCAGAAGACAGCCAGACAATTCCTGGAAGCAGGGCACTCATCCACGTATTCCATCCGTTTTACCCAATCTGCAATCCCAACAAACGGAAGCAGTGGGATTGAAACCAAATGAATTCATACCAAAACATGCGAGCAGCGCTTCACAGGAACGTCTGCAGCTCTGAGAATGTCACCCAGAAAGGGAGGAAAAGTCTGCAAACCATCTTCCTAGCGTAACCAAACTTTTCAACAAGAACTCCAGAAGCATCCGACCTTCACATCTTTCTGCTCCAAAACACTCCACTTTTCCACAACAGAGAATTGCACACTCAACCTCCGCGTGTAAGATGAGAATTGCATCCCCTACACGACCAAGGGCTGCAGTAAGAGTGAGGGGAAACAGCTGCCACTGTCATTCCACAGCTACAAACGCTCTCTTTGAAAGGTACATTATCGTATGAATGTCGGGGCAGCAGGAGAATATGGGAACTAAACAGCCTGCGCTGTGTATTCATATTCTGGACAATGTGAGTTGTTCACAGTTTTCCCTGAAAGTGAGTGGACGTCGTTATTTCACCGCTGTTGTGAATCCAGATCCTGCACTGAATCTGCTCCCTCGTTTTTTGTTGTTGTGGCTAAAAGGTGGGCAATCCCAACGTTAAACTTTGTTATATTTCTCTCAGTTCCTTCATTACTGTCCTGGTGAGGGAGGCTGGAGATTGGCTCTCTCGATCAGATGGAGGCACAAGCGCATTGTTGACCTAATTTAATCGAGAATATAATTGGTAATATTCACTTTGAATGGTCCATTTTTCTGTTTTGTTTAATGTTACTTGAGCACTTTCTGCTACTTGGCAATGCACTAAATCTCCAGAATGTCGGGATGCTCCGTTTGGAATTGCTTCGGTGTTATTTGTGTGAGCAATTCTTGACATACACGTCTCGCACTGCCCCACAGACAGAAGTAATGAGTTTGTGTGTCTGGTAATGACTCTGCCTTTTGAGTTTTGCACCTGGTCCACTTTAAGAGCTGTCAGTTTTTGGATTCACCGGAGAGTTGAGGGGATAACACGATTTGTGAGGTTTTTTTTTAGTCAACGAAATTATTTAATGCAGAACTTGAGAATGTATCAAGGAGAATGGTCATTGTCTGTAAATGTCTGGAAAACCTTCCTCTCTGTGTCATTTCAAAACATTATGCCTCATGAAAAAAATAAAATTCAAACACGCTGACTTAGTAACAAACAGCATGCGTTTTTGCAAGTGGTCTATTCAAACTGTTGTCAGGTACTGGAGTGTTACAAAACTGCCGAGCACGGAAGCAAACCTTCCTATCCACCTTGCACCTTTTGAACAGATGACCGTAACAAATCTTAGCATATTTGCCAATATTTGTCCTTTATCTCTCCGAACAATTCCTGTCTGCATACCCATTTAGATGCCTTAGAAGTGTTCTGAGTGCACTAAACTCTGCCACTAAATGTGGCAATTTATTCCACACGCACAAAAATGTCTGTATTAAAAACAAGTGTCGCTCACATCCCTTTCAAATTGTACTGTTCTCACATTAAATCTATGCTATCTCACTTTAAACTTACGTGACTTCTGAAAAAGTGTAGATTGACTATGTTCTCTGCTCGTCTACCTCATGATTTTGTAAACTTTTCCAAGGACATCCCTCAGGCCTGAAGCTCCGGGGAAAACTGTCGAAGAATATTCAGCTTCTCACTGATGTCCACACCGTGCAAACCTTTCAAATCGTTGTAAATATTTTTTTTTAATTATACTAAGTTATTCATAGAAAGCGCCAGGGGAAATTGCCTGAAGTGAAGCGATGCTGAAACATTAGTATTGACAGGTTTGGCGCTTAGTTATCGTCAGGGAGCGTCGCTGAGTGGTTTAATGTAGGTAAAAACAATGAATGCAGATGCTGGAGACCAGACTCAGGATTAGTGGTGCTGAAGAGCGCAGCAGTACAGGTTGCATCCGAGGAGCAGTAAAATCGACGTTTCGGGCGAAACCCTGTATGAAGGGCTTTTGCCTGAAACGTCGATTTTTACTGCTCCCCGGATGCTGCCTGAACTGCTGTGCTCTTCCAGCACCTCTAATCCAGAGAGGTTTAATATGCTGGGTTTAGGATCCAGTCTCTATTGCGTTGTGGGTTTGAAACCCAACTTTGCAATAGAACAACTGCAGGCAGCTTTCTATGACAGAACTATACAGGTCCTGATATTGCTTTATGGGTGTGTTTGCTACTCCTCGGGTTTCTCACCCTCTCTGCGATAAACACGGGAACAAGAGCAAATGATTCTTAAAATAATGAGAACTAGTGTTGTCCACATCCTCTCGATCACTGTGCATTTGGATGTGTACACGCACAAATTTGCTGCCAGTTGCTGTGTCTCAAATGGTCAGAGCATTTGGCTGAAATGTTGGTTATCCTATCCCAAAAAGAGCACAGTGCCTCAAATATTTCACAGCAAGTATTGGGATCGACCAGGTACTAACAATACAACCACGAGAACTCATCCATGAGTCCGCAATGAGTGAGACGGTCACGTGCAGCAAAATGTGACCCCACTCTCTACAAGCCCCTGCTGCCAACAGAAAGGGGCCACTGCAGTTTCAATCAGCGGCTTCCTGCCCAGCTCTGGGACACAGCTCATGGAAACTCCTTCCTCAGGAACGGCTGTTACCGTGTGAAAGGGTAAAACAATTCTAATTCAAATTGGAAATGGATTCAGAAGATTGTTCCTATTTTTAAAACATTTTATAATCAGAATTCCTTTCTCGAATATTAGAATTGGTAAACTTTGTAGGCAGGTAGAACAAAGAAAGTGTTGATTGTGAGGACTCTGTCTCTTCAGCAGGTGGGATTCCCTCCACTCTAATCAGAAATGATTTGGTTTCCTGAGGTATTTTCCCGATTCATTTGCAGTCTGCCAGAGTGTCTGGGAATCACTTCGGCGACCTAAGGATCAGGGTCAAAATATGAAAATATTAACAGAGAATAGTAAATCCCGGGGCAAGGCCTAAATGGATTGTAATGGTCTGAAGAAATAAATATGAGAATTCAACGACTTGGATAATGTTATTTGCAATGGGGAGGAATGAACGAGATTTTTGAAAATTGCCATGTCAGCTGAATTAAAGTAAGTATGAAATGATAAATTAACCAACACCAATCCACCCTGGTACGCTCAGTCAGTAGAGTTGAGACCTTTAATCTCAATTGTTTGGGGTCGAGACCCACGGAGGGCGCTGTTGTTTGTTAATAGGTTTGCCGCTTTCCATTAATGTTGCGAAAGCGAATTCGCTCGCTGAGGCAGGTTTTGTTGGCACATTTTTTTCCTCCGTTTTTGATCATCTCTTGGTTTCTGAGTGAAAACTGTCTCCACTGTACTGCAGGTGCAAGAGACAAGGTTATCAGTTCAGCCGAATATGCTATAATCGATCTGCCTTACAAAACGTGAGGTTCCATTCCAAATGTGCCCCAACCAAAATGTCTGGAGACGTCGAATGCGAATGGCCACATGACAGTGACAGCTGCATGTCAAATGGTGTTGCAATAGAAAAAACTGAATGAGAATGCTCTGATGGAAACCGAATGGAACTCTTCCTGCAATTTTACCAATTCACTCGGTAAATGATACTGTTGTGTACCCATATGTGTTTACATAATGAACAGCTTATTGTCAGTAACAGGGGTAGGGGTGATGCAGTTTAGTGAGGTTTCCGGGTGGGTCAGAAGTGATTTGTTCGAACAGGGAATTCAAACTTCCACAGAGCAGACATAGCTGATTGGTCCAGGATCCGACTTTTCCCTTCTGTTTCAGTACCAACAAAAGAAATTGCGGGAAAATCTCAGCACGTCTGGTAGAATCTTGGAATGGAAAACCGAGTTAAGTCTTCAAGACCAGTGACACTTATTACTCCATGTCCATCTCCGTCTACCCTTTTATTGAATATCTCCTGACTCTCAACTTTATACTCAGTTTCTCTTTTATTACTCCGTCTCCAAACATTCTCCCAGTCTCAAAATTTAATAGCAGAACTCTTCCATCTCTCACCTCGCCGAGTTATGAGACGTGGACTTCAAAATGCACGATTAACACTGTTTCTATTTCCTTAGATTCTAAACGGTCAGAGACCAGAAGGCATAGGAGGACAGTGAGAGCTTTCAGCCCTTCTGGTCTGCCCGCCATTCGGTCATGACTCATATCGTTCCCAAACCAATTTTCAGCCTTCTATCTGTGACACTTAGCTCCCCTGAATTTAGGATCCAGTCTTTTTCCCAGAGTGCGAATGAAATTGTCCCAATCGTCTCCACATCTGCTGGCAGCTGTTACACGGTATCTGTGTGTGATCGAGCTCAATTTCAGTCCCACACAGCAAACATGTCTGTTCTGAGCAATGCAATCCCCGCTGCATGACAGATCGATCGGGTCTCTGACCCCACGGATTTTCTGCGAGGCAGTAGTTAGCTCCTTCACCACCCACGGCAAGGACCGGTACTTCAAAATGTGGGGACAAAGAACGATAGGCACAAGAGTTTTTACAGGTTAGGTCGAAAGGGTTATTGTCAACTTCAGTGGAGTCCCTGCTTCAGAGTCTGGGTTTGAATCGCCCAGGCCTGGATAAAATTCTAAGTCAGGAAATGAAGATTTATTTCTCTTCTTGTGGCTAATCTGAATGAAAACTATTTTCTGCTTCCACAGAGAGTACAGACCCGGTTCTGCCAGAAGGAATCCAGTGATTGATTGCATCCAACTGGAATCATAGAGTCATAGAGATGTACTGCAGGGAAACAGACCCTTCGTTCAAACCTGTCCATGCTGACCGGAAATCCCAACCCAATTGTGTACCTCTTACCAGCACACGGCCCATATCCCTCCAAACCATTCCTACTGATATACAATTTCAAATGCCTCTTAAATGTTGCACTTGTACGAGCCTCCACCACATCTTCTGGCAGCCATGGCAGCACATACACCGAATAAACTGTCACTGAAAATCCCCTCTAAGGATCTCGCCTTTCTGAGATGAAACTATCTCGCTGTTCATTCAATGTCGCTATGTCTAATTCTTGGAACTCCCTCCCTATCAACATCATGGCTGTATCACTGTGTTGAGTACTTCGAGGACGAAGTAAAGTAACTTACCATCTCAATCTCTTGACTAATTATGGTTGGGCAGTGAAGCCTATCCCAAGAGTGACGTGCATTCTCCAGAATTACGTTTGAAAAAACTGCAGTTTCCAGGTAGATATCCGAAAGTGGTCCAGAACAAAAGTAAAGTTTCGAAGGGAAAGTAGGATAAACTGAAAGTCAATGATGACTGAGATGAAGGAGGCAGAAAGTGAATGAGGAGCTGTTGGTACAAGGATCAATGTCAGTGCTAATGGTTTAGCCCTTACTGCCCACTGTTAACACCAACTCACACACCACTCCTGGTAAATTCACCAAAATTACCCTGGTCTCTTGTTGTGAGTTTCCATCTGTGCATATTCAGGCGGTAAATCGGCCCCGAGAGGATGAACGCATACTGTTTATCCTGTCAGGTTAAAGAGGTGAAGGCATCAGTTTGAAATCAAAGCAAGAAGAGATTGCCTCTTCCTGTACATTTTCAGTGGACAGTAACCCGCTGTGAACTTCTTTCCTGCACAAGCGGACGTTGATATAAATTCTCATCGAGCAGCTTTATTTCAGAAAGGTAGTCCGATTAACTGTGATCAAATACTTCATTAAAAGCCCTTATTGATTTGAAGAACAGTGTTTGTGGTTTCGTCAGTTAAAGCATATGGTAATAACCAGACGTTAATGGTGTCAAATGCTGTAAATTTTCTGTATATTGAAATTTCATTGTTTAAACTTCTTGTAAAAGCCGTATTGTTTATCCAACATCGCGAAAGTGACGGCTCAGCATGCTTCTTGTGTTTGAGCTCAGACCGTTATTATTTGGTGCTCCCAAGCCCGACCACCAGATCTGGACCCATTAGCCTATGTTCTATCCTGCTAATTCAACGCAGAGTTCTTTTTACTCTGTTCGACAAGGATTTGTCTATCTCTTCTACTATTATTCTCCGACCGTCTTTTCTAGTTTTTTGGGAATAATGAAGAGACGCAGGAGACACTGCAGACTTGCAGTACAATGTTGTAGTAATAACGCATCCAATGAGATAATGGCTCTCATTGTCTGCTGTCACCATTCATTGATTTTCGGCAAACGTCAATGGCATCATAGAAATCCTGTAATTGGAGTGAAACTGCTTTTTTCTGGTCTATTATGAATACTATTTAGAATTCTAAAAGCTCATAACGTTTTGAGTGAACAAATGTCACCTGATCTCAGACCTAAGTTACACAGACATTACTTGGAGACTGTGAGCCCAGTTCTACACACTCTGGCCGAGCGGGCGGAGAAAGCCATGGAACAGCCTCCGATGTTAACACTTTTCCGAGAGTAGAAATGAAAAATATTGACAGAGAGTGGGAGAATGTAGAAGAGAGTGAGATGGTCCAGAGAGACAAAGGGACACAAACAGAAATTCTCCATTCACCATCGCTGCTCATCGACATAAAGGAGAAGAAAAAGGTAATGAAGGCCAGCCTTTCACCAACTCAGGGCAACAGCAACAGCATTACAGCCGATAAAGGAATTTTGCATTTTTACAGATGATGTCTGTCAGCTAATGAGAGATTCTGGTAAGTATGCTGTTTTGCGAAGTGAAATTGACAATTACCCAGGCAATAAAACAATAAAAATCATAAGTAGCCTGAATCTGTGATATGAAACAATAAATCTCTTTGTCTCCACAGATGCTGTCAGGCCTGCAGAGTTTCTCTGTCAATTCCTGTTGTTGATTCAGATTTCCAGGATTCACACTTCTTTGTTTTATGCTGGTCTGAATCCTGTTTGTGACAATACTGTATTAATTGCCAGTTCCATACAAATTCCCTGCTTTGGGAAGGTTGTCAACAACATAAACGGTCAGAGGAAATCCCCCATTGCTACAGCAGTGAGACCACTGAGTCCTTAACAGTGGACTTCCACGGAAAGTGAAATATGGCGCTGTAAGTTTTCTCAATGAATCCACTTTTACTTTTTTCATTTGTGATCATTTTAGCTGCACATTCAGTTTATTTCTTTCTTCTATTTCTGTCAGCTTGGAAAAGGCCTTTCCGCCCATCTGCAGTGCGGGTCATTGGACATTCATCTTTTCGAGTCCAGGAGCTACTATTTCTTGAATGACCTTCTGCACTGCATCTCGGGTGGGATGGGTGCGAGGCTGTACCACTCTATTCACCTGTCTATAGATATCGGAGAAGGGTCTATCTATTCCATACCACCAGGCTCCCTCATCGCTCTTCTGAATCTTTGTTATTATTACCCTTGCCATGGCACCTCCTTCTTTGATAACAGGAAACCGATATCCCGTGTCAGTTGTACCTGAAGCCGTGATGGATATTACTCAGTGCCAGTAACTGGGTACACAAGGATCTCTGCGTAAATATTTATTGCTTTATTTATAGTCGTCCTGGTTACCAAACGGGCATGGGTGGCATGTAAAGGTCAACTTAACATCCTTGGTTAAGATTACCGTCTGCTGTTGTATCCCAGACACCCCTGCCTTCACGACTCGTCCTGCCATGCAGCCCCATATTTCTGTGAGTCTTCTAATCATTACTTACACTGATTTGGATCCGGTGTTGTCCGATGTCTCCTCAACGTCAGCTACACGTTTGCAACGGCTGGCGTGTATCAACGTGGCTCTTTCGGCGATCTTAACAGCTGTCTGTGTTGTAGGGAGCCCTTGGAACGGTCCCAGCCAGCTCTTCGCCTTCATGCTTTTCCTCCTGAAGTCTTTCACCACTATCCAGTCTTCAGGTTCTAGATTGTGCATCTTCCCTTCTGCTGATTGGGGTAGTGCTGCCCTTCTTTTGATTCTGTATTTGAGACAGAAGTGTGGAGAGTTTTATACCGTAACATAATATCTCATCCTCACAGTGGTCTGTTATCTGTTTTACAATCGGTCTTGGCCAATTCCTGTATTGGGCCACCTTCCAAACAAAATTTCAAACGTCCTAATATTTACTCTTCCTCTCCTTCATATATATTAGCACAATTGGAAATGCCTTTGTCCATGTCACCTCTAGTTCCTCACAACATTTTGCCAATTTATTTTTAAGGGTAGTTTTCTCTCTTTCCACTGCCCCACCGCTCGCTGGGTGGTAGGCACAATGTTGCCTCACCTTTATTCCCAAGTAATCACTGATCTGCAGTAGGGCAATATTTATAAATGGCTTTCCATTGTCGCTGCTTTGCCTTTCAGGGATGTCCCATCTCGGAATTATTTCAGTTAGCAAAGTCTTGGCTACTGCACTGGCATCCTGTTTAGACGTGAGAGCACTTCCACCCCTTGGGAAAACATCAAATATTACCAGACAATGCCTTTTCCTTCGCTGGGTGTTAGTTCAAAAAAATCCATCTGTAAATGTTCAAAGGGTCTTTGGGATTGTGGGTGTTCTGCCTGATTCATTTGTATTCCCCTCCCCACATTATTAGTGGCACAGATAACACATTATTCACGTTATTTTTATGAGTAATGAGTAAATTACTTCCTGTACCAGCGTGCTGAAATATTGTCGTACATCTCCACTTTTGACACATGGTCCATACCGTGTGTTACTGTGGTTGACAGGGTTTCCCACTGGGGCCACACCACACCCATTCCCTCATTCTGCACCCTGCCCTTGTCCATTCACGCTTCTCCTTCGATGTGGCCTGAGACTGGAACTCCCATACGTCTGTTTGGATTACAAATATTTGACATACACATGTCAAACTTATCACTTGGCGGCTGATTGGCTGCCATCCTTGCCGCTCAGTCTACATTTTAATTGCCTTGAGAAATTGAATCATAATTTTTCCTGTGGGCTTCACATGTAAATACAGTGATTGATTTAGGCAATCGGACTGCTTTCAGGAGGTCAGAGATCAGGCCATTTTATGTGATTGGCTTTCCAGTGGAGGTCAAGAAGCCCTTGTTTTTCCACAGTGATCCAAAATTATATACAACCCCGAATGCATATCAGCTGTCGATGTAAATATTCACTGTTCTTCCTTCGCCCAATTTACATGCCTCAATCAAGGCAATCAGTTCTGCTGCTTGCGCTGACAGATGAGAAGGAAGTGAACCCGCTTTCACTACCTCGTGGGTAGATGCTACAACATACCAGACACTGGCCTATCTCTTTGCTTCTGAATGCTGACCTATCCACAATAAAACGCCGTATCTAGATTCTAAATTGGTGAATCCTACACGTCTGGTCTCGGGCTTCAAATGTCATTAATTACAGCGACACAGTCATGTGGGTCTCCGTCTCCTTCTGTGGGGAGAAGACAAGCAGCATTAAGGACGTTACATCGCCTTATTGTCATGTAAGGCTTCTCCAATAGGAAAACATTGTATGCGAGCCAACGTGCAGCCGACATGTGTGCTGTGTTTTGCTCAGAAAGCAGTAAGGATACTGCATATGGGACCAGTCGGTTTAATTAAACAAAGCCGACTCTGTCCCTGGAAGCTACAACAGCCTTTTCAAATGCAGGCACGACACAGAGGCATTTATGCAATCCTGCCGTCACGGGATCTAAGTTGAGGTGAAAAATAAGCTACTGGCCACAATTTTCCACACATAATTCAGCATCAGCACAAATATCATGCAGGCACGCTTCTCATCCACTGTTTGTACAAAAGGCTTGTTTGGATTTGGAATCCCAGTGTCGGTGCAGTTTGGAGTGCCATTTCAATTCAACAAAGGCACTCTAGGCCTCAGGGGTCACTGCAACGGACTCTAGCTCTGCAAACCTGAACCATGAACTATGTCACTTTTGGGCGCCTAAAGGGTTGCGTAATGCGGGTTAAACATTCTACAGTAGGATCGCATGACCAAAAAGGATAACAATTGTTTCTTCATGTGAGGCTTTGAATTTTGCTGGTTTGCTTGAACTCTGTCTTGACCAATGGCCTTTTCTTGTTCAGATATTAAGTGACCTAAGAACTTCAACTGTTGTTCCACAAGTTGTAGTATTGCGAGAGAAGATGGCAGAGAATCGCAAGCCTACCTTTCTCACATTGTTTCTCTGTTGATGCTGCGATTAAGCATTCGTTTATATAGTGCAGAAGCGCTGACTCCCCCGGTTAAAACAAGAGTCTCCAGACTCCTGTGCAGAGACTTGTTAATTATGGTGGGGACTCACAGTAATCGTGAAAATGTCACGTGAAAGTATACTATTTGCCTTTGAATGGAAAAGTGAACTAGAAGTGACTCTCGGCATGTAACAGTACACAAAACAGGGCATTTGCTAAATCCACAATAGAGAGCCATTTACATCCGGTGGAATTTGAGCCAATATAATACAGGGGTTGGGAACATTTGGGGTGTGCGGAACAACAGCGTTCTTGATAACCTGCAGATCATGAGCAAACTTCCATTCCCCCGATTCACCTGGAATGTTTGCCTTTTTGAACGAAAAAAATGGGTGTTCTCACCAGTGATTATTCACGGGGGATTATCACTCCAGCCTATAAAAGAGATTCAAAGACTGGAGTAATTCCTTGCACAGCCTCGGGTTTTAACCGCTCTTTTGCTTTGCAAGGACGATACTCAGACTTCGAGGTTATTCTTAAGGATTCGTTTGAGCCCCACTTCGTGTTTGCCTTTTGTCCTGAAATCAGTTGGGACCCTTCTTAATCTTGGGTCCGAGACATCGACCATAGGTAAACGCCAGACGACACTCCTGCCGGGGATTACCTGGACTGCACTGTCTGCCTGAGTTCGCCAATTTAGTTTCTTCCTATCAGTCCTTATAACTGCATTGAATCAGATACCCACACTGATCCTAAAGATACAATCTTTCGTTTTTTTGTTCCTGTCGTACGCATGGTTCCAAATTCTGACACCTGTCGCTGGATGCATTCGCCAATGATCCGTGAGGAAAAGAGCCTTCCACATCAAAAAAAACAGGTTCTACTTACCGTCACAGATACTTAAAAATGTTTAAAGTGACAGCACATCTGTGATCATTCCAATAAAATTCGCACAATAACAACTGCTCTGGTTTAACCAATCTCCTGAACCAATCCTTCTCTTATGATTTGTCAGGACCATCGCGGTGTATGTTTGCTGTGCAGTGCTGCATATCTCCAGTTAGAAAATCTGTGTTAATGGGATTAACATGGCTACTTGCTTCCTGGGTGAGTGAATCGCTCACGGAAACTACTGCTCTCTGACATGCATCAGGGGTCGCGATTCGTATTTCCAGCCTGCACTGTTAAATCTTCTTTTTGTATTACCTGCAAGCCCGTCGGGGTACTGTGCAAATCGGACCCCAGCCTCACTATGAGATCCCGAGACATCAGATTTAAAGTACAGAATTACGATAACAGAAAAGAGAATTGGAATGTTTCCCCATCACTGGTTTTGCACAATAGGGGTGTGGTAAATCTCTCTCGTGTCACGACTCCTGATGCGCCCATTAAGTTCAGGAAGCTTCTGTTCATCTTTATTTGCGTCGACTCTCTGAACTGCCTTGATTTATGAACTGAATATGTTGCCCTTGTATCTTCCAAAAAATTAAGAGGTGCACCATCCACATATAACATAGATGTAAGCATTGACTTATATGCATCATCGTTGTACTGAAAATATAGTTCACGCTTTGCAAACTCAGTGCTCAGTATAGAGGTGGGACATGTTTCAGTGCCCATAAGGTTAGTAGTAGAGATGAGCATAAGCGAGTATTCGTTGCCAAGCATAAAGCAATGAGGCTTATCTTTATCTTTGGGGCTGCCCAACTCCACCTTAGCCTTCCTCCATTAGTCACCCTGCTGCCCAGCCTCCAGGGCCGATTGAGGCTGTCTGGGCGTGCACTGCCTCACTCAGTTGTCCATTGCTCTGCAAACAAAGCACCCGCCAGATTTACCTCTGCCAGCCCTTCTTTTCACGCAGCACCTCCTTCCAACGGCTGGGCGACAATTTGCATCATAGTAAGCTGAGCTTTAAGTGTTTGCTGTTCCGTCTTTAATTTCCGTTTTTCCTTCTCTTGGGCCAGAAAGTTTTCAGCATGTAGCGCGTGGAGTTCCATCAAATTCAGGTTTCCCGTGTCCCAGGTAATGCATTGGCAAGACGCCTCATGTAACGGGCGCCTGATAGCGTTTACATATTCGCTTCTTCTTATCAACACTTCAAGGTCAGTGGCCTGAAACATTCGAGTTCCTTTCCAGATATGGAGTTGTTTTTTTCTATTTCCTTGGCTGTTGATATAGTAGTTTGCTGGCCGTGTAAGTCTGCTATTAGTTCAGTTTAAATATACATAGATTTTCTTTCTGTCTGCAACACTTGCCCTCTGCAAAGTCAGGCCCTTACTTTTTTTGTTTCCCAGTGCTTTTATTCGTTTCAAAAGAAACGTTAATTTTCCATTGCAATGGACATCACATTATTTTCACAGGTCGGTGCAACATCGAGGGCCGAAGTGCCTGTACTCCACTGTAACGTTCTATGTTGTAAGATACATTTCCTGCTGGTTTCCGATGTCTCTCCTCACTGTCGAAACTTCCAGACACATCTTCCAGTGATTTGTCTGCACTTCATTCAATCCAGAAAATTATAGTTCCTGCTGAGAATGTGATCTCTCTACAATGGAGAGAGGAAAACAGACAAAGCTGAGATCACTTAAGTTTTGTCCAGAATCAACAAAAATTACCCCAGTCTTCCAGTGTCCTTTCACTTTAACATTGCATTGTGTACCCAAGCCATTATACCAGTCTCTGGTCTGCTGACGTCCTTCTTCAAGGCACAGCGCAAGCTGGAAGATCGGGAAACTCATTTTCTACTGAAAGACCTTGCAGATTTCAGGACCCAACATCGAGTTGAATCATTTTGGATCCTGTCCGCCCTCTTCCCCATTTTTCACCCACCCATACATCCCATCAGTTCCGAACACGAATCAATGGACTCGAAGTGTTCACTGTCCTTTCTCATCATAGATGGACAAGAGCTGCTGATTTTGTTCAGACATTTTGGCATTTCTTCAAAGAGCATTTCTTTTTCTGTTGTAATCGCAAGACTGCAGGAACCGTCAGATTGCAGGAGGAGAAGTTCACAGGAGATGAAAATAATGCCAAGGGCTGGACCATTCCCATTGTGAAGGTAGATGAGCTCAGCTGGGGCTGTGTACCTAAGCACAGAGAAGGCTGAGTGAGAAACTGATTAACATGCACATATTATGAAGAGGATAGATATGTATGACAGAAATAAGGCTTTTCGGGAAGTAATAATAACCAGTGACAGAGATGAAAAGCAGTAGAAAAGCGGTTTAGAGGAGATTTAGGAAGAACGCTTTCACCCATAGAGTGTTGTTCATCTGGAATTTCTTATTTGAACGAGTGGTAATGCTAAGTGTTATGAGGACATTTCAGCAGTATGTAGCCGAACACTTAAAGATCCAGAGCACACGTGGGTAGGGACCAGATACTGGAAAGTGTGACGAGGTCAGACAGACGTGAGGTGGGTGTCCCGAACGAAATCTTTCTAAGGCAAACTTTTGTGGTGAAAACTGGGTGAGGCCGCGACTCTGTGGTGCAATGGAAAGCGCGTTGAATTTCTAAGCCTTTCTTAAGACTACCATTCAAAAGTTGTGGATGCAGATCTCATCAGAGTCGAGTTTTAGTTTATGGTTTGAAAGGTGTTCAGACCAGACTCGGCTGCTCATCTGCAAAACCTACAACATTCATGCAGAAACCCAACTGTCTCGAAATGCAACATTTTCCTCACAGCAATGAATAACTTTGATGTCCATTTATGGTAGAGATCGATAAATATGTGTTAGCCACTTGGCAACACGATGTTATGGATACACTGGAAAAAGACATTAAAGTGCTGTGTGAGCTATGATGGTACAGAATGGCGTGACGGTGCAGGAGCGGTTTTAAGAATGGCCTACTTCTGCTCCTTTCTGCTTGAGTCTTTTCTGGCCTAGGTTTTTAAACAATCACAATGAGAACAATGTGATTCTACACCAATTGATATTTTCTGTCTCACCTCCACTTCGCTACCCTCCAAGATGGAATAGATAGCTCCTATTTCAGCTTTAGATCAGACAGTGGAGGATTCTCACAAGTTCTCTGTCAGGCTGAACATCCCTTCATATAGGTTTCCAAGTGGACACATGGAGCAAGCGATTACATGGATGCTGGGGATTGAAGGGCAGATTTCCCTCTTGCTGGGCTAGAATTCTGGCCAAGGAAATGAACGTGAATTTCTGACATTTTGAAAGATACTCTGGATTCTTGCGACTTTACTAATTAAATTAAAATTCAATTTGCCCTTGCATAACATGATTAATATTTCACTATTTATAAAAAAAACTATGCCACGTGCCCTTGGATGTAGTAATGCAGAAGATTGTTGACGTTGTGTACAGTGTGGGTCATTGTGCCGTATGAAGATTCCAAAGGATGCTGGTGAAGTACCAGTGAATCAAATTCTCTGACGAATTGATACCGATAGAAGGAAAATCCCAGAACAGTCGCGACATAACATTGCCTGTGATCAACGCAGGAAGCCACGGTCAACGAACACAGAATTCAATTATGCCTATTTTCACCACATTCACTATTCATTTTCCTGAATCTGATGCTCCATAATCGATGATCCATCATCAGTATAACCTCCTCTGCGCTGTGTTTCATTTCAGATCTTCAGCAAAAAAGGAGAAAAGCAAAAAAAAGGGGCCCAGTGGTAAGATCAGTAGCCATTGGTCATCAGGATACTGCAGCTCCAGTGGTGCAATTCGTCAGTTTGATATAATTGCACGACAGACTGGAAGTGCGTAAGGTGCCAAAGTTGCACATTCGGTTCTCGCCAGGTGTTGGTTTTACTGATAGTGACCAGAGATGATTGCAACTGCAAGCTGTAGAACAGTTCAAACACCGAATATTACACCGCAATAAAGTTCATTTTGGCCCTAACGTTGCATCGACCTGTGATACCAATCTGACTAGTATTTTACCATCATAATCCGCAAGTTTATACAATGATCATTTCATTGCCCTGAAAGTTGTTGAGTCTACGAGTGTTGAAGGCAAGGCGTTCAGCACCCTTACTACTCACTGATAAAGGAATCTACCTCGGTATCTATCACCCTCAATTTACATCGATGTGCCCCGTGCCAAAATTACCATTTGAAGAAAAATGCCTTCACTGTCCACCTTATGGCAACCTCTGATCATCTTCTATGTCTCTCTAAGTTCACCCCTCAAACTTCTTGTCGATATCAAAAACCGCCTCAAGTCCCTCAACCTTTCCTCGTAAGACCATCTCTCCATAGAAGGCAACATCCTGGAAAATGTCCTCTGCACCCTTTCCAATGCTCTCACATCCATCGTATAATGTGGTAACTAGAAATGCACGCAACTCTACGAGTGCGGCCACACCATTAATTTCTGGAGCTGCAAAGTGATAATTTCACTCTGAAACTGAATCACACTCCCAAGGTAAGCTAACACACCGTACACCTTGCAAACAAACCTGTCAACTTGGGTGGTAACTTTCCGAATGGTATATACATGGGCACCGAGATCGCTCTGCACATCTACACTTCCAAGAATATAACAATTAGCCAGGAACTCTTTATTCTTGTTGCTCCTTCCGAAGTAAATTATCTCACACTTTTCCACATTAAAGTCCATTTGTCACTTCTGAGGTCAGCTCGGCAGATTATCCATGCCCCTCTGTAACCGTCAGCAGATATTGGCACGATTGACAACATCGTCGATCTTAATGTCATCTGGAAACTTATGAATCCATCATTCCATGCCCTAATCCAGGTCATTTATAAAAATGACAAACAACAGCGGACACAAAAAGGAATCTTGTAGTACACCATCAGTTACTGAACTCCAGGACTATCATTTCCTATGAACTACCACACTCTGTCTTCTTTCAGCGAGCCAATTTCTGATCCAAACCGCTAAACCATCCTTAATCCCATGACTCTGTATTTCATGCAACAGCCGACAGTGCCTTACTGAAAACCATATCCACCACATCAACCACTTTACTCTCATCCATCTGTTTGCTCACCTTCTCAAAGACCTCAATAAGGTTTGTGAGGCACAACCTGCTATTCATAAAATCGTACTCACTATCCCGAATCAACTTCTTCCTTTTCGATGATCATAAATCCTATCTCTCATAATCTGTTCCAAAAGGTTAGCTGCAAGAAAGCTAAGGATCACTGTTCTATAATTACCAGCATTGTCTCTACTCCACTTCGTGAAGAAGTGGACAATATTTGCTAAACACCGATCTTCTAGCACTAATGACATAAACACTGACGTAATAAAGCTTATAGTCAAAAGTTCTGCAATCTCCTCCCACGATTCGCAGAGAATCCTCGAATACATCCCATCAAGTCCAGGGGACAAACCTATTTTTAGACTTTCATGAATTGCTAACAACTCCTCTTTATGAATGTCAATTTCGTTTATTCTAATAGGCTGCATTGAAATACTCTTTTCGACAACATTGTCTTTTTCATTTTTGATATGATAAAAAAAACATTAAGCGTCTCTGCTATCCTTGGACTCCGCTGACAACTTCGTTTTTCTGTTCTTGACAGGCCATAATTAAATGCTAGACATTCTTTTATACTTGAACTATCAATTGAAAGCTTCAGGATTGTTCCTGCCAGACAAAGACCTCTCATGCCTCCTGTTCGCTCGAAGTAGCTCTCTCTTTCGGCCCTTCCTGGCTAGCTTTTAATTCCCAAACGTCCTACCTCAGCCTTCATATCTCATGTTAACATACGCCTCCTTCCCCTTCTTCTCAAGAGATTCAATTTCTTCAGTAAACCTCGCTCCCTGTATCGACCTCATATTTCCTGCATGACGCATACATAATTACCAAGGACATGCAGTAGCTTTTCCCTGGACAAGTTCCATATTTCAGGTGTGCATAACCGTTGAAGTTACTTTCCACATGTGGTGCATCTTAACTCTTGCTAATTGCATCATAATGGCCTTTCTCCCCGCGATACCTCATGCTCTGCAATAAATACCAATGCCTATCCATCACTAAATAAACAGAACCGAATTTTGGTCACTATCAATAAAGTGCTCACTTACCTCCAAAGAGAACAGCTGGCTGAGTTCATTACCCATAAGCAAATCCAATGTATCTTTGCATCTTGTTGGCCTGGCTACATGCTGCGTCAGGAAACCCTACTGCACACATTGGACAAAAACAGACCGATCCGAGGTGCTGAACCGATAACATTTCCAATCAATATTTGGAAAGTTAAAGCTCCCCATAACAACTACCCTGTCACTTTTGTTCCTATCCAGAATCATCTTTGCAATCATTTCTTCCATAAATCTAGAACATTTTTTGTGGTGATCTCTCCATTCCTGATTCTAATCTCAATACATTCTACCTCAGCAGATTCAGTCGTGTCCTCACCAATATCCTTTTTGTTACCATATTACTGTCCTTGACGAATAATGCCACATCTCCCCCTCTGAAACGACCCTCCTGTTCTGACTGAAAAATCGAAACTGAGTTACCAGGAACAACCATTCTCTTCAGTCCTCCGTTCATGTCTCTGAAATGGCCACAACATCGAAGTCCCAGATAACAACCCATAGCACCTACCTTATCCCAGATGCTTCTGGCGTTGAAGCAAACACACTTCACCCCACCTTCATCCTTGCCAGCACACTCTTGTAAACCTGAAACGCTATTTATGACAAAACCACTCACAACCACCTCCGAACTAGAGGAACAAATCTGCTTCCCACTCCGCGGCTGAATTCGTTCAAACTCTCATGAAGAGCTTTGGCAAATTATCCCCCCAGGGTATTGTTACTGTTCTAGTTCAGGTGAAGACCATCCTGTTTGTAAAGGTTCATCGACTCCAGTATGAGCCCCAACTATCCAGGTATCGGAATCCCTCCCTCCCGCACCATCCTTCCAACAACATTTTCAAATGCTCTCTCCCTACACTTCACCTCACTACGACGTAGAATGGGCAACAAATCAGAGAGAACAGATCTGTTTGTTCTAGATTTAAGATGTCACCCTCGATCCCTGAAATTCTGCCATACATTCACGTCTCTTTTATTTCCGATGTTGGTGCATAAGTGGAAAATGACTTGGGGTTGCCCACCCTCTCCCTTAAGGATCCTGAAAACACGATGTGAGATATCACAAACCCTGGTAGCTGGGAGACAACACACCAATCATGAGTCTGCCAGATATCCACAGAATCTCAATCTATTCCCATCGATATGGAGTCCCATTAACAAATGCTCTCCTCCTCTCTCCCCCACCCTTCTGAGAAAAAGGGCAAACTCTGTGCCCAAACACTTATACCCAATGGCTTTCCTCTCGGATGTCATCCCACCCAAAAATAACAAATATGGTATACATGTTACTGAGGGGCACGACCACAGCACATGCCTGCACTGTCTGCCGGTTAGCGTTTCGATTCCCGACTGTATCCCATCTATCTATTTCTTGTACCTGAAGTGTTACTGCCTCCCTATAACTTCGCTCAATTCCACTCAGACTCCAAATGATCTGACATCAAGCTACAGTTCCCAAACGCAGTTGCCGAGGAGAACGAGTTGGGTGCACTTCCCGCAGATGTGGCATTTGTTTTTAAAAAACTGATCTTGTGGAGTGTTCTGTCCTTAGGAAATACCTCAGTTACTTACTACCAGCAGAAATACACCATGAGTGAATATCCATCTCTCAATAAAGATACAGAGGTGACGTTTCTAATATCGCTGATCCTTTGCTGTGTTAAATTCTGGAAAGGACTTTTGTTTGGTTCATGTTACTTATTTTGTTGCAATCTTGCACAGGCCATTAAAACAATCCAAAAATTATTAGATTTATCTCCTTGGACAATGTTGTCGGCAAAACTGGAACCGAAATGATAAAAGATTTTTGAAGTACTGCTTTAAAGATTACAGGATTCAAACAGGAACATTTTTCGAGTCTTGTCACTGGAAGGTTTGGGGGAGATGGGTGAGCAGCAAATGACCTCACTCCCTTCTCTGTGATTGCAGCCAAATGTCCAAGGCAATAGATGAAAAAAAATGGTGGATTCCATCGACAGGTCAGTTCCCACTCATTGTAGTATAATTTCGCTTTGATTGTCGCCATTGTATAAAGGGTAAGGTGAGTTGGGAGCTCGGAATTCTGATGGTAAGCTGAGACATTGCGATAATTAAGTGCACACTGTTGGCATCACTTTATATCATAAACCAATTATGAAGCGGACTGAGCTTACCGACTTCCCTTTAATGCTGAACTAACAGAAACAGCTCAGTTCTTTTACAATTTATGGAAGTTCACGTAGAACAAGCTGCTAAATCTTTCTTCAAAACCAGCGCTTTCTACACTTAATCGTACTCAGTTGGAGGTGATATGTGGTATATTTCCAATTAACGTTAACCAATTAGAAATTGTGCACCTAATGCTTACACGACCCGGCCGACCACACTCCATGTCTTGGTGAAATTCACTCATTATGTTTCTGCACGCACTTTTACAAACACTTTACAGTCAGCTTCTGACACATTTTTCCTGAAAAATTATCATTTTCCGTTTCAATTACTGTAGAATGAAAGAAAAGTGTTCCAAACTTTTCCTTATCATTCATCGGTGGTTTTGAAGTTCGAATGTCTAGTTATAGATCCATCTGAATGAAGGATTTTCCCTCCTGTTTACTCTCAGCAAATTCACATCATCAGGGAAACTTCCATATGGACGCAACTCAGTTTTACCTGGTTTCACGCCCCATGATCTATTCATCTGTTCCACCATCCCATGAAACCCCGCCTTGCCTTTTCTAATGGCGTTATGCCCCAGTACTTCGTTGGGTTCCTTTCCATTCTTTTTTGTTTCTCATTAGACGCTGTCCATTCTTCCTAACTTCTTGTGATTCCAGTCATCGGCATCCATGTCTTTTATCATCTCTTTTATATCCCAGGGAAGTCCATCTTGAGAAAGAATGCTGTTCCGATGCAACACATGAAAACCCGCTCGAATGGTGTATACTGTCATTACCAGTATAGGGAAGATGGGAGCTAGTTCTGTCACAGTCAATCGGTTGGTTCTCCCACAATGGATCAACCACTGACTGGGAAATGGCTGTTTTTCTTCACTTTTCTCCCCTCTCTGAACATGTGCTAAAACAACACAGTAAGGCATCATAGAATGCTGACAGTTAAGAAACTGGCCATTTGATGCAACAAATTCACACCGATCCTCCAGGGATTAACCCCCACAGAACAATTCCTTACCGTATTACTCTTCATTTGTTCCTGAATAAGGCACCTGACTGACAGTCGACCCATTTGGATTGATGCCATGTCTCAGGCTCTGTGAGGCAGCAGTGCTAACCAGTGAGACACCTTGCGGCCCTGCAGCAATATTTCAAGGCACATGCAGAAGCCTGTAAAATGCGTTTCCTGTCAAAGATGCTCCGCTTTTGTTGTTGTCCTTATCAGGAACAATAATCCTGATTCCCTGACCAGGCAATGAAACCAAACGACAGCGGTGATAGTGCTGAATTGTAACCACTAGCTGACATTTAGGACGGCAGGTGCAATTGGATCTTTTCTTAACAGCATAGTTTTTTTTCCTGCGATGAGACGTTTCTTCCAAAATACTATTCGTGACACCGAGCTTTTACAGCACAGAATAATGCATTATGTCAATGCCAGTCCATCAACCATCCATCCATTCTCATTTCCAGCTTCCAGTAGCCCGTAGCCTGACTTCTGAAGTGTTCATCTTAAAGAGACGTTCCCTGCAAAGGTTTAATCTCAAATGAAGAAGTGAATGAGACTGAAGTCAGATACCATTAAATTTGATCATGAGCTGTGGGAGAACTGAACCGCATTTTCAACCAAAGAGGGAAATATGCAGACACATCTTGTGAGAATGACAAAGGCCTTAGGAGAGGCCAACATTCAGAAAATGAGGAATTGAACTATTTGCCTCTTCTTTCTACACTTCGGGCTTTAAAACCCGATTCTGTTTGCATAAGCCAAGGAGTAAACATGCAGGCGACTGTCCTTCGAGGACTGGCACAGTCGTGAATAATTGGAACATGCTAATCGTTGAATTCTCCACCTGTTGGGGTAGGCTAGCTAGCCGTGCTCTTCCAGCCTCCTACCTGTTTCATTTGGATTCCAGTAGATTCCTGCCTCTACATAAGGAATGGAAGCATTCAGCCGCTTCGCTGTATGTTTTCCTTCCCCAGTATTTCACCGTTACCTTACTGTTTCGACTGTATCACGTCGTTCTTCCGGCTAAACGAGAACATTCTTGGCATCAGACGCTTGTCGTCCTTGTGTTCCTCGAAGTAGAAACACAGAGGGGGATTTCGAAAGTCAAGCAGATGAGGCCTGGTCCGTGGGGAAAATCACTTCACGATGTTCCCTCAGAAATAATTCCAAGCAGCACGGAATGTCTGTGAATGTTTGTTGCAACGTTTGTAAACAAATTCAGCAAGGCCCAAGCGAGATTCGAATACACGACCAATGGTGGATAAGACCTCTGAACTGTGGAGCCACCGGCAAGGAAAGCGTTTTTTCTGACTAACAGAAAATGATGAACTCTAGCACAGCAAATTCCATCGTCCGAGGTTCGTGATGCAAGCTTCGTTTTCTGTTTTAAAACACAACTTGAAACCCATTTCTTTGATCACTTGTTTAATATAACACTTTGTCAGCTTCCCAATATCTCATAATGTGACCGGGATCAAAATTTGTTTAAACTCCATCCAGAGGAACAGCTTTGAAGTTTCCATTATGTGAAAGGCACGAAGTAGTATTGATAGCAATTAATTGCCCTTCATTTCAACAAAGATTACAGTTTTTCTTCTTCCGTTGTTGACTAGTTCGTTTCCTATAGCATTGTGCGATTTACATTGTGCGATTTCACAATTTAGGACCTTGGTTGATGAAGTTGAGGTACCAAACGTGGAACAGTTCAAATCGAACATACTCCGGAGATTGGAATTCCAGGCTATGCAGGTATCTGAGAATGTGTTTTAAAACAAAATCTTGGGTGTCGTGTTCACTGTCTGGGTTGGCATTTATTGAACAACACTAATTGCTCTTGAGTGGGCTGGAGGACATGACAGTGATAGACAGAGCGAAGACAGTCAAGAGATTTGCAGAAATGATCGAAACGTTGGTATTTAGCTGCCCGGTAATGGGTGAACAGCCCTTGTTGTCAATACTCCCACGCGCAGCAGTTGTTGAAAGATCTCAGGACTCCATCTTTGGATGAATAACCCGCAATCTCTGCCCTTCCAGCATGTGGGAGCCCGTGTGGAAAGATAAAGCTGCGAAGGCCGCAGTGCACGTTCGGGAAAATGTGCAGTGGTAAAAATATCATTCAGGTAAGGAACTATGAAACACTGAACAGAACCCTTGAATAGAGGCAGAGGGCGTTAGGCCAGAGCAGAGGGGGAATTTGAGAGGATGGATGGAAGTGTGTTACCACCGTTTTTCCAAATGAATGGATGAGAGTTTGAGCTGCAGAAGAGCGGAGACGTGGAAGAGTTAATGATGTTAATGAGGTGCAAGTAGGCTGACATGGTGACGATGGCGTTATGTGGTTGAAAGCACAAAACACGGTGAAGGATGACACTATGGTTATGACGTGACTCGTTCAGACTCATACAGTTGCGAGGGAGAAGGTGGAGTCAGTGGCGAGCCAGTTTCTCCTCGCACATGGTCAATGATGCTTTCCAGCTCATCTCATCCATTTGCCGCAACTCCACTCTCAAAACCCATCCTTCCAACAAGGACAGAGCTCCCTTATTCATCACTTTAAATTCCAGCAACCTCCGCAGACATCATGTCATTCTCTGACATTTCCACCACCTGAAAATGAACCCCACCAGCTAAGATGTGTTTCCCTCCCCACCGCTATCCGCTTTCTATAAAGATCATTCCCTCTACGAATCCCTTGTCAAGTGCACGCCCCTCACCAAACCACCCTCCCCTCCCGCGCCATTCTCATTCCAACATGGGATTTGCAAAACCTCCACCCACACCTCCACTCTGTCGCAGGCCCCAAAGGAGCCTTCCACATCCATTAGAGTTTTACCTGCACTTCCACACATGTCATTGAATGTATCCATTGCTCCTGATGCAGTCTACCTATATTGCGGAAACAGGATACCTAGTGACAGTTCACTTCAGAAAACGCCCCCGGACACCATTAACAAACAACATCACTGACCCGTGTCCGAACACTTCAACTCTCCCTCCCAATCAGCCAAGTTCATGCAGGTCCTGGGCTTCCCTCGCTGTCATGAACTGTCCAAAGTATCACTCTTCCTTCCCACCTATCCGCTCCGCACTGCTGTGCGACCAATCACCACTACACCCACCTGCATCCACCTATCACACTCTCACTACCTTGACCCAGCCCCATCCACTCCAATTTGTTTCTCTACCCCCTCGGTTTACAAGCTTTTTTCCTGATGATGGCTCTTGCCCGAAACGTCGATTCTCCTACTCCTTGAATGCTGCCTGCCCTGCTGTGCTTTTCCAGCAGCACACTTTCGACTCAGGAGCGAGTCAGTGGATTTTGATTTCGGAACTGAAGACAGAGGCTTCAGATTTGCCATGATGCAATTCTAAGAAATGTCTGCTCCAACAGAACTGCAAGTCAGACAAGGCATGACAGCGTTTGACCTGGAAGGCACATGGAGGTGATCGTGTTTATATCCACCTGCAGATCTATTTGTTCACTGTGGTGGATGCTGTGTGCATGAAAGCTTCTGACGAAATTCTGGTCACATTCTAAGTGTCGAAAATCCCTCACCCTCAGACCACATCTTAGAAAGTATCCAGAGTCTTGTGAAAGTTGCTTTCCCACTCTCATTTTTGGATAACATCAATTTTGCAGGATATTAGAAGGGGAAGATTTACAAACCAATCTCTCCGCCATGATCTGATAAAGTCGCACATTTTATCACAAGTAGAACTTGATCAGAGACAGAACATGAAAGGAAAAAAAAACCCTGGTTACAGTGAGAGAGAAATCGTTTTATTATTGTGTGTGTGGACAATGGTTCTACCCATCATCAGAGCTCACAAACCACAAATGCAGTCATACTAAGGAAAGTCTATGGAAATGTGCGTATTCATTTCCTTGTCTGAGCTGAATTCCCATGGAGGCAAAGATTCCAGGAAGAAGCGATTCACCTGCTAAGAGTGTGGAAAGGGATTCACTCTGTCTCTGACCTGCTGCAGCACCTGCTCGTTCAAAATGAGGAGAAACCATTTCAAAGTCTGGACTGCCGAAAATGCTTTAAAACGTCCAGCACAACGCTCACACTAATTACAAACCTTTCATCTCGCCAGACTTTGGAAAATGTTATCAAACCTCTGTGTGCTTCATCTCTGAGAAATATGCTCACATGAATGAGAGACCTTTTAAGAATTCTGGAGACGTGCCGTCTGATCTATGTGCTCACCCGGGAGGAGAGACATCTTCGTTTCCAAATCGATGAGACCTGCTGTAAAAGTCCGAGTGACCAGATGGCTCATCACCTTTCCCACAGTATTAACGTGTTTTTCTAAATGCCCTGACTGCAGGAAATGCTGCATAAGTTCCTGGAGACGAACGTGTCATCAACGTGTTCACACTGTGGAAAGACATTATTCACTCTCAAAGTTCCAGGTGGCAGTTTATCATTAACGTCTTCACATCGAAGAGAGACCTATCAAATGTATAGTCCGTGGGATGTGCCTAACAGTGTCTGTAGAACTGATGTCCCTTCGACATTTTCGCAATGTGGGAGACGTTTCAAGTGTAGTTATTCTAGGAATAGGTTCAAGCGTTCATCTCAAGTCCCAGTACACCAGCAAGTTTGCAGTGGGCAGAAAGCATTTAATTGCTCCATGTGAGAAACACAGCTAGCTCACTCATCAACCCTGCTGAGACAAAAGAGGGATCCCACTAAGGGAAAGAATTCACCCACTCATCGACCCCGCTCAACAGCGATTTAACATTGTTGTTCATCATATTCAGATCTGTCAGCAAAGTTTTGATATTCTTGATAAAATCAAATAAATGAGATTTGTATTAAATTCATTGTCAAATGTCATTGGAAGGATGGGTTTACCGAGTACTTGAAGCATCAGCACAGGTTCTCAAGGGGAAGTAATTTCTGAAAAATATATTAGACATCTGTGGCAAGTAATGAGGCAAGTAAGACTAAGTCGACCCTGTAGAGGTGACCAGCTGGAATTTCCAAAAGGCTTTTGGCGAGGTGCAGTATGACAAACTGCTCAATAATGGGCAACTTCTACTTTAGACGACGGTGTGTTTGGAGTTTCCACATCCTCTCCATTTCTGCCTGGATTTCCTCCCCAGACGAAAGATGTGTCGGTGACCGTCTTTGGCCATGGGGAATGCAGAGTTACAGGAATTGGGTAGAGGTGTGAATTTGGGTGTGATGTCCGTTGCAGGATTAAAGGAATCTTCCTGGGCCGAATGGCCTGTTTCCACGTTGCAGGTATTATATTAGGACAAGATTGATCGCAGGGATTAAGGCTTTTGTCATATGAATTTCTTTTTCAAAAAAACGGTCACAATTTCCATATAAACATATGATTTCAATTGAATCTGTTGAATGATATAAGGAGGGGATCGGCATTCTTAAAGAGGAATCATAAAGGTCAAGCGAGAATGTCAGATCACCTTCGCACGTAAAGTTAAGGATATAATCTAAAGAGATTCCACAAGTACATTAAGAACTAGAGACGAAATAGGACCACTTTAAGTTGAAAGAGCTCACTTTTGTTTTTAACCTCAGCAGATGGAGAGATATATAATGTTCACTTCGTGGAAAACGTAATGAATCCTACAACTAAATATTGATGTTTATAAAGTCGTTTCCATTGTAAAGGGCAAGTGCTTGAGGACTTGGAAAATATGAAGAAGGATATTTCTCTGGGATTTGATCTCATGCATCCCAGAACTTTGTGGCAAGTTAGGGAATGAAACTGTTGGGCCTTTCGTAGAAATAATTGTGTAAGCTATTACTATGAATGAGGCGCCAAAAAATGGGGAGTTGCTAATTTTGTGCTTTTGTTAAGAAAGGGTGACAAGGAGAATCCTGGGAACGATAAACCTGTGTTTCTGAAGGTGGTCTTATGTAAATTGTTGGATGCAATTATAAACGATTGAATTTAAATGCATTTGGAGATACAAGGAATAAATGGGAATAACCAGAATGTTTTTGCGCGAGGGAAGTTGTACCTCACAAACATGACTCAGTTTTCGAGGGCATAACTAATATGATTGATCCGGACAAGGTGGTAGATATTGCTCACTTGAACTTTAATAAAACATTTTTCAAGGTTCCACATGTTTACCTGATTCAAAACGTGAGATCACAGAGAGTTCGGTGAGACTTCCAATTCGATATAAAATTAGATTAACAGCAGGAAGCTGGGAATAGCCGTGGAAAGTAGCTTTCAGACTGGAGGACTATTACCGATGGTGTCCCACAAGGATCGATGCTTAGACAACATTCATTTTTTAAATGTAAATAAATCATTTAGTTGAGAAGATAAAAAGCAAGGTAAGTAATTTGCAAAATTTGTCGGAAAAGGAACAATGAAAAGGTGATGGAAGATTGTGAAAGGGTTTTCTCGTCAGGTCAATTCCTCTCTCTATTCTCGAGTTTTTAAAGCGTGGGGGAGTGGGATAGGGGCGGGACAGTGAAGGGCCATCAGTCCATCGTACAGACCAGGTTATCAGACGTCCATCAATTCTCGTCCCAGTTTGCAGCATTTGCCCCATAACTTTGAGTGTTCTGACTTTCTAGGGAAATTGTCGATGAGATTCGCTCTGTGAGCTTAATTGACACAACAATGGTACTGACAGTTGACTGGGTTGCAACACCTTTGAGGAACGTATTCACATGTTCAAACACAGAGGCAGACACGCCGGCATATTCCCCGACAGTGACAAAGTCCTCATCATTATACGCAATCCATGCACTTTACGTCCGCAAGTTTCTCTGGTGAAAGGCGGTTTTAAGTGGAATACAAGCCATTTCTCGAAAAAATGCGAACCGTGAGCTGCGATATGAAGAGGATACTGAGCTGAAATAGTCCCACATGCTTCGCATGTGCAACTTTCAGTAACACAAATCCCATCAAATCAAGGCATTCTTGCTCCTGGGATCTGACAGGATAGCGCCCAGCAAACATTCCTCACTAAAACTACTGACACACGGCAAACTCTAGACGCTTTCACGTCTCGTCTCATCTCGTTCTGTTTCTGTCCCTGTCACACCTCCAGATTCCTCTTCCTGTCTAGTCCCGAGATCAATGAGCTCTTTGATACAAATACAGACACATTGAGAAAGTGATCTTTATTTCAAAAGCAGAATCAGGGAATGTAAGCTGCGAGGGCTTGCTCACGGCAGGGCAATAAGGCACCACGGGTTCATGTCCTGATTATCGTATAGACTGATTCCACCAATAGGCACCGTACCAGTTAGTACCGATTAAAATCTTTCAATGATTAGGGTGACTGACAGAAAGTAGCTTCGACTCCTTCCTCGCTGAGGGACATTTTGCAAACAATGCCCTGTTCCTTCACAAACTGAGTTTTTCTCAGCTGGCCATGGATGCGTCGAGCGCAGAAAATGCCCTTTGGCCCACTAAGTCTGCACATTCCAATACAATCCCCTGAACTGTTCTTACCTCATTTGGCAGCACTTTGTTCAGAGGCTCAAACGAATTCAGCAATGTAAGTGTTCGACTATATGGGTCTTTCATGCTTTGGAGGTTTCTGCCCTTTCAATCATGACAAGCGGTTGGTTGCAGTTTCCCAAGCTTCCTTATCTGGGTTATATGCATTTTACGTCATCCTGCGATTTGAATTTCAAACAAAAAAGCAGCGAACAAACACACTTCTAGTTCACTCTCGCCTCTCAATTACAGTCAGCAAAATGCTTAACTGCATGAGGAACTCACAGTGGAATTAACGCCCATCGCCTCAATCACTTGGTCACACCTGCAGAAGTACGCTACTAAACTGGTTTCAAGTTCTCCCTCCCTGTGGATCTGAGGGACAGGCATCATTGTTAGGTTTGTTTGAAGTGAATCACCACAGCTTCTACAGGGTAAAATGTCAAGATATGTTTGGTCTGTGTAATCAATCTCGATTTTTCAAACTATCATTCATTTAGAAGCAGAGACAGAGATTGCAAGATAAACTAAGCATGTCTGGCAGCATCTGGAGATAGAGAAACAGAGACAACGATTCAGATCTTCTTCAGGAGTTTCTCAGAACTCTGTTTTTCTCACAGGGTCTTCCATTCCTGCCGAGTTCCTTGAGCAGTTTTTGTTTTTGTCAGAGATTCCCAGCATCCGCAGCACTTTACTAGCCAATTAAACAATAAAGAAACACATTTGTCGTTCCTCACTGGACAGGTTTTCCGATTGGGAGCATATTCACGAACCTACTAAAGGATTCGGATGGTTAAGAACAGCGACCGCTCCATGCGTGGCCACACCCTATCGGTTAACAGCCGAACGAGAGAATTAATTGCTCCAATGAGACTGGGGAGTTCCTTGTCACAAGCCCCTTGCAGGATCTCATAAAGAAGACTGTTAGTGAATTCAAGAATTCGCCTCCCCTTCGTAGAATGACAATTGCCCTCGATTGGTTTGACGTTTCCAAATTGAATCCTGGGGCATTCGTTGTGGAAAATGGGAACAGTCTGATCGCACGCCTTGCCGACACAGTCATGTCACCGGAAACCAGCTCTCCTAAAACCGGGACCTACTCCCTCGGTGCCTCATGACGAACATATACCTGACCACGGTAAAACCCCGGAACTGTGCAGCTGAAGAAAAAAGGATGGTGTGATTGTCGCTCCCTTCCTGGGTCGTGGAGAACAGCACCTGTTAGTGAAGAGCCGAACGCACTGACTAACATCGCCACATAGACTGATGAGCCAAAGGCGTCACTGATCTCCGAATGCAATTTTTAGTCTGCTCCTCCCCCATAGAAAATACTCCTTAATTAGCTTTACCTATCGAAAATAAATCTTTGGAAATTCATTCTGAAGACATGGGAATAGTCTGCTCCCACCCTCTAACGATTTCACCACGACACCAGGAACCGGTTCTGCTCCAACGGGGACCGTGACTCTTCCAGCCTTTCAGTGTCTTGTCTGTGACCGTGTTTTCTCATTGTCCCGGAGCTGAAATGAGCTTTGACGTCCTGACGTGCAAAAACGAGAATCTTTTCAATGTCACAGATCAGTTCATGTCCGGAGAGCATCAGAGTCAAAGCACTGGCCTCCGCAAGCACAGAAAGATTTCTAACCTGTCTCTGCACAGTCGAACAGTTCATCGTTCATTCGCCTCTGGATCCATTTCCCAAGGAATATATAAAGATTAAAAAAACTCGAGACTAGGATTTCTGCTTTTCTTCTTGACAGTTTCCCCACCTGACAGTTGGCAAAATTTTCCAAGAATCTCATCACAACCCTCTGCTTTGCACTATGTCCAGAGATAAATGACTTTCACTTTGTTGAGAGATTCCCGACTCTGGGAATGTTTTGTTTGGAGCAAAGAAGTGTAATGGGAGATTTCTTGGGAATGTTTACAATGATGTGGGCGGAGGTGGTGTGGATGGGCCGTTGATCGTCAGGAGGAACTGCTTCCCCAGACCAGGGCAACTGACCAAAGGACGAGGAGTGAAGACGTTTAATGGAAAACACAACTTGTATCAAATAAACTCAGTGAAACCTACATATACACCATGTGTTTATTATTACCTGTGGATAGAGGAACAGAGCTAACGATTTGAGTCAGATCCGTTTATCGTTCAGAACACTAGTTTCCTGCATGTCAACAATTGAGCAGACCTGAGAAAATTGTCGAGTTGTTGAGACGGGTTTTCTGGAGTTGCAGGGATAACTCATTCAACAGGAAATCATTCAAAATCAACAGTGAGGGGAACATGTTCTGTATTGATGAGAAATAGAGTGGAGGGGAAGGCTCCATTTCCATGAGCAGAGAGATTAACAATACGGCAATGGTCGAGTAACAAAGATGTTCTTGTATTTTTACAGCGCCTTTCAGCACCACTTCAGTCACAGACACTGAAGTAACTTTGAATTAGACGTGTCATTGTCAAAACTAAAGTGATAATCAGGGCAGTTTGTTCAACAAGATGTCAAAATAGACCACGCACAACTGGCCCTGGAGACGCCTGTGAGATTCCGTTTTACTTTAAGCGTTTGTTCGTCTCTGGTTTATATCCAGAATAGTGCAGACTGGAGGTTCTAATCTCAGGGGAAGGTGTTACCCACTAAGACACAGATGAGAAGGATGTTCTCACGTTCAGAGGGTAGCAAGTATGTAGAAGTATTTACAGTAGATGTCTGGCAAGACTCAGTATATTTAAGCCTTCAATTATCTCTCTATTAATAGCATGGAGTAAGTGGTAGAGTGAAATGTGCACAAATGTGATGACAATTCACACTCTTGGGAGCGCATATTATGTTGAGAACGTGACATTTCGCACAGGCATGTAGATAGGTTGAATGAATGGGGAATAACTTGTCAGATGCAGTTTCATGTCGGCATTATGAGGTCATGCACTTTGGTCGGAGAAGTCAAAAGAAAGAACACTATTAAAATCGAGAGAAAGTAAAAGAAACGTGTGAGACAGAGGAATCTCATGCCTGACACAAGCATGTTTAGTATCATCTTCTTTCCCTGACAAAAGGGATGGCTTCCTTTCCGAATGCTCACAATGAAAGAGATGTTTCCAAGGATAGTAAAAAAAACCCTGGAACAAAAAGCCTAATCGAAAACAAAGGAATGAATTGAGTCGTTCCAATGGACAACTTTGATGCTTATGGCTCTCTAAAATTTGTTTATAATGGAGCTGGAAGCGGGAATTGGGGGACCTGGGGAGTGAAAGTCAGGTCACCCATGTTTACTGTCATCCTTCGTCTGTCTTCCTCATTTTTTTGTATGTTTTATTTCGCATTGTGGTTACTGTGAGTGCGCTTGGAAACCACACCGCTGGTGACTTGTTTCCCAGACAGTTCTTCAACACGACTCGTAAGAATTCAACATTCTTTTCTCCTGAATCTAGGTAATCTCTAAACACTGCAAATATCACCAGAACCTCGACATTTTCTACGCCTGTCTGCCTTCTTGCAATATCAATTGATTCATCACTGTGCTACTGTTGCACAAATCAAGAACGAACCAAACCGCATCAATTGCATCTAGGCTGCGAACGCAGATAACTGCAGCTGCTCCCCAGAGTACTGGCAACTGTGTGATCACAGAAGCACACATTGAACAGCCAGGAAACTCAAACTAATTACAGTGCCAGAGGCCGAGCCAGGAACAGCACCTGAGAAACAACAGAAACACGCTTTTGAGCGACGGACTTAGTTATATTTCTCAATCAGCAATCGAAGTTTACATTGGTTATATCAACTGATCCCTCACTCAAGGAACCAGCAACTGCTGCAAACGGAGGAGAAAATGAGGACTTTAGATACTGGACATCAGAGTCCAGAGTGCGGTGCTGGAAAACCCAGCAAGTCAGACAGTATCTGAGGAGCAGGAGAATCGATGTTTTGGGCATGTGTCTGATGACTTGCTCATGCCAGAAACGTCTATTCTCCTGCTTCTTGGATGCTGCCTAACCTGCTGTACTTTTCCAGCAACACCGTCTCCATTGCTGCAGACTGTCATACAATCCAAGCTTCCAGCCGCAGAATCAGCAACACTCAGTGTAATGAGTCAACCTATTGAAGACACGTGGCAGTGGTGTTTAGTGTCAAGTAGATCTTCATGAATGTGTGTCGTGAATTGTCTGTCCTGTATAATATTCCCTGCTCTCACTACGTGCAACATTATTTGACCATATTTGTATTGTACATGATGGATATTGGTTCCATTGCTCTGGTGAGTTGTTGCCTAAATGTGGCTTTCGGTTTATATTCTCTCATCGATCCGAGTCGTCAAAGGCTGTCCGTTCCGAGACATTTTTGCTTGATGTGTTGGGTGCCCTCCTAACGTTGTTTGTCTGCAAGGAATTTGCGGGAATATCTATTGTTGCAAAGGATTTCTGGAGGATCCAGGAAACACCACAATCAGTTGCTCAGAGTGGCCATGCACAGACATGACGAGGTCAACTAATTCGACCAGAACAACACAACAATAATTGGACAATAGCGGGCAGCCAGAGATTTTCTAGAATGACGAGTCTCATCCAATGACTCCATCAAAGAGCATGTTGACCTGGACGTAACATACCGGGACCTGCAATGAACGACAAGAAGCAGCAACTGAAAGCAGTGGGAAGGAAATCACACCAATTCGAAACGCTACAGGACAGTAGAGCTTCATAAGAGTCTCATCAGCCTTGAGGATGTCACCGAGAAAGGGCAGGAAACTGCTGCGAACCAACTTCCCAACACTAACGAACATCCCCACACCATCTGCAAACTTCACTGGAACTACAAATCTTTACACAAACCTTGAAACCCTGAAACAGTCAGGGCCGCCCTAGCGGGAAAATGAACCCTTGCATCCACATGACAGCTGAACATACGAAACGCCATACTCCAGTGAACGTCAGAGCGAACTGCTCTTGCAAGCTACTTCTGCGTGCTCTTGACAAAATAACTGCTTGATTATCCTCATTCAATTTCTCATCGTTCGACGTTGTGTGCTTTTAACATTACAAATTGACATCTGAATATCTCTGAAATTTCTGAGCATTTCTGCCGTTCCAACACTCAGAGATAGTGAGTTCCAGATTCCAACCACTCGTTGACTGATAACGTTTTTTACGTGCAGCTACCCAAACCTTTTTACCCTTATCTTAAATCTATGGCTCCTTGGTGATTGATCCCTCCATCAAATGTTTCGTTAACTGTACATAATCCATACTGCTCATCATTTCATACATCTCAATCCTGTCTCATCTCAATTTCCCCTGCTTTCAGAAAAAAACATCGCATGTCTGTCTAAACTCTTTAATAGTTGAAGTTCTTCAATCCAGATAATATATTGATGAATCACTTCTGCATCGTTTCCACAGTTGTCATATCACTGATATAATATGAATTGTAAAATTATACACAATTATCTAGCGAGAGACAAATGATGACTTGAAATAAATGTGGGGAGACCAGAGACATTGGTCTTTTCCAATAAAGTCATTCCCTCGATACTGTTCTGTGCCGTTTTCATGAACCCAATGCTCCAATGATCTCTGGTCCATGCAAATAAAACACTGTACGTGAGGATTCAAAACCCAACCACATTGTCTGATAGCATTAAGTGGCTTAATGGTCCTGATGCTGATATTGGGTCACGTTCACCTAACAAGAGTGACAGCTGCAGCACAGACTTCACGGTGTCAATGTGAAAGTGAATGTTAATTTTTCCAATGCCCCAGTCACATGGGAGGAGGGATGGAAAGGGGGAACAGTGATTGTCAAAGGGAGAACAATCTCCGAGACTGGGTGCTGAGAGTGGCGGCTTGAAGCATTAAAACCAACACCTGAGGGAGTATTTTCATCTTAAAATTGATTGTGTCCTTTCTGCGTTTGTTTTGCTCAGGTTATGTGGAGTAACATGGAACAAATGCTCATTACAGATACTCGGATTTGAATGGAGGTTGCTTGACCACAACGCAGAGGACGAACCACTATTCGATTACATGAAAAAGCACAATACAAAAAGCCTTTAATGCAATGACAGAGAGAGTCGAGGAACCGCATCACATGCACAACAGGAAAGCCCACTGAGACTGGATTGAATCGTCACCTTGGATGTCCCCAGTGGCTGTGGAGATTCCATCATTGAGAATGTTGAAGACTAAATTCGATAGATTTCAATAAAAGATTACATGTCCAGGCGAGAGTTCACAAATATTGTTGAAATATCGGTTTCAATACACATGAAATTTCACATCGTAACAAGAAAGAAACTATTATTGCACACTCACATCACACCGGTTCCCAGGTCTGGACTCAGTGAAACTGTGTATGCAGTGGCGAAGATCCGATTGGAAATTGAGAGTGGATGAACGAATGGATATCTACTTCGCCTGCCAGTGACAAACTCCATAAGCATGCAGTCCTACTGTGAAGGTAGAGAGGCGCGTGAAACGCCGAGGCTGGGAGCTCCAAACTCGCTCGGTGAAACTTATGTTGACATGGCGCAGAGTGCATTGGGTCGTGGGAAAAGATCCTGAACTATTTTCATCTGAATTGAAATTATTAGATTAGATTCCCTGCAGGATGAAAACAGGCCCTTTGGACCAACATGTTCACTACAACCTTCCAAAGATCAACCCATCCCAACCCTATGTTTACCCCTGCCTAATGCACCTAACATTATGGACAATTTAGCATGGCCAATTCACGTGATGTGCATATCTTTTAGATTGTGGGGGGTACCGGAGTACACGGAGGAAACACATACAGACACAGGGAGAACATGTAAACTCCACACAGACAGTCGCCCGAGGCTGGAATCGGACCTGGGACCCGGGTGCTATGAGGCAGCCGTGTGAACCAATGAACCACCGTGCTACACATTTGCTCATTGAATTGGGGTCCGCAGCCCTCTACAGTAACTATCTCCAAAGAATCACCACTCCCTGACTGAAGATATTCCTCCACGTCTCATTTCCAAATTGTTATCTCTTCACTTTGTCTCTGTGCCCTCGGGTTCTAGTGTGTCATAGTGGGTGAAACATCTTTGCCACATTGGCTCTGCACAGGCCTCTCAGCATTCTGTAAATTTCAAATAAATTGAGTCATTGACTCGGACATCATTGAAAAAGACCGGTGTTCCAAACAGTCCATGCTACCATTTACCGAAACTAACGTAGTACCAACGATGTGTACTGGTCCCATATCTCTCTTAACATGTCCTGTTCATGCACTTATCTAAGTGTCTTTTAAATGTTGTAACTTTATCCACATTCCTCCTTCCTCTAGAACTTTGCACAGGAAACATACCGTGTAAAATAAAACAAATTGAACCTCATGTCTTTTTTTCACTTTTGTCCTCACACCTTACAAATACACCCACTAATCCTGAAATACCCCAAAGAAGGAAAGCACCGTTGCAGTTGAGCTAATCTGTACTCCTCAGGATTTAAAAAAAAACATTTATACGGTAAACTTCAACCTCCTATGCACCTTTGAAAGAAGTCCCAGCCTATCCAGCCTCCCCTTACAGGTCAATCCCTTCATTCCTAGCAACATACTGGTAAATCTCTTCTTAACTCTGTCCAGCTTAATATTCTTCTTTGTCTGACTTGGAAACCAGAATATAGACACAATACTACAGAAGATGCCTCGGCAACATCCTGTACAACCTCAGGATAACGTCCCAACTTCAACACTGAGCAACGCATGAAAGCGTTCTAACAGCATTTTAACGAAGCTGACGATATGTGACACGACTTCCAAAGTCCAAACGTGACTTATTCACGTGTCTATTGCGCAGGACTATTCAAAGCAGTAATTGTAATTGTACAAGTACTACATGCCTTTATAACTCAAACTGCAGTACGTTACATTTGTTCAAGATAATTTCTCTTTACAATTCATTTAATCATATACCCGAATGATCAATGTCTCTTTGAATCTTCTATAACATCAGATAACCTTCTTCTCTGTCGACTGTACCACCATGGAGAGTTGTAGCGTCCCTCATCACAGAAACAGGTCGTTTGGTGCACACTGGTACATACTGATCATAATGCCAATCCACATTAATCGCATTCCTCTGCACTTGGACCATATCATTCTAATTCTTTGCTATCCATGTATTTGGCCAAAAGCCTTTTTAAATGTTCTTCATGTACACACAAAGACTTATGCTGTCATCTCATGAAATGCATGTCGCTCATGTTGGTGTCAACCACAAACTGATGATCCCTGCCTTCCATATTGTCATCTAAAACATTTACATCAGTCACAAACAAAGGAGCCATCACTGATCCCTGTGGAAGACTGCCGGTCACAAGCTTCCAGTCTGATAAACAACACACCAAAACCTCACCCTTTCTCTTGTTGTTAATTGATTTTTGCATCCAATTTGCAAACTCACTGTGAACCACATCTGATCTAACTTTACTCGTTAGTCTTCCATATTGAATCTAGTTAAACACTTTCCTAAAGCCTAACTAAGCAAAGATATTTGTTCTTGCCTCATCAATCCTCTTGCCTACTTGATCAAAACCTCAGAAATTTGTGAGACCCAGTTTCCACCTCACTAAACTATGTTGATGTTCCCCTATATTTCCTGGACTCTGAAAATGCTATCTTCCAAAACCACCTCAAAAAACTTGCGAAACACCAATTTCAAAGTCACAAGCCTGGAGTTTCAAGTCTTTTCCCTGTATCCATTCTTCAACAAGGTTCGTCAATGTCCAGTCATTAAAAAACACACCCATATTTAGAGATGACACAATTATTTCAGCAAGGAGACTTGCAATTTCCGCGCTTACCTCCCATAATGCTTTGGGACTCAGTTCAAAAACAGGGTAAACTTCGAAGCTAATTGAAATCAGCAACACAGAAAAATATTTCCCCCGTGCTGTAATCTGTGAAAATTCGATAGTCAAAACGTTTCGTAAAGGTCACGATTTAAAGGGAAAATATCAACTTTTTTTCTTTATATCTAACAGAGTATGAAAACTAACAACTATTTACAGCTAGTTTCCCTTAAACCCATCTTTTACCTTCCACTCCCCAATAATATTCCGATTCTAAAAGATTCCCAATAATGATTTAAAAACTAATCATGGTTCAAAACCACTCAGCTTCTTCAAGTCTCATTTTGTGGATTTTTCTGGGAAGATTCTCTCCAGGTTTTCCTCGATGTTCTGCCATGCAAACACATTTCCAGGAAGGTACATTTGTAGGATCTCTTGAGCTGGACGTCTCTGACGCAGTCCTAGCTGTTGAAAATGTCCTGATTTATACCCCAAAACATCGGATTATTTCATTGGCTTTAATATTATCAAAACCTGAAGTTCACACCTGATTTTGATTTCGGATCTTGATTCATAATTTAAGCTGATGGCAATCCAGCTCTGCTGGTTGTTTCAAACAAATATCACATTGTTCTCTTGGTCAGAACAGGTTGGTCTGTGTCCTTGCAAGCTTTTCAACTCTTTTTTTCACACCACGTTCATAACGTTCGTAACTCCAGGGTCTGGAGTATCATACGCCTTTTACATTTTCTGAGATGTCCAGCAATTATTTTCTTGTAATATGAAATGTTTACCAGTATGTATTTCCACCATTTCTGTAGCCTCCTTAAGTCTAGCATATCCTCGGCGAACAGACTTCCCAAACTGAGCTGTTCCACCTTGCTTGAATCCCTCTAAATACTTTCTCTTCATCTAACCGTTCAAATGTCTTATAAAATAATGTAACAGCACCTCGACGTAGCAGTTGCTCTCGCAGTTGATTCCATGTGCAAGCCATCCTCTGTGTGAAAAGTATGTCTTGTCATTCGGTGTAAATCTTATGAGGTCTGGACTCCCGGATCCAAGGGAAAACGACTTTGCTGTTCGCCTTATCGAGAGCACTCTTGATTTTATGAATCTCTAAAAAGTCATCTTCGACCTCCGATGCTGCAGTACGACAAGGCAAAGCCTACACAGTCTCTGCTCGTTATATTAAAAATCCAGTCCTGAGAACATGTAAACTCTTTGTTGCATGAGGCCAGACAGAGTCGAATGTAATCCAGCCACTAGAAACATCACTGAATCTCAATTTCTTGATGCTTGGTCAAATACTTTCGGAAACGGTATCGTCATCTTCACATATGGAGAGTGAACATTTGGTCTCGCTGTCTCCACAATAAAAAAATGACGTGAAAAATTCGTTTAATGCCTCTTCCATCTGCTGAGCTCAAAGGCAATGTCAACCTCCTTGATCTTTCAGGTAATATTTCTCACGTTGTTCTCTTGCCAGATATGTACTTGCAGACCCTCTTTGGATTATCTTCAGCCCTGGCAGATTAAATTATTTCATATCCCCTCTTTCCTTCCTGGTCTGCACTTTATTGAAGTCGTTACAAGAAATTCACTTGAACCCTGTTGTCTGTCTGATATAGAATACTCTTTCGTTTTGATTTGTTTCTCAACACCTTTTTTTAACAATGGTCACGTCTTGTGAGTGTCCAGCCTGACAAATTCAGCTCAGATTAACAGCATATCTGCCACTGGGAAAATGTTAGTCTGTGATTAAAGTTGGAATAACAGAGCATTAGAAATGCATTACAGAATAAAATGGATTCCGCATGGCTTTGTGCAGACGAAATCAGACCTAACACGCTTACAAGTATTTTTAGATCGTCACAAGCACAATACATAAAGGGGAATGCAGTAAATGGAATATATCTGAATTTCTAAAATTATTCAGAACGGTGTTTTATACGATAGCACTTCACAAGCATAGAAGCATGAACCAACACAGTTGGGGGTATGTATTAGTCGAGGATTGGGGAATGAATGGAGAGGCGGGGTAATGAGGGCATTTTCATGATAGTAAATTGTAACTTGCAGATTCCCGGAGCCAACAATATTGGTGCCACAGCTGTTGACAACATGTACTAATCACCTGTACAACATAAGTTAATGTAATGATGCTCAGTTTGGAGATGACACAAAATAGATATGGATGCAAGTAATGAGGGCGGCACAGCAACATTGTGGACGGACAGAATTAGGATAAACAAATGGACAAAAACGTAGCAGCATATAACATGCAAAAAAAAAGAGGTTGATGCGTTTTGGCAGATATAAATATTAAGTGGGGAAATACACAGCATAAAGCATCAGCATACAGAGCACTTCGCTTCCTTATACATGAAATATAAGAAGTTAGCATCCAGTTTCAGCAGGTCATCGGGAAGTTAAATAATTTTGTTTCACTTTATTTAAACGGAATGGGGACATATCTTTTTTTTTCAAAATACACATGACATTAGTCAGATCAGAGCTGGATTAATGTGAACAAATTTAGTCCCCCTATTTTAGGAATAACAGTTTAGGGAAATTTAACACAAATCATCCGGGATATGGGAGGATATTCTCGGGAGATGAAACTGAGAATATTGCCAGTGTACTCATTGGAGTGTAGAATAATGTAACAAGACTTTACTGAGATACATTAGATTATGAGGGACATGTTAGGATAATTTAGGAGAGAATGATTCGCCTTGTCTGAGAATCGAAGACCAGAGAACATAAATTCAGAGTAAGCAATAACCTATTTAAGAAAGATGTGGAGGAATTTCTTTTTCTTCGAGCCGACTGAATATGTGAAAGTATTTACTGCAGGCCGCCCTAGAAGTTGGCAGCTCAGTGTATCCAAGATTACACTGAGATGAGGGAGGGTGGTAAAAAAGGAAAGGGAGTGGCGTTGCAAATTAGAAATGGTATTATGGCTGCAGAAAGGCAGTTCGAGGGGGATCCGCCATTGGAGGTAGTATGGGCTGAAGACAGAAATAGGAAAGGTGCAGTCACCTTGTTGGGTGTTTAGTATAGGCCCGCCAATAGCAGCAGAGATGTGGAGAAACAGATTGGGAAACAGATTTTGGAAAAGTACAGAAGCCACAGGGTAGTAGTCAGGGGCGATTTCAACTTCCCAAATATTGATTGGAAGCTCTTTCGATCAAGTAGATTGGATGGGGCGGTGCTTGTGCAGTGCATCCAGGAAGGTTTTCTAACTCAGTATGTACATTGTCCGACCAGAGGGGAGGCCATATTGGATTTGGTACTCGGTAATGAACCGGGACAAGTGATGAGCTGGTTAGCGGGTGAGCATTTTGGTGATGGTGACCACAATTCTGTGACTTTCACATTGGTTATGGAGAGAGATAGGTGCATGCAACAGAGTAGGTTTTTCAATTGGGGGAAGGGTAAATACGATGCTGCAAGATAGGATCTGAGGAGCATACGTTGGGAGCATAGGATGTCAGGGAAGGATGTCAATTAATTTTGGAACTTTTTCAAGGAACAGATACGACGTGTCCTTGATATGTATGTACCTGTCAGGCAGGAAAGAGATGGTCGTGCGACGGAACCTTGGTTGATGAGGGAGGTTGAATATCTAGTAAAGAGGAAGAAGGAGGCTTAGATAAGGCTGAGGAAACAAGATTCAGACAGAGCGTTGGAGGGATACAGGATAGCCAGGAGGGAGCTGAAAAAAGGGATTAGGAGAGCTAAGAGAGGGCATGAAAAATCTTTGGCGGGTACAATCAAGGATAACCCCAAGGCCTTTTATGCGTTTGGGAGAAACATGAGAATGATGAGAACAAGGGTAGGTCCGATCAAGGACAGTAGTGGGAGACTGTATATTGAGTCGGAAGAGATAGGAGAGGTCTTGAATGAATACTTTTCTTCAGTATTTACAAATGAGAGGGACCATATTGTTGAAGAGGAGAGTGTGAAACGGACTGGTAAGCTAGAGGAGATGCTTGTTAAAAAGGAAGATGTGTTGGGCATTTTGAAAAACTTGAGGACAGACAAGTCTTGCGGGCCTGATGGGATATACTCTAGGATTATATGAGAAGCAAGAGAGGAAATTGCAGAGCCGTTGGCAATGATCTTTTCGTCTTCACTGTCAATGGGGGTGGTACCAGGGACTGGCGAGTGGCGAATGCTGTGGCCCTGTTCAAAAAAGGAAATAGGGATAATCCCGGGAATTACAGGCCAGTTAGTCTTACTTCGGTGGTAGGCAAAGTAATGGAAAGGGTAGAGTATCTGGAAAGACACTGCTCGATTAGGGACAGGCAGCACGGATTTGTGAGGGGTAGGTCTTGCTTTACGGGTCTTATTGAATTCTTTGAGGAGGTGACCAATCATGTGGATGAGTGTAGAGCAGTGGATGTAGTGGTCATGGATTTTAGCAAGGCATTTGATAAGTTTCCCCATTGTAGGCTTATGCGGAAAGTCAGAAGGCATGGGATAGTGGGAAATTTGGCCAGTTGGATAGAGAACTGGCTGACCGCTCGAAGTCAAAGAGTGGTGGTAGATGGTAAATATTCCGCCTGGATCCCAATTACAAGTGGAGTTCCGCAGGGATCAGTTATGGGTCCTCTGCTGTTTGTAATTTTTATTAATGACGTGGAAGAGGGAGTCGAAGGGTGGGTCAGTAAATTTGCAGACATACGAAGATTGGTGGAGTTGTGGACAGTGAGGAGGGCTGTTATCGGCTGCAAAGGGACTTAGATATGATGCAGAGCTCGGCTGCGGAGTGGCAGATGGAGTTCAACCCTGTCAAGTGTGAGGTTGTCCATTTTGGAAGGACAAATAAGAATGAGGAATATAGGGTTACCGGTAGGGTTCTTAGTAAGGTGGAGGAGCAGAGGGATCTTGGGGCCTATGTTCATAGCTCTTTAAAAGTTGCCACTCAGGTGGATAGAGCTTGTAAGAAGGCCTATGGTGTATTAGCGTTCATTAGCAGAGGGATTGGCTTCAAGAGTCGTGAGGTGATGTTGCAGCTGTACAGGACCTTGGTAAGGCCACATTTGGAGTATTGTGTGCAGTTCTGGTCGCCTTACTTTAGGAAAGATGTGGAAGGCTTTGGAGAGGGTGCAGAGGATATTTACCAGGATGTTGCCTGCAATGGAGAATAGGTCGTACGAGGATAGGTTGAGAGTGCTAGACCTTACTCATGGGAAAGGCGATGGATGATGGGTGACTTGATAGAGGTTTATAAGATGATCAGGAGAATAGATAGAATAGACAGTCAGAGACTTTTCCCGCTGGTACAACAGAGTGTTACAAGGGGACATAAATTGAAGGTTAAAGGTGGAAGGTATGGGGGGCATGTCAGGGGTGGGTTCTTTACCCAGAGAGTGGTGGGAGCATGGAATGCGCTGCCTGTGGGAGTGGCAGAGTCAGAATCATTGGTGACCTTTAAGCGGCAATTGGATATATACATGGATAGGTGCTTACGCTAGGACAAATGTTCGGCACAACATTGTGGGCCAAAGGGCCTGTTCTGTGCTGTATTGTTCTATGTTCTATGTTTTAAGACTGTGAGAAACAGATTTTAATCAGCAAGGTATTCAAAGGTTAGGTGCTATTGCAGGAACTTGAATCTGAGGATTATCAGATCAGCTGCAATCACACTGAATGGTGAGAGCAGACTGCACAGGTTTACTTGACGACTTCTGCTCTTGCGTCTTATTATCTTTCCTTTCTGGACTTTCAATTGCTTCTGTTTTTCCTTTATCAATGAATTTACCGGGCATTAGAAGAAGAAGATTTACAGTGCGAAGACTTAAAACCAAATATCACTTCAGTATCTGATGGTGTTGTCCAGTTGATTGTTGCCTGAATATGATTCGCTTTTGAACATGAAAGGGAAAAGCATCATTCACAGTGTGGAGAAACTGTACACGTGTTGTACAAGGGGCAGGGCTTCACCAGATCATCTGCCTAGTCAGAACATAAATACAGTCAGACGAGGGAAAGGCCATTCGTCTGTTTCGAGTGTGGGACAGAATTCACTTGATCCACTACGTTGTTATAACAACAGCAAGTCCGCATAGCGGAAATGTCTTTTAAATGCCCTGAACGTGGGAAGCGGCTTAAAATCTCTGAGAATCTGGTGACCCATCAATATGTTGACACTGATGAGAAACTTCATTTGCTCCCAAACTGGGCCTGGATTAAAATGGTTAATTGGACTCTCTGTGCACGCGCTATCTCACTGTGGGGAGAGGCTGTTCACCTGCACTGGTATAGGAGGAGATTTTATGTGAAACCCAACCTACTGAAACAACAGCAAGTTCACAAGTCAACAAAGTGCCTGGTTTTTACTGTGCTTCATCGCGTGTCAAAGGCTCAACCAAAAGTTTTGGTTTGAATGCCAGCTTACTGTGGAGCTATTACATAGAGTTTAATGTATATGAAAGGATTAGAAGGTTATGGGGCAATTGCAGGAAGATGGGGTTAGTCTGAATGCACATTTTGGTCGGAAGGGGCCAGTCTGTACCAAAGGGTTTGCCTCTGTGCTTTAGGACTCTATGACTCTCACAACCATTGCTTGTCTCCCACTGATTGTCATATTGTACTTTCCCAATTCACTGGAGCGAACTTGACCCTTCACCCTGCAGGCTTCCCTGATGTTTGACAATCATGTTCCACGTTCGATATTATATGCAGATGCCGTGTAAAATGCAACATATTAATTTCACATTTCCTGAGAACACGATTATTAATTAGTCCTTCTGAGCACACATCACCAAATCCAAACTAACCTTGTCTCTCGTTTGGATTACAACACACTCTTCCAGCTGCCTGATACACACTTCTGTAATTTATTTTTCACAGCATTAGCAGTCACTTAGCTTACGCAGTTTAGATGTAACGTGAGATAATTCAGTATTACTGCAGCTCCAACAATACCAATTTTCCACAGCATAAGATATCCAAAAATTGCACGACAATTTTGCACGGCAGAACTCACCAATGCTTGTTTCTCATTGCTAAGATTCTCCCAAACCGATTCTGTGGGATCTGAGGGACAGGGTCGGTGGCATTATTAGTGACAGACTTAGAGAAGACGTTCATTGAGGCTCACCTCGACGCTGAGATGATCTGAAGAAATGTCCAGGACGTTCTGTATCCTCGTTCTACCAGGATAAGTATAACCGTATTCTCTCTGTTCCCTCACACTCACTGTATATCTGTTATCACACCTACCCCCGAACAAGGCTTATGCTCTATCTCCAAATAAAGTTCATGTAATTCCAATCTCACTGTTGAATTCAGCACCTTCCTTCCATCATTTTGTCTGTCGCACATGCAATACACCCACACCAATAACATCTTATGGATTCTGCACTGTGGACTGACTCCCTCCAGACACCTCACCATTCAGCAACCCCCCCCGCCCCCCCCCCCCCCCCCCACCATCACCACCACCTACAACAGTACGCACAGCTCATTCCCCACTTCCCTTTCTCCCATTCCAGGATAAACAGCCTGGAACAAGACAGAAAAGGCCAAGCCGGGTGGTGGAGTGTCCGATATCCGTTCGCTTTCCCCCCTCCCCTCTCCCCGCCATGTTGGTAGGACCCTTGCACGAGCTGGAGAGCACCGAGTGAATCGTATGGAGATTCTGTAATATCCACCTCCTACCAACTGAGTAAGAAGCAATGTTTTATGGAGGGCAATTCTCACTTTAACCGCTCTGTCTTTTCTACTACTTCTTTCCCTCCCAAAACAACAAATATCTCATTGCAGAAAGATGCAGACACAGAAATACTGAGAGACATATATAAACACCACAATATACTAACACTCACAGCACATGTAACGAAATGGACCCGCACACATGTAGAGGATTACAGAGACATACACAGTCACAAACAAACAGATTTAAACAGATAAAACGCAGAGGCTAATACACGGAAGAACAAATGTATACACACAAATACACAGACACACAAACACATGAACAAACACACACGCACGCATGCAGATACACAGAAACGCAGGCACTTGTGTCTATAAGCCAGAGATCGATAGGTTTTTGATGAATAAGGGTACCAAGGGTTACCGAGAGAAGTCACTAGAAAGATGTTCAGAAACCTCTAATCCAATATTAAATGATATTCAGCTTCGATGGGCCGAATTGCCGAATTCTACTCCTTTGTTTTAATACTCGTGTGGTGTTATGCTATCTGGTATTCTCTTCCTGGTACAGGAGCAGAGAATGAGTTTAATACATATTTGATTGGAATGAGTCAGTGGTAATGTTGGACAGGTTTAGGGAGCTGTATAGTCTATTCCTTATTATTCTGTCCTTACGTTTCAAAAAAGGTGACAATTTGATGTTAGTTTAACACAGTTTTAAAATAATGGGTCCTGCAATGAAATAAGGACGCTCCTTTCCCTTTCGTGTTATGCTATCTGTGGTGCCCTTTTCCTCAGAGAGCAGTAAAGACGCGGTTTTTGAAGCTATTCAAGGCTGACCTCGAATGATCTTTCCTGGACAGGAGGGTCAATGTTTATTGGGAACAGACCAGAAGATGGTCAGAACATTCAGATCAGCCCTGAGCATTCGGAATGGTGCAGCCGAATGGCCAACTTCTGCTCCGATCCATGAAGTTAGTCTGCAGATGTAGCAAGTGGTATGAAATGATGTTGTTTCTGGGAAAGGGTATTGGGTTTAATCGTAGCAATGTTTTACTGCATCTGGACAGCGAGACTGCAGATGCTGGAGGTCAGAGTCGATAAATGTTGCCATGGAAAAGCACAGCAGGTCAGGCAGCATCCGAGGAGCAGGAAAGTCAATGTTTCGGGCATAAGCCCTTCATCAGGAATGTGCCCGAAACATGCCTCTCCTTCTCCCTGTACACACGTTCCTGGGAGGCCTTTTGATAAGAAGCATTACCAGTTTAGGGATTGGATGCGAAATCTTTTTGAACCATACACGATATGTGAAAAAATTAGCTGGATACATATTTTATCTTGTTAGGGTGTTTGAAACTTCAGAATAAGTGTTAAGAATAAAATGTGTTGATTGATAAAAATGCTTAGGCGTGTACTGCACCTTTTAAAGAGAGTAAAAGTTGGCAAGGACTTAACAAACACAGAGCGTGCTGAATTTTTTTTTAAAAAGTAACATTTGACTGAAAGAAACAGTTGAGCTGAGTGCTATGATATACAACAAATTCGATTTAGGCCGATCAGTTTAACTTACGCCCCAAGAAACCAAAATACAAACGAATTTGAATTTTAATGCTATAAAACCAATGAGACATTCTGGTGTTTTGTGGTATAAAATCGGGCATTTTGAACAGTGAGCCAGGGCGGCAAAAAGCACTAATAAATGCAGACTGCCTGCAGAATCACTCTTTGAAAGGTACCTGTTTCTATGACATCTGTGCAGTTGAAGACCGAAGAAAAGACCCGGGAAAACCTACAGATGAAGATGCACAGGAAAATCGACATGACTCGCTGGGGGTTTTGAAGTTCAATTTTTTTTTGTAAATCTTAATCGGGTGGTTTTATTGGATCAGTACATTGCTGTAGAGTGGGAAGTAGATAAACTGATCAGACCAGGATGAGTACAGTGTAGAAAGTTGTTGTTTAATGTTCTCGTTTTTTTCTTGGAGTTAAAGAATAAACTATTATTGCTTTCGATAGATAGTGGGATTTGGTTGTTCTTTGTCACTCACACTTTTACAGACTATAGGGCGAGGTGATCTTTTTGTGTGTGTCTGGTTTAAATTAGCAGAAGGACTTGACACTCTGTCGTAACATTGATTTTAACGCAGATATAATGAAGACATCAATCGATTTCTTAAAATTATGCAGACACATGTAAACATGCCATCAAATTATGCAGCTGGGATTTTTTTTTCTCAGAAAAGGCACTGTGTACAACAGCAGTAATGATGCATTTGTATATAGGATCTTATCATCCATTGCAGAGAATTTTCAGGGAAATCACACGTGGTCCTCTTTGGTGTTCAGTTGGCATTATTGCATAGTTTAACACAGGGAGGGATAAAAATGTTACCTGCTACAGAAGCAGCAGCCTCGTGCCCCCCTCTCTCATTTTCTTCCACCTGACAAGAGAAAAAAAAAATCCTGCGTCATCTTTACCAATCGTGTAGGTTTCCTGATGAAAGATTCTTTGGCATCTTTCCACTATCTGACGTAAAGTGAATTGAACCAAATCCAACTGTTCCAGGGAGATAGCCCATTACAAGCAGCTTGTGTGAGCGGAAGAACTTCAGAGGACCGAATAACATTTGGGACATTCTGTTATCTTTCCATTTGTTCAGAGTTCAGCTATTAAAGAACTCTGGAACGTTTTCATTTTTTTATTTTGTCTTAAAATGTTTGTGTTCGTGCGTGCATGCAGAGGCACGTTTGTGTGTTTGTCACATTTCTCTAGAAGGTGAGCCAGGTGACACTGATATCATTGGCCCTATCACCAAAGTTTGAAATTTCTTGTAACCAGTGGAGGAGTGTGACTGCAAAAGGAATCAGTGACCCTGTAACATTGGTTGGAACACGAATGAGAAATTCTGAAAGATCTGTAAAAGTGGGAATTCCCTTTCCCAGAAGTATGTGATGTCTAGGTGTTTGTAATGAACATAGAAATGAATGAATGGAAATGGTGCATACAGAAAAGTGATTTCAAGACCACAACCAGATCAGCTACGAACTTAGTACCTGGTACAGCAGTGGCAAAGTGGTTAATGTCCCACTCCTGCTCCTCACTCAAGTGTTCCAATATTCTATTCAGCCCCGCACAGGAGCAGATGGAGGCCAGTTGCACCAAATACCTGGTTCACAGTAACATAGGATATCATTCAGTTCCTCCAGACTGACACACACAGTATGGTGTGGGTTGGAAAATGCTATTGGGTAATACAAGCTGGGTTTCAAAGACGCCTCTGATCTCTTTACAGAGTTTTTCCGCTCTGCAACCTGCGGTTCATTTGTTGGTCATGTAGTGGACCCAGATTACAGCCCAGATTGAATACAGCCCACAGACATCACTCAGAGATGATACACAAAATAATTTCCGCTCTCCAACTGCAACATTCAGGAAAATTACAACCATTAACTTTCCAGATATAAGATATCAGAACATAAGGAACAGGATGAGGTAATTCGGCCAATCAATCCTGCTGTGCCATTGTATACCATGATGGCTGATCCGCTGTTGGTAGCAATTCCGTTCAATTCCCAATTCTTTACACCCTTCAACAAAATGATAGTGGGCAAAAACCAATCTACCTCCACTGTAACTACTTTCAGTGATCTAGATCCCCGAACTCTCTCATCCAGATAGTGTCTGACATGCATTACCCTCTGTGAGAAGAAAACACTCCCCACACAGACACAATGACCTATTGATGAGTTCAAAAGAGGTGAACACCGGAGCCCAGCTAAGAGTGGCAGATCCTGATATGAAGGCCGGAGTTGACTCAGTATGGCATCAAGGAACACTGACTAAATTAAATATAGTGGGCATCAGCCACAACATCTCTTCTGGTTGGGGTCATCCATAGCACAACGGAAGATATGCATGATTTGTGGACATCAATCCTTTCAGTTCCAGGCCATCACTTCAAGAGATCCTCAGGGGAGCTTCCTTAACACAAACAGCTCCAGTTGCTGCATCAATCCTTTCCACCACCATAAGATCAGAAGTTGTGATGGTCACTGAAGATCAGACAATATTCAGGACATTTTGTACACTGTCAGCTCCTGAACCAGTCTGTGTCCATATGCAGCAAGATCCGGACAACATTCAGGCTTGTGCTGTTAAAGTGTCGGTAACATTCATGATACAGCACGGCCAGATACTGCACATTTCCACAGTTAAAATAGGAGCTCATTCAGCATCTCAATGTGGTTGCACCCGGATATGAGGAAGTAATTCAGGCCATCGAAACGAATGAACAAGAAGAGGGACAAACTATTCAACCCTTCTGCCTGGTCCACAAGAAAAGAAGCAGTCTCGTCAGTGCATCTAACTGCAAAACAGGAACGTGAAAAGTCCAATCAGACCCTTGAGCGTGTTCCATGCGACCTGGACAAGAACATTCATCCCTCAAGGTTTTATGCAGAAAAAGGAGGATGTCATTGATGCTCCAACGTGACAAACAAAAGGAGCAGAGACTGCACTCAGAGACGGCTCCATGATGTTCCCCGTAGCCCCATTACATGTGGAATGTGTGCCATTTTAACATAGTTTCCTGGCAGTGAGGAGAGAAGCCAAATATTTTGTGCGAAGTCTCAAGGAGACATCTTCCCCCTCCGAGAAGACAGACCCATGTTCTCCATCCAGGACAGAAGCTGTTGGGAATAGTTAACTGTTTTAGAGTGAAGGTATTTTGGCTGCTGTCGGGTTGTGGATAACATGACGTTCTGTGCAGAATCACACATACCGAATGCACTATATTAATGTCGGAGACTGTAGGCAAACTCTGAACCTGTCTCTGTCAATCGACATGGAGAGTGGGGCTGAAATAGGAGAAACGTTCTCAGAGGCACTTAAACTATCGAGAATTATAACCCGCGTAAAAAAATAATGGAATTTATCACATTCTTAGTGTCTGTTTAGAACATAATGAGTGATTGTCCATTCCCCTCAGGTTTCAATGCAATTACCTCTTATTCTGTCTCAGAGCTACAGATTAATCTTCACTCACTCCTCATGGTACCATGATCCCAGTGATTAGTCAGTTGACACTCTTTCACACTCTCTCTGTGACGAGGAGATCATTACCTATAAAGGAGAGAAAATCTGCCCACAATACCCTAAATACTGCCTCAACAACACTCTCAGGGATGATCATAATAATTCCCTTCCCTCACTTTGCTGTCTCTGTTTCTTTCCTGTGGTGTGAAAAAGCCATTCCTTTTCTATGCCCTGAGACTTATGTGAAATTTACAAGTTCCTTCCGTCTGTACATTAACATCAATAAAGCCAACACCAGAGATGGAGATGAACGTCACTCTTGTGGAGAACTTCAAAGATATAGAATCCACCTAAAACAAGGAATGGTCACCTCCCCCAATGGAAATGAGCTGTGGGAATATGGTAAACAGGCAGAGGGAGGAGCTATCTTTCCTTTGTTGTTCCCTCACGGGATGTGTGCAGCCCTGGTCAGACCAGCATGTTATACCGATCTGAAACTGAGTGGCTGGTTCAGCTGTTCCACAGGACAGTAAAGAGTAAACTACATTGCTGTAGGATTGCAGTCACACGGAGACCTGTCCAGGCAATGATGACCCATTCTCTTCTCATAAGGTCATGACGCAAGCAGATGGGCTTTTTCTCACAAATGATAATGGGTTCATTTTAATTATATCAATTTCTTTCATGATATATCTATGGATTATTATTCAATGGCAGTAGGTTAAGCGTCATTGACTTGAGCACTATACACTGTCTTACATATGACAGATTCTGTGCAGAGAACAAGTTAAACATCTCAAATGCAATTATTTTGTAGTGGACACGCGGTTTGAAGAGATTTGAAGAAACAGCTGTATCGGATTTAACAAAAACACAAACGATGGTTCATTCAGGAATTGCACTGAGGCTGAGGAGGCAACTGGGATATCATAATGGTGGTATTGGACAGGATTGGTGGGTGGGGAGGATATGGAAATGTAAATTTGTGCAGGACAGAATGGATTATGGAGTTTGAGTTCCTTCTCACATATCAGTGAGTAATTTGTAAATAGTAATTTGCTTTATATATTTTATAGGGAAAGGAATTTTTGATTGGAACTGAAGACATTGATTGCCATTTCCTAATATTTACATATCATGAGGAGAAATTCAATTCAACCCAGTTTAACAGTCAAAGAGAATGACTTACTAGGAACACCAATTATAGTGAGGTTGGGATAGTAACCACCTTGAATAATCCAAAGGATTTCCTGGATCCGCCATGCTAATGATATCCAAGGCTGAGAAAGATAGTAAAGACCCAAGGATAAACTCCTCTCCATTGTTGGAAAATTCCAGTCTAATGTTCACAGATTCTGATCCATTGTTGGAACATTCGAGTGTAACGTTCACAGATTCTAATCTCTCCTCCCTTCCCTTTGGAGCTGCTGATCCCTGTTAGTGCTTTCGGTGATACTCCCTCTCACACTATGGGATAATAAATTGACAGAGCCTATTTCTCGTTTAACGATGGAAACCCTCCACTGGGATGATTAGAATCCACAAAGATTGACAATAATCACAGTCGGTGAACAATTAGCTCCAGTTAAACCCTTTCAGTTCAATATTAATTTTATTAAAATTCAAAATAACGTTTAAAATTTTAACAGTCCGCATGGGATATGTTGGAGTGACTGAGGGAAGGGATGTTGGAGGTGCAGATTGTTTGTGTGTAATCATTCAATCTGCCTTGGATATGAGAGCACTGACAGAGAATTGTTGGAACATAAACGAGTTTCTCGATTTATAAATGGAAATTATAGCCTGAAATTATTGATCAGTGATTATATTGATGAATTAACTTTTATAGTCCAAAATCTGATGGGAAAATGTGCTTAAGAAAACATGGATGAGAACTGGCAAACTGCATGGATATGTCAACAGAGAACTGTACATGACAAATACAATTCAGATTGGTATTTGAGGATGAGAAGGGGCAAGTAAGGGTCATGCTGTTGATGTTATTGATGTCAATGAACTCTGATGAAGTATCATTTATTAGACTTCAAGTACTGTGTGATTATGACGTTGGGGAGGAGACAGAAATCAGAGAGAATCGGAGGAAATGGCTGCTGCGACTGGAGGGAGAGATAATGATATTGCCAGTCATCAGTGTTGGAACGTGCCTCTTTACAAATCATAAGTTCAGAATCATGATGCAGCTATAGTGCGGGATGAGGACAGCCAACATTAACCATAAGACCAGAAGACATAGGATCAGAAATGTGACCTTTCTGCCCATTGAGTCTGCTCCGCCATTTGATCATATCTGTTAAGCTTCTCAACATCACTCTCCCGCTTTCACCCCATAACCCTTGGTCTCCCTGACAATCAAGAATCTATCGAGCTCAGTCTTAAATATACGTAATGACCTGGTCTCTACAGCTTCTGTGGCCGTGAATTCCAAAGATCCACGACTCTCTGGCTGAAGAAGTTTCTCCTTATCTCTGTTCTAAAAAGTCTTCCCTTTTTTTGGGCTCTCGAGTCCTAGTCTCTCCTAAAAATAGAAGCATCTTTCCAATATCCTCTCTGTCCACGTCATTCAGTATTTGGTAAGTTTCAATTAGATGCCCCAGATAATTCTAAACTCCATCAGATACTGACCCAGAGTCCTCAAATGTTACACATATGTTAAGCTTTTCATTCGAAAACCATTCCTATGAATCTTCTCTGAACATCCTCCAGTGTCAGTGCATCCTTCCTGAGATACCGGGCCCAAACCTGCACACAATGCTCCAAATGTAGTCTGACCAGAGCCTTATACAGCCTCAGAAGTATATCCCTGCTTTTATATTCAAACCCTTTTGAAACAAATAGCATCACTGTATTTGCTTTCCTTACTAGTGACAACTTGCAAGTCTACCTTGAGAGACTCCTGGACTAGAACTCCCATGTCTCTGCACTTCAGACTTCAGATTTTACTCTTAATATTGAAAATAGTCCTTGTCTCTTGTCTTTCTAGCAAAGAGCACGACCACACACTTTTGCACACTGTACTCTATTGACCAGTTCTTTACCCAATCTCCAAAACTTCCCACATCCTTCTGCAGGCGAAGGTGAGGACTGAAGATGCAAGAGATCACAGCCCAAAAGTGTGGTGCTAGAAAAGCACAGCCTGTCACTCAATATCCGAGGAGCAGGAGGTGCGACATTTCAGGCATAAGCTCTTTGTCAGGATTGAAGAGGGTGGGCGAAAGAGTACTGAATGATAAATAGGAGAGTTGGATGTTAGCGTGGAAGGCGATAGTTCGACGAAGGTGGATTGTGATCGTGAAGGACAGGGAAGATGGAGAGATTGGACATTTCAAAGGGACAATACGAAGTTGAAGTGTTCAATGTGAGATGAGGTGGGGAAGGTGAGATGAGGAAATTGGTGAAATTGACATTGATACCGTATGGTTGCACGGTCCCAGGGTGGAAGATGAGATGTTGTTCCTCCAGGTGTTCGGTGACTTGGGTTTGGCAGTGGAGCAGACCCAAGACTGGCATGTCTTTGGCAGATTGGGAGGGTGAGTTGAAGTTTTCGGCCATAGGGTGGTAGGGTCATTGTGTGTGTGTGTGTGTGTGTGTGTGTGTGTGTGTGTGTGTGTGTGTGTGTGTCCCAGCGATGCTCCCTGAAAGGTTCCAAAAGTTGACATCCTGTCTCCTCAATGTAAAGGAGACAGGGAACAATGGACAAAGTATAATGTCTACGGGGTGTGGAAGGATCCTTTGGGGCCTTTGATGGAGTTGAGGGAGAAGGTGTGGGCGCGCGTTTTACACAACTTGGGATGGCAAGGGAGGGTGCTCGGAGTGGATGATGGCTTGGTTGGGGGGTAGGGGCGTGGACCTAATGAGGGAGTTGTGGAGGGAATGGTCTCCGCAGAATGCTGATAGGGGTGGGGAGAGATATATATCTCTGGTGGTAGGGTCTGCCTGGAGGTGGCAGAAATAGGTGAGGATGATGATTCTATCTGGAGGTTGGTGGGGTGGACGTTAAGGACCATGGCGGTCTATCATTGTTGTGGTAGGATGGGTAGGGTTCAAGTACAGAGGTTTGGGAAGCTGAGGAGAATCGGTGGAACAACGTTCTGCAAGCTCACCACCTCTTCAATGCTATCTGACCCTCTTCATATCTTTGTACTGTCTGAACATCAAGCTGTCAGTGGCATGGTGGCTTAGTGTTTAGTACAGTGCCAGGGACACGGGCTCGATTCCCAATTCGGGTCAATGCTAGTTTAGAGATTGTGTATTCTCCCCATATCTGCGTGGGTTCCCTGCGGGTGTTCTGGATTCCTGCTGCAGTCCAAACATGTGCAGATTAGGTGACATGGGTATGCTAAATTGCTCAGATATTACATTATTAGTCAGCAAAAAATGGGTCTGCTTGGATTACTCTTCGGAGGGTTGGTGTAGGACTTATTTTGCCAAAAGACCTGTTTCCACACTCTAGTCATTCTCATACTAAAAATTAGCCAACGTGCCCTCTGTTCCTTCATCTGGATCGTTAGCTGTATAAGGTGAAATTTGGTGCTCCCAACACTGAGCCTTGTGGCAATGCTTGTCACTGACTGCCATCGTGAGATGGCACATTTTATGCTTACTCTCTGCTGGCTTCAATCGATGCTAGCACGTTGCCTCTGACTCCATGGGTCTCCTTTCTCTATAACCTCCAGTGTAGCAATTTGTCAAAGGACGTCTTGAGGTGTAGGTAGATAATAGCCATTGGCTCTCTTAATCTGCTCAGTACTTCCTCAAATCATTCTAGTATGTTTGTCAGGCATGACCGCCCCTTGATGAAACCATGCTAACTCTGCCCTATTTTGCCATCGCCATCCAATGATAGAGAAACCGCATCCTTCATGATGGATTTCAGAATCTTACCCACAACTGAGGTTAGGTTAATCAGTCTGTAATTTTCTGTCGTCTGCCTTGCTCCCTTGTTAAAAGGGATGTCAAGTTAGAGATTTTCCAGTCCACTTTGCACTTTCCTGATTCTAGTCATTCCTGAAAGATCACAACGAACGCTTGCACTACACCTTCAGCTATCTCCCTTACAAGGCTTGGGTGTTGTCCATCTGGTCCAGATTATTTGTCTGCATTTTGGCTATTCAGTTTTCTAACCTGTTCTCTTTGGTGATGACCACCATACTCTGTTCTTCCCCTCACTCTGTTGATTTTTTTTGGGAAAGTAATCCTGTCTTCCACTGTGAAGACTGACTCAAAGTTCTTCAGCCAGTCCTTTGTTCCCCACCACGACCTCTCTGGCATCATTTCCAATATCTACTTTTGCTTCTCTTTTGCACTTTATATATCTAAGTGGCTAGCTTACCTCCTTATTTAATTTTCTCCCTCCTGAAATATTTTTGTTGCTCTCTGTTGGTCTTTATAAGCGTCCCAATACTTTGGTTTCACACTGCCCTTCACCACATTATATACTTCTCTGCTTTGCTTTGATGCTATCCCTAACTTTCCTCGTCAGCCATGGTTGCCTCATCCTCCCTGTATCATGCCTCTTTGTCTTGCAATGTATCTCTGCTGTGTCTCCTAAATTACTCTTAGAGCCTCCTGCCATTGCTGTTCTACTGTCTTTTCTGCAAGGCTACTCTCCCAGTCAATTCTACCCAACATCTCCCTTATGCCTCTGCAGTTGCCTTTATTCAGCTGAAGTACTGTTGCCTCTGATTCTATCTTCTGCCTCTCAAATTGTAGTATAAATGCTATGATCGCTGCTTCCGACGGCTTGCTTCAATTTAACATCCCTTATCTAGTCTGCCTCTTCGCACAACACTAAAACCAGTATTGCCTGTTCCCTCGTGGATTGCACCACAAGCTACTCAAAAAAAATCTTGTAGACATTTCATGATTTTTTTTTCTTACAATCCACTATCAATCTGATTTTCCCATTCCCCCCTGAATATTGACATCGCCCATGATCACTGTAACCTTGCTTTTCCGACACATCTTTTCTATCTCCTGATATATCTGATGGCCCAGCTCATCACTACTGTTTGGAAGCCTGTATAAGACTTCAACTGTCGTTGCTTTAACATTGTGCTTCCTCAATTTTACATATGCAGATGCTACACCATCTGACCCTATGTTATTTCTTGCTATTGATTTATTTTCATTTCTTACTGATAAGGCAACCCCACCTCGTCAGCCCACCAGCGTATCTTTTGGATAGGGTGGATATCCTGGAATATTTAGCTCCCAATCCTGATCCCCTTGCAGCTATATCTCCGTGATGCCCATCACGCCATACCTGCCAATTTCGATCTGGGTCACGAATTCATTTTCCCTATTCCTCATACTGCATGCATTCAGATATAACGCCGTCAGTGCTGTATTAACCATCTCTCCTCTCATTGTCATTCGTATTCCAGTGTGCTTGAAGTTTGTTTGTTAATCATTTCTAGATACTCTATCCTATTTATGTCTGTGATGGAGATTTTAATAATCTATCCTGAATTCTGCAATCTTACCTCCACTTTTAATTCTGGTTTCTAATTACCCCTATAACTGATTCCCGTTCCCCCACTCCTATTCCATTTACATCTCTGTCTATCGCCCTAGTTAAGCGATTCATTCGGACTCTGGTCCCAACATGGATCTGATAAAGGCTGTCCAATCAGAACAGGTCCTTTCTTCCCCAGAAATGATATGCGTTTATTCAACACAAAATACAGGGACAAAATGATTTTCTCGACAAACCAAAATATGAAATGTACAAAGAGATAAAATTGTTAAAATACACTCATGATATCGAGCTATATGAAGTGAAATGTGGATTACTAAACCATGGAAGTGGTGTGCAAACTTTTTCAGTCATTACTTGACCCATAGCTGAGATGCTGATTTACCCTCTGACAGTGATCCCCCTCACTGAGATTCTCGGGCTCAGTCACTCGCACAGTGTCTCAGGGGGTTATCAGTTCCTGATACCATTTGCACAGTCTATTTAAATTAATCCACCTTCTCTCTGGAGCCAGTCAATTGGTCTATTGGATTCCGTTTAGCTGTCAGCCACTCAACTCTGTGATATTATAGGAGATAAAAGATCAGGGATCATAACCAGTATCACCATGGTGCTCACAGGGGATGGCTCCCAAACAACGAGCTTTTGGTTCAGGGGAAATGTTTAAATAAAACTTCCATGTTCTGTCTATGTCTCCTCATGCTGTCTCCTGATCTACCGAATTTCATCCCCATTTCACACCCCTTCATTTCTCACTCACTCTGTCACTCCGTTTTCTCTCCTCTCTGTTCATCTCCCTTCACATTCTTTCTATTTCATTCTTTTTCTCTCTTTCTCTCTCTCTCTCTCTCTCTCTCTGTCTATCTCCAATGACTCTCTCTGCTTTCTGATTGCGTAGTTGGAGAGCTCGTGGATGTACGAAGGACTGAATGGCTTCCGTCTGTGCTCTATTAATTCTGTGGTGCTCTGACCCACAATAAAAATATTAGGTGCCTGTAGAGACAATCTGATTCAGTGAAGGACACAGGTCACAATCATCCATTATCTCTTTCTGTTCTCTGGTACACAGCGACTTCGAAATATCTGTTCAAATAAAATAGTTTGAAATTCGAACAGTTGAGAGGACGTTCGCCAGATGATATTGCAATCAGGATTTAATAACCAGTTGCCACATACAAAATGTGGATTTGGCTGATAGATACTCCTCCCAATTAACACTCCCTAGCTCCTGCCTGATACTGACATAACTTGCCTTACTCCAATTCCATAGCTTCTCAAAAGGTCCTGACTTATCCATGTTCTTAGCTATCTTTAAACTGAAGGAGTTTCCAAAATGATTCCACAATGCTGTCCCCCTGAAATGTTAGTCAACTGTCCAGGCTCATTAGTCAATACGAGGTCCAGTATGACCCTTCCTGTAGTGGACTATCCACATTCCGTTTCAAGTAACCCGCATGGATGCACCAAACAAATTCTGCTCCTTCAAGCCACTTGATCTAAGGGAGTCCCAGTTAATATTGGGGATATTGAAGTCACTCACAATGACAACTCTGTTTTTATTACACCTTTTCGTAACTGTCCCACACATTTGTTCTCAAAGTCTCGGTGGCTGTTGAACGAACTATAGTATAATCCGAACACAGTAATTGCATCAGTCTTAATTTTGTGCTCTACTCATATTGCCTCAGTGGATGAGCCCTCCAGTACGACATCTCTGAGTGCAAATGCAACATGATCCCTGATTAGTAATACAGCTCCTCCACCTCTTTTACCTTCCTTTATATCTCATCTAACACAACAATACCCTGGAATGTTGAACACCCAGTCCTGTCCCTCTCCAAACTAAATGCCTGTAATAGCTGCAACATCATGGTTCCACGCATTGAATCAGGCTGTAAGCTCATCTGCCTTACCCATAATAATCATTGCGTTGACATAAACACACTTCAGCCCAGTGCCATCAGATCCTGAGTCGATAGAATATACACAAGAAGGACGGGATGGACCTTAATTGGCAGCAATCTCCGATATGTGGATAATTGGGATTTGCAGGTCGGTAGGATGTTCGCAAGAAGAACGGGACGGACCTGAACTGGCAGCAATCTCCTGGCAGGCAAGTTTGCTGTTTGCTGTTTAAGCTAGTGTGGTCGTTGGGGGGAGGGGGAATAGTGGGAACCAGAGCAGTAGGTCCACAAGTACACGACTGAGGCGGGGTTGGTGACTAATCCCAGTTCAGCTAAGACCAACAACAAACAGACATAGGTTACTGAACACAATGAGCCTGGCAGTCTGAAGTACACTGATTATAATGTGAGGAGTATGACAGGCAAGACGGATAAACTTGGAGCTTGGGTGATTATATATCACTGCTATGTTAATATTATAGAGATTTGTTTGAGAGAGGGACTCGGGAATCCCAATGATACACATATCGGAAGTGCTGCCTCCTCTACCAGTTCTTTGCCCATGTATTTAACTCTACTACCATTCTATTCCTAACCTCATTGGCGCATTGAATAATCTTGTCGCATGAAAATGTAAATATCATTTCAGCACAACTCCGGCAATTACGTTGTCTTTAAAATGGACAGACTTGACAATAAATACTTAAGAGTGAGTTCATTAACTGGTCAAGAGGAGTCCTCTGAATCAGTCCAGTGATGACAGGATCTGATATCTATCACCTCCACCAAATCTGCTTGACGACGACCTCCATTTTTCCAGACCGGCGGGGAGAGGAGGAGGAGTGAAGCGAGGGCTGTTGGGAAGGTTTGGGCTTAATTTATATCTGGGCTGTTGTTATACCGAGATACTACACGTATATATCCCTAACGCCGCCCTCCACTAACCAGAAGAAAACGATCCTGTAAGGTAAGGCTTTTATATCTTATCCATCTTTTTCACTTATTTCAGTGCATTGTTTGGTTTTAGTTAGTTCATATAAAGTTAAGCTTACAATGGCAGGGGACCTCAGACGCGTGCCATGTGACTATTGCTTGATGTGGGAGCTTAGGAACGTGTCTGACGTTCCTGACTCTTACACTTGCAAGAAATGTATCCAGCTGCAGCTGTTGTTTGACCGCATGATGGCTCTGGAGCTGCGGATGGACTCACTGTGGAGCATCCGCGATGCTGAGGAGGGAGTGGATAGCACATTTAATGAACTGGTCACACCGCAGGTTAGGATTGCTGAGCGAGACAGTGAATGTCTCCAGCTACCACATGATGCAGAAATAACACATCCGCCGACCCACCATCGTTAGTGTATTTAGCTAGTGCTGAATTTGTTTTTTTTTTATTTTTAAATGTTTTTATATCTCGACTTATGCAACTTGTAACCAATAGATGAACAAAATTCAATCTAACGCAGATTCATATTTCTCAGAGTCCCAATTAGCCAATCAAATCACATCCTTCCTTGTCAAACTTGCACATTATCATCTGAAAGAATTCTGGCAAACTTGTCAGCGAGACCTTTCCTTGACGAAGTCATGCTGACTCAGCCCTGTTTTACTGTGCACCTCCAAGTATTGCATGACAAGGGCCCAGTTCTGCAGCGAAATATCCCAGGCCAAGGCATCTCCAGCTGCTTCATCAATGTCCTTCCCTCCATCATAAATTCAAAAGTGGCAATGTTCAATGACAAATGTGCAATTAATACCACCCACAATTCCTCAGGTGAAGTTTAACATAGCACAATCCATTAGAGATTGGGCAACTTTAGATTTAGTCCTAGCAATGAGAAAGTCGAACTGCTAGACCCCAAGGGATCCTTCCATATCCGCCACAAATTCACCTGCACCTTCACACATATCATTTACTGCATCCACTGCACCCGATGTGGCCTCCTCTATATTGGGGAGACAGGCTGCCTACTTGAGGAACGTTTCAGAGGACACCTCTGGGACACCCGGACAAACCAACCAAACCACCCCGAGGCTCAACACTTCAACTATTCCTCCCACTCCACCAAGGACATGCAGATCCTTGGACTCCTCCATCGCCAGACCATAGCAACACAACGGCTGGAGGAAGAGCGCCTCATCCTCCGCCTAGGAACCCTCCAACGACAAGGGATGAACTCAGATTTCTCCAGTTTTCCCAATTCCCCTCACCCCACCTTGTTTCCGTCCCAACCCTCGAACTCAGCACCACCTTCCTAACCTGCAATCTTCTTCCTGACCTCTCCGCCCCCACCCCTACTCTGGCCTATCACCCTCACCTTACCTCCTTCCACCTATCGCATTTACAACGCCCCTCCCCCAAGTCGCTCCTCCCTACCTTTTATCTTAGCCTGCTTGGAAAACTTTCCTCATTCCTGAAGAAGGGATCATGCCCGAAACGTCGATTCTCCTGCTCCTTGGATGCTGCCTGACCTGCTGTGCTTTTTCAGCAACACATTTTCATCCTAAATTATTCACAAGGTTTATAAATAAAACATGCAGAGCTGGCAGAGCGTAGGTAAAAGGAGAGTTCAGCTCTGTGTTCAAAATGCTACTTCAGGCTCCCTCAGAAATGACCTTAACTACATCACTCTGTAAATTCCCCATTATAAGAACAGCAACACTATTTCCATCGCTGTGAGCATCATGTGGTGAGGAATACAATCTCCAAGGTTACACAGCATCCTGGCTTGAATCAATATCATTGTCCCTACACTGTCACTTGTTTAGAATTCTGTGGCTCTCTTTGAAACATATCAGTTAGTGTCCCTGCACCACGAGGATCACTGGGGTTCACCACCATATTCTGAATGGAAATTAGACATAGGCAATAAATCCTGTTCTTGCTAACCGAACTCACCTTACAAGAACAACTGACAGGAATCTGCTCTATTAAAGGCATCCATTCTAACCTATCAGATTTCTAACGCAGTTTTAATGAGGCTTTTACTTTGACCTAAGCATCTGATCTTTCTGTAACTCCATGAAACTTCCACGAGTGCGTTTAAAATGCTGATTAAAAATCACATTTGCAAGTTGTGCTCATCATTCTGAAAGGGAGAGCCTTTGTGCTCTTGAGAATGCTTTCATTATTTGTCAGTATCTAAAGGCAATAGCAACGAAGAAACTAAGATCAGGAGTAAGTGATTGGACAACTTGAACCAAGTCTGCCATGTGATTAGATCATGGATGATCTGATTGTGGCTATGCCCTATAACTTTAATACAAACTTCATAGCCGATAAACTGTCTGACTCTGTCTTAGAATATTCATTGTTTTACCTTTCATCACTTTCTGGGAGGGAAGTTCCCACAGATGCAGAACCCTTTGAGATGGTTAAAACAATCACCAACTCCTTCAATGGGATATTCTCCAGTTTCCAGGAGCCCATCCATGTCTGTAAATCTCTTGCACAAATTTAAATATTGTTTCAGCATTCAACTTGAATAGACTACTCAGAATATTATGGGTTTAAAAGGGATCATGCGTCATTTGCCTAAACCCCAACTGATCCAAAGCCAATCTGACAATGTTCTTCCAGAGATAAATGTCCTCACAGGAATCAGTTGAGTGAATCTTCTCTGGACTGCTTTTCATGTCATTGGGCCCTCAGCTCTCCTAATGTGGTCTCACCGTACCCTACAAAACTGTAGGATATCTTCCCGACTCCTGAATGTATTCTCATTCAAAAGGTTTGAAAATTTATATTGCCTCCCTATGATGTGCACGCAACATGTTTTTTTTTGTTATCCAGGTGCCTGATTCCTCTGTGCCTCAGCTTTGCAATCTCGCCATTGGATTAATGCACTGTTTTTCATTCAAACCACCAACCTATTCAAACACAGACACATGTTTCCTGCTATGCCCCATATACCAATATATCATTCACTTGACCCACTTCGAACTTTCTATTATACAATGAATTGGATGTCAACATCCATCTGATAATTAAAAGCAGTGCACCCAACGAAGAGAGTGTGACAAGTGATGTAACCCACCTCCTTTTTGACAACCCAGTTTGTTATAAAGGATTGGTTCAATGAAATGGAATCCTTTCACGCATTCTGTAATTAACATGTACTATTTGCTTGTCTAGGGGTGACACCGTGGCTCAGGGGCTAGCACTGCTGCCTCATAGTGCCAAAGACCTAGGCTTGATTCCAACCTCGGGCAACTGTCTATGTGGAGTTATCACATTCTACTCGTGTCTGCGTGGGCTCAAACACGTGCTCCTGTTTCCTCTCACAATCCAATGATGTGCAGGTTACTTGAATTGGGCATGCCAAATTGCCCATAGTGTTCGCGGATGTGAAAGTTAGGTGTGTTAGTCAGGGGTAAATATAGTCAATAGTGTAGAGGAATGCATCTGAGTGGTTTACTCTTTGGAGGGTCAGTGTGATCCTTGTTCGTCCGAAGGGCCTGTTTCCCTACTCTACGTATTCTATGATTCTAGCTTTAACAGTGAACAAATCACTAACAAACTGAACGATCAGTCTGTAACTAATTACGTTTTCCGGAAAAAAACAAGATTTTCCTGATATGCGGTTTCATTAATGCGGATTCCACTCATAAATCTATTATTATTAAGAGTAAAATTAAAACTTAGTTTCTCAAAGTTCATCCAGAATGGAATCTCTTGAAATTTCTGTATCTTATTCCCTCGTCTTTCTCTGTCTGAAATGCCTTCTCAGTTGTTTTCTGGTTTCAAGAATATTTGCTCAGCGTGTTGTTTACCTTTATTGATGGATAGAGCTTTTTAGGCTGAGCATAGAGATTTTTTGTGAGACCCCAATATTTCTTTCACAGATGACACTTCCCTGTCATCATTTTTTCAGCTAGCAGTGGACTCTCCCCCTCTGTCCAATTGCCTCTCTGTTATATATATCTCCTTGACACAAGAAATTCTTGTTCTATGATTGGTTTCATGTTGTTAACGCTAAAATGGATCCTTAATCTCCAAGTGCCGTTTAAAGTTAATTGGCAGCATTTGAACTGTTGCCTGTATAAAAATACTGCTTGGGCCTGCTAACTGAACGGGTTTGATCCATTCTGTCAATTTGGGCACCTGCAAACTGCTTACTCACAGACATTCGTTCTTCTGTTTAATCACCGAAAAGCACCTTACCTTTTCAAAGGTCATCATGGTACTGCCCAAAATTTTGCAAGTTCGCCGTTTTTACTCACCAATAGATTGATATGCACACTGATACCTCCACCTCTATAATAATAGTCCGATCAAAAAATCCTGATGAAGATTCTTTAAAAATCTCTTATTTCAAAACCAGGCAGCTGTCACCATAGTTCACCATATTCCTGTCTTCTTTTCTTATTATTGGGGATTCTGCTTCCCAGGTCTTTGGTTGATAAAGGTCCCTGTCAGAGAGCAGATCTTTCTGCTGCTAGGCCGGACTTGTTAGCAGCTTGCTGCTCTTTGCTGCTCTGGCCAACTGTTCAAAATGTTTGATATTTATACCCCAAAAGATTGGATTGTTTTATTGGTTTTAATATTGTAAAACCACTAAATACAAACTTGATTAGCATTTGGCATCTTGGCACATTATTTAAACTGATTGGCTGAATTTGAATTCAACCCAGATACTGTTAGCTGTTTGACCAAATTTTACATTTTTAATTTTTCCAGTACTCTGGCCAGCCTTTCAACTCTCTTGAATGTATAGTACACTTAAAAATTCATAACACTGTCCACCCTATCTAACCCTCTGATTATCTTTTATAGATCAATTCAGACAGCTCTCATCCTTCTTCTCTCGAATGAAAACAGCGACAACTACCTCAGTCTTTCCTTATAAGACTTTCCCTCAAAATCAGGCAACATTCTTGTAAATCTCTTTTGAACCCGTTCCAAACGTTCCACGTCCTTCCTGTAATGTAGCAAGCAGAAATATACAGTACTCCAAGTGCGGCCACATCGGACTATTGTGCACCTGCAGTATGATCATGTGGCTCCAAAGTTCTATCCCTCTTCCAATAAAAGCTAACATACTTTACGCCTTCTTAACAAGCCTATTAAACAGATTGGCAACATTCACTGATCTACGTACATTGACACCGAGATCTCTCTGCTCATGGACACTGCCAAGAATCTTGCCATTGGCCCAGTATTCTTTATTCATTTTGCTACTTCCAAAATGAATCACCTCACACTCTTGCACATTAAACTGAAGTTGCTACCTCTCATCCCAGCTCTGTAGCTTATCTATGTCCCTCTGTAACCTGCAACATCCTTCAGCACTATCCACACTTCACCAACCTTATTATCATCATTAAATTTACTAACACATCATTTTATGCCCTCATCTAGGTAATTTATTAAAATGACAAACAGCAGTAATCCCAACAGGTTCCTCTGTAGGAACTACAGTTTTTAGTGTAGTCTGTGAAAACAGAAAACATTGCTTTTGTGCCTTTGCCACTTTTGAGTTTTTCATCGTTATCTTGTCAGTTTCATCCTGCAAAGAGCCATCACTTAGTTTCACACTGCGATTCTTTTTTATGTACTAGTGAAAGCTACTGGTATCAGTATTTATGTTTACGTTCATTTCCTGTCATAGCTTCTTTTAATGTTGTGTGTTAACCCTTTGCTTTTTTTTGTTTGTTTTCATTAATTCACAGGAAGAGGGCATTACTGCATAGGCCGACATTTATTGCCCATCCTTGATTTCCCAGAGGGCAGTTAGGAGTTATCTACATTGATGTGGGTCTGGAGTCACAAATCGGCCAGACCAGGTAAGGATGACAGTTTCCTTCCCCATAGGACATTGGTGAAACAGGTGAGCTTCTCCTGACAATCTATTCATGTTCACCATCAGTTTGTTAATCCCAAATTTGAATTCAAATTCCACCATCTGCCATGGCAGGATTCGAATCCAGCTCCCCAGAACATTATCTGGCTCTCTCGATGAGCAGTTCAGCTATAATGCGCTAGGCCACTGCCTTACCCAATCCCTCCGAGCGTGACTAACTTGTGCAGCATGATTTGCCCTAGTTTTTGCACTCATGCTGTCATTGAATTCCTTATCTAGACATGGATAATTTTTCTCTGTCATGCAATTCCTCTTCTCTCACAAATATATTTTAATTGAGAGGTATTTAGTATCCCCTTAAGCATTTGCCAAATTTCTTCATCTGTCCTGCCTTTGACTGTTCCCCCACCCCCCACCAACACCTTACTTAGGCCACTGTAAGTATTGTTACTCAACACTAAAGCTCTCGTATGTGACTCTGTCCTCACACTTTCAATCTAAATTTGAAACGACAGTATGTTGTGGTCATTCTTTCCAAGAGGATCCTTTCCTGCAATATCGTTTTTCATTCCTTGCTTATATCAAATCTAAAGTACCCTGCTCTCTGGTTGGCTCAAGGACATGTGTTCTTAGAAACAATCCTTCATATACTCAACGATTCGTACTTGGAGCCTACCCTTTGCCAAGTTGATTAATTGATTCAATATGCACGTTTATCCCACCGTTGTTATCTTGTCACGAACTCTCATCATTTCCGACCTCAGAAGTATTTTAGGGAGACGGTGGCTGAAGATTACCTTTCAAAGAGGTTTCTTCAATTGCTTTTTATTTGCACCTGGACTGATTTTAATTTTGTTCCCTCTTGCCAATATCATTTCTTAATATAGCCTTGATATTATCCTTAACCAACACACCAATTCAACCTCCAATACCTTCATGTTTCTCCTTTCGGAATACGGAGTACCCATGGACAGTTCACTGTCCAGTCCTGATCTTCCTGTAACCATGTTTCAATCATCCTTATCAGATCATAACCATTTATCTCTGTATCTACTGCCAGCTCAACAATTTTATTCCAAATACTGTGTGCTTTTAGACCTAAGGATTTTAAATAAGATTTTTTCGATTTATTTTCCCCCTTTAATAGTTTCTTGAGTACGAGCTTCCTGATCTCACACACCTCACTCCTTCACGAATCTCATCTTCATTTGTTAATCGCTGACATACATCTCTATCATTTATTCCAATCTCCAACTCACATTTTGGACTGATTTGATTCCTTCTCGCAGCAGGGTCATGAGACTGGCCGTGCCTGATGTCCTACTCACCTCTACATTCTACTCAGTTCCTGACTTGCTGCTTTGTTTCACAGCCTGCTTGTTTATTAGTTTAAACCTCCCCACTAGGATGTTGGTGCTCATCCAGTTAAGATGCAATCTCTCCATTTATTAAAGCCTCCACCTGTCCTGGAAGAGGGCCCAATGATCCAGAAATCTGAAACCGTCGCCCCTGAACTAGCTCTTTTACCACATGTTAATCGTTACCTCATCCTTACCCCTTTTATACGAGACACTGGGTGTAATTCAGACGTTACAGAGAATTGTTTTCACTCTCACTCTCTCTTTCTCTCTCTCTTTCTCTCTCTCTCACACACACACACACACACAGACACACAGACACACACACACACATACACACCCTTCTTTACTCTGAAGAAGAATACCTGGAACCTTATAATTAATCAGAATGATAAGTGGAATGAAAAAATTAGTTAAAGGTAGGATGCGAGAAATTAGAGTAATGAAATTACTCCTGATTGATCAGAACAGACTAGGATGTGAACTTATTGCAGTGATCAAAATTATGGGAAAAACAGGGTAAAATAAGAATACTTCGTTTCTCTTCGCTGGCATTACAGCATCCCAGTTTGAAGATCGTCGGCACACGACCTTGGAGTGAGATAAAGCAAAAGTTCTTTATTAAGAGAGTTGTTAGAATTTGGAATGCCCTACCTGGGAGATTTGTGAATGAAGACTCAAGAGGGAACTGGATATCTATTTTAACGTTCCCAAATTAAAGGGCAACAGTGATAGAGGTGGCAAATGGGAGGATTTGGGAGACACTTCACAAGCTGATGCATACACACTGTCCCAATAGCCTCCTTGTGTACATTAAAGTCCTGTACTCTATCATGGACAGATGCAAGTCAAAGCCAGTATCAGGTTATTTCCAGCTGTAAATGTTGGCAAATATCTGATCATTTTGCTGCAGCATAACCATATATAATGCAAGTATTGCAAGTTCAGCTTGATGATGAAGTCTAATTAGTACTCAGCACACGAATATTTTAAATTTTGTATCCCAACAAATAAAACAAATATTTCCGTTGCTTTGCCACAAAACTCTTTTGAAAATGTTTGACCGTTCACTCACTCGGATCTATGTGCTTCATTCTTTTTCACATTTCACATTAAATACCATTCATTCTGAAAATTTCAAGGTTTCAAATTGTTGTTCACTTCAATTTAATAACACAAATCATTTATTTAATCTAATATTCTCTGTTCATATTGAATTATTGTCATTTTTCAATTGTTGGAAAAGAACTGATGCTCGCACATTTAGTGAGAAATTAAAATGATCGATTATGTATAAATATGTAAGAACGCAATTTCTATATGACTGTTCAATCGTTTTCTCACTTGAAAAATACAATCATTCAGAAGCCAACGACTTTCCAAATGTTGGAGCAACGATGTATTCATTTGAATACTGACAATGAGTATGTAATTGTAGCGAGCTTTGAGATGATTTGTAGCTCAGGTTGAAGTTTTGGATGTAGGCTTCTTCGCTGAGCTGGGAGGTTCATTTCGAGATGTTTTACCATCTTCATCTTAAGTGGGCCTCAGGGGAACCAACGCTGAAAATTCCTGCTTTCTATTTATATGTTTGAGTTTCTTTGGGTTGGTGATGTAATTTCCTGTGGTGATGTAATTTCCTGTGGTGAAGTCACGTCCTGTTCCTTTTCTCAGGGGTGAGAGTTGAGCTCTAACTCGGTGTTTTTGTTGATCGAGTTCTGGATGAAATGCCATGCTTCTAGGATTTCTCGTGCGTGCCTCTATTTGGTTTGTCCTATGATGGATGTGTTGTCCCAGTTGAAGTGGTGTCCTTCCTCATCCGTATGTGAAAATACTAGTGAAAGAGGATGATGTATTTTTGTGGTTACTTGATGTTCATGTATGCAAAAGCATGTAATTGTGATCACCACTACAGTCAGAAAACATGTTCTTTGTTAAGTATTAAATAAAATATACAATCTTTATTTTTGTATCATAAAATGTCAGCAGGAAAGTAAATTTTAGTTCCATAAATATAACATCGACCGAATTGTTTTCAGAGCTGATGCAATTATTGTTTGGTTGAATAATGATATTTCACACTTTTGTGAATCACAATTCACGAAAATAGCAAATATCTGATTATTTTCAGATCAGTTTGCAATCATAACCTATATTGAAAAAAGACTTTAAAAGATTTGAATTCAGACACAGCTGCCTGTGATACTGGGTAAGACATTTTTCTGCTCTTAAATGAATCCAGAGAGCTTCCACCTGGGTCAGGGCAGTCATTCAAACATTATTTCACAACAAATTATTTCGACTCCATTTTCGGTCTGAGGCTTGACTGGGGGAGATGAATGGACATGGAGTGTCAGAATCACATCGCACAAGTTAATTATGGTGATGATATCTGGCCCGCCCCCCAGAATCCAAGCATCTGCTATCTGGACCAGACACTGGGTAAAGACAAGTTGACAGTATTCTGCAGCACATTGTGTCTCGCAAAGAAAGCTCCAAAACCGTGTCCAATAAATGTCACCTTCATATTCACCAGTAGACAAATAAAATTGTACATCTCTGTTGATGGACAAAAAATAATACATGGGTCAACCAACAAAATCTATCTGAAGAAAACAGCAGCAAATGACAAGTCTAGAATCACCTTAATAACAGAACTTGACGGATTCTGTCTGGTGTAGGTCATCACACACATATTGTACTGGTACTCAGGTGACTGTAAGAATGCACCCCAGAAGTGGACGTCTTGGCCCAACGCCCCCGACAGAGCTTCCTGATCTCACACACATCACTCCCTCACACATTCAACAATTGAAAAGAATCCACATGCTGAGTGAAACATAGAACAGTACAGTGCAGACCCTTTGGCCTCGACGTCCTGCTGACTCTTTATCCTACTCTAACATCAGACTAACCTACATACCCTTCATTATACTATCATTCAATTTCCTATCAATCGTCTCTTAATATATCCCCAATGCAGCTGACTCTACTACAGTTGCCAGCAGTACATTCCAACCATCCACCATTCTCTATGAAAGGAACCTACCTCTGACATCTCCATTCAACCTTCCTCCACTTACCTTTAGGTTTTTCTCCCTTGTGATAGATATTTGCACCATGGGAAAAAGTATCTGGCTATCCACTCTATCTTTGCCTCTCGTCATCTTATAAACCTCTATCAAGTCATCTCTCATACTTCTTTGTATTCATCAAATGCAACATTCCAGAACTAAGTAATGGAGAAAGTGAGAACTGCAGATCCTGATTAACTGCTGATGCCCAAAGCTTTGACTCACCTGTTCCTCAGATGCTGCCCCACTGGCTGTGCTTTGCTAGCGCCACACGTTTCGACACTGATCCCCAGTACCTGCAGTTCTCACTTTCTCAATTACTTAGAGCTCTCCCCTCTGCACACTGAACAGGGAATTAATCAGCGGAAACCCGTTGCATGTGGAGCTGACTGTTTAGTTCTGGAAAGTTGCATTTGATGAATACATTTATTAAAAGAGAAATTACAATTCAACAAATATTCATTCATTCCCAGAGGTACAGTTTTGGTTCATGAATTGGGCAGCTTGAGAACAAACAATGAATGACTAAAGAACTCCGCGTAATAGAGTATTCCAGGTGTTACATTCCAGGCTGGATGTTGTTTACCTTAATGCTGGGAATGTTATCGGATAAACAGATGTGATAATAGAATGAGGTGAAATGGAGAAGTGTGACATTTTTACCATCACAGAGATGTGTTTGAGGGAGGTCACGGCTGACAACTCAATGTCCTGTGGTACAAGATCTAAACGCACGACGGGAGAGGTGGTAAAAGAGGAAAGGGGGTTGCATTACTAATTGTGGAGTTAGTTACTGCAGGAAGAAGGATCTAATGAGGCTTGGTGGTTAGAACTCAGGATCAAAACCATGAAGACACACCGCTGGGGATATATTATAGACTCCCAAACAAAAGAAAGTACAGGAGCTGATATAGAACCAATTTACTGAGGTGTGCTCATACAACAATAGGATCATTATATTCAGGCATTTCAATTCCAACCATTCATTCGGGCAGTGATAACATTTTTAAGAGGATACAGATGCCTTGAAATTTATTCCAGGGAGCTTCTTATGTCAACGTGTACCAGATACAACAATGGGCGGGGCTGTGCTGGGCCTCATCGTAGGAAAGAAGCCAGTCAGATGTTGCAGGCAGGATTGGGGTGAGCATGAAAGGACCAGTGACCGTGACTCCTATGTCTTGGGTTTGCTAAGGAAAAGACCCAAACATGTTTGAAAAATAAAAGCTTTTTGGATTTGGGAGACCGATTTTATGAAAAAATATGACAGGATCTGGCCAAAGTGCAGATGCTTCTGGGTGCAACTGTAGCAGAACAGCGTGGGGCGCAAGTTAGGGGGTCACTTGATCAAAATGTAATTGATGACAGTGTCAGCCAAGCATGTTTAACCGAAGATGAATTTTAGGAACACAAGCCCAGAGAACCTCGGGTGTCGACACAAATTCCGAACAGAATTAATAAGGAAAGAGAAGCTTAACGCAGTTACAAAGTGAACAGGTCAATGGAGGTTGGAAAAAATATAGAAAGTGTAGGGCTAAACTTAAAAAGTCAGTAGAAGAGCAGAAGTGTTGGCGGGGAGTTTAAACATTCGAGGGTAGAGATAAGCAAGAATTCAAAGAGACTTTTTAGGGTTATTAAGGGGAAAAGGATAACGCGGGAGAGAATGAGGAGTATTAGGGACCAAAGGGGCAGCCTGTACACGGAGCCAGACAATGTATTGAACACTGACTTTCTTTCGGTCTTCAGTTTGAAGAAGGAGTTCCTGGATTCAAGGAGAGTGACCGTGTGATCCTTGAGTGAATTGATACAGAAGCTGACAATGAATTGGAAGTTTTTGCCGGATATAGAGTAGACAAATGCACAGACCAGAATGTGCTGTATCTTAGGCTGACGTGAGGAGATTACAGTCTCTTAACTTTTCATTTTTGTTTTGCCTCTGGCCACAGAGAAGGTGTGATAGGACAGGATAACATCTAATATTGATACAACTTTCAAACAGAGTGCTAGAAATACCGCATGGGGTTAAAGACCACCAAGTCTCACATCAGTGAGAGGGAAATCATTTTAGAAAATTCTTCGGGCTGTTGAGGCTGGCTCATTAAATATCTTTAGGAGTGAGGCAGACTGATTTTCATACAAGGTTTTTGGGGAAAATGAAGGCAAGTGGAAAAAGGGCATTATCAAAATCGATCTCACCGAATTGTGTGAAAAAGCAGACTCAGTAAGCGGATAGATATACTGTTGTCCCGATGTCGAATTGTATCATTTTTAAAATCGCCTTTGATTCACTGGAACATTAATCTCTCTCGCTGTGGAGACACAGTTTGGAATGCAGTCAACGGATTCAAGGAATTAATAAATGCAGTACTCTGAAACAGAAAGGACCAAGGGACTGTGACAACGCAGATTGGCTGTCGGGGTGAAAATTAGCATCAGCGCAGTTAGCACCACCAGTAAATCTCAGTAAGACATCTTCCAAGGCCAATCAGTGATCTTGGATGCAGAGCAGGTAGTCAGCAGCCAGGTGTCAAGGAGTACTTAATGCCCAAGTGCTACATCACTGCAGTGTCTCCCTCCTTCCCAAACCAAAACTAAATGTGAAGGGGTAGAGAGACATGCGGTTGGTAGCAGAGTCAGTTGTAATGTTTGGTGGTGGAGTGATGCTTTTCAGGCTGGAGGCCTGTGACCAATGGAATGTCACAAAGATCGGTGCTAAATCCACTACTGTTTGCCATTTATATCAATGTGAACATAAGAGGTATAGTTAGCATGTTTGCAGATGACACCAAAATTGGCAGTGTAGTGGACAGTGAAAAAGATTACCTCAGAGTACAATGGGATCTGGATCAGATGGGCGAATGGGCTGAGGCGTTCAGTTTACAAAAATTTGAGATGCTGCATTTTAAGAAAGCAAACCTTAGCAGGACTTTTGCAGTTAATAGTAAGTTCCTGGGGAGTGTTGCGAAACAAAGAGACCTTGGAGTGCAGGTTCATAGTTCCTCGAAAGTAGAGTCACAGGTGGATAGGATAGTGAAGAAGGCAGTTGGTATGCTTTCCTTTATTGGTCAGAGAATGTCGTATAGTTGTCGGGATGTCGTATTGTGGCTGTACAGGACATTGATTAGGCAACTTTTGAAATATTCCAGCAATTCAGGTCTCCTTCTTATCGGAAGGATGTTCCCAAACTTGAAAGGGGTCAGAAAAGAATTACAAGGATGTTGCCAGCGTTGGATAGGGTCTTTTCCCTGCAGCGTCGGAGGCTGAGGGGTGACCTGATAGAGATTTATAAAATCAGCCGGTCATGGGTAGGGCAAATAGACAAGGTCCTTTCCCTGTGGTTGGGGTATACAGAACTAGGTGAGAGGGAGGGGAGTAGGCAGAGAGGGAGGGCTGAGGGTGGGGGGAAAGAGAGGATGTGGGGATTGAGAGTGGTCGCACAGGTGACGACATTGATGGGTGCAGGGGAGGACAGGCAGAAGCAGGGGAGAATCAGAGAACGGGGAGTGGAACAGAGAGGGAGGGAAACAGAGAGGAGGGAACAGAGAGTTATTTTATGGATCTACAACTCAACCCTGTTCCTGTTTTCTCCTCCTCACTTTCAATCCCTCTGAAGAGCTCAGAACTGCATAGTTCCTGGAAAGTCGAGTTTCAGGGAAACTGGGTGCTGAAGACTGCATTTGGCATGCTGACCTTTATTGGTCTGTGCACTCATCAATAAAGGGAACTGGGTTCGATTCCACTCTGTGTCGTGTTTGCACATTCTCCCTCTGTGTGTTTGCACGGACATCCTCTGGATGCTCTGGTTTCCTCAAAAAATCCAAAGACGTGCAGGTTAGGTGGATTAACTGTGGGTAATGCTGGGTTACATGGTTCAGGTGGGATGCTATTCCGATGGTTGGTAAGGTCTCATGGGCTGAATGGGCTGCTTCCACACTGTATGGATTCTGTCACTGTGTATAAGAGTTAGGAGGTCACGTTGTGGCTGTACAGGGCATTGGTGAGGCCAGTTTTAGAATACTGCATTCAATTCTAGTCTCCCTGATTTCAGGAAGATAGGCCTCAGCGCCATAATAACAAGTTCCTGGGAAGTGTTGACGAACAAATACACTGTGCAGAGTGGTTTGATAGTTCCTTGAAAGTGGGGCTGAAGGTAGACAGGTCGGTGAAGGTGGTGTTTGCTATGCTAGCTGTTATTGGGCAGTGCATTGAGTATAGGAGTTGGGAGATCATGGTTCGGTTGTACAGTTTATTGGCTCAGCCACTTTTGGAATGCCCAGACTGCTTTACATTCTAGTCTCCCTGCTTTAGGAAAGATGTTGGGAAACCTGAAAAAGTCCAGAAAAGATTTATAAGGGTGCTGCCAGTATTGAAACATGTGAACCATAAGGAGGGGCTGGGGACATTTTGCCTGGAGTAGTGGACGTTGTGGGATGGCATTATACAACGTCTTCAAAACTGCAATGTTTCCTGCAACTGTCACCATTTCAGATGCTGCCAGACCTGCTGAGGATCTCCAGCAATTTTCTTTTAATATTTCAGATTTACACGATTTTGCTGAGGCACTTAGAGTCATAGACATTTAAAAGGCTTCATATTTTGTTGACTCTCACCCCTGGGATGGCAGGACTGATGGATGAAGAGGACTCAATCCTCGTTTAATTCTCCTTTCCTTTGTCTTTCTGAGCTGTTGCCTGCATCACGAATACACTATCTCCCATTCCCTGACCTGAATCTGGCCCATCTAAGCCACTCTTTAGCTCCCAACCCCCTGCCAGACTAGTTACAATCTCACCAATGGAACTGGCAATCACACCACCAAGAGATTTCTCCCAGCCCTGCCAAGGGGTAACCAGTCAGGCTGGTAAAAGTCTCACCTAGCCCAGAAACGGTCGCAGTGCCTGGAAAATCTAAACCCTTCTCCGGTACACCATTTCTCCAGCCACACATCCAGCTGTTGTTCCTCTTGTTCCTGCTCTCACTAGCACATGGCACTGGGTGTAAGTCTGACATTATTACTTTTCATTTTAATATATCTCTGATTTTCCTTTATACATATTTCAGGCCCTCATCCCTTTGTTTCGCGATGTCGTTGGTATCTGTGAGTTCCACAACCATTGGTTATTTTCCCTCCAGCTGCAGAACTCACTGTAGCCACTCCATGCTATTACAGATCCTAGCACCAGGGAGGTAACATGGTATCCTTGATTCATGTCTGTGGCCACAGAAGTACCTGCCCTTACTCTGACAATTGATCCCATGTCACGATAGCCCTGCAACTGTCTTTCCTCCTGTTCTGTGCAGCAGAGTTATCTGTGGTGTCATGACCCTGGCTGTTGCTGATTTCCCCGAGAGGCCACCCCACCCATTCACCCCCAATAGAATTCCAACCGGTATACAGTATCTGTTTGAGAAAGGGATGATCAATGGGGACTCCTGCACTCCCTTGCTGAGCCTTTAACTTGATGTGATGGTCACCCATTCCCTTTGTGCCTGTGTAACCCTCACCTGGAGTGTGACGAACTCACTAAACGTGCTGTCCATAATATTCTCAGTATCATAGATGGTCCACAGTGAGTCCGCTCACAGCTCCAGGTCTGAAAAGCAGTTTCCCAGTAGCGCAGATGGACACACTTACTACACACATAGCCGTCAGGGACACCAGAAGCGTCCCTTATTTCCCACATTGTACAAGAGGAGCCCGCCACGGGTCTGAGGGTTCCTGTCTGAATGTCTCTCTCGATTCAGCTAGTTACTCCCATTAAGCGAATTCAAAAGAGCTTTCAACCTTTCTTCACTTCAAACATGTCCATTATAATCAATAGCCCCAATCTTTACTTAAGCTGATATATTATACTTTAAAAACTGTTAACAAATACTCCGCAGTATCGCTTACAAATTGGCTGTTCCCATTGGGACCATGCGAAATTCTGAATGGACTGAACTAAAACTGAGTTTCAGCATCACCTTCTCCCAGACTCATCTCCCTCTGTTTTCACCCAACTCCAAAACATTCTCATTAAGCCAAGCAGCACTCAGCGTCAACATGGCCTTCAGCAATTTCTGGATGAACAGATAATTGTCAGAATCTGTAAAATTCCACCTGAAAAGTTACTGGAATTTGAGTCCATAAGAAATTTTAATGGGAAATTTACAGGGAATTGAAAGTAAGGAGTTCACAGGTGAAAGTCATGAAGTGGTTGACTGGGTCTAAACATGACAGTTCCTGCAAAGAGTCGAGGTGAAGTTTGGATAAATCTATGTTCCCTCTCCGACCAATATCGCCTTCCTGGGCTGCATGGCCCAGAACAGAGCACATACCCCAAGGGTGATCCAACCATGAATTTGTACATGTTTCTGCTATTTGCTTGACAAAAATATGAGAGTCTGGAATAGGGTGGTTCTGGAAAAGCACAGCAGTTCAGGCAGCATCTGAGGAGCAGTAAAATCGACGTTTCGGGCAAAAGCCCTTCATCAGGAATAGAGACAGGGTGCCTGCAGTGTGGAGAGATAAATGAGAGGAGGGTGAGGGTGGGGAAAATGTAGGAAAGACTACAATAGGTGAGTGGGGTGATGCTGAAGGTGATGGGTCAGAGAGGAGGGTGGAGTGGATAGGTGGAAAGGAAGATAGGCAGGTAGGACAAGTCATGGGACAGTGCTAAGCTGAAAGTTTGGAACTGGGGTGAGGTGGGGGATGGGGATATGAGGAAACTGGTGAAGTCTACATTGATGCCCTGGGGTTGAAGTGTTCAAAGGCGGAAGATGAGGCGTTCTTCCTCCAGGCGTCGGGTGGTGAGTGAGCGGCGGTGAAGGAGGCCAGGGATCTCCATGTCCTTGCTGAGTGGGAGGGGAGTTGAAATGTTGGGCCACAGGACATTGTTTTTACCTAAAAATATGAGCTACTTTTCGACAGACAGACCAGACAAACCTTTCTCGTTCCACAGTTAAATGCCAATGATATTCAGATCCTGATGACTCCGCTGACTGTAGAAGCATGATTTTGAGATCCCAGTCTCAATTATTCTCAATTAATATCTGATAAAAAATTCACAAGACAAAGCTCACAGTCAGTGCAAGATGAATATTAAAGACAAATATTTCCCTGATATGTGTCTGATGTGTAAATGCTCCTCTTCAAATCGCCCCGCCCCCACCCAGGAAAAGGACATGTCCATGCGCCTCGCTGTACCTTGCCCCCAATAAAGATGGCGGCTAGAACCCAGGGCCTATCATTGCCTGAGGGCCACAGACATTTTCCCATTTGCTGCAAACGTGGGAGCAGGAGTTTCCAATTCAGGACTAGCGACCTGAACAGAGTGTAATTAAACCCCTCCCAGTCTAAACTGATATATTTAATTCGGTTTCCGCTGCCACTCCCCCTTTCCCGTTTTCACCTCCTTCACACACCAAGGGTCATTCTGGTACCTGTGACACTTCCTTAGGATTGTAGGAATTCTAAATTTTCCCAGCCATCGGCCATCGGCCCAACAAGCTCACACCCACCCTCCGATGATTATCCCACCCAAACCCATTCCCCGACCCTATTACTCTACATTTCCCCTGACTAATGCACCTAAACTATGCATCCCAGAACACTACGGGAAATGTAGCTTGGCCAATTTACTGAACCTGCATATCTTTGGACTGCAGGAGATAGGGGATAAAGAATAAATAATAGGTTGAGATGGAGTGGAAAGAGAGACAGGAATATTTGGAAAGACAAAGGAGTGTATAATGATCTTGCTGGGAGGGTGCATAGCTGTTAATGGAGGGGACAGGAACCTGTGTCTGGCAGCATCTCAGTGGCGGTGGTGGAAATGGTGGCTGATGATCTACGTTCTGCTGAAAAAAGACCCTGAGCTTCCAGTTGCTTGCTCTTTAACACACAAGACTGTTCCCTGGCCAACATCTCTGTCTCAAGCTTACTGCAATGTTCCAGTGAAACTTGATGCAAGCTGGCAGAACACTCCAGAAAATACCAAATTGCCTCCTCTTTCAAGGATTCACAATTTCCCCTCCCATGTGGTCAACAATGCTCTCCAGTGTATCTCCTCCACTTCCTGCACCTCTACTCTTGAACCCGACACATCCAACCGCAACAAGGATAGAACTCCCTAGTCCTCACCTTCCACCCAGATACAACACATCATCCTCTGCCAGTTCCACCACCTTCGATCAGACCGCACCATCAGAGATATATTTCTCTTCCCACCCCTTTCAGCATTCCACAAAGACCATTTCCTCTGCGACTCCCTCATTAGATCCATGTTCCCCACCAACCCACCCTCCGCTCCCAGAACCTTTGATTGCCAGTTCAAGAGGTGTAAAACCTGTGCCCACACCTTCCCCTCACGTCAATTCATGGCACCAAAGGATCCTCCCACATCCAGCAGAGATTTCCCTGCACGTCCAGATACCTCACCTATTTTATCCTTTGCTCTCGATATGGTCTCCTCTACACTGGGGAGTCAGGACGCCAACTTGATTCATAGAACATTTCTGGAACACATGCACCAAACAACTCCATCACCCTGTGGCCAACCACTTCAACACCCTCTCCCACTCCACCAAGGACATGCAGGTTCTGGGCTGCCTCCATTGCCAAATCCCAACCACCCGACGCCTGGAGGAATAACACCTTATCTTCCACCTTGGGACCCTTCAACCACACGGCATCAATGTTTGCTCATCTCCCCTCCCCCCACCTTCTCTCAGATCCAACCCTCCAACTCGACACTGGCCTCTTGAACTGTCCCACCTGTCCATCTTCCTTCCCAATTATCCATTCCAACCTCGCCTCTACATCTACCTATTGCCTTCCGAGTTCCCATCCCACCAACCCCACACACCCCTCTTATTTACCTCTCAGCCCTCTTATCTTTGGAGAGCTGATGAGTTAAGCCGCCTCCTTTCCGCATTAACAATTCTGTGAACATTTCATTCTGAGCCCTCTGAGGAAATATCAGGGCAGGGTTTGTAAAGTGGTCAGATTGACTGAGGGTCTCAGTGAACAAATGTGAGAGCCAGATACAGAGAGGTTTTGGGATGGATCAAATCAAATGTTATCAATTTGCACGGCTGCCAACATTACAGCTGTTACAAATGGGAGTGATCAAGAGAGTGGAATTAGAGCAGCAAATAAATCTTAACCATTTGTGCAGCTAAACGGGATGCTGGGTAAAGATACCACAGTTAGTGCTTATTTCATTCCAGACACACCAGCCAGGGCACACATCCTTGCTGTATCTACCATATTGATCTCTTTAAGATTTTTGTTCATTTGAAGTGTTTCATGTTTAGATAGTCCAGAGAAGACAGCTTCATTCTCCTCAATCTCTCCTACCAAGGCAATGCTGCTGTTAGAATTCAAGTCACTATGGCGTGTTACTGGCTGCTTCAAGGACTGGAACTGGCAATTGAGACTGAAAGGTGACTGTATAAAATATCTTCAATTGTATTGCCAGATTGCCAGACACATGAGGGTTTTAAGAAAAAGAACTTAAATGATGGGCACTGAGTGTCAGAGTGCCTAGTGTTGTGGGGGCATCCCGTTCAGATACAATCTATTGGTAATTGTTAGAATTGACTTATCCTGGCTCCAGAGAAGTGGGCAGAGCATTATAACGGTCATCGAAGATGGTAACAAATTTCCCAGGGGTTACAAATCGTAAATGACAGAGTAGGCATGAGTTCTGCTGGTATAAATTTATTCAAAATGGCTCCAATTTACTTTCAGAAACAAGTGAGAGAAAAGCACATTCCTGAGGTCTTTGCATTAGTCCAAACTTAGAAATTCAGGAGAGCTGAAGGGAGAGCTGGTGTTGGCAGTTGTAGTAATGATAGGGAAAAACTTGTTTCACAGAGAGAGAGAGTTCACAGATGGAAAACTCAGCTTTAACATCACATCAACTGCAGAGTCGTCCAATTCTGCAGGTCCTGATCCTTATCAGTAATATAAAAGGGGAAAGCAGCATTCCTAGCTCAGAGAAATCATTCCCATGTTAGGCAACTAGTCGAATATTTAACCGGTCATGTGATCTGGGAAGACGCCAATGTAACGGGAACAGGGCGAAGCTGTGTAAATGTGAAGAAATTTACTTACCCCTCCCAGTGGGACACTCACTGACACAGTCACACTGGGGAGAGCCTGTTCACCTGCCTCACGTATGGGAAGGGATTGACTCGATCTTACAATCTGCTGAGGCAACAGAGGGGGCACAATGGATTTAGATCCTTCACCTGCTCCATGTGTGGGAAAGGATTCACTCAGTCCTCTGATCTGCTGAAACACCAGCGAGCTCACTCTGGAGAATGACCATTCACTTGCTCCCAATGTGGGGAGAGATCCACTCAAATGCACCACCTGCTGAGACCCCAGTGAGCCCACACAGGGGAGAGGCCATTCAGATGGTCAGTGTGTGACAGGGGATTCAGTGATTCATCCTGACTCCATGAGACACTGGCGGGTTCACACTGGGTAGGAGCTGTTTCCTTCACTGTGTGACAAGGGATTTGCTGAGACTCAACACGACTGAGAGCCCAGTGAGTGCACACAGGGAAGTGGTCATCCCCCTGCTCCGTGTGGTGGAGAGTTCACACATCACTGCAGGACTCAGATTCTGCAGTTACTGTCCATCAGAGTCAGGAGTGGACCTTGTTCATGATGACACTGCTGGAGTATTGATGTTGTTGTTGTTAACCACATTAACTGGGCTGGAGTTGAATGAATTTATATTGCCACTTTCTGAACCTCAGGATGCCTCTCTGGGCAGTAGGTCACCACAAACAGCAATGTGACAAGGAGCAGGGTTCATCTGTATTGATTTAAATTGTGATCATAGCACTGCTGTCTCACAGCACCAGGTAAAAGGTTGGAGTCCAGCCTTGGTCAAACATCTATGTGGGGTATCCACATTCTCCCCATAATAGTGTGGGTCCCCTCCATGTGCGCTGGTTTTCTCCCACAATTCAAAGATATGCAGGTTAGGTGGATCGGTCGTCATAAATTGTCCAGAGTGTTCAGAATTTGCAGACTAAGTGGATCAGCCATGGGAAATGCAGTGTTACAGGGATGGTTGGTGGGATTTGATGGACCAATGCTCTCCTTCCACACTGTAGGGATTATATTCTATAATTGAGGATAAAGAATATTCTCAGGGTCTCCTTGGAGGAGGAGCATGTGGTGTGTATCAATGCTCTCGATGCCATTAGATAGAGGTGGGCACCACAGGGGACACAGTGCTTTATCTCCACCGCCACCGCCACCCCCTCACGCCCAACTCTACTTTGATTAAGTCCCTTCCCACTCTGTCACTTGTACTGGTTTGCTTTGCCCATAATGGGCTTTGTTTGTAAATATTCAATTGATGACACTGGTGTGCTACTGCTGATGATTATATGTTAACAAAAAGCAAAATAATGGAATCATGATGTTGATGGTGGGAAGGTTGCTCAGCTGTGTGAGATAACACTTCTGGGTAGGAGAAATGGGAGAAAAATGCTTCACAGCTCACAGAACAAGAACTGAAAGTAGTTAAATCAAACCAAATGTTCAAAGAGGGAAGGAATATTTCTCTGGAGTTTGAGTAACTGAAGAGTGATGGGGTCCAGGAGTAAACAGGATTTTGTTAAAAGAGCATTTGAAATTTTAAAAACTTATATGCAGATAGTTTCGATTCTTTAAGTTTTACTTATTGTGGAATAAACTTGTATTTAAAAAAAAACAAATTCACAAAGCTTGCGTTAAAGACAAATGTTAAATAAAATCCATCAAACCATCCCTTACTGAAAACAGAGGTGGAAGTGCAATCTCCTGCAGAATCCCTGCCCTGACTACTTCTTCCTACCCGGGCTCCATGGCTATATATATATATACCTGGGAGATAACAGCAGGAGAAGGCCATTTGGCCTTTGAATCTGGCTCCACCATTCAAGGGGAAACAGCTGACCATCCAGCTCAGTCTCCTGTTCCTGCTCTGTTCCAATCAGCTTTGATGACTTTACCTTGAAGAACTATATTTCAGTCCTCCTTGGGCTTCACTGCCTTTTATACCAGTGATGTTGCTGTGTTATTGCTGGGTGTAGGCAGGGATAATGTGATGCTGCTGCCTCCTGGAGGACACACTCAGCGTCCCTCATCATCCTGCAGTAACATCAACAGGGTTTCAGCAAATAAAGATCGAACCCATTTCCAGGATATGGGCATCACTGGCTCAGCCAGCATTTATACCCCATCACTAGGTACCATTGAGAAGATGGTCGTGAGCTGCTGTCTCGAACCATTCACACTCCATTTGGCGCAGAGAGACCGACAATGCTGTGAGGGGGAGTGTTGTAGGGTTTTGTCTGAGTGATTCTCCATCTTTGGTTCTTCAAATGCTGGTTAACTTAATCACAATCTGCACATGATTTTGAGATTTCAGTCTGCAAATCTTCACCATCTAGCACCCTGTATAAAGGAATGTGTACAGATTAGAAATTCAGAACAGACAATTCTAGTTTCTCTGGAATATCTTTTTCCCCTTTCTTCCCCCAAAGCTGTAACCCTCCAGCCCACTTACACTCTCCCACCATTCTGACTCTGCTGCCCCTAATGTACACCCTCCACATTCTCATGCAGTTACTGATAAACAGACCCATGCCACCACTTCCCGTCCCTGGTTAGACTCTGCACCCTTTCTGGGTTCACTTCCTTTCCCTTCAGTTGCTGCAAGTCAATAATGTAATAGTAGAATGAAACAAAAGGAAACAGAAAGGGAGGTGGCAGATCCTGGACAGAAGAGGAACCTTCAGTCTGGGAGAATGGATCAGATTCTTCCTAGTTTCCCATTAGTTTATTCCCAGTATTACAAAGAATTGGGGATGGAGAGTGGTCCCACGTGGGTGTAGTGACACTTTGACCCTCCAACTGATCAATACTACAAGCAGATACGTTCCTCCTCTAGCCAACAACAGTGTGAAATACTTTCCCCTAATTACCCCCAAAACACGTGCTCCAAACCCGGCCACATTCTGCACATGTACAGTGCCGGGTTTCCCCACACACCTGTGGTCCCTGCCTCAGGGATTGTGGGAGTCGCAGTCCCTATGAATTCACTGGAGCCCTGTCTCTGGAAAGTCAATGAAACGTTTGGGGTGGAAGGTGTTGTGTATAGGATCCCCATTCAGACAGACAGGACATATGGCTTGTCACTGGGTTTGACTGAGACATCTGGTTAGACAACCCAATTTTTGACGTAAGGAATATAGATTCAGTCAATTGCGGGGTGGAGGGGTTAATAAGGGGAAGCATTTTTAGGCAGAGGTGGCTCAGTGGCTAGCACCTCTGCCTCACAGCTTCAGAGACCCTTGTTTGATTCAAGCCTTATGTGACCGTATGGAGTTTACACGTTCTCCCAGTGGCGGCATGGTTTTTTTCGGTGTTCCAGTTTCTTCCCAAAGTGCAAAGATGTGCAGGTTAGGTGGATTCGCCATGCTAAACCACAGTGTCCATGCATGTGCAGGTTAAACCATTAACCATGGGAATTACTGGGAATGGGTGAGTCTGAATTATAGGATTGGTGTGGACTCGATGGATGAATACCCTGCTTCTGCACTGTAGGGATTCTATTCTATTCTCATGAAGAAGAATGTACCTATCTCGATGTGTTGTGAATCTGTAGAATTCCCTATTCAAAACGCAGTGGATGCCAAGACAATGAGCAAATTTAATGGACAGATACAGATTTTTAATTTGCAATGAGCTGAAGGGTGAGAGAGAGAGAGCGGGCAGGCGGGAAAATCTAGCTGAGACCGAGGTGAGCTCAATCATCATGGTATTAAATGGTGGAGTTGATTCGAAGGGTTGCATTGCCTCCCCTGTGCCCAGGGCTTATCTTCTTACGGTAATAACTGGAAAGCTGAATCCAAAACTCACCACCTTCACCAAAGGAGATTTTCGGAAAATGTAGGACAGTCAAGTGGAATAGTATTCAAAACTGAGATAGTGAGGAAGTGTGTAGAAGATAATGATTTTGCAATTTTAAACTGAGGGGGTAACAGTGATTTATGGTTATAGACTGTGTGGTACATTCACACTGTCCAGAATACTCTTGTTGTGAATATCTATTCTATAATTTATTACAAAGCCAAGGTCACTGATAATGAAAACCAAAACACCCAGGAAACATCGCCTCACTTCGTAATCTGACAAAAGACACGTGATAAATCTGGTTGAATTTAGAACACAGATGGAAAGCGGGTAGATTAAATCCAGTCCGAAGATCCTTTGCTGAAACAAAGAAGACTACAATAGGATGAGGCAGGGGTTGGTAATGTAGACTGGGAGCAAAGACTTTATGGTGGGACAGTTGACAGACAGTGGAGGAATATCAAAGCAATTTTTCGAAGTGCTCAGCAAAAGTATATATCAGTGAAAAGGAAGGACTGTCGGAAAAGGAGTAAGCTGCCATGGGTGGCTAAGGAAATAAGGGAGTCTATCAAATTGAAATATAAAGCATACAAATTGGCAAAGACCAAGGAGAAACTAGGAGATTAGAAAAACTTCAAAGGTCAACTGAAAGTGATGAGTAGCAATGCCAAAGACAGAATAGCAGTTTACACTGCTAGAGGGAAACCTATTGTTTGGGGAACATATGGCCTCTGTAATTGTTGAAGCATTTAACAGTTACCAGAGAGATAATCCTGATCAAGTTAAAAATCACAGCACACTCCAAAAGCTTGTACTTCCAAATAAACCTGTCGGACTATAACCTGGTGTTGTGTGGTTTTTAACTTTGTCCACCCCACCCCAACCCCAGCTCCAACTCCAGCTCCTGCACATCAGAATCCTGATAGACAACCCCACATGAAACTGAAGCGCCTGTCAGGTACTTGAGGGAGCCACTGTGGTGTGTGTGTGTGTGTGTGTGTGTGGGGGGGGGGGGGGGGGTGGAGTGGTGTGTGGTTTAACCACAGAGTTGAACTGAACTAGACTTTTTAAACTGTTGTTGCCATGGAGATAATCCTGAGAGACAGTCTCAATGCAAAGTCACAAATCACAAAGGTAGAAGAATGGGAGCCGTAGATCGGACTTGATGCTGCCTAAAGGCGTTTTGCACGTAAAATACCCAGGTAACTACCATGTCTCATCAATAAATACCTAAAGAAGACCTCTCAGAGTTCTGTGCCTAGTAATTCCTATCCAGCAGGGTTCAGGAAGATGGTTACACAGCAGTCAGTCTTCACAGTGGAGGATACGAAGATCATGCCAGTAATTGATAAGGAGACTGAGGAAGGTGAGGACCTAGATAATAACCGTTATCATGAAAGAGTTAGAGCTGGGCAAGTTAATGGAGTTAAAGGTACACAAGTCTCATTGCCCTGATGGAATATATCCCAGGATACCAACAGAGTTCGTGGGAGAAATAGCAAATACACTTAGTTACAGCATGGAACAGCAGAGACAGCCCCTTTGGCCCAAAATGGCCCATGTTGATCAGAATGTCCATCCATGCTAACCCCATTTCCCTGCACTTGGCTCATCTGCTTCTGAAACTTTGCTATCCATGTATTTGTCCAAATGCCTTTTACATGTTGTTAGTGTACCCGCCTCAACCACTTCCACTGGCAGCTCATTCCATATACGTACCACCCTCTGTGTAAAACAGTTGCCCCTCAGCTTCCCTTTTATTCTTTCTCCTCTAAACTTAAACTGATGCCCTCCAGTCCTTGGTTCCCTGGGAAAAAGACTGAGTGCATTCACCTTACCCACGCCTCTCATGATCATATACACTTCTATAAAATATTCCCCCTCGGTTTCCTCTGCTCTGAACAAAAAAAGCCCTCACTTGTCCAACCTCTCCCTGTAACTCAGACCCCTGAGCCTTGGCATCATCCCTGTAAATTTCTTCTGCACCTTTTCCAGTTGAATAACTGAAACCTACATTGCATTCATCACATTTCCAGTGTTTCCCCACGGCGTTGGAACAGACATGACAACGCCAATGGATTACAATAAATGATCGATAATTTCCCCCATTACAACAATCCCATTTTCATAGCTTTTCCATGATGCAGGAATCATTTTGTCTTTCTGGTTTCATGGTTAATTGTCCTCATACAAAACCAGTGGCTTAACTGTTCCTGGGAAATGTGCCATGATTTTTTAGACTTTTAAAACCAATGAAATCTCTCTCCACAGTCCCCACGCTGACATGGACTTCGCTGTCTCAGTACGTTTCCCCAATCACACTGAGATTTGAAATATTCGTCCACGGGCAGAATGCACACCTTTCCATCCAGATGAAAAGGCCAATGATATTCAGATCGGCACGGATCAAGTAACCATCAAAACTGAACATGAAGTTCAATTTGAATTTCTCAACTACAAATCCCCCCTTTCAGTACTCTACAGCAGAGAAAACAGCAGGTGCTGGAAATCCTCAGCAGGTCGGGCAGCATCTGAAATGGTGACAGATGCAGGAAACATTGCAGCCTTAAAGAAGTGGTTAGATGATCACACCAGGCACGTGTGCTTGATGGCCAGTATGTAGAAGATGGGGGCATTGTGTTCAACAGTTTTATAACAGAGACTCTGACCTCACTTGATTCCATGTTTCTCTGCGATTCCCTCTTTTTCGGAAGCAGGCAGGAGTGGGAAGCAGTGGAGAATGTAAATGATGGGTGACCTTCCCAGTGAGGGGATTCGTGTACAGGAGCAGGGATCCCCTTCTGGAAGGGCCTTGGCGAGACCACACCTGGAGTACTGTGTATACCTCTGTTCCCCTTTCCCAAGGAAGGCTCTCCTGGTTATTGAGAGTGTAAAGGAGGGTCACCAGCCTGAGTCCTGGGATGTGGTGATAGTTTTGGGTTGCAGATGCTGGAAGTCAGAGTCCATACAATGTGGATCTGGGGAACTACAGCAGGCCAGGCTGCATCACAGGAGCAGGAAGGTTGATGTTTTGGGTCGGAACCCTTTGTCAGCCCTGATGAATAGTCCTGACCCGAAATGTCACCTTTCTAGCCCCATCGTATTCATGCTGGTCATCAAGCACCTATTAATTCTAGTCCCACGTTCTGGCACTCAGCGTGTAACCGATATTGTAGTACCTGGTGTGATAATCTCAACACTTCTTCAAGGCTGCAATGTTTCCTGCATCTGTCACCATTTCGGATGCTGCCAGACCTGCTGAGGATCTCCAGCACTTTTTGTTTTTATTGTGGATTTCCCCCATTTTGTTCAAGCACTTAAAGAGTCAGAGAGCTGTACAGCTCCATATTTTGCTGACTATAATTCCTGGAATGGCAGGACTGATGGATGAAGAGGGACTCAATGCTCATTTCATCCTCCTTTCCTTTGGCTTTCTGAGCCGCTGACTACATCACTAATATTCTACCTCCCATTCCCTGTCCTGAATCTGACCCATCTAAGCCTACACTTTAGTTCCCATCCCCCTGCTAGACTAGTTAAAACGACACCAAGGGGACTGGCAAAAGCCTCCACCAGGAGATTTCTCCCAACTCTGCCCAGCGGTAACCAGTCAGACTGATACAGGACCCACCCAGAAACGGTCCCAGTGCCTGAAGAATCTAAACCCTTCTCTGGTACACCATTTCGCCAGTCACACGTCCAGCTGATCTATCCTCTTATTCCTGCTCTTACTAGCACATGGCACTGTGAGTAAGTCTGACATTATTTTATTTCAGGAGCTACATTTTACTGTATCCCTGATCTCCCTATATCCAGCTTTCAGGACCTCATCCCTTTGTTTAGTGATGTCATTGGTATCGGTGTGTTCCACAACCACTGGCTTTACCCTCCAGCTCCAGAATGTCCTGCAGCTGCTCCATGATAATCCCGGATCCTGGCACTAGGGAGGTAACATACCATCCTGGATTCATGTCTGCGGCCACAGAAGTGCCTGCCTGTACCCCTGACCATTGAATCCCCTGTCACTATAGCCCTGCCACTGTCTTTCCTCCGGTTCTGTGCAGCAGAGCTATCTGTGGTATCATGAACCTGGCTGTTGCTGATTTCCCGAGAAGCCACTCCACGCATTCACCCCCAACAGAATCCCAAGCAGGATTCAGTATCTTTTTGAGAAGTGGATGATCACTAGGGATTCCTGCACTGCCTTCCTGAGCCTTTTATTTGGTTTGATGGTCACCCATTCCCTTTCTGCCTATGTAACCCTCACCTTGCAGTGTGACGAACTCACTAAATGTGCTGTCCATAACATTCTCAGATGCTCCACAGTGAGTCCACTCATAACTCCAGGTCTGAAAAGCAGTTTCCCAGCAGCTGTAGGTGGGCCCACTTCCTGCACACATAGCCGTCAGGGACAATGCAAGTATCCCTTATTTCCCACATTGTACAAGAGGAGCACACCACGGGTCTGAGGACCCCTGTCACAACGTCTCTCTAGATTCAACTAATTACTCCCATTAAGAGAATTTAAAAGAGCTTTCAACCTTCCTTCACTTCAAACATTTCCATTTTCTATCAAAAGCCCCAATCTTTACTTAAGCTGATACATTATATTTTAAAAACTTAACAAATACTCTGCAGGTATCACTTACAAATTGGCTGTTCCCATTGGGACCATGTGAATTTCTCAATGGCCTGAACTAAACCAGAGTTTCAGCTTCAACTTCTCCCTGTCTCACTTCCCTCTGTTTTCACCCAACTCCAAAACACACTCATTGAGTCAAGCAACACTCAGTGCAGCCCTGTCATTTTCATTGTCTGGTCACACCTACACTGCCCTAGCCTCCTGTACTGTTCCAATGCATTACAATGGGAGCTCAGGGACAGCACCTCATCTTTCAGCTCAGCCCTTTGTAACCCGAGAGTCAACATGGACCTCAGCAGTTTCTGGATGAACAGACAGTTGTCAGAATCTGCAATATTCCACCTGAAAATGTGCTGGAATTTGAGTTCACAAAGAATTTTAATGAGAATTTTGCAGGGTGTTGAAAATTAGGAGTTTACAGGTTAACATCATGAAGTGAGTGATTGGGACTAAATCTGACAGTTCCTGCAAAGAGACTAGGTATAATCTGGATAAGTCTGTGCTCCCACTCAGGCCAAATCGCCCATGGGGGATTCAACCACAAATTTGAACATCTTTCTGCATTTTGCTTCACAAAAGTATTGGAGATATTTTCCCAGAGACAGAACAGACAACCCTTTCTCCTTCCACAGTCAAATGCTAATGATATTCAGATCCTGATGACTCCGCTGAGTGCAGAAATCTGCTTTTTTGAGATCCCGTCCTCAATTATTCTCATTTAATATCCCATAAAGAGAATTCACAAAACAAATCTCAGCCAGTGCAGGATGAATTGGAAAGACAAATATTTCTCTGGTATGTGCCTGATGTGTAAATGCTCCTCTTTCAAATCACCCCTCCCCCACCCAGGAAGAGGACATGTCCATGCACCTTGCTGTACCGTGCACCCAATAAAAATGGCGGCCATAACCCAGGACCTATCACTGACTGAGGCCCACAGCCGTTTTCCCATTTGCTGTAAACATGGGACCAAGAATTTCTAATTCAGGACTAACATCCTGTCCAGACGTGTAAATAAAACCTCCCAGTCTAAATTGAATCATTTTCTCCCGGTTTCCGTTGGAACTCCCCCTTCCCAGTTTCCAGCTCCTGCACACACCAAGGGCCATTCCGGGTCCAGTGACCCTTCCTCAGAACCGATGGCAGCTGGGAAAATTAGACTCCCTACAGTGTGGAAACAGGCCATTCGGTCCAACAAATCCACACTGACCCTCTGAAGAGTATCCCACCCAGACCCATTCCGCTAATCTATTATTCTAAATTTCTCCTGAACAACGCACCTCACCTTCACATCCCTGAACACGACGGGAAATTTAGCTTGGCCAATTCACCTAACTTACACATCATTGCACTGCAGAAGATAGGGGTAAAAGAGTAAATAATAGGTGGGATGGAGTGACCCTTCAACAACATGGCAACATTTACTCATCTCTCTCCCCGACCTTATCCCAGATCCAACCCTCCAACTCAGCATTGCCCTCAAACTGTCCCATCTGTCCATCTTCCTTCCCAATTATCCACTCCACCCTCTCACCATTACCCCCACCTGCATTTTCCTATCGCCTTCTCAACTACCTTCCCACCAGCCTTACACACCCATCCTATTATCTGTCCTCTTCCCCACCCTCACATTCCTGAATAAGTGCTTAGGCCCAATATGTCAATTCGCCTGCTCCTTGCATACTACCTGACCTGCTGTGCACATCCAGCGCCACACTTTAACACAAGCTGGAAGAACATCACCTCACCTTGTACCTGGGGACCCTTAAGCCCTCTGGCCTCAACATTGGATTCCATAATTTTAAGTCCTAAGTCTCCTACGTACTAGTGTCCTAGCCCCCATCCCATAGACCAGGCCCTGTTATTACTTCGCCTGCAATTACACACTACCTATGGTTAGTCACTAACAGTCTCCATAAACAGCTATTCACCCTCCCCCAGCCAGATCGTTATCCACTCCTTTGTCCAACTGCTCCCATCGCGTTCTTTGGAATCTATCACCACCTATCATTTACTCCTTAACCCCTACCTTCTGCATATAAACCAACATTGTTTCTCAGGAACATCAGTTGTGACGAAGGGTGATTGGATCAGAAATGTTCACTTTGACTTCTCTTCACAGATGCTGCCAGACCTGCTGAGCATTTTCAGGATCTTCTGGTTTTTGTTTCTGATTTACAGCGTCCGCAATTCCTTTGGTTTTCATTTACTGGGAGTTGGTAATTCAGGTCCAGCAGCCAACAGCGTGTGTTTATCAACCCACCCAGTAAACAAACTCAATTTCTCTCCCAGTCTCTGCTGTCTCTCCCACTCCCTTCACACTCACTGGCTCCCCCCTCACAGTGACATTGCACCTGCACAGCTCATGGTCACGTGTTGGCCTGCTGGCCACACCCCTCATTCACTCCCATTGGCGGGAGGATTACACCAACTCCCCTATTGGTCTGAAGCTGCCATCAATCAGCCAGGTCCCATTGTGACTTGAGTGGTAGGAGGTTGAGGGGTGACCTCAGAGGTTTATAAAATCATGAGGGGCGTGGATGGGATACAGAGACAAGGCCTTTTCCCTGGGGTTAGGAAGTCCAGAACGAGGGGGCATAGGTTTAAGGTGAGGGGAGAATGATATAAAAGAGACCCAAGGGGCAACTTTTTTCATGTGCATGTATGAAATCTACTGTCAGGGAAGTGGTGTAACTATACAGGCTGTCACCATTTGAAAGGCAGCTGGATGGGTATATGAATGGGAAGGGCGTAGAGTGATATGGGCCAACTGCTGTCATATAGGACTAGATTAGGTTGGGATATCTGGTCGGTGTGGACAAGTTTGACTAAAGGGTCTGTTTCCTTGCTGTACATGACTGTGGCTCTGCCCGGGGATGAGCTTCATCATTCAGTGAATGGGGCAGTATCACAGAGCACAGGGGCTGGGGGCTATTCAGCCCATTGGGGCTGTACTTTCTTCCTCTGGAGATGCTGCCAATCTGCCCTTACTCCACTCCCATTTACCAGTAACCCTCCACAGTTATCCTCAAATAGTTAAATTCCAAATCTGTTTTGACAATAACAAAAGCTGCATCCAGCTGTGATTCAAACTGTTCCAGATGCTCAGAACCTACTGTGTAAAATAGCCTTCACATTTTTGACCTGCATTATTTGCCAATTACCTGAAAGTAGTTACTAAAAATTGTGACAATAATTTCTCTCAGTGTCTCTGTAAATTAAATATCGTGGAAACAAATCTGTTTCTGGTTGAAATCACTGCTTAAGCTTCTCAGCTCCAAGGAGAATTGTCAGGTCTTTTGCTAACTCTCCATAAAAGAGAAATCTATCTTAATTTTAATTTATTAGTGTCATAGAGATGCACAGCACAGAAACAGACACTTCGGTCCAACTCGTCAATGCCGCCCAGATATCCTAAATTAATCTTGTCCCATTTGCCAACACTTGGCCCATATCCTTCTAAAAGTTTCCTAAACACGTACCCAATCAGATGCCTTTTAAATGTAATCGTACCAGCCTCCACACTTCCTCTGGCAGCTCGTTCCATACACGTACCATATTCAGCTTGAAAACATTGCTCTTTAGATCACATTTAAATCTTTTCCCTCACCCCTCCCGTCTGTGCTCTCTGGTTGTGGACTCCCCTAACCTGGGAATAAGACCCTGGCTGTTCACCCTAATCATGTCCTTCACCATTTATCAACCTCGAAGGTCACCTCTCAACATCCGATGCTCCAGTGAAAACAGCCCGAGCCTATTCAGCCTCTCTGTATGGGTCAAACCCTCAACCCTGGAAACATCTTTGCACATCTTTTCTGAATCCTTTCAAGTTTTATAATATCATTCCGATAGCAGGGAGACCAGGACTGAAAGCAGAATTCCAGAAATGGCTGAATCAATATCCTGTACAGCTGCAAAATAATGTCGCAACTCCTATACATATTGCACAGACCAATAAACGCAAGTTAACTAAATGCCTTCTTCACCACCCTACCTATTCCACTTTCAAAGAACAATGAACCTGCACCTCAACATCTCTTTGTTCAGCAACACTCCCCAGGCCCTTCCCTGATTTGTTTTTCCAAAATGCAGCACCTCACCTTTATCTGAATTCCACTCCATCTGCCCCTCCTCAGCCCAGTTGATTGAAGTCTCATTGTACTCTGAGGTAACTTTCTTCCGTGTCCACTGCATCTCCAATTTTGGTGTCTATGTAAAGTCACGAATCATAGCTCCTATATTCACATAGAAATCATTTATATAAATGATGAAAAGCTGTGGACCCAACACCAATCCTTACACCATATTGCTCATCACAGGCTTCCAGTCCGAAAAGCAACCCTTCACCACTATCCTCTGTCTCCAATTTTCCAGCCAATTTTGTATAATTTGTTAACCAGTCTGTTATGTTGAACCTTGTTGAACGTCTTTCTGAAGTCCAAGTTAGTGATTTCCATGCACAAAGCCATGCTGACTATCCCTAATTATTTCTTGCCTTTCCAATTACATCCAAATCCTGTCCCTGAGAAGCCCTTCCAACAACTTGCCTGACTTCAGGCTCACCGGTGTATTGTTCCCTGGACTTTCCTCATCACCTTTCCAAATAATGGTGCCTGTCTTACAGCACCTCACCTGTGGCTATTGGTGATACAAATATCTCAGCGAGGGGCCCGGCAATCACTTCCCTAACTTCCCACAAAGTTCTGGGACACACTGGATAAGGTCCCAGGGATTTATTCAGCATTATGTATTATAAGATATCCAGTACCTCATTCTCTGTAATATGGACACTTGTCAAGTTATCACTATTTATTTTTCCAAACTGTCTCACTTCCACATCCTCTAAGTAAAAGCTGACATGAAATCCTCCCACCTCCGATGGTTCCACAGACAGCCTTGCTGATCTTTGAGGGTCCCTAATCTCTGCCTGGTTACTCTTGTCCTAGGTGTATTTGTCGAATCCCTTTGGGTTCTCCCTTAAACCTATTTCCCAAAGCTATCTCATGTCCCCTTTTAGCCCTCATGGTTTCCCCCGACTATACTCCTACTGCCCTTTTACTCCTGGAGGGATTCACACAAACCCAGCTGTCTGTACCTGCCATATCCCTCCTTCATTTTCTTGACCAGGCCCTCAATTTCTCTCGACAAGCAGCATTCCTTACACCTACCAGCCTTGGCCTTAACAGGAACATACTGTCTGTGTACTCTCGTTGTCGCAGGCCTGTGGATGCAATGGCAGATGAGGACATAGAAGCAATCATTCTCAGTAAAGAGATGGTATTGGGAAAGATAACAGATCGTCTGGCCGTGATGGAGTGCATCCCAGGGGACTATAACAGATGGCAGCGGCTAAATAGCAAACGCACTCGTGATAATTCACTAAAATGTGCTGGACTCTGGGACCGTTCTGACAGATTAGATAGCTGCAAATGTGATGCCAATATTTTAAAATGGACCTGTTAGCATAACTTCTGTAGTGGGGGAAATGCTCGATCTCTCAAGGAAGAAATAGTGAGTTATCTGGATAGAAATTGTCTCAGAGCAGACACAGCATCGATTCATGAAAGGTAGACAACACTAAGCTGAGTGGTAGAGCAATGTGTGCAGAGGCCAATGTAAGTCTGCAGAGGGATACGGATAGGTTAAGTGAGTGGGTAAGGGTCGATCAGATGGAGGACAATGTTGGGAAATGTGAGGTCATCCATTTTGGTCGGACTAACAGCTAACTGATGAAATGGTGAAAACATGCAGCATGCTGCTGTGCAGAGGGAGCTGGGTTTCCTTGTGCATGAATCACAGGAAGTTGGTTTGCAGGTGCAGCAGGTAATTAAAACAGTGAAGGGAATATTGTCCTTCATTGCTAGAGGGATGGTTATGCTGCAGCTGTACAGGGTGCTGGAGGGGCCACACCTGGAGTACTGTGTACAGGTTTGGTCTCCTTACTTCAGGAAGGATGTACTGGCACTGGAGAGGGTGCAGTGGAGGATCACTAGTTTGAGTCAGGATTTCAGAGGGTTGGCGTATGCGGAGAGATTGAGAAAATTAGTTCTATACTCATTGGAATTTCGAAGTATGGGGGGTTGGATAGGAAAAAAGTTGAAATTATGAAGGGATGTGATTTCCACTGGGGACGGAGCAAACTAGGGAGCACAGAGTCAAAATAAGGGGATATCAGATTTAGGACTGAGTTCAGGATGGACTTCTTCAGATAAATCTGTGAATCTGTGGAATTTGCTGCTGAGTGCAGCAGTTGACGTTATCAACTTGACTATTGTTAGGTCAAAAGGTAGATTTATGAACAGGAAAGGAGTTAAGGGTTATGGTGAGAGAGCAGGGAAGTGGAGCTGAGGCCATGAAAAGATCAGCCCTGATCTTATTGAATGGCAGTGCAGGCTTGGGGGGCCAGATGGCCTACTCCTGCTCCTCTTCCTTCTGTTCTTATGTTCCCACTTTCCAGCTGTCCCTTTACCTGGGAATAGCAAAGAAATATTGAAAGTTCTCGCCTTGTACCGTCAAAATTCGCCTTTGTCCAATTTTGAACACCGTTTAGATGTGGTTTATTATTTTCTGTAACTATTTTAAAACTAGTAGAATTATCAGAGAATCCTGAGAGTATGGAAGCAGGCCATTCGGCCCATCACATCCACACTGACCCTCAAAGCCTCCTACCTTAAACCTGTAACGCTGCATTTCCCACGGCTAATCTACCTAGCCTGCACATCCCTGAACAATATGGGCAATTCAGCCTGGAATATCCACCCAACCTGCATATCTTTAGATAGTGGGAGGAAACCACAGCAAACAGACGAAACCCACACAGGTAATAACAACAAGGTGATCATCCCTTTCTTATTTCCCAGGTCAACCTAAATAACTTCGCTGGACGTAATCTCAGAATATCCTCCATCAGCACAACTGTAATGCTACCCCTCATCAAAAAGGCCACTCCGCCTCCTCTCATGTCCCCCTTTCTATCCTTCCTCTTGCATCGATACCCTGGAACATTACGCTGCCAGTCCTACCCATCTCTGAGCAACGTTTCTGTAATACCCATGATATCCCAGTGCCACATTCAAAACCATACCCTGAGCCCATCTGCCTTCCCTGTCAGGCCTCTTGCATTGAAGTAAATGCAGTGTATCTTGTCAGTTCTACCTGGTTCTGTGCCTTGCCCTTGCCTGCCTTGACTGTCTGACTTCTGAACTGTACCAGACTCAGACTTACCTCTTTTCTCACTATCTCTTTGAGTTTACCCACACTCCCTCACGAGTTTAATGACTCCTGAGTAGCACGAGTTTCGCTGCTCGTTTGATGCTGCCTGAACTGCTGTGCTCTTCCAGCACCACTAACCGAGCAAATCTCCCTGCCTGGATATCAGACACCTTCCAATTAAGGTACAATCCATCCTTCTTATGCACATCAACTCTACTCCAGAGGAGATTACAATGATCAAAATATATGAATCCTTCTGCCCTACACCAGCTCCTTAGCCAATCATTCATCTCCTCCATCCTGCTATTCCTAGGCTCACGAGCATGTAGCATCTGGAGTAATCCACATATTATGACCGAGGACCTGGTTTATTATAATCCAGGCTAATTTGCTATATTCTCTCATCAGGACTTTATCTTTTCCCCTTCTTAGGTCATTGGTACCAATGTACAATGACCTCCCACTGGTCATTCTTTCCTTTGAGAATATTCTGCTACCTGTCCGAAACATCCTTGACCCTGGCACCAGGGAGGTACCACCCCTTTCTGATGTCTCACTGCCAGCTGCAGAAACAGCAGTCTGTGCCCAACTAGAAAGTCCCTTATCATCTTTAAGCGTTTGGAATCTGATAGACCTCTCATTATAGTGGAGCCAATCTCAGTACCAGTAACTTGGCTGTCAGTGCAAAATTCCCTGAAAGTCTATGACCACCTACATTATCCAAAACAGTATACTTGTTTGAGATGGGGAGAGCCACAGGAGACTCATGGCTGAAAAAATGTGTTGCTGGAAAAGCGCAGCAGGTTAGGCAGCATTGAAGGAGCAGGAGAATCAACGTTTCGGTCATAAACCATTTTCTAGCAAAACATTTTTCAGCTCTGATCTCCAGCATCTGCAGTCCTCACTTTCTCCACAGGAGACTCCTGCTCTACCTACCTCCCTCTCCTACCTTGCTGAGAGGTAACCCATCTACCTGACTGTATCTGCAGTTTTCCGGCCTGAAACTGCCACCTATCACACACCCTGACTCCTGTAAATTCTTCATTACCATTAAACGCCGCTCTATCTGATCCATGTGATCCAAGAGGATTTGCATCACTTCCTGCAGGCTATCATCAGGATCATTCAAACTCCCCCTACTCTCCTCCAGGAAGTGCACATCACTGTACCAATGGCCATCTCTGCACCTTAATCTGTAGACCCAGAAAAATGCAGAGTCTTACAGCTTTATAAAAGACTACTCTCGAATACATTAGAACCTGTATTTTATATTTAAAACATTCAACCAAAAGATCATAACAAAGGCACTTAAACTAGGAAACACTCACCCTACTGAATTTTGCGGATTTTAAAAAGTAAAGCAGAGTAAGATTTGCCTTTTAAGAGACTGAAACCCACTGAGCTGATCCCCAGCTGCGAGTCACAGACATACAGCACGGACACCGACCCTTCAGTCAAACTCGTCCATACCGACCGGATATCCGAACCTAATCTCGTCCCATTTGCCAGCACTTGGTCAATATCCCTCTAAACCCTTCCTATTCATATACCCATGCAGATGCCTAATAAATGTTGCCTTCACAACTCCCTCTGGCAGCTCGTTCCATAAACGCAACACCGTCGCATGAAAAAGTTGCCCCTTAGGTCCCTTTTATATCTTTTACCTCATACTAAATCTATGCCCTCTCGTTCTAGACTCCCCCACTCCAGTGAAAATACCTTGTCTATCTCTCCGATCCATGCTCATGATTTTATAAACCTCTGAGATCACTCCTCAGCCTCTGATGCTCCAGGGAAAACAGCCCCAGCCTGTACAGCCTCTCCCTATATCTCAAACCCTCCAACCCTGGCAATATCCTTATAAATCTTTTGTGAACCTTTCAAGTTACACAACATCCTTGTGATAGGTGGAGAACAGAATTGTGCACAATATTGCAAGAGTGGCCAAACCAACGTCCTGAACAGCTGCAACATGACCTCCCAACTCTCTTACTCAATACTCTGACCAATAAAGGAAATCATACCAAACACCTTCACTATCCTATCTACTTTCAAGGAGCTGTGAACCTGTACAACAAGGTCTCTTTGTTCAGCAACACTCCCCAGGACCTGACCATGATGTGTATCAGTCCTGCTAAGCTTTGCTTTTCCAAAATGCAGCACCTCGCACTTATCTGAATTGAACTCCATCTGCCACTCCTCAGCCCATTTGCCCATCTGATCAAAATCCCATTGAAATCTGAGGTAACCTTCTTCACTGTCACTACACCTCCAATTTTGGTGCCATCTACAAACTTACTAACTATACCTCCCGTGTTCATATCCAATTCATTTATATAAATGATGAGAAGTAGTGGACCCAGCACCGATCCTTCTGGCATTCCACTAGTCACAGGCCTCCAGTCTGAAAAATAATCATCCATCACCACCACCCTCTGTCTTCTGCCTTTGAGCCAGTTCTATATCCAAATGGCTACTTCCGTGAGATCTAACCGTGCTAACCAGTCTCCCATGGGGAACCTTGTCGAACGCCTTACTGAAGTCCATATAGATCACATCTACTGCTCTGCCCTCATCAATCTTCTTTGTTACTTCTTAAAAACCAGATCGAGTATGTGACACATTATTTCCCATGCAGCAAGTTATGCTGACTATCCTTAATCAGTCTGTGCTTTACCAAATACACGCAAATCCTGTCGCTCAGGGCTCCCTCCAACACCTAGTCTGTTACAGCGTCTGTAGTTCCCGGGTTTGTCCAAACCGCCCTATTCACCAAAGCGGTGTCCTGTCCCCTTTTTTGCCTTACTGATTTTACTCTGAAGTATGCTCCTCTTGCCTTTATACTTGAAGGATGTTTGTGATTTTTGGATTGGAATAAATGCAAAATATTACATCTTGGTAAAACTAACGAGAGCAGAAATTACACTGATTAAAAGTTGGGCCTCGGATAATGATTTGGAACAAAGAGACCGAGGGGTTCAGATCTTTGAACTATGTGTCACATGCAGACAGGATGGTTCAGAAGGGGTTTAGCACATTTGCCTTCATTGCTCAGATATTTGAATATAGGAGTTGGGACGTTATGTTGAGGTTGTACAGAATGTTGGGGAGGCCTCTTCTGGAAAACTGTGCCCAGTTCTGGTTGTGCTGTTATAGGAAGGATATGATTAAATCGGAGCAGGTTCAGAAGAGATTTACCATGATGGTAATGGGAACGGAGGGATTGAATTATAAGCAGAGTCTGGATAGGCTGGGTCTTTTTTCATTAGAGCACAGGGGGCTGAGGGGTGACCTTATTAGAGGTTTATAAAATTCTGAAGAGTTTCAGTAATGTGAACAGCAGATGCCCTTTCCAGGAGGGGGCGCGATTCAAGATTGGGGACATACCTTTTAATGAGAGAAAAGGAAGGCTTTAAAAAGAAGTTCTGGATTTTATTTTTTGCTTCTGCACAGAGAGTGGTTCACACGTGGAATAAACTTGCAGAGGACATGGTAGCTGTGAATACAATTACCACTTCAGGGTGGCACAGTGGCTCAACGGTTAGCACTGCTACCTCTCAGCGCCAGGGACACAGGCTCAATTCCTGTACTGGGTGACTGTCCATGTGGAGTTTGCATATTCTTCCCCATGTCAGCGTGGGTTCCTCCAGGTGCTGCCGTTTCCTCCCACAATCCACAGATGTACAGGGTAGGTGAATTGGCCGTGCTCAATTGTCCATAGTGTTCAGGAATGATTGGGTTGAGTGTATTAGTCAGGGGTAATTGTAGAGCAAAAGGGTAGGGGAATGGGATTCTAATAGGAAAAAAACATTTGGACCCGTATATCAATAGGGAATGCTAGGATGGACTTGGACCAAGTGGAGGAAGATGCGATTAGTTCAGTTCGAATTTATGGTCGACACGGACTGGTTGGACCACAGGGTCTGTGTCGATGCTGTGTAACTTTATGACTCGTTATCTCTGTAAATTCCTCTATGTTTGGAACTCTCTCTATCAGTGCCACCTCATCCAGCCTTACACATCCTCCTCATCTCTATAATTCCACTCCAGCCTCAAAATCAAAAAAACCTCTATCACAAATATCTCTGTAACATCCTCCATCCTCACAATCCTTTCCAACTTGCATCTCCTCCACCTTCATTATCCTCCCCATGTCTAATCCCCTCCAGTCTCTCAAAGCTCTGCTATATGTGCCTTTCTTTATTTCCAGTTTTCAGGATGCCCAATGTTTATTTCTTACTTGATAATTGCCCTTTACGATTCCTGCGCTGAGCTTCTGAATTTCCTCGTAAACCTCTGCGTCTCACTTTCCTCCCAAGAAAATCGACCAATCACGTGTCATCTATTCTAGTATCACCTTTTCTGACCTGATGTCCAATGGAGCCTATCATATTCCTATAATAAACACCTCAGCGGTCTACAGAACAGAAAAACGCTCTGATGGTCCATTGAGTCTGTGAGAAAGAAAACTACCACCGAAGTATCCTCATCTATTTTCCAGTACTTGTGGAAAAGTGTCATCTATCATGGCATAGCAAGTGCACACTAAATACATCTCAAATGTTTTCGGGATTTGTGTCTCCCACCCTCATAGACAGTGAGGTTTAGTGCAACTGTTGTTCGATGGTGACATCACCCACAGGAACACAGAGCAGCTGGGTCTGTGCAAACCAGAGGTCGCCCAGACATTGGGAAGGATGGCAGGGTCCCTGAGAGGGGGCACAGGAGAGTTACCAGGATGGTTCAAGGAATGGGGGATTTTAGTTGCAGGGACATGGGTGTTGTTAATACATATCAAGAATATCCATCTACAATAGATGGACTCTCGTTCTCAACCTCTCCCCTTGCCTGGGCTGGGGTTACCTTCAGGTTAAACCACCACCAGACATCTCTCCCTAATGAGAGAGCAGCCCTATGGTCTGGTAGGACAATGCTGATTTTACCTTATACACAGTGATGCCACTGTGCATCGGGGGAGGAGAGTGGGAATGCTGAAGGTTGTGAATGGGACACCACTGAGGCACAGTGCTTTGTCCTGGAGGATGTTCGCTTTCTTTAATATTGTTGAGGGCTGCACTGATGCAGGCAAGTGGAGAATGTTCCAACACAATCCTGATGTTATCTATAAGACACACAAACAGACATTGGGGAATCAGGGGTTTGGGAAAACTGAGATTGTTCTCCTTGTAGCAAAAGCAATGGAGGGGAGCTGAGAGACAAGTGTTTGCAAAACATATACATTAGGATGTTAAACCTTACACTCATCAACTCATCATAAAAGGATTACTGGACACATATTGAAGATTTCGGGGAGATCTATTGACAGGACGGTTTTATTCAAAGGAGAATTTTTATGCAGAAAATGGAATTGAGCTGGAACAAAATACTCACACACAGTGCAAATATCCAGGTCCTGATGAATGGAGTAATTCAGAGTTTGGCGTTACAATTACTGAGATTGCCATCTGAATATCCACCTGTAGTATCCTGTAATACAAGTTTATAAAATCTGTCACTGTCAGGTCAGGTTAGAAACTCACACCATCCCCTCCTCTTGATCCAGGGTGACAACACATTACCCTTTGTGGAGGTCAGTAGTCAGTTCAGTGGGAAATCTATGTGGGTTTCTGTGAGTTTCCACCTTGGGACTTCATGTGACTGAACAGGGCAGATCTTTGACACATGGGACAGAATGTTCCAAGAGTCAGTGAGATGCGGACTGCAGGATTTTCTTCCTTTTCTTTCCTTCCGTTTTGCCGCCGTGCCTCATCAATAAGACATGGGGTGTGAAAGGCTCATGCAGCTTGATGGGCAAGTTCTGACCAATGGGCAGCAAGATCCTCCCAGTCATTCCAAAGAGTCTCTCTGAAAAGACAGCAACTCAGCATGCTTCCCACTGTCCGGTGCTCCCTGGAAAGATTTAGAAGAATGAGGGCGAATCTCCGAGAAAATGCATAACAGTAAACTTCCAAAAGGATTATAAACTGTTTACAGAGACGGATTTGTTGGAGAAGTGAACACCAAGTGGGCAAATGGAGCATAACTTGGGATAATGTGAAGTTATTCATTTTGGAGGAGGTAATAAAAGAACAGAGGACTATTTAAATGGTGGAAACTGTAGAAAGCTGCAACACAAAAGAGACCAGGAGGTAATTGTGCAGGAAACACAGAAAGCCAGCACACTTACAACAGGTCATCAGGAAGGGAGATGAAACGTTGTTCCTTGTTTGAAGGGATTTGCAGTATAAGAGTTTGGAGTATATACCTGAGAGCAAATTTATAAAGTGCGAGTGAGACCACAGAGGGAGCAATGAGAGACGTTTTGGTCCCTTTAGTTAAGGAAAGACATCACTTCATCGGAGGCATTTAGAGAAGATTGACTTGGATGATCCCTGGTTTGCAGGGAATCTCTTTTAAGAAAAGGCTAAAGAAGTTGGGACTCGACTCACTGGATTTGGTGGAGAATGAGAGGGAATTTTATTGAAACATATAGGCTTATTAAGGTAAATATTGAGAGAATGTGTCCCATCATGAGGGAACCTGGAACCAGTCTCTGGGTCAGTTGCAGCATCAAGGGTTCTGTTTTTTGATTTGTCAACTTTAATGCAACACAGACATGGGTAAGGGGTTTCAGTAGCAATGGAGCTGGGGTGAGGTGGAGAAAAGCAACATTTTGGAGATTGGAGTTCCTGGTGTTTGCGATTGTGTAGATGTCTGATCAGAAGGTCACCTTGGGGTCAGAATATGAGAGCAATATTGTGATGCGTGTAGTTCTGCCTCAGGCATTTCCCAGTGAGAGGGAGGGGCTCAGCAGTAAGGGAAAGGAATTTGTAATAGCAACTGAAGGCAATGGGTTTAACCATTGCAGTGTTTCATTGGAGGAAATCGCAGCCAATTGAGTGGTAGCCAGTTTGATGAATGAGTAACAGTGGAGCAATGGAGAGGGATGATAGGGAGAGGGAGTTGGGCATTGTCAGTGTACATGTGAAACCAATACGATGTCACCTCCTGGCAGTGTGTAGGTGAGATACAGGAGGGAACAAAGATAGATCCTGGATGGACACGACCGATGAGGAATTCAGAAAGGAAAGGGAGAGTGGAGATGGAGCAGGATTTTCCAACAACCGTGAGGCCAAATATTAGTTCTTAGCATAATTGGAGAGAAGGACATAACCAGAAAAGACAGACAGAACAAGGAACAATATTTGTGAACTGGTGAGGGGGAGTGATGAGGAGGAGCCAGACTCCAAAAGCACTATTTCTACATCAGTGACATCACCCAACTCCACCCTAGTCTCAGCCCATTTACTGAAATACTCGTCCATCCCTGTGTTATCTCCAGACTTCGTTCTCCAAACACACTCCTGGCCAGCCTCCCACATTCAACTTACATATAAGCTCAAGATTATCTTAAACTCTACTGCCCGAGTGCTCACTTGTACCAAAACTTGTTGATTCATCAAAAGACTCCTATTTACAAGCAACAATTTAAAATTCTCTCCCTTGATGTAATTCCTGGCTGTGAACATCTCTGTCTCCCTTCACCACACAACCTGAGAGACCTCGACAACTCATTTTCTTTCAGACTCCCAAAGATGCATTTATTCATTGCTTCACCGGTCTGGTTGTTTCGACAGTTGCCAGGGCAACACGGTCTGGAATGCACTCCCTGACCCTCTCAGACCTGCTTTCCTCCTTTAAGGTATTCCTGAAAACCTGCTTATTTGGCAATTCTTTTGATCACTTGACCTAATATCCCCATCTGTGGCCTTATGTCAGAAATTCTCAATTTCTGTGAAATTATAAAAATGCTAAAAATACAAACTGTTGTTGAGTCGCACACACATCGACAGTGAAGAGTTGACACTGAGTGAATAATCTGTAACATCTCTTACCCAAGAACATTGTGGGAGCACCTTCACCACACGAACTGCAGCTGTACAAGGAAGTCAAACATCACCCTCTCCACAGGCAATGGGACTTTGGCATTAATCACTGGTGTCTGTGGAGAGAGAAATACATAGTTGATATTTCAGGGAGTGCTAAATGCATTACAGGAAGTGAGAATGTTGCAGAATTTGGTGGTCAGAAATGGAAGGAAAATGCACTCTTTTGTTGAAAAAAAGAATTATTCACTGTCAAAGATACTGTGGAAAATTTAGTCCGTTGAGAGAGCAGCACATTGTCAGGGGTTGGTCAGCAGATGAAAATTAACTTACAAAACGTCTGTGAAAGTAACAGTAAAAAACACTAAACAAGCCAAACATCCTGTGCCCAAAGACTTTAACTTCCCTTCTCGCTCCACCAAAGATATGCAGGTCCTGGGCCACCTCCACCGCCAAATCCCAGGCATCTGATGCCTGGACGAAGAACGCCTCATCATCTGTGTTTCAGATCCTCCAATCACATGGGATCAATGTGGATTTCACCAGTTTCCTCATTTCCACTCCACCCACCTTATCCCAGGTCCAGCCTTCCAACTCAGCACTGCCCTTTTGACCTGTCCTACGTTTCCATCTTCCTTCCCACCAATCGGCTGCTGCCTGACCTGCTGCGCTTTTCCAGCATCACAGTCTTTGACATTGAAAACATCCTGACTCTGACACTGTGTAAATCCTGCCCTATCACTCCCTGCCAAGGAAGGCTGTGCATGCGTCCCCCTACAGCTTGCCCCTCTCAAAGTTGGCAGCCACACACGTGTCCCGTGGATCACTGCCCCCAATAAAGATGGCGGCGATCACTCACGCCTTTCACCATTTGAAGCATTTTGCCATTTGCCACAAACACGGGCCTGGGATTTTCAAATTTGTGTTTTCCGATGTGCACTAAGTTCTGTAACACGTCTCAGCCCGTTCCATTAAAATTTCCTTCCCTTCCTGGTCAATATGTCTTTCCTTAACCATGCCCTGCAACTTCACACATTTCCAATGCCTTGGTCACAACATCACAGTGCTGCCAGTGAAGCTTATCACGTCGTATCACTTTATTCCTGATGAAGGGCTTTTGCCCGAAATGTCAATTTCGCTGCTCCTTGGATGCTGCCTGAACTGCAGTGCTCTTCCAGCACCACTAATCCAGAAACTTATCACGTGGTTGAGTGTAGCCACGCCCCTCATTCACTCAGACCAACCAGCACTACCTTGTCTTCCAGCCCCGTCCCCATCCTCTTATTTGTCCTGCACTGAGATCAATCACCAGAGGCCCTTTGTGGACTGGAGCATGCTCAGTGCTTCCTGCTTTTGCTGCTGTTCATCAGGTATAAGAGAGAGTGTTCATTCCTGTTTCTCCTAATGTCAGACATTAACAACAACGACCTGCATTGTATGGAGCCTTTCACACTGACAAATCTCCTAAAGTGCTTCACGAATGCTGGAAACATTTCTTAAAGAGAACAACTTTAAGATACATCTTTGAGGAGTACAGAGGGGGTTGGGAAGGATATTGCAGAGGTTTTTAGATCAGACAAACTATCTAAAGAGCAACCCACCCAGACCCATTCCCCTACATCGAACACTACGGGCAATTTAGCATGGCTAAATTGGCACATGGCCAATTCACCAAACCCGTGGGAGGAAACCGGAGCACCCAGAGGAAACCCACGCAGACAGTGGGAGAATGTGCAAACTCCACACAGACAGTTGCCTGAGGCGGGAATAGAACTCGGGTCTCTGGCGCTAAGAGGCAGCAGTGCTAACCACTATGCCACCGTGCCGCCCATCTGCAGCTGTCCTCTGCAGCTCCAATCATGGAGTGATGTCTGTGGAGAACAGCTTACAACGGAGACAGTTAGTGGCTAACGATACTTTAGCAACCCCATGTCCTAGCCTCCCCCCCCCCCCCCCCTACCCCACACACCAGGCCTTGTTCTCACAGCTGTCATTACACACTATGGTTAGCCACTAACAGCTAGTAGCCCTCCCCCAGCCAGATCATTATCCACTCCTTTATCCAACCGTTCTTCTCGCTCTATCCCCACCTGTCCTTTACTCCTTACATCCTCCCCTAAACTCTACCTTCTGCATATAAACCAACATTTTTTCTCTCAGTATCAGTTCTGAGGAAGGGACACTCGATCTGAACCTTTAACTCTGATTTCTATTCACAGATACTGCCAGACCTGCTGAGCTTTTCCAGAACCTCCTGGTTGTTGTTTCTGATTTACAGCATCTGAAGTTCTTTTGGTTCTAAATTTACCGGGAGTTTGTAATTCAGGTCTAACAGCCTCTGTCCCAGTCTCTGCTGTCTAGCCCAACCCCAACCAGTGACACTGCGCCTGCACAGCTCATGGACATGTATCATCTTGCTGGCCACACCCCTCATTCACTCCCGTTGGCTGCAGGCCCACACAGACTCTCCTCCCATTGGTGTGGAGCTTCTGTCAATCAGCCGGGCCCCATTGTGATAAGAGTGGAGATCTCATCCCTCTCTCTGCCCTGGGATGAGCTTCATCATTCACAGTGAATGGGGCAGTATCACAGAGCACAGGGGCTGGGGGGCTATTCAGCCCATTGGGGCTGTACTCTCTCCGTCTGGAGATGCTGCAAATCTGTCCCAATTCCCCTCCTATTTGCCCATAGCCAACCAAATCTTTCCTTAAAAAGTAAAATTCCAAGTCTGTTTCAGAATACATGCTGAGTCGGTGTTGTTCAGAATGTTCCAGATGCTGAGAACTTACTGAGTACAATAATGTTCACATTTTCACTTTGTATTATTTGCCAATTACTTGAAAGTAGTTACTAAAAGTTGTGACAGTGTTAACAATTCCTCTCTCTCTCTCTGCAAATTCAAGCCCTTGGAACCAAATCTGCACCAGATCGAAATCACTGCTTCACCTTCTCAGCTCCAAGGACAACTATCTGTGCTGCAGCTTGCTCTCCACAAAAGAGGAACACATCTTAGTTTATTAACGTCATAGACATGTACAGCACAGAAACAGAACTTCGGTCCAATTCATCCATGCCAACTAAGAATCCTAAACTACTGGAGTCCCATTTGCCAGCTATTGGCCTGTATCCATCAAAACCCTTACTGTTCACGTACCCAATCGGGTGCCTTTAAAATGTTCTGATTTTATCAGCCTCCACTACTTCATCTGGCAGCCCATTCCATACACGCACCACACTCAGCTTGAAAACGTTGCACCTTAGATTCCTTTTAAATCTTTGCCCTCTCAACCATGTGGTCTAGTTTTGGACTCACCTAACCTCAAGAAAAAGAACCCTGGCTGCTCACCTTATTCACACCCCTCGTGATTTTATAAATCTCCATGAAGTCACCTCTCAATCTTTGACTCTCCATGGAAATTAACCCCAGCCTATTCAGCCTCTCCCTGTAGCCCAAATTCTCCAATTCTGGCAACATTTTTGTAACTCTTGCCCGAACCTTTTCCCGTTTCACAACATCCTTCCCAGAACAGGGAAATTCAAACTGAAAACAGAATTTGAGAAGTGGCTTAATCAACGTCTTTTAAATGTTGTAATTGTACTAGCCTCCACCCCTTCCCTTGGCAGCTCACTCCAAACATGCACTACCGTCAAACTGTCCAACTCTGGCAAAGTCCTTGAAAACATAGAACATAGAACATAGAAGAATACAGCGCAGTACAGGCCCTTCAGCCCTCGATGTTGCGCCAATCAAAGCCCACCTAACCTACACTAACCCACTATCCTCCATATACCTATCCAATGCCCGCTTAAATACCCCTAAAGAGGGAGAGTCCACTACTGCTACTGGCAGGGCATTCCATGAACTTACGACTCGCTGAGTGAACAACCTACCCCTAACATCAGTCCTATATCTACCCCCCCTTAATTTAAAGCTATGCCCCCTTTTCTGAAACGTTTCAAATTTCACAACATCATTCCTGGAACAGGGAGATTGGAGCTGAAAACAGAATTCCAGAAGAGCCTTAATCAATGTCCTGTACACCCACAACATGACGGAGACCATAACGAGTGCTGCATTCACTTCGTTCCGTGCCTGTGACTCTACTTTCAAGGAATTATGAACCTGCACTCCAAGCTCTCTTTGTTCAGCAACGCTCTCCAGGACCTTACCAGTAAGTGTATAAGTCCTGCCCTGATTTGCGTTTCCAAAATCCAACAGCTAACATTTATTTAAATTGAACTCCATCTGCCATTCCTTGCTCCACTGGCCCATCTGATCAAGATCATGTTGTATTCTGAACTAACCTTCTTCGCTGTCCACTACACCTCCAATTTTGGTGTTTTGTGTAAAGCTACTAACCATACCTCATATTCACATCCAAGTCATTTATTTAAGGACCCAATAATCGATCCTTGTAGCACACTGCTGCTCACAGTCCTCCAGTCCGCAATGCAAAGCTCCATCATCACCCTCTGTCTCCTACCATTAAGCTTTGTACCCAAATGGCTTGTTCTCCCTTCATTCCATGTTATGTAACCTTGCTAACCAGTCTGCTTTGTGGAACCTTTTTGAATGTCCATATAAACAACGTTCACCGCCTGGCTTAATCAATTTTCTTTGTCACTTCAAAACATTCAGTCAAGTTAGTGAGACACGATTGTGCACGTACAAAGCCACATTGACAACAGTCAATGATTATTCCTTACTTTTCCAAATAGATGGATATCCTGTCCCTCAGAATCCCTTCCAACAACTTGCCCGCCACTGACTTCAGACTCACTGTTCTCTTCTTCCATGGCCTCTCCTTACCACCTTTTAAAATAATGGAACCTCACCTGTCGCTATCAATGATACAAATACCTCAGGAGAGGCCCAACAATCACTTCCCTAGACTTCCAGACAGTTCCGGGATACATCTGATCAGGTCCCAGGGCTTTATCCATCTTGATGCGATTCAAGACATCCAGTAACACCTCCACTGTAACATGGATACTTTTCAAGTTCTCTCTGTTTATTTCTCCAACCTCTCGAGCTTCCATATCTTTCTCCAGTAAAAATGACGTGAAATATTCGCATATCTTTCCCACCCCCTGTGGTTCCATAGACAGCCTTGTTTATCTTTAAGGGGTCCTATTCACTGGTCCAGTTCATCTTTTGTCTGTGATATATTTGTTTAATCTCTTTGGATTCTACTTAAACCATTTCCTGAAGCTATTTCATGTCAAACAGCATCAGCAGCAAGCAGAGCTAAACGATCCCACAACCAATGGATCAGATCGGAGCTCTGCAGTTCTGCCACACCCAGTTGTGAATAGTTATGGACAATTAAACAACTCACTGAGGGAAGCATCACAGATATCCCCACCCTTACTGATGGAGGGGCCTCACACACCATGCACCAGATAAGATGACAGCATTTGCAGCAATCTGAAGCCAGAAGTGCAAAGTGGGATGATCCATCTTAACCAGTGGTTTCTAACATCACAGATGTGAGTTTTAAGCCAGTGTGATTCAGTTTGAATAACATCAAGAAATGGTTAAGTAGTGCAAAGGCTATGGGCCCTACCAATATTCTGGCAATAATACTGATGGTTTGTGCTCCAGAACTTGCCACCCACCAAGCCAAGTACCACTCCAGCACTGGCATCTACCGACAATGTGGAACATTGCACAGGAATGTTCAACACAAAAATACAGGGCAACCGAACTCAGGCAATTTTCCTCTAACAGTCCACACTCGATCAGCAGTAAAGTGATGGAAGATGTTATCAACAGGGCTACCAAGCAGCAGCTGCTCAGCAACAGCCAGCTGAGCGACACTCATTTTAGGCTCCACCAGGACCACTGAGCTCCCTATTGTGTTATCGCCCTGATTCACAACCTGACAACCAGCTGAATCCCAGAGGCGAGGTGAGGGTGACAGCCCAGTCCCACTCCAAGACTACTATTTCTAGCTGTGTCTACCCTTGTCTCAGCTCATATACTCTCATCTACCTTGTGTTATCTCCAGACTTCAGTATCCAAGCATACTCCTGGCCAGCTTCCCACATTCAATCTCCCTGTAATCTTAAGAAAAACTAAATTTCTGCTGCCCAAGTCCTCCCTTGTACCAAAACTTGTTGATCCATCAAAAGGCTCCTATTCGTAATCAACAACATACAGCCACGGAGATGTACAGCTTGGAAACAGACCCTTCAATCCAACCCGTCCATACCGACCAGATATTCCAACCCAATCTCGTCTCACCTGCCAGCATCCGGCCCACATCCCTCAATTTAAAATTCTCACCCTTGATTTAATTCCTGGTTGTGATCATCCCTAGCTCACCGCATCACACATCCTTGAAGACCTCGACAACCCATTCTGTTCGAGACTCCCAATGGTCTGTTAATTCATTACTTCACCTGTATGGCTGCTTTTACAGTTGTCAAAGCAACATTTTCCGAAATTTGCAGGCAAAACCTCACAGGTCTGCTTTCCCCCTTTAAGACATTCCTCAAAGCCTGCTTATTTGGCAATGTTTTTGGTCACCTGACCTAATATTATCCTTCTCTGACCTTATGTCTAAAGTTCCCAATAATATTTTTGTGAAATTATAAGCAGGATAATAAAACTACAAATGTTCTTGATTTGGACATTACCTTCAAATCATCACTAGTGCTGTAATGAATACTCTGTAATGTCTCTTACCCAATCACATTGTGGGAGCACCTTCACCACACAAACTGCAGCTGGACAAGAAAGTCAAACATCACCCTCTCCACAGGCAACAGGGATTTGGCATTAATCACTGGTATCTGTGGAAGGAGAAACACAGTTGATGTTTCAGGGAGTGCAAAACGGATTACATGGAATAAAAATGGTGCAGAATGTGATGGTCAGAAATGGAAGGAAAATACAAGGAAAAATTAATTCTTGACTGTCAAAGATTTTCCAGAAAAAAATTAATAAGCAGCTCATGCTCAGGGGCTGTGAGGCAGAGAAAAATTAACTTATAAAAATGTCTGTAAAACTAATCGTAAAATACTAAACAGACCCAAAATACACCCATTGTTCGATACTGAACAAGCTAGATATGGATAAAGTGGTCATAAAGGAGCCCAGAAATGAAGCAGAGCTGTATAAGCTGTTATGATCCCACAGTCATCGAGATGTATAGCACCGACACAGACCCTTCGGTTTAAGTCATCAATGCCAACCAGGTATCCGAACCTAATCTATTCCCATTTGCCAGCACTTGGCCCATATACCTGTAAACGCTTCCCAATCATATCATGTGTCTATTTAGATGCCTTCAACAAGTTTTAGTTGTACTAGCCTCCACCACTTCCTCTGGCAGCTCATTCCACCCACTGCATGAAAGAGTTGCCCTTTAGCCCCCTGTTAGAAACGAAAATCGCTTCTTAATAAGCGCTCTAGACAAATTCAGGAAAACAAAGTTTTATTAGCAAGTCTGCAGAGTCGGGCAGCCTTCTGAGTAAAAGGCGCGCTGAGGCTTACAAAGTTTCTCATTATATACAGTACAAATCCCTCCCCTCCTTGGCTCTAACAAGCCATGAGGTTCACATTCTTAAAAACATCATTATTCTTCGATTTACACCCTTATCACAAAGTCTGCAACAAATGCCTCCAGACCCTCCCCTCCCTGGCTCTAACGAGCCATGAGGTTCACATTCTTAAAAACATCATTATTCTTCGATTTACACCCTTATCACAAAGTCTGCAACAAATGCCTCCAGACCCTCCCCTCCCTGGCTCTAACAAGCCATGAGGTTCACATTCTTAAAAACATCATTATTCTTTGATTTGCACCCTTATCACAAAGTCTTCAGAGTCTCCAAAGTTGTTTCTCTCACCCTGCAGTATTATCAGTCAAGGACTCATCCTTCCCTGCCTGTGTTAATGGTTTCATCAATCAAGGGCCTGTTTGTTTTTACTCTGCTCACAAATTGTCAGCATTCTGCACAATTTAAACTATTCTACTTTTGAGTATACAAAATGTTTTAGAAAAGAAACAAAAGTTTTGTCTTTTATTATAGATCAGTCTGTGGTCCAGGCACATCTTAAAGTTTAAACCGAAATTACCTCTCACAATTCCACCCTTTTCTTTCTTTAAGATGTGCCTGACCAAGATAGCCCCCCCTCCTCAAGGGCCCGGGAAATCCTTGGTCTTTCGCAGCAACATCACTTTAAGTTCACGCGTCCCATGTTGTGGAACCACCACTGCCTGGAGTCGGGAAATATTTTTCTGAATTAAAAACTGAACACAGGGAGTTAGGCAGGGTAATATGAGAAGAAGAATCATGCCCCCCCCCAACCACCAGCAACGCCGTGCGCCACCAGCTACCACCTAGGAGACCATCCCACCATCCGATGCCACTAAGAAGACGCCAAGATTGTACTGGCACATGGGCCAATTTCCGAATTTCATCGGAAATTTTCAAAACCGCTTTACCATTATCGTCAATTTCTAGACAGCAGTTAGTCAGGTTAAACTTCCCGTACACACCCCCCCTCCGAGGCCAACAGATAATCCAAGGCAAGTCGGTTTTGATATATAGCAGCCCTCATCTGATCCTGCTGCTTAGCCAGCAACTCCAGGGCCAGGGCAGTCCGGTTAGTAATAACCTCTACGACTGCTTGGAGCCTGATAATTCTATTTAACATATAGATAGGAGTACGATATCCCCATGATCCGTCCTGTGCCCATGTAGCTGGCCCGTAGTATTCAATAATCCGGGCCGGTGGCCACTCATTCCCCCAATCACTGACTTGGATATCCCTTGGTGACCTACGGAGGGAGTCAAAGAGTTTAATCCCCAAATCATCGCCTTCCTCCCGGGGTAATAGGAAGAACGCAGGTCGTATTAGACCCAAGAAGCATACCCCAGCCCATCCCATGGGCAGTTTGCAGTTTGCCCGATTACCGCATATCCAAAATAGGCCATCTGGAGCAGGCCCTCCCTGCCTCACAACGTCATCCCACAGCTCCTTTACCCCGGGGACGCCCTCATAAGGACCAGGACCACTGCAATTCCAGTATTCGGACTCCTGACCCAGAGTCTGGACAGGAGTATCCCAGCATCGATTCCCCCGACAACCACCACTCCAGACTCTCATCATGCCATCGGAAGAATCAGAACCTAGTTCGTCAGAGGAGGAATCAGTACGTAATGGAACGCAATTTTTATGACCTCGGTTTGCAATGTACCAAGTAATATCCTCAGGCCACCATACTCGCGTGGTTGCATCCAATATATTCTGACAGGGACTAATCCCTACCTCCACGGTCCCCTTGCCTTCAATACTGAACTGGCCCTCAGGGCTGTTTGTCAGTCTCCACCCCTGGCTTTTTCTGTCGTTGACATGAGTCCAAGTGGTTTGCTGCAATTCCCCTATGTCTAAGCTTTGACCAGTCCACGGCCATTGTTCCGACATATGCGGCCCCCCACAAACCCAGCAATTGCTAACATTTAAAACAGTGGCTATTCTAGAGGTGAGATCAATAAACAGGTTTTGAGTAACATCAGGGAGTTCAATTTTTCCTTCTACCTCTTCGTATACGGATGGCACTTTAGGGAGCACGACCGTTCCCTAACGGTCTTGCTCCTTCCCCAACCCCCGATCAGTGATCTGTATCTTGGTCTCCTTGACTCTGTCAACCTGCTCCCTGAGCAACACGGAGGATAGGTCCCACCTCCCAGTTTTGCTAATAGACACCCAGCGGTCATTTATAGGGCATCCACGGATTTTGCCACCGTATCCTTTATTATATACCTGATAATAGGGTCTCCCATCCTCCCAACATTCATGGCGTGCACTCACATCGTAACACCTATCGTCCACATAGGAATGGGACACAAATGATCCCGAGTAGATTCGAATCCCAAGTCTTACTGTAGTTCGACATTTGTCATATCTCCCCTCACTCTCCCCCACATACAGGAGTAAATTGATCAATATCCCCACCAATACAGTCCAAGTAGAGTTCATTATCGCTGTCTTTTCAGTTTGACCACCAACGGCTTGTCCCCTTGCTCGCATTTCCAAGTGCTTTCTTCTTCAGATGGAACAGGCCCCTTTATCCTCGATGCGTGGACCCACCCTTTTTCTTTCGTCCGAACAGCTGCTTCAGTTGTTAACAGAACCAGGAACGGTCCTTCCCACCGCGGCTGGAGCTTTTCGGCCTTCCAGGTCTTAACAAGTACCCAGTCTCCGGGCTCCCCCTTATGCAAGAGGAAGTCGAGCGGCGGAGTGTGAGCCAGGAGACCTTTCCTCCGGAGTTCTCTTGGGCAAATTTGACCTCAGTGGGATCCCTCCTGCGCCACGTGGTGTACCACAGATTGAGGTCACCTTTGATATTGACGCAAATGGCATCTTGAATGTCTCTGCTGTGGACAAGAGCACTGGCAAAGAGAGCAAAATCACCATCACCAATAACAAGGGCAGGTTGAGTAAGGAGGAGATCGAGAGGATAGTGCAGGAAGCGGAGAGGTACAAAGGTCAGGATGATATGCAGCGTGAGAAAATTACAGCCAAGAATTCCCTGGAGTCGTACGCATTTAACATGAAGAGTTCAGTGGAGGAAGAGAAAACGAAAGGCAAGATCAGTGAGGAAGATAAGAACAAAGTCATCGAAAAGTGTAACCAGGCCATCTCCTGGCTGGAGGCAAACCAAACAGCAGAGAAGGAGGACTTTGAGCAGCAGTTGAAAGATTTGAAAAAAAAATATGCAAGCCCATCATTGCCAAACTTTACCAGGGAGGTATGCCCGAAGGGCCATTCTCAGAACAAGTCAGAAAGGACCCTTCTGGTGGACCAACAATTGAAGAGGTTGATTGAAACTTTAACTCTCTTCAAAGTAATATCATTTTCAGTTGGTCTCTCTTCTCCACCATTCCATCCCCCCACCTCCCTGAAATTGCAACAGTCCTTTAGAATTTCTCGGGGCTTCTGTAAACCCAGTTGATTTGGACATTTGCACAGTTAGGTAAATGATGGCCTACATTTCTGAAGTTTGGGTGTTTGAATGGTAGCAATTAAACGTGTCAATGGTGAATTTTTCTGCAAACTGTTTCCTGTATGTTTTATACATTGAGTAGTTTACACCCTTTTAGCTGCTAATGGAGTTCTTTCTCAGTTTTCTGCACACTACAAGAATGCACCGTATGATTCAGAAATTCAGTCAGTTGTCACTAATCCTGAGAAGTTATTGTTTAGACAGGTTATACTTACAGTTAAGCAAGCCAGCTATCCTTTCTGTCATGTAGTTGGAACAGTGTTCCCTTATAATAAATAGTATACAACAGAGATTCTATTTTCATACAGACCACAAGAAGGTGGTGTTATAACAATTGGCAGCCTTTGCAGACTTAATTTGTATGCAATTATTGGGGAAAGTAATCACAATTAAATATCTTTGGTGGAAAATGCATAACATCCGAGCAGTGGCTATCAATAATACAATTTCTCTCCGTGCACAACCAATTTTCAGATGATGTCCTTTGTGTTCTCCAAAAGCTTGTTTAACCATTTGAATCATTAAGTGGATAGGACCAATTTTCATGCATTGTGTGTCTGTTGCTGTCATAAATGTTTTTTTGTTTGCAGCAAAATTTAAGTTTTTTTTTTGATACCTTCCAGACATTGATTCTCTCACAATCTTTTCCATTTTTATGACTTTTCTTTCAACTCTATCTGTTTTTTTCCCTTGGTTAATCATTCTTTGATATTCCCTTCCTGGAATCATTTTTCCTCACTGAGGAAACTGGGAGTCATGAACTATTTTCATAAAAGTGTGCAGTTGTTCATTAGTTGTCTTTTCTATTAAACTTCTTTCTGAGTCCACTCCAGTTAACTCTGCACAATGCCTACCTTCTTCGAGTTTATAGCACAGTTGTTTTCAACCCAAGTTTCTTACTCTTAACATGAATGCTAACTTCTATCATATTATGGTCACTGTAACCTTTAGAGTTTATTTTTACTTTGTGATCATGTATTAAACCTTCCTCAGTATATATTATCAGACGCAAAATAGCTTGATTCCCATTTGGATGTAGAACATATGATTCTAGAAAAGTGTCCTTCTGACTTCCTTAGGCAACTTGATTTTCCCAATCTACATGAAAATTAAAATCACCAGTGATAAATATACTGCCTGTTTTTTACACACCTTATTTTCTCCCTGAACTATTCTGTCCCAAAGAAAGCTACTGTTGATGGGTCTGTGGACAACTCCCAGCAGCATCTTTACCCATTATTTTTATAAGCTCCCACTTATATGGATTTTACAACATATGTTTCCAAGATCATTTCCTGCTACTTATACTTATTCTATCTACAAATAACAAAACATACCCCAGCCCATCCCTTAATCGCCTTAGATCCCTTATTTCCCATTTCCGAGGACTTCGTATTTCTCCCGTGATAATCTATCACAATGTAGCCAATTCCCGGACCTTCAGTCCCGTGATCGCCCAGGTTCCTTTGCAGGCACCCCCGGTCTTTGGATTCCTGTGTCCTACGTCTCTGTGACACAGATCACAGGCACCCCGTAGGTACACGTTCCTCCGCAAACACGGTCTCTGCAAAATCCCTCACAGGCCAGCCCCGGTCTCTAGATACCTGAGTCCTACGTCTCTGTAGAAAAATCCACAGGCACCCCGTAGGTCCCCAGGCGTCCGGAAACACGGTCCCCGCAAGTTTTTCTTACCTGGGTTCGGTGCACCGAAATTACTCGATCGTTAACCGTCCCCACTGCCTCGGCCACACCCCTCCTTTGTTTTCCTGAGCCTCCCGGATATCACTCGCTCAAGCCGCGCGGGGCGACAAGCAAGGAATCAGGGACTGCTGAAATCAGCAGGGTGCACCTTCTCCGATGTCCTTCCTCAGCTCCCCCCGCGGCCGGAGTGTTGATCCCGGACAACGAGCCCCCAAGTTGTTAGAAACGAAAATCGCTTCTTAATAATCGCTCTAGACAAATTCAGGAAAACAAAGTTTTATTAGCAAGTCTGCAGAGTCGGGCAGCCTTCTGAGTAAAAGGCGCGCTGAGGCTTACAAAGTTTCTCATTATATACAGTACAAATCCCTCCCCTCCTTGGCTCTAACAAGCCATGAGGTTCACATTCTTAAAAACATCATTATTCTTCGATTTACACCCTTATCACAAAGTCTGCAACAAATGCCTCCAGACCCTCCCCTCCCTGGCTCTAACAAGCCATGAGGTTCACATTCTTAAAAACATCATTATTCTTTGATTTGCACCCTTATCACAAAGTCTTCAGAGTCTCCAAAGTTGTTTCTCTCACCCTGCAGTATTATCAGTCAAGGACTCATCCTTCCCTGCCTGTGTTAATGGTTTCATCAATCAAGGGCCTGTTTGTTTTTACTCTGCTCACAAATTGTCAGCATTCTGCACAATTTAAACTATTCTACTTTTGAGTATACAAAATGTTTTAGAAAAGAAACAAAAGTTTTGTCTTTTATTATAGATCAGTCTGTGGTCCAGGCACATCTTAAAGTTTAAACCGAAATTACCTCTCACACCCCCTTTGAATTTTTGCCCCGTTCACCCTAAAGCAATGTCCTCTACTTTTGGACACCACTACTCCAGGGAAAACACCTTGTTCATTTACCCTGTTCATGCTTCTCATGATTGTATTAACCTTCATAACATCACCACTCAGCCTATGGCACTCCAGGGAAAACAGCCCCAGCCTTTTATGCCTCACCCTGTAGCTCAAATCCTCCAACCCTAACAACATCCTTGTAAGTCTTTTTTGAAACCTTTCAAGTTTCACAGCACCCTTCTGATAGGAGGCAGGCCAGAACTACACACAATATTCCAAAAGTGGCCTAACGAATGTCCTGTACAGCAACATGACCTCCCACATCCCATATTCAATGCTCTAGCCAACGCTCCACCTTCTTCACCATCCTATCTACCTGCAACTTGACTTGCAAGGACTATGAACCTGCAGTCCGAGGTCTTTGTTCCGCAAGCATCTCCAGGGCCTTGCCATTCAGTGTATATGTCCTGGGCTGAAAAACGTGTAGCTGGTAAAGCACAGCAGGTCAGGCAACATCCAAAGATCAGGAGAATCAACGTTTCTGGCATGAGCCCTTCTTCAGGTTTCCTGCTGTGATTTTCCAGCAACACATTTTTCAGCTCTGATCTCCAGCATCTGCAGTCTTCACTTTCCCCTAGTGTATAAGTCCTGCCGTGACTTGCTTTTCCAAAATGCAGCATCTCACGTTTATCTAAATGAATCCGTATCTGATCAATATCTCACTGTAACCTGAGGTGACCTTCTTCACTGTGCACAATACCTCCAATTTTGAATGACCTGCAAACTCAGTTACGACAGCAAGTCATTTAAATGAATGACGAAACAAATCCAGAAATAAACATCCATTTCTCTGAGTTTGAATGTGCTCTGTGCAAATCCTACCCAATGACTCTGTACCAGAGAAAGGCTACACATGCGCCTGGCTGCACCTTGCCCCCTACAAAGATGGCGGCCGCGCACGTGTCCAGTGAATTGTTGCCCCGAATAAAGATGGCGGCGCTCACTGAGGCCTGCAGCTGCACTAAGGCAATTCCCCGTTTACTCCAAACACGGGACTGGGACGATCAAATTTGTGTTTTCCGACATGCACAATTTGTTTGTAAAACCTCTCCCCTCATAGCAACACAGTTTTTCTCCCGTTTCCCCCTGTTTATTTATTTCTTTCCTTACCGTATCCTTTCACTCCATAACTTCCTGACCATTCATTACAGCGACTCTCCGCTGCGCGCGCGGGTGATCACGTGGTTTAGTCTAGTTCTGCCCCCTAGTTCACTTTGATTGGTTGGAGGACCAACCTCCCGCCAGGTCCTCCAGATCCGCCCACCGTCCTTTCATTGGTCTGGAGCTGACATCAATCACCCGGGGTGCCTTTGTTGGCTAGAGCATGAGTAGTGCGTCCTGCTTTTGCTGATATGTTGGGTCATGTGATGGGAGAGTTTAGTGAGGGGAAGGATCCCTTTGTGTGAGCTCTGCAGTAGATTTCCTTTATTCATGGAGGGAACTGCCTTCCTACTCATGACTGCATAGCTCTATTGATGAATCAATGCCATCTGAACCAGTACATAAACACGCCATTTTCACAACATCTGAGATCTTCAGCTCATTGTATCACACTCTTCTTTGGAGATAGAAAAAGCATGAAATGGAGCCTCAAGGAATCGGAGCAGGATTAGGCCATTCATTCCCTTCAGCTTGTTCCCCCATTCTATGAGATCATGACTGGGCCAACCCAGACCTGAACGCCTCCTTTATGCTTGATCCGCATAGCCCTCAACTGCTCAATATTTCAAAAATCTGTCTGACCTCTTTTAGGATAATTTGAGATAGAATCATAAATTCCCTACTGTGTGGAAACAGGCCCTTCGGCCCAATACGCCACACTGACCCTCTGAAGAGTAACCCGACCAGATCCATTCCCCTTCCACATTTAACTTTCACAATTGTTTGGGCTGGAAAATTCTAGCCATTCACTGAGAGAAAAAAAGTCTTTACATTTTTTTACAAAATGAATTTTCCCTTATGTAATGTCCCCTGGTTTGAGACTTCACTGGTGCTAGAAGATCTAATCAACATCTACCCTGTCAAGCTCCTCAGAATCTTGTTTCCATAAGATCACCCCTTATATTATGTGGGTGGCACAGTGGTTAGCACTGATGTCTCACAGTGCCAGAGACCTGGATTTAATTCCTGCCTCAGGTGACTCTGTGTGGAGTTTGCACATTGTCTGCGTGGCTTTCCTCTGAGTGTTCTAGTATCTTCCCACAATCCAATAAAAAGCGCAGGTTAGGTGAATTGGCAATGCTAAATTGCCTGTAGTGTGAGTTGTAGGGGTAAATGTAGGGGAATGGGTCTGGGTGGGTTGTGCTTCGGCGGATCGGTGTGGACTTGTTGGGCCAAAGGGCCTGTTTCCACACTCTATGTCATCTATTTGTCGAGATTCTATTGAATAATGACCTAACTTGTTTAGCTATTCTTGATAGGTTAACCTTTTCATTCTCAATGCAGTTAGCTGAATCTTTTTTTGAATGGTCTCCAATACTGGTTTATCCCTTATTAAATATGGGAGCTAACATTGTATACAGTACTCCAAGTGAGGTCTCAGCAACAGCCAGTATGGTTAACCAATCCTCACTCCATGCAAATACGTTACCACGGACACAGTGAGCTCCTGTATTACATAATTAATTTTGCTGTAGCACCTTATCATTTGCATTTTTAAAATCCAAATACAGAACATCATTGGATTGCCCTTTATCAGCCCTGCTTGTTATCTCCTCAATGAACTGTTGCAAATTTGTCATAGTGTCTCTTTCACAAAACCCAGTCTACCATGTTTAATGATAAGCTTTTCTAAATGCCCTGCTATTTATTACTTTAATATTCGATGCTGCTGTATTAAAAAAAACAGATATTAAACTAACTAGTCTATAGTTTCCTGATTTCTGTCTCCCTTCCCTTCTTGAACAGGTGCATCAATCCACTGGATGCTTCCTGTATCCCCTGATTCTGGAATATTCCAATCGATGCCTTGAATATCTCTGCAGTCAGTTGCCTTAAAAATGTTTGATCCAGGCCATTAGGTCCTGCCTGCCTTCAGTCCTATTAGTTGGTCAATACTTTGTCACTTGTGACAAAGACGGTTATAACATGTTTCTACCCATGATTAACTTGCTTATTTGCTACCTTTAGGATGATAATGGCATACTACTTCATGAAGATCAATGTAAAATATAGGTTTAAATTATCTGCTGATTCCCTGTACACATTATCAATTCCACAGTCAGAACCTCCAAGGGTTCGATGCTGACTTTAGATACTCAATTTTTATATACCTGTACAACTCTTGCCATTCATTTTTGTTTCTTGTCAATTTAATTGCATGATCAATTTTCTCCCTTTTTAGTCATCCGCGGCTATGTCATTCTTTTCCTTGTGGGTACTGCTCTTGACTGCCTTTGTTACCTACGGGTGGTTCACCTTTCTCTTCGAGTTCTCCTTTTTGCTTCAAATTAACTTTTGCTAAGAATTATGTAAAACAAAACTCATCATATTACAGTGACTGAGCATGTGATTTTTTTAAACATTGGATGCCTTAATGTTCTCATTGGGTTTTGCTGTTTCAAAGAAGAGCTGAGATCATCTGCAAAGGAGGTGGCAGCTGATTCACTGTTAATTTCCACAATTAATTTGAATACTTGCAAAAAGAAATTATTTGCATTACTGTGAGAGCAGGGATCTAGCCAAATAGCTATTTTAAAAATGTGGCACAGTTGTGATGGGTTGAATAGGGGCCTCTGATTTCAAAAGCACAATGTGATCCAAGTTGTCTTCTAATCTGTGCTGTACTAATTCTTTCTGATTAAGATGACTGGGTTGGCATGTGCGCAGATTGTAGCAGGATTTCTGACTGCCACAAACCGATCTGGGGGAACAGCTCCTGTGTCAGTGACAGTGCTGTTGGACTCATAGAGGCAACAACATTCAGACTTCATGAAGCAACTGCGAACCAGGGCTGCAAACCCACAATCGAAAGAAATGCAGGTTAGGTGAATTGGTCATGCTAAATTGCCAAAGTGTCCAGCGATGCACAGTTTCAGTGCATTAATCAGGGGTAAACATTAAGGAATATGTTTGGTTGGGATACTCTTTGGAGGGTTGGTGTGGATGTGTTTGGCTGAAGGGCCTGTTTCCACATCGTAGGGATTCCATGCTCTGAGTAATTTTGGGGATCTAACAGAATCCTGGTATTCAGAGGGTTCTCTGTTAGTTAAAATAGTATTGTACACTCAGCTTACATTACCTTCTGAAGCGGTTTGAGGTAGACTGCTCTGTACAATTTCACAGAACAGATGCTCTGGAACCAATCATGGAACAGCTATTTTAGTCCTGATAATATGATTGATTAATGAGCTCAAAGTAAAAGACCTTTTTGGTAAGATGCAATGCAGCATGATAGAATCTCGCTTTAGGGTGAGGAATTTGGTTCTTCAACTAGTATCTAAACTTAAAGGCAGTCACAAGGGGATAAGGTAGTAGTTCGCTAAACTGGAATGGGACTATAGTTAGAATGTTAAAGCAGAAGAATATATTCAGTTATTTTATAATTCTCAACAATATATATTAACTTGTAAAAGAAATGCACGATGAATAGCGGTGCATAGCTGAGGGAATTATGAGTGACATCAAATTGAAAGAAAAGATGTACAAAACTGCAAAGATGATGGTAGACCAGAAAGTTTAAAAATTTCAAACTATCGAAGGATGAACAAAACAACAGATGGAAGATATTTTGTCCCTTGTCAGAGAGACTGTTGTAACATCTTTGCTCCCTTTTAATACCTTGCTTATTTCCTAGCATTAGGGTGGTAACAGTATATTCCAGATTAGTAAGATAATTGGGCAAATTAACCCACCAGTTACTCAGCCTAAAACACAGTGCTCTTGTGATGCTGTGGTAGTGTCTCCAACTTTGAGCCAGAAGGCCTGAAACTGTCCCACCTCCTCCAGAGGTGTCATAATGCATTGAAATAGGTTGATTGGGAAAGCAATATGAGACAAACTTCAGTAATTGAATGGACAATCTAGAGGGACTCTGGAAATTCCAAACTTGACTGTTTTGTATCCTCACCTGAGGCCTGATCTCAATTAATCTGCCTCATTTAAATGGAATTGCCTTTTCTTGTGTTGAATATAATTGAAGTTTGTCCTGTCTGCATGCCCCCTTGTGCAAAACATGTTGCAATCTGTCAAAGAACAAGATTGAAACCTAAGATCAGCTGATAGCCTGTTCAAGGGCTTAAACCAGTGGCCTCTTCCACTGGGACAGTAGGCGCTAGAGAATTGATCCCATTTCCCATTAAACTGAGACAGGAGGTGGTGAGCTTGCTGAAATGTCTTTCACTGAAACATTTTTGATTTAAAATAAATTACTTTGGCTGCGGTGCAATTGAATGTGGAGATTTAGTGGGGAGTATCGACTGTTATCTCTTTGTTTGTTTCATCGCAGAAGGAATGAGACCAGTCCAACGCCAGCCGAAACTGCGGAGAAACTGCCAGATATTAAAATGCATAACTCTGCTTCATTAGCCAGTCTGACTGAGTCATCCAGACTCAAACATCATGACTGGAGGTGAGCTTTTTGTGTTCACTGTGGATGCTTTTACAGAGTTCAAAATTAATGCATAACATATTTCTTGAGAACGGAAAACAACAAATACTGAAGATCACAGGAGGGAGCCGATGGCTGAGTGGTATTACTGCTAGACTTTTTATCCAAAGATCCAGGTTGCATTCTGGAGAACCAGGTTCGAATTGTGCCACAGGAAATGGTGGAATTTGAATTCAGTGAATATCTGGAATTAAGAATCTCATGACTATGAATCATTTGTCGGGTTAAGGAAAACCCATCTGGTTCACTAACGTGCTTGAAGTAAGAAGCTACCATCCTTACCTAGTTTGTCCTACATGTGACTCCAGAAACACAGCAATGAGCTTGACTTTTAACTGCCCATTGGGCAATTACGGATGAGCAATGAATGCTGCTGAGCCAATGACACTCTCATCCCATGAACTTCCTTTTAAAAGAAAAATCAATGGAGAGACCAAGCTGACATTTTGAGTCCAGATGACACTTCATCAGATCTCTGATCGAGTCATTGAGACACATCGTTAGCTTGCTTGGTCTCCATGGATGCTTTCTGACCTGCTGTCAGCTCCAGCATTTGCTGTTTTCAGTACAGGTTCCACCATCTGTAGTAATTTCCTTCTATACTTCTTCATTATGTTGTTTATTAAATGTCCACTAAATTGCAGCTACTACTCAACACCTTACCTACAGAGTACTGTGGCCCTGGTGTCAAAAGCCTCCATTAACTTGTTCAATTACACCATAGTTTAGGACAATTGCAAAATGCCACTGTGACTGAAAAGAATAGAATCATAGATATCAACATGGAAATGAACCCTTCGGTCCAACTCATCCATGTCAACCAAATTTCCCAAACTATGCCAGTGCAGTTTGCCTGCATTTGGCTCATATTCCTCAACCTTTCCTATTCATGTACCTCTCCAAATGTCTTTTAAATGTTGTAACTGTACTTGCATCTACCACTTCCTCTGGCCGTTCATCCCATGTCCCAACCAATCTCTTTGTGAAAACGTTGGCAACTGATAGTTTCACTGTTGACTACGGTGTCTGAATCACTGGGGATGATTGTTCGTTCAGGACCACCCCTTTCTGAGCACGGCTTGAATGTAGCTTGGGCCTCCTTGTGGGTTACCACATGCTGCTCAAGGCTTTGTGTTTGCGCAGCGCAGCTTTCTATGGGTGGGGGTGTTGTGGAAGGAAGGAGGAGGCATGAGGGAATTAATGAATTTATGGAATATGGGTGTCACTGGCTGTGCGAACATTTATTGCCTCATTCTAATGCCCTTGAGAAGGTGGTTGTGTGCTGCCTTTTGGAATCACTGCAGTCTGTGTGGGGTGTAGACCTATTGGTAGTGCTGTTTGGAGGGAATTCCAGAATTTTGGCTCAATGACGCTTCAGGACTGCTGAAAGATTTTCAACTCCAGATGGTAGTGGCTTGGAAGGGAACCTGCTGGAGGTGATGTTCCCATGAAACTGCCTCCCTTTTCCTTTTATTTGGTATTGGTCATAGTTTTGGAAGATGCTATTGAAGTGTTTTGAATTGATGTAATGCATCTTGTAGATAGTACATAGTGCTGCTCTGGGCATCAGTGGAGGAGGGAGTGGATGTGGTGCCAATCAAACAGTCTGCTTTTTCCTGACACTGTCAAGCTTCTTGAGTGTTCTTGGAGCTGCACCCAAACCTAGCCAAGTAGTGAATATCCTATTGCACTACTGAGTTGATTCTTGTAGATGGTGGACAGGCTTCAGTGATTTGGAGGGTGGTCTACTTACCATAGTTATATGGAAAGTCCACTTCAACTTCTGGTCAATAGTAAACCCCCAGAATGTTGATGGTGGGGGATTCGGTGATGGTGGGTTTGAAGAAAGAGGCTGCAAGGTTTTTGGTGAAGGAGCTTCAGGCTGAAAGCTATGGAGAGGGGAATAAGGTAGAGGCTAGAAATGGATAGGTGGGGAAAGATGCTGCAAAGGAGACATCACGGTCTTTTCTCTGTGCTGGGCCCAGCTGGTCTGCTGACACTACTGTAGAGATATTGTGCCTCACCTCACCAAATCAAACAGCCTCTCACCATAGTCTTTCCAATACCGTGCCCATTAAACACCTTGTATTAGTCCATTTCTCTTACTTCCTCCTTTTGAAATAAGAACATAAGAGCATCATAATTAGGAGCAGGAGTATTAATCCAGCCCCTTGTACCTGCTCTGCCATTTGATACAGACATGGTGAATCTCATCTTGACCTGAACATCACTTTCCTGCCAGCTCTCCTTAACTCTTCAACCCATTACTAATTAAAAACCCGTGTGCCTCTTATTTACATTTACTTCATGTCCCAGAATCCACATTGTTCTGAGGTAGTGAATTCCGAAGAGTCACCATTCTCTGAGAGAAGTAATTCCTCCAACTTTCCCTTTATTGTAAACTTATGACGACTCATTGTAGATTGAATCAGCTTCTCTGCATCTACTTGATCAACCCCTTTACCATTTTATAGACACTCAATGATACCAAGTCTCATTCTTGGGCTCCAATGAATATGAATATAAATAGTGTTTGTAGTTCAGCTTGTGCCATTTTAATAATTGTGGCAGAGGATGTTTGGTCAAAACTGAGCTGGACAGTTAGTGCTTTTCAAATAAGAAGTTGTTGATGAGATTAAGTACATTAATATTTTGGAGTTTTGTTTTTAGGAAGACTTACTGTTGGGAAGATTTGGTTAAGGGAATATTGCAGTCAAAGCTGTGGAAGATTAACCTCCACCCATATGTGAGGTAGTACACTGTGATCAAAAGACTAAAGAGACCACTTCCTCTTTGGAAATATGTCCTTAAATAGGGCAGAGGGATCTGGAGATAGGAATGAGTCACTGGCAGCAAATGGCCCCGGTTTGTGAGGTAGTGTGGAGAAGTAGGTCATGGGTTTATTTCTGGGGCGACAGAATGGAAATGTGTCCGATATGTGTAGGACCATGGACAGATCACCCTTGGAGCACTGCACACAGTTCGGATCTGGGAGGATAAAGAATAGTTACTGGAATTATATCCAAACTGAGTTTGAATTCATCAAGTAAGATTGGGCAGTCTTGTCTCATTGAAAAAGAGTGACATGGCCCAGTTACGTTTGATCGAGTAGACATGGAAAAGATGTTTCTGCTTGCGAATGACAGAATCCACTGGATCTGGGGACATAATTGTAATCTCTATTAAATCTAATGGGGAATTTGCAGAGGGCGACAAAGTCTTTACCAAAAAGGTGTTTGAATGTAGAACTTACTTCATCAGGAATAATTGAAGCAATTAACATATGAATTCAAGAAGGAGCTTGGAATATAAGAAATCGAAGAAAACTATATTGATGGGTTTAGGTTGGGAAGGAAGCCTGTGTAAATCACAAATACTAAGAACCTGTTTTTGTGTCCTGAAACAATGCATCTGTGTTGTTCTGTGACATTTCTATAGGAGCAGCAGCGGCAGCAGTAAATAAGGCAGTTCACCCTTACCATTCTTGGAGGAAAGCAGAACCTCTGGCCACACAAAAGGGAAATAGCTCTATTGAGGAGGTGGTTCAAACAGTGGCCAACAACTCGATCCGCAGAGACAGTGTGCCTTCATTACCTGGTGAGAAAGGTGAATTCTTTAACCAGAAATGATGTTTTGTCCTTCCACTGATCTCATGACTTAAGCAGGAAAATGTGTCTCTTCAGTTAGATGATTTGAATCAATCAAATCTTTTGCTACGTTAGCACTCCTTCCCTAGCCAAAGGATATGTGGGTCAAATAGGCACATGTCCTGCACTGATTTATTTCAAGATTCCTTTATTCAGTCATGTGCTTAAGCTCTTCAATCCAACTTCCTTGTGTTTCCGTTGGATCTGTGGTTGTGCATAAGGAAACTTAAACGATGTCTGATTCAATATCAAAGTTGTGTTGAATCAATAATTGTAACCCAACTCTGCTCTTTGAGCAGATAATTAATCCAAGGATTCGAGCTCAGCCCCTAACTTCAAGTTCAAGTTCTAAACCTTTCAGTGAGCAACAGAAAATAACAAAGAACAATGTCAATCATTTATTGTCCCTCCAAACTCTGCTTCTGTTGCCACTGAGTACTCCCATGAGTTCGACAAGTCAATGACGAAAGATGAGATTGAAGAGAAATCCGTCCATTCCCTTCTGCCATCAGAGAGCCATCACCGCTTTAATATGGGGAAGAAACGCAGCCAGCAGGACGATTCAGATGAGGACATAGTGCGGGACCATTCAGCTTCTCCAATGGATTAGGGTGAGTGGTGGTACCAATTACTGGGATCTCAGTGCTTGGAATAGTTGCTCCTCTCCATGTTCGAGGTACCTTGCCTTGAGATTCAGATGGAGAGGACGAGGACCATATGGTGTAACGGGTGTGAGCCAACAGTTGGGCGGGGCCTGTGTTCTTGAAAAAAAAGCGAGTTCCACTTGGTAACAATGTGCCCAGACTTTATCAATCAGGAAGGAGAATAAATATTTAACATTGTTAATCTTTGTGATTGAGTTACCATGTGGTGAAGACAAAAATTAATATTTAATGGGATTCATTGCTCCCCCAATCAGATAAACACAAGGCAAATTTGACTGCAAAGAAAGTCCCTAAATTTACACCTTTCTACTCTCCATTAAAGGTAATAAGATGCAAAAGATGTCCTTGCAGAGGAATTTGATTTGAATAAGAGACATTTGTGTAGATATTCCAATTGAAAGGATATGTTTAGTGATATCCTGCACGGATCGATGTTGGAGCCCTAATTATTCACTATTCATAATGAAAGGAAAGCCACATTCAAAATTTGGGGCCAATCTGCAGATTACTGTGATTGCAAGTGTAGACAGATGGAAGCATAGCATTAGAAAGCAATCTTGATAGATTCAGTTAATGAAAAAAACAATGACAGATGAGTTTGTGTTGGCAAGTGAGAGGTTGGATCAAAATAGGATATTTCTTGATTGTGAAAATAGAGTGAGAGTGGACTCCAAAGAAACTTGGTGGGATTGATCCAGCTGTTTAGTTCATGAAAATGTCACAAACCGGTTCAGAAACGTGTCCAAGGGACCGGTAGAATGTTGACATTGATTTCGACAGAAGACGAGATACCAAAGGATTAGAAGTCATGCTTCAGCAAATCCGAACCTAGTTAGATCAAGCTGTCAGGGCTGGGCACCACGGCTTAAGGAGAGTATCACTCTGAGTGGAAGTGCAGTTACTGATGTGATACTTGGATTCACTGATTTGTGAAGTGGATTACTGATGTGAAGTGGATTTACTGATGTGATACTTGGATTCCAAGGCTTAAGTTAAGAAGAAAGATTAAACAGATAAAGTGTTAGAGTCAGAACATTAAGGTGTGATATCGGGGAACACTTTTATACACAGAAATGGATAAGGTTTGATAAAGTTCCACAAACAGCGATTGATTGGAAATCATTTGCAAATTGTAAATCTGAGATTGGTAGATTTCGAATGAAAATGCTGAAGGATTATGGGACAAAGACAGAGATTTGTAATGATGAGGAAGATTACCATGATTTGGGTGAATGGTGGAATAGTCTCACGGAGCTAAATAGCCTCCTCATGCTCTGATGTTGATGCAACCATGGCACCCTTATTGTCTGCAAGTGCAACTCCTGTTGTGTTTTTGGTTATTTACCAGAACCTGGCAGCAAATTAGTGACTGGAGTCCTGACCAGAAAATCATCAGCATGATGGACTTCGCCGGTCTTAATGTGTTTCACAGCTGATGAAATGACACAGCCAGCACTCTCCTTCCCTCTCTCCCCCCTCTCCCACTCACTCCTCCCCTCCCATCCCTCTCCCCCACCCTCTCACGCGCCCCCAGCAAACCCCTCTTAACCCCCAACCTTCTCCCACCCCTCTCGCCCTCCTTGCCCCCCCACCCCCCTCTTGCACCCCCCCACACCCTCCCTCACCCCCCCTCTTGCCCCCCCCGGGCCACCCTTGCCTCCCATTCACCCCCACTCACTCCGCCCCCCCCGCCCCCTCCGGGCCACCGTTCCATCCCTCCCTCTCTCACACCCCTCTGTGTCTCATCCCTCTGTCTCTCACTCGCTCCCTCTTTCTCTTGCCCCCTCGCTCTCCCCATCTCTCTCTCATTCCTTCTCTCTCTCGCTCTCCTTCCTCCCGCAAATCCCCTTTCTCTCCTCTCTCACCCCATCACTGTCACCCTCTCTCTCTTACACCCACTTTCGCCCCTGTCTCTCTCTATATCTCTCTCTTTGTTTCCCCCTTCACCATCAATCACCTCTCTCGCTCTCTCTCTATCCTTCTCTCTATCACCTCTCCGTCTCGTTCCTTTCACTCTCTCTCGCTCTCTCTGTCGCCCCTCTCTAACCCCTCCCTTGCTCTTTCTCGATCACTCTCTCCCCCAACCTCTCTCCCACACCCTCTCTCTCTCTCTCTTTCCCTCGCCCTCTCACTCTCTCTCTCGTATTTGCCCCCTCTTTCCCTCTTTCTTGAAACTCTCTCCCTTTCTCTCAATCTCTCTCGCTCGTTCTCTCTGTCTCACTCATGCTCGGTCACTCTCTCCCTCTCTCTATATCACGCCCCCCCCATCTCTCTCTCTCTCTCTCCCCCTCTCCGTCTCACTCCTTTCTCTCTCTCCCCACTCTATCCCTCTCTCTCCCGCCCCTCTCTCTCTCTTGCCCCCTCTTTCTTTGGCACCTCTCCCTCTCTCTCTCTCTCTCACCACCTCTCTCCTTCATTCGCTCTTGCCTCATTGCTCTCACTTCCTCTCTTCCTCTCTCACCCCTCTGTCTTTGCCTCTCTGGGCCTTCCCTTTGTCTCTCGCCTCATCTCTCTTTCTGTCGTCCATCTCTCATTGCTCTACCTCTCGTTAATCCCGTCTCTCCATCTCGCTATCCCTTATCTCTCGCTCCCGCTCTCTCTCTCGCAGCATCTCTCTCTCTCACTCTCACTCTCCCCTCTCTTTCTTTGTAGCCCTCTCTCTCTATCCTGCCCCTTTTTTCTCTCTCTCTCTCTATACCAATCCTCTCTCTCTCTCGCGTGCACTCTCGCTGTCTCTCACTCTCTCTCTTGCCCCCTCTCTCTGTCTCTCTGGCACATCTCTCTCTCTCTCGCCGCCTCGTTCTCTCGCTCTCTCTCTTGCTCGCCCCTTTTGTTCATCTCTCTGTGTCTCTTTCTCTCGTTCTGGCTCTCTCTCGCTGGCACCCTCAATCGCCCCCCTCTCACTCGCCCTCCTCTCTCTCAACACCCCCTCATTCGTTCGCCACCCCCTCCGTCTCTCTCTCTCTTCCCCCCCACTCTGTCTCGCCTCCTCCCTCTCTCTCTCGCCCACTTTCTCTTTCTCTCTTGCCCACACCCTCTCGCTCTCTCTCGCCCACTCCCTCTCTCTTTCTCGCCCGCCTCCCCCTCTCTCTCTCGCCCCCACTCCCTCTCACTCTCTCGCCCCCCTCTCTCACAGCCTCTCTCTCGCCCCCCTCCCTCTCTCTCTCGGACCATCCCTCTCTCTCGCCGACCCTCCCTATCTCTCTCGCTCCCCCTCTCTCTCTCGCCCCACTCTCTCTCGCTCTCTCGCAACACCTCCCTCTCCCTCTCGCCCCTCTCTCTGTCTCTCTAGCCCCCTCCCACTCTCTCTTGCCCCACTCCTCTCTCTCTCTCCCCCTCCTGCTCTCTCTCTCAACCCCTCCCTCTCTCTCACCCCCCACCTCACTCTCAACCACCGTCCCCCTGTTTCTCTCGCCCTCCTCCCTCTCTCTTTCGCCCCCTCCCTCTCTCTTTCGGCCCCTTCCCTCTCCCTCTCGCCCCCTCCCTCTCTCTGTTGCCCCCTTCCTCCCTCTCTCACCCCATCTCTTTCTCTCTCGCCCCCTCAGTCCTTCTCTCTCGACCCCTCCCTCTCTCTCTCTCGACCCCTTCCTCTCTCTCTCGCCCTCCTCCCTCTCCCTTGCACCCCTCCCTCGTGCTCTCTCGCCCCTCCCTCTCTCTCTCGACCACACCTTATCTCTCTCGCCCACACCCTCTCTCTCGTCATATTCCTCTCTCTCTCTTGCCCCCCTCCACTCTCACTCTCACCTCCCTCCCCTCTTTCTCTCTCCCCCTCCAACACTCTCGCCCCCTCCCTCTCTCTCTCGCCCCCTCCCTCTCTCTCTCTCGTCCCCTCCCTCTCTCTCTCTTGCCCCGTCACACTCTCTCTCGCACCGTCCTCCTCTCTCTCACTAACTCCCCTCTCTCTCGCCCCCCTCTCTCTCGCTCCCCTCCCTCTCTCTCTCTCACCACATACCAATTTCTCAGGCCCCTCCCTCCCTCTCTCGCCCCTCCAGCCCCCTCTCTCATGCTCCCTCCCCCTCTCTGTCTCGCCCCTTGTCTCTCTAGTGACCCTCTCTCGCCCCCTGCATCTCTCTCTCGCCCCCTCTCTCTCACTCTCACTCCCTCCCTTTCACTGTCGCTCCACTCCCTCCCTCTCTCTCCCCATTCCTCCCTCTCTCGCCCCTCTCCCTCCCTCTCTCACCCCATTCCACTCTCTCTCGACCCCGCACTCCCTCTCTCTCCCACCCCTCCCTCTCTCTCTCGCCCCCCCCGCACACCCTCCCTCTCTCTGTTGCCGCTCCCTCTCTCTCTCGACCCTCCCTCTCTCACTGCCCCCCTCACATCCCCTCCCTCTCTCTCTCTCGCCCCTTCCCATCTCCCTGTCGCCCCACTCTCTCTGTCTCTCTTGCCCACCTCCCACTCTCTCTTGCCCCCTCCTTCTCTCTCTCACCCCCTCACTTTCTCTCGCCCGCCTCCCTCCCTCTCGCTCTCGCCCGCCTCCCTCCCTCTCGCTCTCGCCACCTCCCTCTCTCTACCCTCCTCTCTCTCACACACACACCCCCTCCATCTCTCTCTCTCTCGCTCGCCCACATCCCCTCTCTCTCTCGCCCCCCCTTCCACTCTCTCTCGCCCCCCTCCCTCTCTCTCTCTCGCCCCCTCTCTCTCGCCCTCCTCTCTCTCACTCTCGCCCTCTCCCTCTCTGTCTCGCCCCACTCCTCTCTCTCTCCCCCCCCTCCTGCTCTCTCTCTCAACCCCTCCCTCTCTCTTACCCCCCAACTCTCTCTCACCCCCCGTCCCCCTCTCTCTCTCGCACCCTTCCTCTCTCTTTCGCCCCCCTCCCTCTCTCTCTCGCCCCCTCCCTCTCTCTCCTGCCCCCTCCCTCCCTCCCTCTCTCACCCCATCCCTCTCTCTCTCGCCCCCTCCCTCTCTCTCTCGACCCCTCCCTCTCTCTCTCTCGACCCCTCCCTCTCTCTCTCACCCTCCTCCCTCTCCCTTGCACCCCCTCTCGCGCTCTCGCCCCTCCCTCTCTCTCTCTCACCCACACCCCCTCTCTCTCGCCCCCCCCTCGCTCCCCTCCCTCTCTCACCACATCCCAATTTCTCAGGCCCCTCCCTCCCTCTCTTGCCCCTCCAGCCCCCTCTCTCATGCTCCCTCCTCCTCTCTGTCTCACCCCCTGTCTCTCTCGTGCCCCTCTCTCGCTCCCTACATCTCTCTCTCGCCACCTCTCTCTCACTCAAACTCCCACCCACTCACTGTCGCCCCACTCCCTCCTTCTCTCTCCCCATTCCTCCCACTCTCGCTCCACTCCCTCCCTCTCTCACCCCATTCCTCTCTCTCTCGCCCCTGCACTCCCTCTCGCTCCCACCCCTCCTTCACTCTCTCGCCCCCCTCTCTCTCGCACGCCCTCCCTCTCTCTGTCACCCCTCCCTCTCTCTCTCGACCTTCCCTCTCTCACTCGCCCCCGTCACATCCCCTCCCTCTCTCTCTCGCACATCCTCCCTCCCTCTCTCTCTCTCGCCCACTGCCCTCCCTCTCGCCCCCTCCTCCTCTCTCTCTCGCCTCCTCACCCCTCTCTCTCTCTCGCCCCCTCCCTCTCTCTCTCGCCCCCTCCCTCTCTCTGTCTCGCCCCCCTCCCTTTCGCTCTCTCGCCCCCTCCCTCTCGCTCTCTCGCCCCCTCCCTCTCGCTCTCTCGCACAACTCTTTCACCCCTCCCTCTCTCTCTCCCCTTCTCTCTCTCTCTTGCCCCCTCCCTCTTTCTCTCACCGCCTCCCTCTCTCTCTCTCCTCACTCCCACGCTCTCTCGCACCCTCCCCCTCTCTCTCTCGCACCCTCCCTTTCTCCCTCTCACCCCCTCTCTCATGCCCCTCTCTCTCTGTCTCTCTCTCGCCCCCCCACCCCTCATCTCTCTCTCGCCCCCCACTCACTCTCCGTCGCCCCCTTTCTGTTTCTCTCAACACCTCCCCCTCTCTCTCTTTCACCCCTCCCTCTCTCTCTCTCTCACCCCCTCTCTCACGCTCTCCCGCCCCCTCCCTCTCTCTCTGTCTCTCTCTCGGCCCCCACCCCTCATCTCTCTCTCGCCCCCCACTCACTCTGCATTGCCCCCTTTCTCTTTCTCTCAACATCTCTCTCTCACTCTCTCTCGCACCCTCCCTCTCTCTCTCTCTCTCGCCCCCTCCCCTCTCTCTCTCGCCCCCTCCCACTCTCTCTCTCGCCCCCTCCCTCTTTCTCTCTCTCGCCCCCTCTTTCTCTCTCTCTCGCCCCCTCCATCTCTCTCTCTCGCCCTCTCTCTCTCGAATCCCTCCCTTTCTCTCTCGCACACCTGCTTCTCTCTCTCGTCTCCTCCTTCTCTCTCTCTCTCACCACCCTCACCCCTCCTCTGTCTTGCCCGCCCCACTCTCGCGACCTCCCACTCTGTCTCTCGCCCCCCTCTCTCTCTCGCATCCTCCCTCGCTCTCTCACCCCTCCCTCTCTCTCTCGCCCCCTCTCTCACTGTCTCTATCTCTCACCACCCCCACCCCTCCTCTCTCTCTCAACCCCTCCCTCTCTCTCTCGCCTCCTCCCTCTCTCTCTCGCCTCCTCCCTCTCTCTCTCGCCCCCTCCCTCTCTCTCTCGCCCCCTCCCTCTCTCTCGCCCCGTCCCTCTCTCTCTCTCGCCCTCTCTCTCTCTCTCTCGCCCCCTCACCCTCTCTCTCTGTCGCCCCCTCACCCCCTCTCTCTCTCTCGCCGCCTCACCCTCTCTCTCTCTCGCCCCATCACACTCTCTCTCTCTCAATCACTCTGTCTCTCGGCCCGACTCTCTCCCTCTCGTCCCCTCCCTCTCTCTCTAGCGCTCTCTCTCTCTCTCTCTCTCTCTCTCTGTCTCTCTCTCTCTCTTTCTTTCTTTCTTTCTCTCTCTCTTTCTCTCTTTCTCTCTTTCTCACTTTCTCTCTTTTTTCTTTCTCTCTGTCTCTCTCTCTCGCACCCCACCCTCCCTCTCTCTCTTTCTCTCTCTCGTTCTCTCTCTCTCTCTCTCTTTTTCTCTCTCTCTCTTTCTCTCTCTCGTTCTCTCTCTCTCTCTCTCTCTTTTTCTCTCTCTCTCTGTCTCTCTCTCTCTCGCACCCCTCCCTCCGACTCTCTCTCACCCCTCCGTATCTCACTTGCACCCCTCCCTCTGTCACTCTCCCCATCCCTCTCTCGCTCTCTCAAACCCCGCCCTCTCTCTCTCTCGAGCCTCCTCCCTCTCTCTCTCCCTAGCACCCTCCCTCTCTCTCTCGACTCTCTCTCTCTCTCGCCCTCTCCATCTCTCTCTCTCCCCCCCCTCAGTCTCGACACCCCTCTCTCGCCAACCCCCTCCATTTCTCTCTCGCCCTCTCTCTCTCGCCCCCCCACTCTCTTGTCCCCTTCCCTCTCTCTCTCGTCTCTCTCTCTCTCTCTCTCTCTCTCTTGCCCCCTCCACCTCCCTCTCACTCTCCCTCACCCTCTCCCCCTCTCTTTCGGCCTGTGTCTCTCCCTCTTGCCCACCACCTCCCTCTCCCTCTCGCCACCCCTCCCTCACTCTCTCCCCATCTCTGACCCCCTCCCTCTCGCCGCCTCCCTCTCCCTCTCGCCCCCTCCGCCTCTCTCTCGCGTCCCCCTCCGTCTCTCGCCCCCCTCTCTCTCCCTCTCTGACCCACTATCTCCCTCTGTCTCTGTCGCCCCTCTCCCATTCTCTCTCGCCCCCTTTCTCTTTCTCTCAACATCTCCCGCTCTCTCTCGCCCCTCCCTCTCTCTCTCTCTCCCTCTCTCTCTCTCGCCCACTCCCTCTCACTCTCTCGCCCCCTCCCCCTCTCTCTCTCGCCCCCTCCCCCTCTCTCTCTCTCGCCCCTTCCCTCTCTTTCTCTCTCGCCCCCTCCCTCTCTCTCTCTCTCTCGCCACCTCCCTCTCTCTCTCTCTCGCCCCCTCCCTCTCTCTCTCTCACGCACCCTCCCTTTCTCTCTCTCTCACGCACCCTCCCTCACTCTCTCTCTCTCGCCCCCTCCCTCTCTCTCTCTCGCCCCCTCCCTCTCTCTCTCTCTCGACCCCTCCCTCTCTCTCTCTCTCGCCCCCTCCCTCTCTCTCTCTCGCCCCCTCCCTCTCTCTATCTCACCCCCCTCTCTCTCTCACCCCTCCCTCTCTCTCTCATGCACCCTCACTCTCTCTCTCTCACGCATCCTCCCTCTCTCTCTCTCACGCACCCTTCCTCCTCTCTCTCTCACCCACTCCCCCCTCTCTCTCAACCCCTCCCTTCTCTCTCTGTCACCCCTCTCCCTCTCTCTCTCGCCCCCTTTCTCTTTCTCTCAACACCTACCTCACTCTCAACACCTCCCTCTCTCTCTCATCCCCTCTCCCTCTCTCTCTCGCCCCTTCCCTCTCTCTCTCGCCCCCACCCTCTCTCTCTTGCCCCCTCCCTCTCTCTCTCTCGCCCCCTCCCTCTCTCTCTCTCTATCTCTCTCTCTCGCATCCCTCCCTTTATCTCTCGCACACCTCCTTCTCTCTCTCGTCCCCTCATTCTCTCTCTCTCACACCCCCCTCAGTCCTGCTCTGGCCCCCCTCCACTCTCTCTCTCTCGCCACCTCCCACTCTCTCTCTCGCCACCTCCCTCTCTCTCTCTCGCATCCTCACTCGCTCTCACACCCCCTCCCTCTCACTCTCGCCCCTCTCTCTCTGTCTCTATCTCTCACCACCCCCACACCTCCTCTCTCTCGCGCGTCCCTCCCTCTCTCTCTCGCGTCCCTCCCTCTCTCTCTCGCCCCCTCCCTCTCTCTCTCGCCCCTTCCCTCTCTCTCTCTCGCCCCCCACCCTCTCTCGCCACCTCACACTCTCTCTCTCTCGCCCCCTCACACACTCTCTCTCTTGCTCTCTCCCCCCTCTCTTTCAATCCCTCCCTTCTCTGTCTCTCGGCCCGACTCTCTGCTCTCTCTCTCTCTCTGTCTCTGTCTCTCTCTCTTTCGTTTTTCTTTTTTTCTTTCTTTCTTTCTTTCTTTCTTTCTTTCTTTCTTTCTTTCTTTCTTTCTTTCTTTCTTTCTTTCTTTCTTTCTTTCTTTCTTTCTTTCTTTCTTTCTTTCTTTCTCTCTTTCTCTCTTGCTCTTTTTCTCTTTTCTCTCTCTGTTTTTTTTCTCTCTCTTCTTGTCTCTCTCTCTGTCTCTCTCGCATTCCTACCTCTCTCTCTCTCGCACCCCTCCCTCCCTCTCTGTCTCGCACCCCTCCCCTGATTTCTCTCTCACCTCCACACTCTCTCTCAACCCCCTCTCCCTCTCTCTCTCACCCCCCTCCCTCTCTCCCTATCTCTCTCTCTCACCCCTCCCTCTCTCACTTGCACCCCTCCCTCTGTCTCTCTCCCCATCCCTCTCTCTCTCTCTTTCACACCCCGCCCTCTCTCTCTAGCCTCCTTCCTCTGTCTCTCCCTAACACCCTCACTCTCACTCTTGACCCCCTCTCACTCTCACCACCCTCCCTGTCTTTCTTGACCCCCTCCCTCTCTCTCTCTCTGTCTCTCTCTCTCTCTCTCTCGCCCTCTCCATCTCTCTCTCTCCCCCTCAGTCTCCACCCCTCCCACACTCTCGCCATCCCCCTCAATTTCTCTCTCGCACCTGTCGCTCTCTCTCGCCCTCTCTCTCTCACCCCCCCTCACTCTCTAGTCCCCTTCCCTCTCTCTCTCTCTCTCCCTCTCACACACCCTCTCCCCCTGTCTTTCGGCCCGTGTCTCTCCCTCTTTCCCCCCACCTCCCTCTCCCTCTCGCCACCCTTCCCTCTCTCTCCCAATCTCTGAATCCCTCCCTCTCGCGCTCTCGCCCCCTCCCTCTCTCTCTCGCGCCCCCTCGCCCCATCCCTTTCTTGCCCCCTCCCTCTCTCTCTCAACCCCCTCTCCCTCTCTCTCTCACCCCCCCTCCCTCTCTCCCTATCTCTCTCTCTCACCCCTCCCTCTCTCACTTGCACCCCTCCCTCTGTCTCTCTCCCCATCCCTCTCTCTCTCTCTTTCACACCCCGCCCTCTCTCTCTAGCCTCCTTCCTCTGTCTCTCCCTAACACCCTCACTCTCACTCTTGACCCCCTCTCACTCTCACCACCCTCCCTGTCTTTCTTGACCCCCTCCCTCTCTCTCTCTCTGTCTCTCTCTCTCTCTCTCTCGCCCTCTCCATCTCTCTCTCTCCCCCTCAGTCTCCACCCCTCCCACACTCTCGCCACCCCCCTCAATTTCTCTCTCGCACCTGTCGCTCTCTCTCGCCCTCTCTCTCTCACCCCCCCTCACTCTCTAGTCCCCTTCCCTCTCTCTCTCTCTCTCCCTCTCACACACCCTCTCCCCCTGTCTTTCGGCCCGTGTCTCTCCCTCTTTCCCCCCACCTCCCTCTCCCTCTCGCCACCCTTCCCTCTCTCTCCCAATCTCTGAATCCCTCCCTCTCGCGCTCTCGCCCCCTCCCTCTCTCTCTCGCGCCCCCTCGCCCCATCCCTTTCTTGCCCCCTCCCTCTCTCTCTCGCCCCCTCCCTCTCTCTCTCTCTCTCTCTCGCCCCCTCCTGCTCTCTCTCTCAACCCCTCCCTCTCTCTTACCCCCAATTCTCTCTTACACCCCGTCCCCCCTCTCTCTCGCCCCCTCCCTCTCTCTTTCGCCCCCCCCTCTCTTTCGCCCCACTCCCACTCGCTCTCGCCCCCTCCCTCTCTCTCTCGCCCCCTCCCTCTCTCTCTCTCTCGCCCCGTCCCTCTCTCTCTCTCTCTCCCGCCCCCTCCTGCTCTCTCTCAACCCCTCCCTCTCTCTTACCCCCAATTCTCTCTTACACCCCGTCCCCCCTCTCTCTCGCCCCCTCCCTCTCTCTCTTTCGCCCCCCCTCTCTTTCGCCCCACTCCCACTCGCTCTCGCCCCCTCCCTCTCTCTCTCGCCCCCTCCCTCTCTCTCTCTCGCCCCGTCCCTCTCTCTCTCTCTCTCCCGCCCCCTCCTGCTCTCTCTCAACCCCTCCCTCTCTCTTACTCCCCAATTCTCTCTCACACCCCGTCCCCCTCTCTCTCTCGCCCCCCTCCCTCTCTCTCTCGCCCACCTCCCTCTCTCTTTCGCCCCAAACCCTCTCTCTTTCGCGCCCCTCCCTCTCTCTCTCGCCCCCTCCCTCTCTCTCCTGCCCCCTTCCCTCCCTCCCTCTCTCGCCCCCTCCCTCTCTCTCGCCCCCTCCCTCTCTCTCTCTCGCCCCGTCCCTCTCTCTCTCTCACTCTCCCGCCCCCTCCTGCTCTCTCTCAACCCCTCCCTCTCTCTTACTCCCCAATTCTCTCTCACACCCCGTCCCCCTCTCTCTCTCGCCCCCCTCCCTCTCTCTCTCGCCCACCTCCCTCTCTCTTTCGCCCCCCTCCCTCTCTCTTTCGCGCCCCTCCCTCTCTCTCTCGCCCCCTCCCTCTCTCTCCTGCCCCCTTCCCTCCCTCCCTCTCTCACCCCATCCCTCTCTCTCTCGCCCCCTCACTCACCCTCTCTCGACCCCTCCCTCCCTCTCTCGACACCTCCCTCTCGCTCTCTCCCCCCTCCCTCTCTCTCTCTCTCTGACCCACACCCTCTCTCTCTCTCGCCCACAGCCTCTTTCTCTCGTCACATTCCTCTCTCTCTCTTGCCCCCTCCACTCTCACTCTCGCCCCTCCCCTCTTTCTCTCTCCCCCTCCAACTCTCTCGCCCCTTCCCTCTCTCTCTCCCCCCTCTCTCTCGCCCCCTCCCTCTCTCTCTCTCGCCCCCCTCTCGCTCTCTCGCCCCACTCTCTCACCCCTCCCTCTCTCTCTCCCCTTCCCTCTCTCTCTCTTGCCCCCTCCCTCTTTCTCTCACCGCCTCCCTCTCCCTCTCTCTCTCACCCCACTCTCTCTCACCCCTCCCTCTCTCTCTCCCCGTTCCTCTCTCTGTTGCCCCCTCCCTCTCTCTCTCTCGCCCCCTCCCTCTCTCTCTCTCTATCTCTCTCTCTCGCATCCCTCCCTTTCTCTCTCGCACACCTCCTTCTCTCTCTCGTCCCCTCATTCTCTCTCTCTCACACCCCCCTCAGTCCTGCTCTGGCCCCCCTCCACTCTCTCTCTCTCGCCACCTCCCACTCTCTCTCTCGCCACCTCCCTCTCTCTCTCTCGCATCCTGACTCGCTCTCACACCCCCTCCCTCTCACTCTCGCCCATCTCTCTCTGTCTCTATCTCTCACCACCCCCACACCTCCTCTCTCTCTCGCGTCCCTCCCTCTCTCTCTCGCGTCCCTCCCTCTCTCTCTCGCCCCCTCCCTCTCTCTCTCGCCCCTTCCCTCTCTCTCTCTCGCCCCCCACCCTCTCTCGCCACCTCACACTCTCTCGCACTCGCCCCCTCACACACTCTCTCTCTTGCTCTCTCCCCCCTCTCTCTCAATCCCTCCCTTCTCTGTCTCTCGGCCCGACTCTCTGCTCTCTCTCTCTCTCTGTCTCTGTCTCTCTCTCTTTCGTTTTTCTTTTTTTTCTTTCTTTCGTTCTTTCTTTCTTTCTTTCTTTCTTTCTTTCTTTCTTTCTTCTTTCTTTCTTTCTTTCTTTCTTTCTTCTTTCTCTCTTTCTCTCTTGCTCTTTTTATCTTTTCTCTCTCTGTTTTTTTTCTCTCTCTTTTTCTCTCTCTCTCTGTCTCTCTCACATCCCTACCTCTCTCTCTCTCGCACCCCTCCCTCCCTCTCTGTCTCGCACCCCTCCCCTGATCTCTCTCTCACCTCCACACTCTCTCTCAACCCCCTCTCCCTCTCTCTC